>NC_143400.1:13773322-14373322 GCF_052110815.1 Crocodylus siamensis | reverse complement strand
TTTTTGTCCGATTTGGATGAAACATGCAGGAGTGGTAGCCTCTGCTGAGAGAATGAAATCTGCTACGTTTCAAGAAGATTGGTGCAGGCGTTGGGGGGGAACTGTACCCCAAATTTTTGAAATCCAAACTCATGTCACGACTGTGTGTCGCACCATAGGGGGGTGAAAACTGCCAGGCTGGTGGCTCGTAATGAGGCCACAAATCCTGCCAAGTGTCAAGAAGGTCAGTGCAGGGGATTGGGGGGAACTGCCCCTCAAGCTGCAGACAAGCACAACTGGTGCCATGGGTGACGCTGGGTGTGCTAAGGCGCAGCGGGGTGACAGCTGCAGGGGTGGTGGCCCCTGCTGTGGCGCCTGCCAGCTGTGGAGGAGATCGGTGCAGGGGGGTCCTGGGGCCCTGCACCCCGAGCTGCTGACAGACAAAACTGGTGCAAAGACTGTCTCTTAAGTCGCTATGTAGTAGCTGGGTCCTATGTATTGAGTCCCTGGTCCCTGAGTGAATCATGACTGATTGGTTGGTAACCGGGAACACAGCAGCTTCGCAGCCGGCCGGCAGCAGTGTGTCCCCCCCGGCCCCAGGACAGCCAGCCAGTCCCACAGCACCCATGGTACCAGTTGTGCTTGTCTGCAGCTTGAGGGGCAGTTCCCCCCCAAACCCCTGCACCGATTTTCTTGAAAGTTGGCAGGCCTCATCCTCTCTGCAGAGTCTACCACCCCTGAAAAGTTCATCCAAATTGGACAAAAAACAACAAAGTTATAAATATTTTATTGTTTCCCCATTATACCCTATGGCTGGATCTCCTTTGCGGCTCCAAAGCTCTTCAGGAAGCCAAATTGAGGCAGTGCCTTGACCCAGATGTGCTGCTTTGGACCCCGAAGCATCCAAAGCTTCTCCGGATCCGAAGCTCTGTCTGAAGCCTCCCACAGCCCTACTCGGCAGTGCTACGCTGGCTAGCACTACAGATGAAAGGGACTTGAGGGTCATGGTTCATCACAAGAGAAACATGAGTGTTCAGTGTCATGCTGCAGCTAGTAAAGCAAGCAAAATGCTGGCTTGCATCCATAGATGTTTCTCAAGCAAATCCCAGTATGTCATTCTCCCCTTGTACTTGGCCTTGGGGATCCCGCGACTGGAGTACTGCATCCAGTTGTGGGCTCCACAATTCAGAAGCGGGGTGGAGAAGCATCAGAGAGTCCAGGGGAGAGCCACGCACATGATCAGAGGTCAGGAAAACAGACCTTATGATGACAGGCTGAGAGCCATGGGACTCTTCAGCCCGGAAAAGCGCAGGTTCAGGGGTGATTTGGTGGCCACCTATGAGTTTATCAGAGGTGCTCATCAGGATCTGGGGGAACATCTGTTCCCCAGAGCGCCCCAAGGGATGACAAGATCGAATGGTCACAAACTCCTCTGTGACTGATTCAGGCTGGACATAAGGTTCTTAGCCAGAGTGCAGGACCTCCATCTAACCCAGGAGGTGCACAGTCCCACCAGGGGAGACGCCTTGTTGGACCTGGTGCTGGCCACGGGTGATGACCTGGTGAGGGGGCTGCGGGTGATGGGCCACCTGGGAGACAGTGATCATCGCTTGCTGGAATTCACCATCCAGCGTAAGGTGGCAAAGGGCTGCAGCAAGGCAACAGCCCTAGACTTTAGGAGGGCTGACTTCAACAAGCTAAGGAGGATCGTTGGGGAAGCGCTGAGGACCCAGAGGGGAAGGGAATCAGATGTCGAAGGTGAGTGGTTGCTCCTTAAGGAGACGATCCTCCATGCCCAAAGGGAGATAATCCCAACAAGGGTCAAAGGGAGCAGGAGGGCACATAAACCCCCATGGCTCACTAAGAGCATCCGGGAATGTCTCCTTGCTAAAAGGGAGGCATACACCCAATGGAGAGATGGGGTCATCACCAAGAAGGACTATGTTACAGTCGCCCGAGGATGTAGGGGGGCAGTCAGGAGGGCCAAGGCAGAGATGGAGATAGGACTAGCTTCCCGGATTAAGGACAATAAGAAGTCCTTCTTCAAATACATAGGGGGTAAAAAGAGGGTCCCGGGTAATGTGGGGCCCCTGCAGGACACGATGGGCAACTTAGTCATCACGCCAGATGACAAAGCTAACATATTTAACGATTTCTTTGCCTCTGTCTTCCTAAGTAGGGACCAGTTCAGCCACCTCCCTGCTGGGCCCCCCTCGGGCCCCAGGAGAGACACGCCTGGGCCAGGGGTTAGCGAGGAGTTAGTTAGGGTACTTCTGGAGAGGCTTGACGTGTTCAAGTCCGCTGGTCCGGACGATCTTCACCCTAGGGTTCTACAGGAACTGGCCGAGGTCATTGCGGGACCCCTGGCGCGGCTCTATGAGCACTCGTGGTGCTTTGGCGAGGTGCCGGAGGACTGGAAGAGGGCCAATGTGGTCCCTATCTTCAAAAAGGGAAAAAAAGAGGACCCGGGAAATTACAGGCCAGTTAGTCTTACCTCAATCCCGGGTAAGCTCTTTGAAAAAATTATCCTGGCACACATCCAGGAGGGCCTTGCGGGGGAATGCATGCTCAGGGGCAACCAACATGGGTTCATCAGTGGCAGGTCTTGTCAGACCAACCTGGTGGCCTTTTACGATCAGGTCACCAAATCATTAGACGCAGGGGTTGCTGTGGATGCAGTCTTTTTGGACTTCCGGAAGGCTTTCGACACTGTCTCTCACCCTGTCCTCATCAAAAAGCTGGGAGACTGTGGTGTCGATGCCTACACAGTCAAATGGGTCGCCAACTGGTTGGAGGGCCGCACCCAGAGGGTGGTAGCGGATGGGTTCTTCTCGACCTGGAAGGACGTGGGCAGTGGGGTTCCGCAGGGCTCGGTCAACATCTTCATCAGCGACTTGGATGACGGGGTAGAAAGCACCCTGTTCAAGTTTGCTGATGACACTAAGATGTGGGGGGATGTGGGTGCACTAGAAGGGTGCAATAGGCTACAAGCTGACCTTGACAGGTTGCAACGGTGGGCGGATGAGAATAGGATGGGGTTTAACACTGATAAGTGCAAGGTGTTGCACATGGGGAGGAAGAACCGGCACCACACTTACAGGTTGGGGAACTCCCCTCTTGCCAGCACGGAGACGGAAAAGGACCTTGGAGTCGTCATTGACTCCACGATGAACGTGGGCCGGCAGTGTGGGGAGGCAGTCAAGAAGGCCAACCGTACCCTGTCATGCATTCACAGATGCATCTCGAGCAGGTCCAGGGAGGTGATCCTCCCCCTCTATGCGGCACTGGTCAGGCCGCAGCTGGAGTACTGCGTCCAGTTCTGGGCGCCACACTTCAAGAGGGACGTGGACAATATGGAAAGAGTTCAGAGGAGGGCCACTCGTATGATCAGGGGTCAGCAGGGCAGGCCTTATGAGGAGAGGCTACGGGACCTGAACCTGTTTAGCCTCCACAAGAGAAGGTTAAGGGGGGACCTTGTGGCCTGCTACAAACTGGTCAGGGGGGATCAGCAGGTATTGGGGGAGTCCCTGTTCCCCCGTGCGCTGCCAGGAGTGACCAGGAATAACCGTCACAAACTGGCGGAGGGTAAGTTTAGATTAGATATTAGGAGGCGCTACTTCACAGTCAGGGCGGCTAGGGCCTGGAACCGGCTTCCAGGGGAAGTGGTGCAGGCTCCTAGCCTGGGGATTTTTAAAAGGAAGTTAGATGAGCACCTTGCCGGGGTCATCTGACCCCGGTGCTCTTTCCTGCTAAGGCAGGGGGTCGGACTAGATGATCTACCTAGGTCCCTTCCGACTCTAGCTACTATGAAACTTCTTCACTGTCTGAGCCCCACGGTCTGGAACAGACTGACAGACGGCCGCTGGAGGTGGTTCAAGCACCCACTTTGAACACTTTCAAGGCACATTTGGATGCTTATCTCGCTGGGATCCTATGATCCTTGCTGACTTCCTGCCCCTGGAGTTGGGGGCTGGACTCAATGATCTTCCGAGGTCCCTTCCAGCCCGAATGTCTATGAAATCATCCTAGTGCCTGAATCACAAAGGACCGGGGGATTTGGGCTGTGCCAGGACCCCCAATTCCCCTCAGCAGTGCTCAGACTTAGAGCCGGGGGGCATGGGGTGCTGCCCAGGGGGGAAAGATGCTCCTGGTAGCCCTGCCCCAGCCCCGCTCATGGCTGCCGCCTCCCAGGTGACGATGGCCATCGCTCGGGCCCAGGAGAGTGACAGGGATGTGGCAGCCTGGTCCGACCCAACCCAGCTGAGGAACCTGGGTAAGTGATCCCGTGCCTGGCCGGGAGGGCAGTGGGCCCTGTGGGCACCATGCTGAAGGGGCTTCGGCTTGCAGAGAACGCCCAGCGGAGCCCTGAGGAGGAGGAAGATCCGGCGCCCACGCTGCTCTTCGAGAGCCTCCAGGACTGGGAGCAGGAGCTGCGGCGCCTGGGGCCCGCAGGCTGGCGGGTCAGTGTGGCCAACGAGCGCTTCGACATGGCCACCAGGTGAGCGGGGGTGTGGGGCGGGCAGGATCTTTCTCACCCCGTCTCCACTAGAAAATGCAGGAGACCTCCCCAAATCCCCAAGGGGTCCAGGGCATTGGAGGGACCAGATGCGTGGGTTTCCTGTTCTCCACAGCCCTCGTTCCTAGCCCCGGGGACTGAGATGTGTAGGGGCAATGGAAAGCTTCTGCTTCTGCCCTGGATGCTTGGGGGTTTTGTGCTGTGATGGGCTTAAAGTGCCTGGAAAGCCAGGTTGGGGTGGGACCAGGCTGAGATCAAACTCTCGGGAGGGAAGGAGGATACCGAAGGCCGAATCCTGGGATAGAGGGTTGCGGGGGGGTTGTGGGGAGGGTCTGAGCTGTCTTTCCCGCGTCGTGCCCATAGCCTGCCCCGGTACCTCTGGGTGCCCAGCCAGCTGCTGGACAACGAACTCAAACGAGCTTTTGCCCACTTCAACCAGCGACGCATCCCAGTGAGTGACCTCCTCCCATCATCCAGGGTGACCCTCCCCAGCCTGAACCAGCTGGGGGAAGGGAAGAGCTCTGGCTTCGAGGTGGAGGAAGGGGATGGGGATGCAGGGGTGGGGGGAGCAGCCTGACGTGGATTTTGCCCCCCTGTGTCTGCCCTGCCTTGCAGAGGCTCTGCTGGCGGCACCCTGGGGGGAGTGACCTGCTGCGCGCTGCGAGCTTCCACGCTGCCTCAGACCCTGAGAAGGAGGACACGAGGTAGGAGCCACGGACGTGGGGATATGGGGCTGTGATGGTGGGGGTGGGATGCCATGCTGAGGCCCCAGCCTGGCTTAGGGGGGCCAGTGGCACCCATCTTATGCCCCATGTGTCTCTGCAGGGCGGTGGAGGCACTGCTGCTGGCTGGGCACGCGCGATGCGTGGTCGTGGACACGGTGGCCGACTTGCCCAGCCCCACCGAGATCCAGTTGGCCCATGTGCGGCTCCGCACCCTCTGCCTGCCCGGTGAGGAGCTTCCCCTGCCCTGTGTCTCCTAGGAGCTGAGAGCCGGGCTCTTCTTCCACGGATGTTGGCTGAGCCGGGAGCTGGCTCCTTGCCTCAGTTTTCCTGCTCAGGCAGATCTCATCCATCTCTGCAAAGGGTGGATGGGACTCGGGAGACCTGGTGTCGCTCTGCTCCTTCCCTGCCACAGACCCCCTTGGGGGACTTGGTCATGTTCTCTTACTCCGCTGCTGCCACCTGTGGAGTGGGGAGGGTCATTCCCACTCATGGCTGGGGTGGCTGCTGGAGGAGTCCATCTCTGTCCCCCTGCCTGGCTGCCTTCCAGACCCTGCCGTGGCCGATGAGAAGTGGCTGTCTGCGCTGGAGGGGACCCGCTGGCTGGACCATGTCAGGTGAGAGCTGTCCCTCCCTGCCCCCAAGATGTCCTCTCCTAGTGCCCAGGCCAGGCTCGCATGTGGCCATGACCCTAGTTTTCCAACCCCCAGTGCCCCCAGCTCTGCTAGCCACCCCATCCCCTTGCAGGGCCTGCGTGAGGAAGGCTAGCGATGTGGCTGTGCTGCTGGCAGAGAGGCGCTGCTCTGTTGTGCTGCAAGGTAGAGACTCCCCCACTGCTCGCTGGGGTCCCCAGGCCGCGCTGCCCAGCCCCCCTCACCCTGTGCTGCCCCCACAGAGTCAGATGACCGAGACCTCAACTGCCTGGTGGCCTCGCTGGTGCAGCTGCTGGCTGACCCCCACGCTCGCACCCAGCTGGGCTTCCAGAACCTGGTGCAGCGGGAGTGGGTGGCAGCCGGACATCCCTTTGCCCAGCGCCTCAACCTCTGCCGGGACGGTGACCGAGGCGAGGTGAGCCCAGGGGCAACCAGCGGGGGGGGCATCATGGAGCCTGTTCCCACTGGCTCCCAGGTGCCCTGGGCCTGGAGCTGGGGGCAGGGGGTGGAGCTGGCTGGGTGAGGCAGGGACCCAGAAGACCCCTCGGATTTGGGGCTTGGACCCCATCCCAGCCCCACTTGACTTGTCCTCGTCCCCAGCTGCTGTGTTCTACCCCAGACGCAGCTGCATTGCCATGGCAGCTGACCCCCCCACCCTCCTCCCTCCATTGGGGCTGTCCGTACGTTGCCGTGTTCCACCCCAGAAGTAGTTGCATTTCGCTGTCAGCTCACTGGGGCTTAACCCCTCTCCGCAGGCTCCAGTGTTTCAGCTCTTCCTGGACTGCACCTGGCAGCTGCTGCGGCAGTTCCCAGCCGCCTTTGCCTTTGCCGAGGCCTATCTCCTGGCCCTGCATGACAGCAGCTATGTGCCTTTCTTCAGCACCTTCCTCTTCAGCTGCCAGTGGGAACGGAGCCGTAGGGGCCAGGTGAGTCCTTGGGTTCAGGATGGGCCTGGGAGCTGGCTTTGCTCTGCTTTGGGAGGGGAGTCAGGTCTAGGGGTTGGAGTCGGGACTCCTTGGTTCTGTCCTTGGCTGTGGGAGGTGAGTGGGGCCATGGGGTCAGGGGATGGGGATGGGGCAGGGACTCCTGGGGTCTCTGCTCAGCTGCAGGTGGGGATTGGGGTCCTCTGGTTCAAGCCAGGGATGGGAGTGAGGACACCTGGGCTTCCTGGGAGAAAAGTAGGGTTGGAGCAGGGGACTGGGGCTCCTGGGTTCTTCTACCCCTGACTGCTTCGTGCCTCATTTTCCCTGCTCATCCCACAGGGGTTCTGCTCCCTGCTGCTGGGAGAGCTGGGTAACGTGACGTTTCCCTTAAATGGTCTGCAGCGGGGAGCAGCTCTGGGCTCTATGGGCTGATGGGAAGGGCTGTGTGTGCTCTCCTCACCCCCTCTGTCTGCCCCCCAGCACCGGGCCTTCGGCCAGCTGTACACACCCGTCAATGGCTGGCGGGACGCCCCCAACCTAAAGATCCTGCCACAGGCCAGCTGCTCAGCCCCGGCAGGAGGGGGTGCCTGCCTGCCCTCCATCTGGACCTGGGCACTGCACTACAGCGCCCAGCAGCGGGCGCAGTTCCAGAACACCGTCTACACTAGGGCCAGTGATGGGCACACAGCCCCGCCGGGCTGCAGCAAAGTGAGTGCAGTTGCCTCTGTATGGGGTGGGGCTGGGCACTACAGGCAGCTCTGGGTGGGGGCTGTGTGGGCGGGTAGGCAACCTAATGGTCACAGCACAAGGGACAAGGAGCTGGACAACTTGGCCTTCCTCCTGGTTGGGATGGGGAAGGAACCCAGGAGTTCAGCCTTGAGTCCCCTCTAGCCCTGCTGTGTCTTTGCTCCCTGCTATGCCCCATCCCCCTTCCCAAAGCCCCAGCCCACCTCCTGCCTCTCTCCAGCTGAAAGCCACCCTGTCTGAGACTGGGGCTGTGTTCCTTCTGGCCCGGGGGGCCCTGGCGCCGCAGCCCCACCTCTTCCCCTGGAAGAACGGCTCGCTCGTCAAGAAGGGCCCATGGCGTGTGCCATCTTCAGACAGCCTCAGCGACCAGCAGGGCTGGCCCAGCAGCTACCCTGCCTTGCTTGGGGAGGTCCTGGTGCCAGCCTGCGTGGGGCCGGCAATCCAGCTCTGGAGACGATGCTACCTCCGTGGGAGCCCCGAGCGGCAGGTAAGACCCAGGCTGGGCTCGGGGCAGCTCAGTGCCACCTCCTGTAACCTCAGTCAAGTCCCTTTGCCCCTCGGTGTTGATTCAAACCATTTGCCCTCATTGCAACAGGGTGGTGTGGGCCAGGGGGCTGGATCTAGGGTGGAGAGGGGAATAGTGGAGAAGGGAACTGGAAGCCTTAGTATCCAGTGGGACTCCCCACATTCCCCTGCAGCATCTTCAGGATGGGGGCTACGTATGGCACCGAGTGCGCTACAGCAACATTTTTCATCAGCCCCTGGGTGCAGCCCAATGAGGCATAAATCGGGCTGGCCCTTGTCAGGTGCCCAGGGAGTTGGATCTGGGCTCTGGCTGTTCCAGCCTCTCCATGCACTAGCTGATGGCACTAAGCCAGCCAGTACCCCAGATGCCTGCCCTGACCCCATGCCTCTGCTTCTTTTCCCCCCTGCTCAGCACGGCCTCTTCCCCCCAACGCTCTCTGGCCTCACCGAGGAGCTGGAGCTGCTTCAAGAGTGTCTGAACGATGGGCACTGGAGGGCCACAGCTCCACCCAGCCCTGCGGAGTCAGAGGAGGCAGGAAGCCCCCTTTCCCCATCCCGCTGATGGTGACCACTGCTGGGAGAGGATGTCAGGCAGCGGCTGGACTCACACGACCGACTTCCCTGGCATTCAGACCTGTCCACCTGGGTGTTGGCAATGAGGGCAGTGCCCACAGGCTGCTGTGGGCAGCTCATCTTGGAGATGGGCACCTGGATACTGCTGGATTTTCAGTCCCAGGCCTGGAACTTTGCCCAGCCCTTGGCATCTACTCGGGGGTCGCAGATATGTTGCCCGGTTGTCCTGGTGACTGGGCATCTCCCAGCAACGTGGCAGAGGGGACCAGCATCCCCAGAGCAAGCCCTAAAGATGGAGCTCTCCCCTGGGCCCCCAGACCCACGGTCGTCCTGGCTCAGGTCTGTGGAGGAGCCCTGCCCTGCTGCTAGTTAGCTGTCCCTTCCCTGCGGATTGTGGGTGGGCTTGCAGCACCTTCCACCCACCAAGCCAGGCTGTTTCTGCTGGGTTTTCCCAGCTGGACCCCTCAAAGAAAGCACTAATGAGGAATCTTTGGGGTGGGGGGACTGGAAGACCCCTCTCTTCCCTGTCCTAGGGGCTCAGATGCATTGTAAACTGCTGTGCACAAGGGAGTAGGTTAGGGAGGGGGGCGTGCTCTTTGCTGTAATCCTGCTACCTCCAGAAGCACTTTTGAAGACCCAGAGGAGTTTTACTGTAATGCACAAGAAAGACTTTTAAAGCGTCCGGAAATCCTGCTCATGCAAACATACAGTTGCAGTACATGAAAGAGCAAAAAATGTTGCGTGTACATAACAACACCCCACCCCCCCAGCGCAGGTTGCAGCTGCTGCTTTCTTGCAGAGGGACAGCAGCTGGATCTGGGATTGTGCGACCATCTCTTGCAGACTCTCTTCCTTGAGCTCCGGGCCCCGCTGCATCAGCTGCACATCAGGCTGTTGCATTGGCTGGGCTGGATCCGGGACATCCGCTCTGGCTGCCGTGGCCAGGATCAGACTCAGCCCTGTGTTATCACTTGCTCTCTGCACTTACAAGCTTGATGGGATTGGTGAAGGTTTATGCCTGGGGATCTTCCTAACCCCTCCGTTGAACTGGGCCTTCTCCAAAAGCTCATCCTGTCTGGGAGCTTCACAGCCCAGCAAGGGGAATCTGCCCAGCAGGGTGGATTTGGGCCCTTGCTACTAGGATACAGGGGAGGCCCCCACATGGGAAACTTGCTGGAGTCTTTCAGGTCCTTCCAAACTCCCAGCAGCTCCCCCACTTCAACATGTGCAGACATTGCTGATGGTAGCTCAGGGCCGGTACGCTCCTCCCCACTTTGGGATCTCTTTCTAAACCTATAAAATTTGCAGCTGGGGAGGGGAGGGAGAAACAACCTCACTGCTGATTAGGTGTTTCTGTTGTAGGATTTTTTTTTCAAGGCCCTGGCACAGTTATCGGTAACATACGTTTTGTTTAAAGCTATTCGTATTTTATTTTTTTAAAAATAGCTTTAGCTATAATTGGTAACCAGCAGATGGGTTTCCATTGGGCTTGAAGCACTTCAGGCAGAATGGGAAACTATACTTGGATGAGCTTATTCATGGTGCATGCACATGCACGTGCTTCTCGCCATCCATTTTGCTTAATAGAAAGGATCCCTTTAATTTCATGGGTTAGAAAAGGGTCGGTGCAAGGATCGAACTTCTCACAGGGGAAAGCAGCGGAGTTGCAGGATGGGCAGGTGTAGTCACAGCTGAAAGTCCAATGCTGCTTTGGAAAACACTGCAGGTTGACTGAAAAGGATGGGGAGCCTCACCCACTTCATCTCAAAAACTCCTTCCAGCCCCATGAGAGGCCTGGGGGGGAAAAGCTGAGTGTGTCCATCGCTCCTTAAAAAGATGACAGCCGGGGGCCTGGGCTCTCCCTTGAAGCAACTCCTTTGACTACTTCTTAAAAAGTTTTTGGGTGGCTGAGGAGTTTGTATCCCACAGCCCCCGTGACGCAAGGTAGGAGGTGCATAGCTATCCCAGCGAAGGGCATTCTGTTTTTTTCTAGTCTGTATATTTTTGTAGTGATGTTTCTATTTAAGAGCCCAATAAACACAGTATTTTTAAAGCTATGGGTTGTGGTGGCATGTTTGAAGATGTCCCAGTTCACCCCAAAAGGTTGCACAAGAGGCTGCTGTCTCTGGGGGCCGTTCGCAAGGCCGGGTGAAATCACCTCAACATCCCATGTGGTGCCAAATCCCACAAGCCTCCGATTTGAGGGTATTATCTGCCAGTTAATCATTACAAGTAGCATTAATGATTGATACCCCTAACTAATGTGCCTGGTAGATATCAAAGTACTTCACTCAGCAGCTGCTATCAGCATTTCCTCTTATAGATGGGGAAACCAAGGCACAGAGCAGCCCTGCAAGGGCTCACCTAGCAAGCCGGGGGTAAATTTGGGAATTGTGCTAGGTTTGAAACCCAGCAGCTGCTCTGCCCCTGGGCAAGTCTCTTCCTTTATCCAGGCCTCAGTTTGTTCACCTGCAAAATGGATGCTGTACTATTTATTGGCAGTAAGCCTAGGCCCTACCGTTATTATTACCAGCGTGTCCCACCAAGCGTTAACATTAGCAGCGGCTCACAGGCCTTCACAAGCCGCTTCCGCCCGGCTCCAACATGGCCGACCCGCGCGCGGAGGGCAGCTTCCGCCCGATTCCAACATAGCCGCTTAGGAGAGCACTTCCGGCTTAGACGGGAACCGGAAGTGGTGGCGGGAGGGGACGAGGTGAAAGGTCGGAGGTCGCCTAGCGGCGGTGGCGGCTCAACGCGGAGGAGATGGCGGCTGGGCCTATCTCGGAGCGGAACCAGGGTGCGACCCCCGGGCCGGGCCTGTCCCTTCCTGGGCGCTGGCGGCTGCTGTGATGGGGGCGCCCCCGGGCCAGGTCCACGTGTCGGGGTTTTAAGCCCCCAGAGCGCGGGCGCTGCTGCAGGCCGGGCCGGGCCAAGGCCCCTCGCCCCAAAGGGGCAGGCAGGGGTTTCCCCCCTGCTTGGGGCGGACTGGGGGGGTTTGCATGAGGACCCTGCATCGTGCCCATCCGTGCTGCCGGTGGGGGGGTTGCCGTGCACTGACCCCCCTTCTCGGTCTTCGGAGACATCAGCAATGTCCCAGTGGGTCCATCCAGCCCAGTTAATGCAGCACCAGGATGGTTCCGTAAGCCGCCCCCTTCTTGAACGTGGCCTTGCTGGTCCCAAATTTCTCCACAGCAAGGGTCTGGGGTTTGCGTCATGGAGTGGGGAAGGTTTTGCCCTTGCTGTCATGCTCTGAGCCCCCAGGACTCGGCCCTGGTCCCTTCCCCTGTTCAAGCCCGTGACTGACATCCCTTTCTTCGTCTCTCCCTGTCAAGATGCCACCGTCTACGTCGGCGGCCTGGACGAGAAGGTCAGCGAGCCGCTGCTGTGGGAGCTCTTCCTCCAGGCTGGCCCAGTGGTCAATACGCATATGCCCAAAGACCGGGTCACGGGCCAGCACCAAGGTGAGAAATCTACATCGTAGTAAAACCTGGGCTTTAAAAGCTGGAGGCAGCAAGGGAGAGAGGAACGGGGGGAGAATCCTGATCGGACCTAGGTCGCTCTTCCTTTCAGCGTCTGCGCTCTGCTGCTGTGTGATGGGAGACAGGGAAAAGTGGGCCTGTGGCCTCGCCCAGTAACTGGCAGTTCTTGTGTGGGTCAGCCCCCACTACTAGGGAAAGGCTTTCAAGGACCTTGTCTTCCTAGTCATCTTCCATGTTGCTGGAGCAGGGAGTAAACGGTGCTTTAGAAGTGAGATCTATGGTGATAACACACCCGTGCTCAGAGAATAGGGCCCTGAGCTGCCAGGCAGAAGGACGGCTCTGAGGACTAACGGAAACGGTGGCCCAGAAAGCTTCGAGGCTACATATGTATTGCGCGTTTCAGTTCTCTTAGTGCTTTAGTGCAGCAGCAGGTGCATCCCTCGGGTTGCGCTCAAATTAGTCTGCCACAAAGGTTTCCCCCCACTGAGTTAAACTGATACAACTTATCAGAGCTCGTGGTAGAAGCTGGTTGCGAGAGAACTTGGGAAAAAAAAGATCCCTGGGTTATATGATCATATATACATGCGCTGAGGTGGATCTGAGTGCCAGGTGGAGCAGAGAAGGTCTCCCATCAGCAGTTGGGGTAGGGGTAGGTGTGAAGGGGTCACTTCCAGATGAGCCAACAGGAGAGAGAAACGCAGAGGAAGCAGGGTCTGGCGCTGATGAGGCCAGGGGTCGTGAGGAAGCAGAGAACAGGGAGAGGGGTTCAATTGCGTCCCAAGAGCTGCATCCCTTCCCAGTGAATCGTGATGTGTTGCAGGCTACGGCTTTGTGGAGTTCCTCAGTGAGGAGGATGCCGACTACGCCATCAAGATCATGAACATGATCAAGCTGTACGGGAAGCCC
The DNA here is from genome assembly GCF_052110815.1 of Crocodylus siamensis. NCBI lineage: Eukaryota > Metazoa > Chordata > Crocodylia > Crocodylidae > Crocodylus > Crocodylus siamensis. The sequence goes on along the minus strand of NC_143400.1, from coordinate 14,360,299 downwards.
ATCCGAGTGAACAAGGCCTCGGCACACAACAAGAACCTGGATGTGGGTGCCAACATCTTCATCGGCAATCTGGACCCGGAGATCGACGAGAAGCTGCTGTATGACACCTTCAGCGCCTTCGGCGTCATCCTGCAGACACCCAAGATCATGCGGGACCCTGACACAGGCAACTCCAAGGGCTACGCCTTCATCAACTTCGCCAGCTTTGACGCCTCGGACGCCGCCATTGAGGCCATGAATGGGCAGTACCTCTGCAACCGCCCCATCACTGTCTCCTACGCCTTCAAGAAGGACTCCAAGGGGGAGCGTCACGGATCAGCAGCTGAGCGCCTCCTCGCCGCTCAAAACCCTCTCTCGCAGGCTGACCGGCCCCATCAGCTGTTTGCAGATGCTCCTCCTCCGCCATCTGTGCCCACCCCGGTTGTCACATCCCTGGGTCCTGGGGTCACACCACCAGGTGAGGGGATCTCTGTGCTGTGCCCACAGTGGGGGGTTTGGCTTTGTTGGTGGCTGGGTCTTTCACGGGCTGTTGCTCTCTGGGTTGGTATTGAAGCAATGCCAGGGCTTTGCTGGACCACAGGGAAGGATGTGGCAAGCGTACCTGTTGCTCTGGGTTGGCACATTCGTTGGCCAGGGTCTTGCCTATGTGCGGGGCCCAGAACAGCTCTGGGGGCTCAAAACGCAAGCCCCTTGCTGTGCTTGGGCCACCGGGGTTTCAAGCCTGGTTCTTGACCCCACTTGGGAAGGAACGCGGCCTGCCCCCCGGGGAAGTTGGCCATGTCACCTACTCTGAGACCAGTTATCTCTTGTACTGGACCAATCAACGCAAGGCTTTCCATCCCCAAGTTGATTGGCCCGTCACTGGGATGCCTTGCTCCCCTGAGCCATGCCATTGGCTCTTGCATGGCTGGGAAAGGCGGGGCTACAGCATGCAGGCCTGTGGGGTGATGATTTGCGGGGGGGAAGCGTTCTCACGGATCTTTTGCTCCCTCAGGCATCCCACCCCCTGGCTCGTTCCCCCCACCGGTGCCACCCCCTGGAGCCATGCCCCCAGGAATGCCTCCTGCCATGCCCCCTCCGCCCATGCCACCAGGTGCTGGTGCCCCTGGCCCACCATCTGGAGCTGCACCCAGTGGAGGACACCCACCACATCCACATCCCTTCCCACCGGGTGGGATGCATCACCCAGGTAGGTGTTGGGGACAGTTTGGGCTAGTGGGCAGAGCGCTGGACTGGGCACTAATGCCACGTGACTTGGTTTCCCTTTTCTGTAAAATGGGCACAGTGACACTGGCTTCCTGCCTGATTCACTGAGCCCTGCTCAAGACAAAATTCCCATGCAAGAGTAAGTGCTTAGTGATTTTATTAATGAGGGTGTTAATAATCCTGCTCTTCAGTTAGAGTGGGAGATGTCTGAGCAGGGAAGCCAGGGTGGAGTGGTCTGGATCAATGCGTCTCATTGCTGAGCCTTAATTTTTAAATCGCCTGCTTTCTTTTGGCAATAGCTGCCTTTCATCAGCTGGATGCTTCGTGGCTTGGACTGAATGTGAATGTTAGGGATTGGTCCCTGGGAGCCTGGCACTGCCCCCATCTGGCCACCCACACTGGGATTGGGCCTGGGGGCCTGGCACCCCCTGCCTCCCTCAGGTGGGATTGGGCCCTCGGTTCAGGATCTCTTGCCAGATCTCCTGACCTTTGTTTCTGGTTGAAATGGGTGCCTTGAGCACAGATGGTGTTTGCACCTGCAGCCATGGTCCCAGGAAGCCAAAGGCCTAGGCTGAACACTGCCCTTGTCTTCCTACCCCTTTTTATGCTCTTGGATCCCTCCAGGGGCAGCCAGTTAAGGACGGTTGATCTGAAAACCTTCAAAATGGCTTACATGCCTTGGTTTTCCCCCACTCCAGTTCTCAGCCTCGCCCTTGCACACCCCCAGCCCTCTCCCTTTCCGCCTGGTTAAGAGGCTTTGTGTGCGATCTGGGAATGGGCTGCGGGTGACCAGATGGCAGCTGTCACCTCCAATTACACACCAGCTTTGGGGCCTTCGAAGTAGGCAATTACATGCGGTAAATGGTTTCCCCCCCCCCATAGCGGTATGCCTGGGTGTCCAGGCTTCTGCTAAAAAGATTGTGGGTGTGGGGTTGGGGTGGAGGAAGGGGAAGGGATCTAGGTTGAAAAGCAAGCAAATAGGCAATTTTTTGCCTGGTAGATTCCCCTCCTAGCTGCCTAGGTGGTTTGATTGGGCCATGCCCCTCCCTGCTGCCGGGAAGATGGGGGAGTTTGTTAGCAGTGTCCCCAGTCCATCAGCCAGGATACAGCTCTCGAGTCTGCTGTATGTAGGGAGGGAAACTGTGCTGGATGGGTCCAGCAGAGAAATGGGGTGCAGGTTATTGATGAGGGCAGAGCAAGTCTGAAGGATGTAAAGGCATCTCCGTACCATGGGGGCATTGGATCTGTATTTGGAGGCCTCAGCCCAGCTCAGTTATGGGGCTCGAGACCAGGTGGGAGTTGGCTGGTCTCTTCCTCCTGGGATCTCTGGGCTAGTGGATCTGAGCGTCCCTTCTACTTCCAGTCCTGCCCCTGGCAGGCTGGGGGAATCGGGCAGGAGCTGTGGTTGTTCAGTGCCCCTAGCCAGGTCTGCCGTGCAGCTGCCCTGATCACAGCTTCCATTTGAGTGGGTCTTAGAGCCCATGAGGGTCTCACTCTGTCTCCTCCCCAGGAATGCCGCCAATGCAGGTGCATCATGGACCTCCTGGCATGGGCCAGCACCACCCGGGACCCCCAGGCTCTGGCGGGCAGCCGCCACCGCGCCCACCACCTGGCATGCCGCACCCGGGGCCCCCACCTATGGGCATGCCGCCCCGTGGACCACACTTTGGGTCCCCCATGGGTAAGTACAGGCATGGTAGAGGGGGAGAAATGGGACTCCTGAATTCGCTTCCTGCCTCTGACACTGACTTATTGTGGGACCTTGGTCACGTTGCTTCATTTTGCCCCCTATCCACAAGTGGAAATGGGGAGATGGGCTTACGCAGAGTTAGAAGGAAGGATTGGAAGGGACCTATAAGATTATCAAGTCCGGTCAGGTCCCCTGCCATGGGCGGGAGGTAATTGGGCTCAAACGAGCTCAATGAAGTATTTGTCCAGCCTCCTCTTAAAGACCATGTCTGCTGGAAGTGTTCCAGGTTCTAGTTATCCGTACAGAAAAGAAGTTTTTCCTTATGTCCAGCCAAAACTTTTCCTTGACTAGCTTGTGTCCATTGGTCTGTGTCTTCCAGGGGGGGCGGTGTTTTTCAGAAAAGTTATTCACCTAGGTCATAGTGTTTGCCCTTGACATATTTGTTGACAAGTTGTTCCCAAGACTGAAAAGCAATTAAATATGCAGATTAGTAGTAGGTAGATCCCTGCCCAGCTGTCCCATTGGTTGAACTGGGCTATGCCCCTTCCTGTTGCCAGAGAGACGAGGAGGTTCATTAGCAAGTGTCCATTATTCTTGGCTCTGCCTGCCTCCCCTTGGCTGCAGCAGTAAGCTGGCCCAGCTTCACTGGTATCCTCCAGTGTTCCTGGCCAGTGGACTTGAAGGGAAAGCCCTCTGGGGGCTGTCTGCCCCACAGCCTCCGCTTGGAGCTGAGGCTAAATGCCAGCATCCTCTCTCCCCGCAGGTCACCCTGGCCCCATGCCGCACCATGGGATGCGTGGGCCGCCTCCACTGATGCCCCCCCACGGCTACAGCGGCCCCCCGCGGCCACCGCCTTATGGCTACCAGCGGGTCCCAATGCCTCCGCGACCAGCTCAGAGACCCCCGGTGCCCCCACGGGGCCCCCTGCGAGGACCTCTGCCATAGGAGGCGCTGCATGGAGGCCTGAAGAACCTTCCTGCCACAGATCCCTCTTCAGTCCCTGGATCTCAGCTTGTGCACGGACCAATGTTCCCAGGCCCGGGAGCCTCATCGGTGTTGTATAACCCCCCCAACCCTCTCCTCTCCCTTGGACCAGCCCTTATTCTTTCTCTTCCTCATTCTCTAGGATTTTAATGAGAGGGTTTTTCTATGTAAAGCAAGCGATCAGCCCTTTGCAAATAAACCAACTGGGTTTCTCTCGCCAACGTGGCTCAGTCTTCTTTCAGGCTGTGTAGCACAACCTTCTTCAACCCCTCTTCCCACCTCCTGTATGCTGGGGATAGTGGATCATGCAGGACTTGGCAGTCCCTTGTGTGGGGCTCATGTATGCAGTAGATCCATGCTTGGGGAGCAGCGTCTGGTGTATGGAGCTGTAGCTAGTAGTAGGATGGGAGACTTGGGGGTTGGGAGCACAGCAAGGTCTTGGTATGTCTTGGGGGGCATGTCCTAGTCCCAAGCAACAGAGCCCCATCTCCCCGTTGGCTGTGGGGCAGGAGTCCCGGCTGCATGGTGCTCCCCTGAGACTCCATCCAGTTGGCTCTGGACCAGCTCTGAGCCAGCTCCTCTTGGGGTCTGAGCAGGGGTTGGCAATGCTTTAACCTCCGGGGGCTGCCTCTGCCTCATGTAAGTAAAGGTTTGGATTCTTTCGGGCCAATGTTTTTGGCAGGTATTCTGCCCTCTTCGAGTGCCACCCCAATCCCCTTCCCCTGTCCCATCTGCTTTCTGCTCCCCCCCATCTGCCATGTGCCCTGCACAGAGGCTGTCCATACTGTTGCTAAGCCATGGCTTAGCTGCCTTTGCTTTAAAACAGCAGTGGACAAGGCAGAATGCAAATAACATGCCTTCAGTGGGGATAAAACCTGCTCTCCTGAGCGCTGGATGCATCCCTTGCAGAAATTAGCCCCTGTGCTCTGTGCCTCTCTCCTGGAGGCTGTTGTGGGGGAGGGAATGGATTTGAAAGCCTTCCTCGAGCTGCTAGCGGTGGGGCTGGCTGTGTGGATGGGCAGAATGGGATCATTAGCATCTTCTAACGAATTCAGTGTGGCTGCACAAGCCAAGCTGTTAATTGGGGAGGTATAAAAGCAGCGTGGCAGGGTGGGAAGTTTCACACCTTTTGTGATAGCGGGTGAGGGCGGGGGCTTCTCGCAGAGGGAGCCTGTTCTCTGCTGATTAGAAGCAGAAAAGACTCCATTAGTAACAAGACCACAGGTCTCGTCTGCTTCTGCTTTCAAGGGCCCTTTCGTCAGCTCCAGCGCCTCCCCACTGCCTGTCTGAGTCCTCACATCTACAGCACAACTTCTGCTGAGTCTCAGGTTAAAGCAGGGGTGGCCAAACTAACATGGGTAGATGCCAGCCTCTGTCCCATGCTGCTCAGGTGCTGGGCAAAGGAAGGATCCCAGAAACCAAACCTGGAAGCCAGGCTGTATTCCCCTCCACTCAGTCTTGTTCCCTTCTGGAGCTTGGAGAGATTATTTCCAACAACTGTCAATTAAACCGATCCAGAAATAGGGCTCTCTGCACAGCTCAGCCCCTTCCAGATATGTTCACACCACATCAGCTCTGCCAATGCTGCCACTTCTCTCCCTGCTGTATCGAGCCCCCCACCGCCTCCACTCTGTCATTTCCAGGTGGAGCTGGAAGCCAATGTCTCAGCCAACACCCACACACCTGCTTTAGCTGTCCCTCCGTCTGGGGTATTTGGGGTTAGAGGGAAGGAAATCCAGCACAGTCCCTGGCTGGAGGCTAATATGTGTGTGCCCCATGGCTGTGTTGGGAGCCTGAGATCAAATGCAAAGTGGGGACTGAGTGTCTCTAGGTGGTGGGTTTCTGAGTTCCCCCAAGACCAAAGAAAAGCAGGGAAGGGGCATCAAGAACCTGCTTTACGGGCAAAAAGTGGGGCCTTTGACAGGCCAAAGGCTGGTCTTAGTGGTGCAACCCCCGTTCTTCCTGGCTCCTGCTATCACCACTTTCAGTAGCACCCCATAACAGACGGTTTCTGCGGTGGACCCTAATGGCAGCATATTGGAGCCAGCGAGCCCCACTGGCACACAGGATGGGAAAGGGTCAGCTAGGGCTGAGCTCCTGCAGGGAAAACAGCTCATATCACCCCATTGTACAGCTGGAAAAACTGAGGCACCAAGCCAGCCTGCTCCCAGTTACCCAGCAGCAGATCTAAGGGATCCAACAAGGCAGGTCTCTGGGTTTGCTACGGTCCCCTGGCTCCCAGCCTACGTGGGGAACCAGGCCAATAGGCTGAGCTAATGCAGGGGCTGGTGGCTGGGCTCCAGTGATGCCTGGCAGCCCGTCTTGCTGTGCTCAGCTGCTCGGCGCTAGAGCTGCAGGGCTCCTGGGTTCCTGCGGTCCGTGCATCTCCCTCCATGGTGGCAGCCGCTTTAAGGAGCAGGACAGTGGGAGAGCGAATGCAGCTGAGACTGGTGATCTGTTCTCCTGGCCAGCTCCAGCTTCTACAGCCAGGGCAGGGACCCATGTCTCCTCCCTGCAATGGATCCCGGGAGCGGGTGAGTCTGCATTGGCCTTTCCTCGGCTGCTTTCTCATGTGGGGCAACAAGGATCCAATTTACAGGTGGTACCAATGCTAACAGTGCCACGATGCTGTCTCAAAGGGCCAGAGGCAATCATAGGTGGAGGAGGGCGGTCTGCATGTTTGCATAGCTATTTAGTGGGTCAGGAAGAAGTGTCCTGAATAGTGAAGCACCCCCCAGGAGGGAAATGCTAGGTGTAGAAAGGCCTCTTGAATCTTGGGACGAAGGGAGCTGTAGTCAGGCCTGTTCCCTTAAGAAAGGAAGGGCCAGCTGCTGGCAGGGAGGGCGGTGAGAGAGTGGTGCAGTCTCCTGAGGGTGGGGGCAGAACCACTTGGCTCTTGGGTTCCTGGCCGGCCTTTGTGGAAGTGGGGGTGTTTCTCCCAGGGAACGGGGTGAAATTCTCCAGCTTAGATGAGCAAATGTTTCCTTCTGGGCCTGGATCCCAGTGATGCCTCAGCAGGTCTCTGTTGCTAGCTGGTCTCATGCCCTCCTCCCTGTTTCCCCCTGTTTTTCAGGTGGGAAAACAGGCATGGAACAGGGCAGGTTCCCAAGCAGGTGCTGCCCCTGGGCTGCTGGGTGATCATGGTCTGGAGGCTTCAGCTACAGAAATCAGGCCCCATTGAGGCATCCTGAGCCAGACCTCCCCCCTTGCAACTTCTCACGCCTCAATATAAGTGAGAGGGCAGAGGATGTGCAGTAGGTCTGTAGCAGGGCCTGGAAGGGAAGTCAAAGTCTATTTGGCCAGCAAGACCCAGATTGCTGAGGGATTTAGGTGTACGAAGGCCAAGCCAGTCCCAATCGAGGGGTCAGGGCAAGTCGTCCCTGGAGTAAGAGCCACTTACCTCCAGCTTGGAGCAGTGCCCAGGTCCCAGCTGGGCCAACTGAGGCAGTGGGGGCAGCTAATCCCCATAAGCCACAGGCCACTGGCCCTAGCTACTCCAGGCTTTAAAAGTCAGGCCAAGCCCCTGGTCAGCTCGGACACCAGGAACCCACCGCGATCCCCTGATTCTGGGTCTTGTGACTCTGGTTTGACCATCAGCCCTCCTGGCTTCAAGGCAAGGGCTCCCCTGATCCCAGTTCCCCTCCGCTCACCTTGTCTCCAGCTTCTGACCCTGGCTTGTCTGGCTACAACTGTGAATCCAGTCCCCACCTCTCAGCTGCCTGCGAATCTAGCCCGGACTGTACCCATGCACAGGGTAACTAACCCCCAAGCCAGACTTCCCGTGCCTAGGTGCATAATTTGCACCTGGTCCAGGACTGGTGCACCCGGGAACTACTGTAATTCTCCTTTTAAAAGCACCCTGCCTCACAGTCCTCTGCTTTCCACCAGCTGATCTGTCCACAACTCCGGTTTAACCCTGTTGTGGACAGATCGGCTGTTGCTGGGATATTTACGGTGCTGTAAAAATCCTGGAGAAGGGAATGATGAAATGCTGCTGGCCTTCAGCAGCATCCAAAGGGAAATCTCTGGCTGGGTCATAAACCGTGTGCAATCCCCATCCCACACCTGGTGCTGCAGCTCATCACTCAGAAAGCTCCTGGAGCCAGGCCAGGAGGGAGCTGGGTGCTGGGTGCTGAGGCTTGGGCTCAGCTGGCTGGAGGGACAGCTGGGGAGAAGGCGGATTGAAGCGGTCCTGACCCCTAGGCTCTTGCCAGCTCCACAGGGGGAGGGGGTGCAGGGAGAGGTCCTGTTACTGGATGAAGAGGGAGAATTGTCACCTCGAGAACCCAGGAGTCCTGACTGGGGGTTGGGGGCTGCTGTAGCCTATGCCCCTTCCATCAGGAAGGGAGCTTGGCTGTGCCTTCATCACCAGCTTGGGGGCTGGATGGGAAAGATTTCATGTTGAGAAGTGGTTTATTTCTTCTGGGAGGAGAGGAATCCACTCTTAAATACCTCTTTAAATAGGCAGTGCACCCTTCAGCGGTGCTCACCGTGCTCTTTGCTTCTGGGTGCTGCCATGCGCCAAGCGGCATGGCTCAGTCCTCCCCTGGCGTCAGCCAGGAGTTGGGTCTTAGGGCTCTAGAAGCTGAATTTCAACGTGTCTTGGCATCATTTTGCTCTTGGCTGGGCCTGGAGGGGGGCTCTGTTTGCTTTTGTGGTTCTGACTCGGCCCTGAGCTGGAAGCAAAGCACTTGGCATCACCGTGAGATCCGCCAAGGCCAGAAGGGGCCGATGGCCTGGCTGCTCTGCCTACTGGGATGCCCCCCATGCTCAACCCTGTGCCACCCGGGGTTGGCCTGTAGCTGCTTTCCTGGCAAGGCCTGTGTCCTGGTCCTCTGTAGCATCCTGCTACTCTGGTGCCTGCTCTGGGTTGGGGGGGCAGGGGGGTGCAAGTTCACTCACGACCGCTGTGAGCCGGGCACTGGGCTCTCAGTTCGTAGACCATGTCCACACCTGTCCTCATTGAAGGGGAATAAGCTCTTCCTTTAACGGGGAGGCAGCTAAAACTGTGGGCCATCAGCTCCCCCAGGTCCAAAGCTAGCGCCAAGTTATCCCAGCCCGTGCGGCAGCTACGCCCCATCCGTTCCTTTGCCCCCTGCTCATGTGTCCAGAGCTGAACATCTCCAATACCCGCAAGGAAGGTTTAATAAAGAGGATCCTGCTCCTCCCACTCCAGGGAGGGGTGGACCCAGCTGGATGTGCAGTGGGGGCTTTCAGCTGAGACCCGTACACTCCCCAGCAAACTAATGCTGCAGCCAGGCCTTCAGGCCACCCACATCCTCCGAGGCCTCGTCACCCGCGCAGCGTCACCTGGACAGGCAGCTGCTCTGCAAAGGCAGGCTCAGCGCCCTGTCAATCACTGGGCAGCCACTGCAGCGCCGGGCTGCAGTCTCTTCTTGGCCGGCATGCAGGTTACACACCTGCGGGTCCGTTTCACCTGGCCGCGTTACCAGCCAGGCTGAGCTGGGTCTTGCCGGACCCGATCCCTCTTCCCCACTGCACTGGGTGGCTCTTTCCTTTCTCTTCTCTGCACCAGTCCTCCTTCCTCCTGTGCCTCCCCTCCTCCCGCTGGGCAGTGGAGGGGAGTCTGGTTCCTGGCGTTGGGCTGGTCTGGGGGACTTGAGCGTCTTTCTTGTTCCCGGCCCTGATTCCAGGACACGCTGGAATCGGGTCCAGACGGGGCAAAGTGCAATAAGGAGCAGCTCCTGCCAGACACCCTCGCTGGGTCTCGGGAGCTACGGCTGGGGGTGGAGAAGGGCTGGCTTGGAAACCCTGAGTTCAGATCCCGCCTCTGCTACCCACTCCCTGAGTACAGCCTTGGGCACCTCCCATTGCTGCCTCTGCTCCCCTGTGCAGTGGGGTGAGAGCCTGGTCTTGCCCCGGGGAGGGCGGGGGTTCAGGGATGCAGAGGGCTTGGGGCCTAGTGAAAGGCTTTTGTGGGTACAGTCCGCCCTTCTGCCCCTCTTCCTGATCCAGTTGCAGCTTCAAGTGCAGGTAGGCCCGGCCTGTTCCTGGTCCCAGCCCTGGCTCAGATCTTGGGGTGCAGAGGGGCCGGCAATTTGGCTCAGCTCCACTGCTGTCCTGCTGGGTGACTGCGGCTACCTCCCTTCCCCTCTCTGTGCCTCAGTTTCCCCTTTCCCTCTTCTGCCAGGGGCAGGGCTGAGCGTGGCAGAGCCTGGCACCCTGCCGTGCTAATGGGGCCATGGCAGAGGGTTTTGTGAATCCCAGAAAACCAAGTGTGTAAGTACCAGGGATGATCGCCGGGCCCGTGGTCCCGAGAGGGGCCCAGGACAGGGTGCATCTGTGTGGTGGCCATCAGAGCTCAGCGTGGGCTACGAGCCCTGCCTGAGGCGCTGATGACCCAGGCTGCTTGTCACAATTAGTTTGGGGCAGCTACAGGTTTACCAGTCCCCTGGCTGGCTCGTGGGGAGCTCCTGGGAGGCTGTAGTCTGCCAGCCTGGAGATGCAACCGCTTCAGGGGTGGCACCATTTTATTGTCCGAGTTCCTTGTTCAGCACTGGAAGAAAGGGTCTTGGCCTCTGCACTTTTGCCTCTGCCCCCTCATGCTGTGGATCCCAGGGAGAGGCTGCCGTGACTTGACGTGCGCGGGTGTGTACGTACATGTGTGCGCCGCTACTCTCTACTGGCTAGACTCACAGCTGCTCATCTGTGTGTCCTAAGCCCTGTAGTGATTGGGGATTCTCCTTTAGTGCTTGGTGCCAGGGTCCCAGCTTGTGGAGACGGGCCAGAAGAAGCTGAGGGGCATCCCGAGCAATGGTGTGAGGTCTTGACCGGTATCCTTTCTTCCATGCTGTGGTTGGAGCAGTGGATGCAGCCCGGTGTGGCTGGACCAGGCCAGGCAGCGTGGGTGTCCAGACGGGTTTATCTGCCCGGCTCCGTGGGTGTGGGCTGCAGCCAAGTGACTGATGCTCACGCTGGGTGTTTTGAGCTCTCTCAGGTGCATCTGGGAGGCAGGATAGGTCCCCTTTTCTCCCATGGCAAACATAATAACACCCCCCCATCTCTGGCCCCATCCCCCCATCTCTGGTCCCCCCCCATCTCTGGCCCCAGGAAACCAAACGCCATCTGGAAACAGCAACGTGATTGACACGCAAGTGCCGCGGATGCCCGGCAAGACGGGCAGTCATTCCATCTGTCGCGGTGGTCGCAAGCAGCAGCTGATCTCCCGGGCCTGCATTGCCTGGGAGGAAAGCGTGGGCCAGTGGTTAGAGCATGTCTCTGGGACTTGGGTTCAAGTCCTTGATTTGCTACAGCTGCCTGGATGGACAGAAATACTTAGGAGTCTAACTCCTATGGGTTTCCAGGGGACTTAGGCACCTCAGTCTTTCTGCATCTGGCCGTTGATCTGTCTGTACCTTCATTCCCCCCAGCTGTATGACAAGGCCTTGCTCCCTGGAGCAGCGCGGTGGGGGGAGAGACCGGGAGGGGTCAGGCTGTGTTAGCTGCCAAGACACCGAACAAAGAGAGGTCGGGAGCTGCGTCAGGCTGGAGACAGGCAGAAGGCCAAGGGAGCAGGATGCCTTATGATTTGGGGAGATGGCATCATGTACAAGTGCCCATAAGGTTTTTCCTGAGCTACAGCTCACTTGGTGGGATGGTGGGAGGGCATGAAAGCATCCATCCATCCCCCTGCCTGGAGGAAATCTGCGTCTATTCTTCACAAAAAGCCATTGAGTTCCCTTTGCAAAGCGGCATTGAAATGCAATGTGCCATTTCCCTGCGGTGGCTGCAACACGCGCACACACACACACACACACACATACACACACACACACACAAAAACACCTCCATTGCTTTAGGATTTTGGCGCTGGGGAGTGAAGGGCGAAAGCAGATCTCCCCTCCCTTTGGCTGCCATCCCTCTTCAAGTGGGCAATGGAAACCTGACTAATTATACACCTCCGTTCCTCAGTTTCCCCTCCTTCAGGGCCTGCCATCCTGGACAGGTGGAAGAGGAAAGCTCTTTCTGCAAGACAGGAAACCTGATCTGGTGGAAGAGACCCACATGGGCGGGTAAGCAGCTGCAAGGAGGCACCAGCCTTTTTTTTCTGGCTCTTTTAAATTTAAAAAAGGGGGGGGGTGGGCGGGAAAAATCCCTTCCTCCACCCCCCTCTCTTCCCTATTTGTTTTCTATAGCTGAATCCGGCTTCCCACCTCCCTTCACTTGGCTGCTTCAATGGACTCTCCCAGGGTTGGTTGTGTGTAGAAAGCTGTGGTGCTGATGCTCATTCTGGTACCCACGAGCTGTTTTCTTCCTGGATCCCTAGCAGAGCATCTTTCCCGGGCGCCTCGGAGGGCTGCAGCAAGCAGGTGGTGAACTAGGTAAGGGAGAGAGAGATTGGCGCCTAGCGTGCGAGACGGGCTGCTTGGTTTGGCCTCGTCCCTTGATGGGAGACAGCAGGGTTGGGGTTTTTTTCTTTTATTTCCTTCCTTTCCCCTTGGTGTGTGGCCATTTTGTCCTGAAAAACCTTGCCTCTAGCATCACTCGTGTGTCTTAATTGCATCCTGTCATTCTCTTCCCAGCCAGACATCTGCACCTGAGATGTCCTTTATATATATATATATATATATATATATATATATATATACACACAAACACACATACACACACACGCATCTCAACACTTACACACACACACGCACGCACACAGGGCTAATTTGGGATCTGCCCACGGGGAGGGTTGTTTGTCTGGCGCTGGTAGAAAGAGGCACCAAAATCTTTGCGCGGGGGGCTGTGGAAGGGGGTTGGAGAATGACCTTGGGCACCGTCAGTTTGGAAACGAGCTTTCTCATGGCGACATGTTTTTGCCTTTTGGAGGAAATGCACCGAAAGAGCGGAGACGGTCATAGACAGTCGGGCTTTCAATGGTGCCGGGAGCAGCTCGGGGGGTCAAGGCATGTCCATGGGGAAAGAAGCTATGATTTTAAAGCAGGGAGGAGACACGGCATCGTTGGGTGTCTCTGGCATGGTGACAAAATAAAAACCCCATCGATGTGTGTTTAGCCCAAGGCACATTTAAGGTTTCAGCCTGGCAGTGGGTTTTGCAGTCGCAGCATCGCGTTCATATGGCTCCGGGATCCTGGGGGAGATCGGACCCTTGGAGGACAGAGTCCACGGGCTTTGGTCTTGAAAAATCACACATCGGTCTGGGTTTGGCGGGGGAATCCCACCTTTTTAGCTTCAGATCCCAGGAGAAGGGAGGCCTTGACCTTGCTCCATATACATCTGCTTCCATATAGGATTCCCACCCCTGCTCCTGTCCTTTTCTCCCCAACTGAGCACCCGAGTGCATCCAGGCCAGGGGAGCAGCTCCCTGGATGTGGCACTGGAAGGGGCCTGAAGGGACCTGAGCCTGGTGTGGGCTGGATCCCAATGACCTTGCCACCAAAGAGCCAGGCCAGGAGGCTTCCCTCGGTTGCTTTGCCCGTTCCCTCAGAGAGGGGAGGCCAGTTGGGGTGGTCCAAGACCGCTGAGGAAGTGCGTGCTGCTACAGCCTGCTCTGCTCATTGAGAAATCGGCTGTGGGGATCACCTGCCAAAGGGAATCGGGCACACGGCAGGCGTCGGAGTCGCCGGGCATGGCCTGGGGCACGTGCCGAGCCCTTCCAGGCTGACCGGGCGAGCGATCCTCCCTGTGCAGCCGGGGAAGGCTCCCATGGGCAGGAGGCTGCGTCGTCAGCCATGACTCTCAGACAAGCTAATTTTAACTCCAGCCCCGTCTCTCCCTCCTCCCTCCCCGTGCGCCCGGTGCCATGTCGCTTCTCTCCCGCCCGGCTCCTTCTCCCTGCCCTTGTTTGCGCCTCGGGGGCTTGGCGCAGTGATGGGGTCTGGTGCCTTTGCCCCGATGCGGGTCCTGCTCCCCCCTGGCCCCTCCATCTTGAACCCAGGCTGTGGGGGCAAGGGCTGCCAGTCTGGGAGCTTCGTGCCAAGGCCTTGTCTTGGTGCCTGTGAGCAGCATCAGGGGCTGGAGAGGAGAGTGGGGCAGTGGCTGGAGCATGGCCAGGGAGCCAGGACACCTGGGATCTCTGCTGTGACCTAGGCGGGGGGGCGCGTCTTTTCTTCCCTCCCCGCCGCCCAGGTCGACGTTTCCATGATGCCCTCCCTCGGAGGAGAGAGGCTGTGGGGAGCTGGAGGCCTGCTGCCTGGGTGACGTCTGTCCCCTCTGTGGCCCTGGCCATTGCTCCAGTCCCTGCTCTTGGCTGCAATGGGGAGGGGAGGGGGGTTGAATGTGCCCCCCGTCACAGCAGACCCCTCCTGTATGGGGGGCTCTGGCCAGCAGCACCCCCAGGTGTCTGGGTGCCTGCACCCCACATCTTTAGGAGTAACCTGCACCCCCAGCTGCATGCCTGGGGCTGCAGCATCATCACCCCCCACTCTGGCCTTGACCTTCTGGGGGCACAGCACCGACTTCCAGGGTCCCCAGGACCTGCCACTTGCAGGGCTTCCCCCCCACAAACCCCTTCCTGGTCTCCAGCTTGGCTCCTGGCCATGCACCCTGCTGCCCCCCCCCACCCTCAACCATTTTGCTTGGCTGGGCACAGCTCCGCTGGGGGGTGGGCAGGGGGCACCGAGCCCTGGGGAGATCCCGGGTGACAGAGGCCTGAAGCCAGGGGGGTACTAGAGCCCCCCATGGCAGGGATTATGGGGCATGACCCCCAGGCCCTGCCCAGCCTAGGGAGTCCTGACTGGGCTGCAGGGGGGGTCTGGGGGTGCCTCTCCCCTCCCCTCCCTGTGTGTCTCCAAGCTCAGGGCTAGGATCTGGAAGGCATCGGACCCACAGCAAAGCCACAGCCCCCTCAGGGGGTCCTTGGCAGGGACTGAAGCTGTAGCAGCCACAGCAAAGAGCCTGGGCTGGGGGGCTCGGTCTGCGGGCAGCAGGCTGTGCCAGGCCCTGCCCACGGCTCCTGGCAGCTGGGCCCAGACCCCAAGCTGCTCCTTTAATGGGCCGCGTTGTGTCAGGTGCTGTACATAGGCATCATGCTGGGTTCTTCCCCAAAGAGCCTGCAACCCCGCCGGCCAAGGGAAGCCGAGGCATGGAGGTGGGAAAGGGACAGGCTTCCCTCCCTTGCACTTGGAAGAAAACCCCACAGTCTCGGCTCTCGAAGCTGCTGGCATTGGGGTTGGGGTTGGGACGCTGGTGCCCACTGGCCTCTATCCCTAGTGGGCTCTGAGCTCGCTCTGATTGTGCTGCCACGTTATTGGCTGCTGCGCCCACCCCAGACTCAGCCGCATTCCTGCAGCAGAGACCCAGCAGAGACCGGTTCACCTGGGCTTTGCTGACCTCGTTGTCATGCAGAGGTGACTGGGGAGGGACGGCTTATGGGGGGTGGGGCGAAGGAGGAAGCTCAGCCCCATCCTGTGCCCTGAAACTGCTTTAACATCCAGCAGGTAAAAGCAGGCACTGGGCATTGGCTGCTCAGACCGTAGCTCCCTCGTGCCCAGACCCCAGTGCCAGAGCGGCGGCTGGAAGCGAGAGGGACCTGGGTCTGAGCAGGAGTTTCCCCCTGTTCCTCTCTCCCTTGCAGCCTCCAGCATTTAGGGTGCAGGAAACTCTGGTGCCGAGGCCGTGCCCCTCTCTCTCGTGCTCAACAGCTCCCAATGCCCCTTTCCTCCAAGCCCACGTCCAGTCCCTTTGGGAATGAGCATGTTTATAACAGTAATGCCAACTGGCGGAAAACCATCGCAAGACTTGGGATTTCAAAGTCAAAATAACTCTGACTCGCAGTCTCCCGATCCAGCCCTCAGACCTCTGGATTTTCCCAGCTGGTAAGTGGAGGGAAAGGGGTGAGGGGAGATGGAGGCCCCCGTGGTGACAGAGGGAGTGCAGCAGGATAGGGGCGGATGGGCCCTGGGGCTACCCCATTCCCCCGTCCTGCTCCTGCCCCCACTCCCACCCTTACCACAGGGGCCTCGATCTCCACCCCGTCGCCAATGAAGAGATTACGTGCCAACCTCTTCATTTTTTGAGTTCGTCTTAAGATTTTTGGCACAGTGGGGTTGGCAAGGCTGTTATCTTGAACACCAGGCAGTTTCTTTTCACCCCACATGGACTTCAAGCGTGGGACTCATGGCCCCAAGGTGAGGTGGTAGCTAAGAGGGCAGCCAGGTCCCCCGAGGGAGCGCACGCATCCGGGGGAACTGGGGACGGCGGAAGGGGCACGGCCTCTGCATCGGACCTGCCCGGGCCCTCCATGCTGGGGCTGCAAGGGAGCAAGGAATGAGGGAAAACCCTGCTCAGACCCGGTCCCTCTGCTCTTCCCGTGGTGCCAGGTGCTGCACAAGCCTTTATTAAAAACATTTTATTAGAAAAACTGTCACTATGAAACACACCATTTCCCTTCCCTGCAGCCGTCAATTCACCTCTGCCTTCCCTCCCCTCCTCCCAGGCTCAGCCCCTGCTGCAAGGAGCCTTGCCCAGCCGCCCCGAGCCCGGGCCAGGCGAATGGGTCAGGGGCCAGCGCCGTGGGACGCCGCCCGGGCCTGAGCGGCTCCTGGAGCTGCCTGCCAGTGCTTCTCGCCCTCCACCCGCCTGCCCGCCCGCGGTAGCGTCTGCGCCACCATGGAGGAAGGTTACCGAGACCGGACGGCGTTCATCCGTGGGGCCAAGGACATCGCCAAAGAGGTGAAGAAGCACGCCAGCAAGAAGGTGGGCCGGGGCATGGACCGCGTGCAGGACGAGTACACACGGCGCTCCTACACCCGCTTCGAGGAGGAGGACGACGACGAAGACTACCCGCCCCAGGATGGCTACTACCGTGGCGAGTCGGCTCCAGATGAGGACGGCGCCTCCAGCGATGCCACCGAGGGCCACGACGAGGACGACGAGATCTACGAGGGCGAGTACCAGGGCATCCCGCGTCGCGACTCGCTCAAGGGCGGTGACGGCCCCGCCACCCCCCCGCCTCCCGCCAGCACCTTCCAGGACTTCGAGGACACGGAGGGGCAGCGGCGGAAGGACAAGGAGGAGCTGGCGCAGCAGTACGAGCTCATCCTGCAGGAGTGCGGCCACGGGCGCTTCCAGTGGACCCTCTACTTCGTGCTGGGCCTGGCGCTCATGGCCGACGGCGTAGAGGTCTTTGTGGTCGGCTTCGTGCTGCCCAGCGCCGAGAAGGACATGTGCTTGTCAGACTCCAACAAGGGCATGCTGGGTGAGTCGATGGGGTGGGGGAGCGAGGCCTTTGGGGGGCGGAGTTTCCAGGGGACTATGGCAGAGGCGGGGCCAGGTGGAGAGCAAGGCATACTGGGAAGGAGGCGGGGGAGTGGTATATAAAGGCGGTTCCAGGTCCTGTTGGTTGTGGTGGTCTCGCACTTGGAGCACTGCCAGCTGGGGTGACCCCCCGCCACACAGGGCTGGCATGAGGGAGCTCCCCCAGCCCTGGCGTGTTACACGGGGTTGGTGTGTGCGGTGGGGCTGGTGTGCTACGCAGGGCTGGCGAGTGCAGTAGGGTTGGTGGGTGCGGTGGGATACCAATGCGCCCCATTGCTTCTTACTGCATCTCAGCCAGGCTCCCTCCCCTTGTACCTGCTGCTGTCACCAGCATTGCCCGCTGCCCCCAGCTACCCAGTGTCTTTCTCATACTGGGAACCAACTGGGAGCTGCCAGCCCCCCTCCCCTGGTGTCTGCCCAGCCCAGGGCAAGGTCCGGCTGTGCCAAGGGGATCCCTGGATCCCCAAGCAAGTGCCTCCCTTGCAATGGACCCCAGGGAGAGGGGGTCCTTGCTGCCCCCTGCTGGAGGCTTAGCGCTGCTCTGCTTTGTGTCATAGCCTCTCTACTGCTGAGGAGGAGTCTCAAGCTCTAGCACTGTTGTGGGGAGGGGGAGTCTGCTGTGGTACCAACCATGGGTGGGTGGATCTTGTGGGGGACAGGCTAGGGATGGGGCAGGATGATTGCCCCTGCTCATAGATGGGGAAACTGAGGCACAGGCTTTGCCTCAAGTCCCAGCAGCAGAGGAAGGAGGGGAACCTAGGAGCCCTCCTCAGGGCTCCTCAGCTTTTTCTGGAAGGACATGTGATCTCCACATGGGGAAACTGAGGCATGGGGCCAGATGACATCCCCAGGTCACCCCATTGGACTGTGATGGGGCTGAGGGGCCGAGTCTGGGCTCCCCCGCCCTGGATGAGGGCTCTAACCATTGGGAACCTTGCTGCCTCCCAGAATCCTTTGCACCATTGCTTGCAGGGGGCAATGCTGCTCAGGGAAGGGTTTTTCTCTTTTACTGAGAGCTGCTCTCTGGACTCCTGGGTCCCTGCCACCTTGGAGAGGAGGGTGTGGCCTAGGGGCTGGGGCAGGGCACTGTGCCGTGGGCTCCTGGGTTTTCTTTCCAGCTCAGAAGGAGGAGTAGGAGGGAGAGGCTGAAGGCTCGGGGACTCCTGGGTTCTCTGGGAGGAAGGGGGTGTGCGGGCTCCTCCTTTCCCAGGCTTTCCAGCCACCAACTCCCTGGTGCCTCCATTTCCCCATCTGAGCAGTGGGTGCTAGTGCCCTGCCTCTGCCCCAGGAGAGCCAGGAGCAGTGGGGGACATGGCTGCCAAGTGCCAGAGCCCTGCAGAGGGGCTAGGCAGCCAGCCATGGGCTGGGGGAAGCCTGCCGGGGTCCGGCATCCTCATGCTTCAGGGCTCCGACTGGCCCACAGCAGAGGGTCAGGAAGGAGCAGGCTGCAGGGACTCGTCTGCCTGGCACAGCGAGGGGCTGGGCTGGTGCAGATGGGCTCCGGGCCCCTGGCTTCCCCATCCCATG
This sequence comes from Crocodylus siamensis, assembly GCF_052110815.1. Classification (NCBI taxonomy): domain Eukaryota; kingdom Metazoa; phylum Chordata; order Crocodylia; family Crocodylidae; genus Crocodylus; species Crocodylus siamensis. Next base: position 14,341,665 of record NC_143400.1, on the reverse strand, counting down.
ATGCCCCTGTCCCCATGTCAGGGGGAGGGGGGATTACCCCCGCCTCCTCCCTCCATGGAAGCTGAGACCCAGAGTCGAGGAGCAGCCTGGGGCATTGGGCAGGGAGCCCAGGAGTCCTGGCTCCCAGGGCCGCCCATCAAGCACTGCCAGAACGTGGGCCGGATCCTGGGACATCCCCCCCGCCCCCTTCCCTGTCCCCGCAAGGCCTTGTCATTGGTCCGGCACCTTGTCTGGACTAGTCTGGACTGGAGCTCTGTCCCTCCAGGGCTGCTGACTCTGCTTTGCCCACGCCTCAGTTTCCCCTCACTAATGGGTGCCTTCCCTTGGTGGATCCTGGGATCGCCGAGGCAGGCGGGGCTGATGGCAGCCTGTCACCGGGGTCAGAAGCTGCCAGCTCCACCACTGACCACCCCTGCATGGCCGTGGGCCTGTCACTTAACTCCCCTCTCCACCCTGGCCTCCCTCCTTGTGCTGGGGAGAGCGGCACCCCTGAATGACGATGGGGCTGGGCTGAGCGTTGCCTGTGGGCTGGGGAGGGGGACTTGCTTTGCTACAGAGAGAAAATGTGGCCTGCCCGGATGCCTGGGTTCTCCGGCAGCCCCACTCCAGGCCCCCCTGTGGCCGGGGCAATCGTCTCCCCCAGCACTGGCCTGGGCTGGCTCCCCTTCCCCAGCCAGCCCTTCCCTGGATGGCTGTGCTCTCACATGGGGCTTTTCACCCCCTAACCCCCCCAGGAGGCAGCCTCTTGGTTGGGGGGTGGGAGCTGGAGTCCAGGGGGGCAAAGGGACTTGCCAGGGTCCATGAGTGAGTCAGGGGCAGAGCTGGGAGTCTGCTATCCCTCCCCTCCCCTGCACACAGACGCCTCTTGAGACTGCTCGGCTCCAGCAGGGACGTGCTGGGGGGTGGATCTTCAAGTGGGGGGCTGTGCCTTGCATTTTGGGGGCTGGGCTAGGCGCTGACTCATCCCCCCCGCTGTGATCACTGAGTCCGTGGAAATTGGGCTGGCGTTATCTGCCTTGGCCAGGGGCCCCCCAGGCTCCGCGCTGCCACAAAGGGGCTTAGCCAGCATTAAGCCCCTATGAAAGACTCGGAAGGGGTTTAGGGATGGGGGTGGGGGGGGAGCCTGCCCCAGCCTAGGTGGGGGGGTGCTGGGTTTCGTGGGAGGTCTCTGAGCTCTGGGCCAGCGCAGGCCGCACTGCGGCATGGCGCCCGCCCCGCCCCTGCCCGCGGCATTTGCTGCAGCCGTCCCCCCACCAGTATCCTGTCCCCCCAGCTCCCCCCAGTATGGGCTCTAGTCCCCTCTGGGCTGGAGATGATTATCCCGGTGCTGTGGGGAGCCGGTGCCTGGGGAGCAAGGGGCTGAGCTGAGCCCCAGCAAACTCGGTACAGTGGTCTGACTGCGAGGGAAGGTCACATGGGGTGTGTAGGAGGTGTGCAAGGGGGCGTGGGTGTACCAAGGGGGCTGGTGCATGCACGTTCGTGGGGGGCTGGAGTGTGCGTGCATGTACAGGCTGAGCTCGTGCATGTGTGTGTGTGTGTGTGTGTGTGTGTGCAGGCTGAACGTACACACAGAGGTGTGTGTGTGCATGCATAGGCTGAGTGTGCACATGTATATGTGTGTATACATGTGTAGGCTGAGCATGCATGTGTGCGTGGGTGTGTATGTGCCGGCCAAGCGTGTGCACACGGGCGTGTATGCATGTGTGCGTGCACTGAGCAGATTTGGCAGGATCCGGCCTCTGGGGCGCTCAGTCCGCACGGCCTTGACAGCAGCCGCCGCGTCGATGCTCCCGCACGTCCGTCACCGGCGCCTGCCTGGGGGTGGCATCGGGAGCCGGAGCAGGGACTCATCCGACCACACAGAGGGCATGGAGCCTGGCACGGGGCTGGGGTCCATGCCCCAAAGCCGGGTGTGGGGGTGGGGGCATGGGGGCTATAACCCCTGGCCAGAGCCCTCTGCTCTGAGGCTGCTTTGAAGCAGCCCGGAGGCTGCTCTGCTTTCCCCCGGGGAAGCAGGCAGGGGCTCGGCCTCTCCATTTTGGGGGGCCCAAAAACCCCTCAGAGCCCCCAGGCAACTGGTCCTGGCCTGGAGCCTGCCCCCTCCCCACCGTGTGGCCTGTCACCCAGCATCAGGCTGACGCAGAGTCCTGTGACCGCGGTGCCAAGGGAAAAGGAAGAAGGGATAAAAATAGCCGCAGCTGCTTCACGGGAGATCTGCCTCCCGGCCCCCCTGGCCTCCCAGTGTCCCCTCTGCTCTGAGCTTTGAGGGTCTCCGGCGCCGGGGGCTCTGTGCTGAGCTGGGAGGCACTTGCAGGGAGGGAGCAGGTCCCAGCTGCTCCGGGCAGGGCTTGGGCGGAGAATCGGTCTAGTCCTAGGCTGGGGTCCCTCACGTGGGCGTCGGGCCATGGAGCAGAGCCCCAGGAGAGAGAGATGGGAGCCCCTGCTGCCCCCAGGAGCTCCAGCCCCACCTGCCCCAGTGCACGGCAGGATGGGGTGGGGGTTGTCACCAGCAGGAGAAGGGGTCCTTTAAAGGAGCCCAAAGACCCCCCTGCCCCTGGTCCAATTGCTGCAGCCATGAGAGACCGCCAAGGGATGTTACCAAGGCTGAGCGGTTAGCGGTGGCAGAGCTTTTGCCGGTGCCTCAACCACAGAGGGGAGGAAGGGATCCCAGCGGCCTGGGGGCTTTCCCCAGAGGGAGCTCATTCCCCTGGGATGCCTGGCTCGGGGGGTGGGGGGGCAGCCCTGTGTCCTGCCCCTGCCCCTACCAGCCTGGCTGGCAGGGCCCAGCGGGGACAAGGGCCATCTGTCCTCCCTCCAGACTGGGGCTGCCCTGAGCCACTGGGAGAGGTCTCCGGGGCAAGCCTGGACACCTGGGTCCTCCTCCAGTGCCGAGGCTCTCTGGACGCTTGGGTCCCTCCCTGATGCCCTGCTTCTCTCGCCCCCTCGCAGGACTCATTGTGTACCTGGGCATGATGGTGGGTGCCTTCCTGTGGGGCGGCCTGGCCGACCGCCTGGGGCGCCGCCAGTGCCTGCTCATGGCCCTGTCCGTCAACAGCGTCTTCGCCTTCTTCTCCTCCTTCGTGCAGGGCTACGGCACCTTCCTCTTCTGCCGCCTGCTCTCGGGTGTGGGGTAAGGGGGCTGCGGCATGGAGAGGCCTGACCCTGGGCTTGGGGGGCAAGGGGCCAAGCTGGGGGTTTATGAAGGCTGGAGGCTCCTGGGTTTCAATGCCTGGGACTGCAGAGCCTGGAGATGCCCTGGCTGCCCCACTTGGGGGCACCTGGAAGCTGCTGGTAAGGGAGGGGATTAGGGGCAGGGGGGAGCCCAGCTGGGAGGAAGGAGGCTGGGGGCTGCAATCACTGATCTCTGCTATGGGTGGGGGTCAGTCTGTGGGACTGAAGAGCCTGGGTCACGGGATCACAGCCCCCTTGGGAGATCCCAGTGTGGGTCCATCTCCCTGGGCGCGAGATGGGGTGTCAGATGGGACCTGGGGAGCCAGGACGCTTGTCCTGCCATATCCATGCCTGGCATCCGGGCTGCCCCCACCCCATCAGTGCGGCTGGCTGCAGCCTTCGCTGGTTTCTTCCTGAACCCCAAGCCTGGGTCCTGGAGCATGCAGCTGGCCCCAGCCGCCCTGACCACCCCGTCCCTGCTCCCCCAGCATTGGCGGCTCCATCCCCATCGTCTTCTCCTTCTTCTCGGAGTTCCTGGCGCAGGAGAAGCGCGGCGAGCACCTCAGCTGGCTCTGCATGTTCTGGATGATCGGGGGCATCTACGCCTCGGCCATGGCCTGGGCCATCATCCCGCACTACGGTAGGAGCCTGGCCCAGCCCAGCATGCTTGGGGGTCGCTGCAAGCTTCCCCTCCAGAGCACTGCTGAGGTCTTCCCCTTCCCTTGGTTAGACCTGGCTAGAGATTCCCCACCCCCTTCCTGGCTGCTTTTGAGGGGAAAGTGGCTCTTTCAGCTGATTTGGGGGCATCTCTGCATCCCCCTAATTCAGGCACCTTTGGACTCCATCTCCCATGATGCACCATGACTGACTAGGCTGCAATGCATGCTAGGAGATCCCCCCCAAAAAACCAGGGAGCAGGGGGGGTGGGATTTGAAATTAACCCCCTGCTTCCTGGGCCTGGCCAGTCCTGTCCTCTCTGCCAGACCCAGGGGCTTTAGGCTCCGGCACTCCCGATATAGTGCATTTATCAGGTCTCGGGCCCTGGAGGAGCCCTTAGTGGGGGAGGCTGGGGGGAGAAGGGGGTCCGGCTCTCACTCCCCTGCTCCCACAGGCTGGAGCTTCCAGATGGGCTCGGCATATCAGTTCCACAGCTGGCGTGTCTTTGTGCTGGTCTGCGCCTTCCCCTCCGTCTTCGCCATCGGGGCACTCACCACCATGCCTGAGAGCCCCCGCTTCTTCCTGGAGGTACCACGGGGTGGACTGGGGCAGGCAGGGAGATGCCCCTCGGAGAGCACAAGATGGGGGAGAAGTTGGCACCTTCCTCTTGCCGGTCACGGCTGGTGGGACGGAGGGCAGGGAGCTGGTACAAGCCGGCAGGGGCTGAGGACGGGGCAGGGGAGGGCCAGTCTGGATGCCCCAGGAGGGTGCAATGAGAGCTGTGCCAGGAGCTGGTGGCATGGGGGACCCTCTTCCTTAGGGTACCTGCACCCCATGGTGGGGGGGGCATCCTGGTGTTGCTGCCACCCACCCCCACAGACTGCCCATGCTCAGGGCACCCGGTGTCTTGCAGAATGGGAAGCATGACGAAGCCTGGATGGTGCTGAAGCAGGTGCACGACACCAACATGAGAGCCAAGGGCCACCCCGAGCGGGTCTTCTCGGTGAGGCTGGGGGGCTGGGGAGCCAGCCCAGGGAGATGGGGCTGGGCCGGGCTGGGTGGGAGGGCAAGGGAAACTGAGGCACGGGGCAACAAAGTGACTTGACCAAGGCCACTCAGGGAGTCGGTGGCAGAAGCGGGAACCCAGTTGCAAAGCTGTGGGTCTCCCTCCTGCCTCTGCCCCCAGTGCCCACATGGCCCTTCCCTCTGCACCCCATCTGACCCCTCCTGCCCTGCAGGTGACCCACATCAAGACCATCAAGCAGGAGGATGAGCTCATCGAGATCCAGTCGGACACGGGCACCTGGTACCGACGCTGGCTTGTGCGGGTCCTCAACCTCTCCCAGCAGGTCAGAGGGCACCCATGAATGGGAGACGGGGGATCCAGGCCCCATTGTGGCCCCGGGGCCCGATTCACTGATCCTCCCTGTCCCTCTTTCGCCGCCCCCAGGTCTGGAGCAACTTCCTGGCGTGCTTTGCGCCCGAGTACCGGCGCGTCACCCTCATGATGATGGCTGTGTGGTTCACCATGTCCTTCAGGTGGGCTGGGCTGTAGGGCTGTGCGAAATTTCGCCGCCAGTTTCATTTTGACTCGTTTCGAGCTCGAAACAGTGAAATCGAAATGAAACAGAGAGCTTCGAAACAGCCTCGAAACCAAATGAGGCAAGTCGAAACATTTCAAAATTTTTGAAACGTTTTGAGTTTTGAAGCTGAAGCTGGGCTTGCCTGCAGGGAAGCAGAAACTAAAGTAGGGAGGGGGAGGGGGAAAGGGGGGAAGGAGTGCTCTGTGTAGCTGGCCAGTGACTGTCACCCTTCCCTGAGGTCCCTTCCAGTCCCGGTGGTCTGGGGGAAGGATGGAAAAACTGCATAAAAGGCAGCACTGTTTGACCTGCCCTGCTTTCTGCCTCGGTGTCAGTTGAGTGAGGGCACACCTTAACACACACAGTATCACCCACCCATGACATGAGTTTTGCCTGTGAGCAGCTAGAGGTGCAGGGCCCCAGAACCCAGACTTCCCCTGCACCAATCTCCTTGAAACTTGGCAGGCGTCATGCCTCAGAAGGGGCTACCATCCCTGCAAGTTTCAGCCACATCAGGCCAGAAATGACACAGTTATAGGATGTTTTGAGCTTCCCCATTATAGCCTATAGGCAAAACGTCAAAACAGCGTCAAAACAGCGAAACGGAAGAGCAGTTTCGAATCAAAACAAAATTCGAAACGAAACACTGTTCTGTTGAAACGCCGAAACGCTGGTTGAAATGGACTGGTACTGTTTCGCAGACCCCTCCTGGGCTGGGGTGGGGGCTGGGCTGCCATTGTCCCCCTGGAGCTTGTCCTTGAAGCTGAGGTGGCAGGGCCAGGACACCCGGGTTCCTAACCCCCCAGATGGCTCCTTACGGGGGCTCTGGAGACAGGGTCTGTGATGGGGATCCGCAGTCCGGCTGTCCGCGGGTGAAGGACCCAGGGCAGGATGCAGGTTTCCCTGCCCCCAGCTGGGCTGGAAGGACCCGATCCAGTGACAGCTGTGGGGACAAGTCTGGTCCCTTTCTCATGTCTCAGTTTCCCCTTACGAACAGACCAGGTGGATGGGGGGAGCCAGGCTGAAAGTCTCCATTCAGGGGCAGCACAGCACAGCCATGGCGACAGCATCCCTATAACTTAGGAATCCCCCAAATGGCCTGCTCCAGGCTCTTTCCAGGGCACCTGAATGCCCCAGTTTTGCACTCATTTTCCTGGCAAAAGTCCCTGGCGCCTGCCCAGCCTGCCCCCACCACCCACCTTCCAGGCCTGGTGTAGGCCAGCAGTGAGTTTGTACAGCTCCAGGCACCCCTCACTGAATCCCCTGTGCCCATTGCAGCTACTACGGCTTAACGGTGTGGTTTCCGGACATGATCAAGCACCTGCAGAGCATCGACTACGCCTCGCGCACCAAGGTCTTTGTGGACGAGAGGGTGGCGCATGTCACCTTCAACTTCACTCTGGAGAACCAGATCCACCGGAATGGCAAATACTTCAATGACAAGTGAGATTCGCATCCCTCTGCAATCCCTGCGGGGAGGGGGCCAGGGGGATACAGGGGCAGGGTGCTGTGGGTGAGTGAGGAGCCAGGGAGGAGGTTTTTTGGAGATTTAGGGCCCCCAGTTAATAGAAGATCCTCATGTCCCACTTTAGAGGTGCCCGTTGTGGGCACAGCTCCCCCGTGGTCTGTGGCAACCACCAATGTGGACATTTTCGGGGGGGTTATTGATCTCCCCATATCATTATGCTGCAATCTGGCTAATAGGAATGTGGATTTCAAGCATGGGACTCATTGTCACTAGATGCGGTGGCAGCTGAGAGCATAGCCAGATTCACACCAGGACTGGACCCATGCTTGGAGGAAAGGGGCATTAGGAGCTATTGAGCATGGGAGTGAGGAGTGCAGCCTCTGAATCAGGGCTTGTTAAACCTTCAGTGCTGGAGGCTGCAAGGGGGAGAGATATGGGGGTGGGGGGGAATATGCTCTTATGTCCTTACCCTAACACGGAGGTCCCCCGCCATGGTCTCCACCTCCATCTCCCACCCCCGACAGGTTCATTGGCCTCAAGATGAAGTCGGTGATCTTTGAGGACACTCTCTTTGAGGAGTGCTACTTTGAGGACGTCACCTTCAGCAACACCTTCTTCAAGAACTGCACCATCATCTCCACCATCTTTTACAACACAGGTACCGCCTGCCCGCCCAGCCGTGCCCCATCTGGTGCCTTGTCTGTGCCAGGGACAGCCATTAGGGAGGCTGTTAGTCATTGTATGATGGCAGCTCCTGGCTGCACCAGGTGCTGGACCTAACTGGAGTGAGATGAGCCCGGTTCTGGAGGTGGGAACAGGAGGGAGAAACTGAGGCACGGGCAAGGGAAGCAACTCACCTGGAGATCAGATCCTTCTCTGGCTTTGAGTTAAATCCCTCCCTGGGAGACGTTTCTTCCTGACCCCCTGGCTCAGATCCTGGAGCGTGTGGATGAATCCCCCCCCGCCTGACCTGGAGAGCTGTGCACAGCCGCCTCAGTCCACACTGCTGCCCTCTGTGCCCCTCTACTGCTCCTGGCTGCTCGGGCTTCTCCTCCAGCTTGATTTGCCTCTGCTGGGGATTGTGCCTCGGAGCACAGAGAGGATTACGGGCAGCCAAAGGCAGGCAGGGTGGCATGGCTGGCGGGGGCCAATGAAGTCTGTGAGTGAGTGAGTGTGGCGGGCAAACCTTTGAGCCCCCTGGGTGCTACTCCCTGCTCCGCCACTGATTCTCTCCGTGGCCTTGGGCAATTCCCTGTGCATCTAATGGGAAGGGGGGAGCTTCTCACAATGGGCAGAGGCCAGGGGGCCACTAGCACAGCAGACCCATCCCTCCAAGGCCTCCACGGGACCGGGAGCTCGGGGCTTTCCCTCCCACTCCCCCCGTTTCCTGGGAGGAACTCATCAGCCATCGAGTGGTGACTCAGTTGCACCGAGTAAGCCCTGATGGGCTGCTGGGAGGAGCTGGGCACTGAGCGCCCCCGCGCTGGCAGCTGTCATGACTCACCCCCCCGGCTGCTGAGTGGTAACAACAGGGATGACGCCCACCCCAATGCCGACTTCACCTGGAGTCGGTTCCCCCACCCCGCCACAGCCAGGCTGCAGGTGCTCGGCTTCCATTCCCTGTTACACAGCATCTGTGTTCCACACCAGAGCTGGCTGCATTTCAGCGGCAGGGGAGGCAGGGAATCCCTATCGCTATACACGATAAGAGGGCCTGGACATGGGCATGTTCAGCTTGTGGAAAAGGTGCGGAAGAGGGGACATGAGAGCAGTCTGCAAATCCCCGCAGGGCTGCTCTAAAGGAGAAGGAAAGCACCTTGTGTCTCTGGCTGCAGGGAGGAGGATGGAGAGCAGTGGCTGGAGGTGGCAGCGAAGCAGGTTCCCGTTGCGTCTTGGGGGGAAAACTTCCCTGTTGGAGCAGGGAGGGAATGGGAAAGACCCGGGGAAGCTGCAGACTCTCTGGCACTGGAGGGGTGCAAGGAGAGGGTGGTCAGGCACCAGTCGCGGATGATCTAAGCGGAGGGGTGCCTGTGTTTTGCTATGGCGATGTCCCAGGCTTCTGGGCTTTGCTTGTTGTTCCCAGCTTTCTGCTCCATGTGTCAGGGGTTTTAAGCCTCCCTCAGAGGTGCTGGGTGTGGCTGCAGCCCAGGCTGGGGATAGGGACTGGGCTGTGCCAATGCACCTGGCGGCACCAACCCCACAGGGTCCTGGCCAGAGGGTCTTGTCCCCCTGCTCAGGGTCAGACTGACACATTTGGGGCCAGGAAGGGATTTTATTGGTACAGACTTGGGGGAGGTGGGGGGGCTTTGCCTTCCTCTAGTGGGGGCACAGCCACTGTCGGGGATCACATGAGTGTGCATTAACAGCCTTTAATAGAAGCAGGATGCCAGCAGCTGCAGTCCCCCTGCTTTCTCCAGGGCAGGTTCAGGTGTGATATCTGTTGTCAGGGTTGATGGTAGTTTTACAAAGAGTTTAGATGATGGATTTGTGCAGACTGGTTTGGCCAGGGCTGCTCCTGCCTCAGGCAAGGGGTTGCACTCCTCTGGAGGTCCCTGTCAGCTGCGCTGCTGTAGGCTTCACCCCAGAGCTGGCTGCATTTCAACAGTGGGTGGGTATCATCCCTGACGTTACACACCATCCCTGTTACACAGCAGATGCATCCCACCCCAGAGCTGGCTGCATTTCAGCAGTGGGACGGGCAGTGGGGGACAGTCCCTAGGCTGCATCTCAGGGGCTGGGCTGGAGGGGGCAGGGGCAGCCGCTCCCAGCCTGACAGCACCTCCCTGTGCCCCCCAGACCTGTTCAAGTACAAGCTCATCAACAGCAGGCTGCCGAACAGCACCTTCCTGCACAACAAGGAGGGCTGCCAGCTGGACTTCAGCGACGACAACAGCGCCTACATGATCTACTTTGTCAGCTTCCTGGGCACCCTGGCCGTGCTGCCGGGCAACATCGTTTCTGCCCTGCTCATGGACAAGATCGGGCGCCTCCGCATGCTGGGTAAGGGGCTGGGCCGGGCGCCCCCCGCACTCCTGCCTTGATTCCTCCTCTCTGGACTCCGCTGGGTCCCCTGGGGCTGGGGGTTGTCTGGAGCCAGTGTGGGCATTGCAGCTGCCCCCCTCTCTGGGGTTTAATTACCCCTGCCCCCCGGTGGCCAGAGTTTGTATTGCAACTGCCCCACAAGGGTTTTTAGCTGCCCTTGCCCCCTGGTGGCCAGTGCGCGTATTGCAATTGCCCCCCCCCCACCATCCCTGGGTGTTTTATCTGCCCCTGCCCCCCTGGTGGCTAGGATGTGTATTGCAAATGACCCTGGGGGGGAGGGGGGGGTTGAACTGCTCCTGCTCCCTAGTGGTCAGCGTCCATATTGCAACTGCCCCCCTCTAGGGGTTTTAGATGCCCTGCCCCTGCCCCCCTGGTGGCCAGAATGGGTATTTGCACCTGCCCCCACCCTGCCACCCTGGGTTTTTAGCTGCCTCTGCCCCCTGGTGTCCAGTGCAGGTATTGCAACTGCCACCCCCCACCCAGGGGTTTTAGCTGCCCCAGCCCTCTAGGAGCCTGCGTGGATATTGCAGCTGCCCTGGGTTGATGAACGGGAGGCTCCTCTGCTACAAGCTGCACCTTCCAGCTTGGGAAGGTGGGGGGGCAACTGCCCCGTCCCTGTGCTGATTGGGGCGGGCTGCAGAGGTGGGTGGAGTGGGAACAGGGGGAAGAAGATGCTGGGGGTCCTGAGCCAGAGTGAGGCAGGGACCCCCTCCCTTGCAACCCCAGTCTGAATCCACCCTCCCTCCCCACAGCCGGCTCCAGTGTGATGTCTTGCGTGAGCTGCTTCTTCCTGTCCTTCGGGAACAGCGAGTCGGCAATGATCGCCTTGCTCTGCCTCTTCGGCGGGGTCAGCATCGCCTCCTGGAACGCCTTGGACGTGCTCACCGTGGAGCTCTACCCCTCCGATAAAAGGTACCTGCTCCCCAGCCCCGGGCTGTGCTAGGCGCTGTACGTCCCCCCGGCCTCAGGCCCTGGGAAGCATCATGATGCCCCTTCGCAGATCCACGGTGGGTCCACAACTGCGGTCCCTGCGCCTCCTAAAGATTTCATAGATTTCATAGACATTAGGGCTGGAAGGGACCTCGGGAGATCATCGAGTCCAGCCCCCTGCCCAAGGGCAGGAAGTCAGCTGGGGTCATAGGATCCCAGCAAGATAAGCATCCAAGGAGAGAGAGGAACTAGAGAAGGGCAAGAGGACGATGAGGGGCTTCTCTGGGAGAGACTGGGAGCCAGGGCTGTTCAGTTTAGGAGACGCTCAGGGCAGGGGAGAGGAGAAGGGCTGACAAAATACTGAAGGGTGACGAGAAACCCGGTCGGGATTGAGCATTGGCCGTCTCTCCCCACACAAGAACAGCAGGTCCCACAATGAAACCAGTTGCCTGTAGGTTTAAAATGAACACCAGGCCATTCTTTTTCACCCAGTTTGATCTCACGTCTGCTCTATTTGCTGCCTGGATTTCAAGCTTCAGATTTTTCCAACTATTTAGCTGAATTTCAAGAACAATTTTTCCAACCGTTTTGTGGAATTAAAGTGTGGGACTTGTGGCGGTGGAAGCTGAGGGTGTGGCCAGATTGGGACTGGACATGTCCTTGGAGGAAAGGGGCATCAGGAGCTATGGAGCAGGGAGTGAGGGGCATGGCCCCCAAATCAGTGCTCCCTGGACCCTAAATGCTGGGGCTGCAAGGGAGAGAGGAACAAGGAGGGGAAAGTGTGGTTAGATCCAGGTGATTCTCCCTCTCCCTCCACTCTCTGCCCCAGGAGGCAGGGCAAGACTGACCTATGGTCCGAGCAGTCAGTGGCAGCTCTTCTGTTATGTATGTTCATAGGTATCCAGGTTGTAGCCATAGAGGAAAAAGGAATCCAAACTTGTGGCAGAGGTGATAACTTTTATTAGACCAACTCGATGTTTGCAACAAAAAATAATTATTTATTTGCACGCTTTTGGGCACAGGCAGCCTTCATCCGGCGTAGGAGATTGCAAAGCCTGTAATGAGAATTTTCATTTCTACCTAGGAGAACTTTTACAATCTTTGCAATCTCCTGTACCTGAGGGAGGGTGCCTGTGCCCAAAAGCTTGCAAATAAAGACATTTTTTTACAAATATCTAGTTGGTTTAATCCAAGATATCACCTCTGCCAGTTTTAATTCCTCATGTCTGGTTCTTAAGAAACCAGTGGCTCAGCTACAGGCTGAGGACTTCAGCCAGGGGAAGGAACCCAGCAGTCCCAGCACCCAGGCTGATGCCATCACCGCTGCCCCCAAGGCCAGATCTGGGCCGCTACGGTCCTGCTGGACTTACCCCCCTCCCTGCCCCACTGCCCTAACCCCGTGTCTCTTCCAGGACGACGGCCTTCGGCTTCCTCAACGCCCTCTGCAAGCTGGCAGCCGTGCTGGGCATCAGCATCTTCACCTCCTTCGTGGGCATCACCAAAGCCGTGCCCATCCTGCTGGCCTCAACCGCCCTGGCGCTGGGCAGCTCCCTCGCCCTGAAGCTGCCCGAGACCCGGGGGCAAGTGTTGCAGTGAGAGGGGTGGGGTGGGTGGTGGGGAAGGGGCCATGTCCACCGCACCAGCCCCCCACCCCCCCCAGTTCCTCCACCCCCACCCCCCGCCCTGGGGAACGTAGTCGTTAGACACTGTGAAACGTCTTGATTCCCCTGCCATGTCGCCGAGGGGGCGGTTTATTTTTTTGGTTGCTCCCTCTCCCCCGCCCCCTCCTTTTTTCGGTGTCCTTTATGTGTGCGTGTGCGTGTGTGCGCATGTGGGCGTGATGCTGCTCATTTGTGTCCGGGGGGGCAGGGAAAGACCCTCGATGGGGGTTGCGATGGCAATAGCCCTGCTAGGTCTAGGTGGGGGAAAGAATTGCAGAGACCGCCCCCCCACCCTAGAGCTGGTGGGGGGGTGGAGAAGGTGTGATCACATGTGTGGGTGATCCCTGAATCCTTCCAAAGGGATCCACTAGGACTGGGGTGGGGCATGGAAATCCACCCCCTTATGGGTCTTGTCTGCAGTGAATGGAGCCCCTGGCTGGGGCGAGAGCAGGGGTAGGTTGAGTCCTTGCTGTGCCTCAGTTTCCCCGGCTGGTGGTGGAGGCAGCAAGGCCCGTGGTGGGGGCTGCAGGAGTTGGCCCCGAAAGCATTGCAAGCTGCTGCCAGGTGATGGCCCCAGGGTGGGTGTTAATGCCCCCCTGCCGCCTGCTTGGGGTGGGAGGTTAGAAGCACCCCCTGGTTTCAGATGCCCCCTGCAGGCAGAAAGGGGAACTGCGCCTCCCTTTCCCACCTAATTAGACCCAATTAGCTATTCTTATTGCAAAGCCATTGGCCCAGCTGCCCCCACTGCCTCCCCACCCTCCCTGGTCTTTTTAACTCTTCGTCCTGGCAAGGGCAAGACTCCCGGCTCAGCAGGGATGGGGCCAAGCCTGGGAACGGGGGCTGGTGGCTTCTAGTCTGGGAAGCCGCTGATTCAACCTCCTCCCAGCAGGGCCCAGCTGCAAATAGCAGGGGGCAGGGTGGGGGTCCTGCTGTGCTCTGGGATGATGTCAGCAGTGAGCAGTGATGTCACGGCTCTGTGAGCCGATGCCGTACTGGGCCTGGGGGTGCAGCAGCTGGTCATGGAGGGCTGCATTGAGCCTTGGGTGCCTGCTGGCTTGAGTGATCCCCTGAGTGGGGCCGTGAGTTCGAATCCTACCACCCCCTTGCACCCCAGTTTGGGGGGAAACTATGAGCGACTGAGGTAGAAATAAGCTACTTTCCCGCCAGCTGCCATACCCTTGGAGTGGTTACCCTGGAGAAGTGGGGTCAAACTCCTGGCAAAGTGGGGGGGCTGGGGTGGTGGATGAGGGCTCATTTGCAAAACAAGCAGCACTAATTGTCACATCAGGCATCCCTCAGTCCGGGCAGGGAAGGGGGAACCTGCCACTTGCCCAGTTTAATAACCAGCTCTGTCATCCTGTACCCGGCAGCGGAGCTTAGTGCTGTGACACACTCTCATTAGTAATCTAACGATCAGTGCCCAAGGCCTGTGATTAGCACGTAGCAGCAGCGGGCCCTGGTGCACCAGGGCTGTGCAACCCTCCCGGTTGCACACGGGTTAACTGAAAAGGGCCTGATGCTGCTTTGAAGCCAGCCAAGGCTGGAGCTGGGGGGCTTTAAAGCATCTTGCTGCAAAAGCTAAGCCACATGAGCATGTGTGTGTTGTGGCGGGGGCAGTTCTTAGCCCCAATCTCTTCCCCGTAGGTGTTACCCCCTGACCAACAGCCTTCTCCCCTCACCATGGTGCAGCTTGCAATCGCAGTGCTACTTCTCTCCAGCTCCCAGCCTTTTTTAGGGTCCTCCCCACCCCAACCTGTTAAAAGGGCGAGAAGCCCAATGGCTTGGGTGGGCAGAGAGAAGCCCAGATCTCACCCCCAAAAGGCATCGAGGGCTTCGGTTGTACCGAAGCACAAGCATCTGACACTTCTTGCAGCACAAAATGGGGGAGAGCGGGGTGGCTGACGGGCACAAGAGGAGCCAAGGGGCAGAGCTGGGCTTCAAACCCTGGTCTGCTGACTCCGAGGCTGGGCTTCCCTTTGTTATGCCAGGACTAGTGAGTCAGGGACCCCTGAACAGAGGGGAGACAAAAGGATCTCCTTTTCTTGTGCTCCAGGCACGAGCCTTGCAATTGGGCTGCTGCTGGGTGACTTAATTGAAGTGGGGGCAGAAAAGCAGAGGGAACGTGCAGCTCAGGTCCAGCTTCCAGCAAAGGGGGCGTGGGCTGGGTCCAGCCAGGGCTTGCCCGGATTTTATACCAGACAGGCATGCCGTGAGGCCGGCAGCAGGGTGTTGATCTGTTTGCTGTGCAAAGCCAGTTGGAGAAAGCCTGCCCCTGCCCCTGCCCCTGCCCCTGCCCGGGTAGCTCCAAGTGTGCCATGCCCAACCCCTGCCAACCGCAGTTAAAAAGCACAAGGACCATCTCCCAGTGCCCTCAGGACCCTCAGCAGAGATCTGGGCTGGGCTTTCCTTCTAGTGACCAGACCCAGTCTGAACCCCCCCGAGCTGCACAGATGCAGTATGGATGTAAGCAGGGGCACAATCCAGCCGAGACAGGAGCTCCCTGTCCCCGAGCTTACTTAACAAGAAGCAATCAGCCCTGGGAAACCTGGAGCCAGGCTCGGATCTCAGGTCTGCAGATGGAGGTGGATCAGCTGTTCTCCACGGGACACAGCTGCTGCCTGTTCCAGCTGGGGTGCATCTAGAGAGGGTTTGAAGCACATTGATGTCCCCAGAGAAGTCCCCCGAGATGTTCACCCCTAGTGAGGACCCTCCCTACTCACTGCTGCCCACTGCCAAACAACGTCCTGTTCCCTTCAATACTCATGCATTCTCCTGTAAGACGCTAGAGAGATTCACTCTGCGCTGTGGCAGCACCGTTGCACTGGAAGAGGGGAGGGGAGATTTCCATGGGGGGCTCCCAGCAAATACCAGGGAAAGATGGTGGCTTCCAAGAGCTGAGTGTGAGGTCTTACCCCCTCAATCCGGTGTGACAAACCCGCAACCGTTGGAAAAGCACAAATCGGGCAAACGAAGAGCTGGGCCCAGTCGCCAGGCTCCAGCTAGGAGGTTGCCCACATACAGGGGCAACCATGCCTCCAGCTAGGGCAGGGGTGGGCAAAATGTGGCCCAGGGGCCAGATGCAGCCCACCAGGCCATTCTATCCCACCTGCAGGGTCCCTAAAAATTTGGAAAATGAATATTAATCTGCCCTAGGCTGCCTGTCATGCGGCCCTCAATTGCCAAAACTCAGTAAGCGGCCTTCCACCCAAAATAATCGCCCACCCCTGAGCTAGGAGGTTGCCCACATATGGGAGGGCTGCCCCACAGCCATCCTGCAGCCTCTCCAGCCCTCCGTGGGGCAGGAGGACAGGCCCCTCCACGTCTAGTCACAAGCACAGCTCCAGGGAAAGGTGTCTAAATCCCCTGGGATGCAGCTTGGGTCACCCTGCCTGGGGCAGCGAGGGGTTCCCCAGCTGATGTCAAGCACAGCAATGCCAGCCACCCCTCTCTGACAGAAGCTGGGCAAATCCAGGACGAAGCCAACCCCATGGCCCCAGGACAGGGTGCTGCCCTCCACACCATGGCTTGGGGATGCCATGGCTGGAGCGTGGGGTGTGGTGTTGGAAAAAGCTCACGAGCCGAGTCCAGCTCTGCCTGACCCAGAGATCTCACCTTCTCCGCACAGCAAGGGACAACATCTGTGTTGTAATACTGTCCGGCCTCGGGGCATCTGGGCTCAGGACCCCGGCAGGGACATGACGCATAGAAAGCACAATGTTGCAGGGGGAACAGCAACAGATCTTGGGCCTGGAGCACCCCTCAACTGCACACACTCCCCCTGGAAAGCCCTAGTGGAGAAGAGACCCAGGGACTTGCCCCACTGGCCCAGACCCCCTTGCACTGCGATCAGTGCTGGTTTGATTTCACCCCCCCAAAATACAGG
The DNA here is from genome assembly GCF_052110815.1 of Crocodylus siamensis. Lineage (NCBI taxonomy): Eukaryota > Metazoa > Chordata > Crocodylia > Crocodylidae > Crocodylus > Crocodylus siamensis. The sequence continues at coordinate 14,325,273 of NC_143400.1, read as the reverse complement.
ACTCCGCCCCTGCCAACATCGGCTTTATACCTTGGGGGTCTCCCTCTAACCCCCTTGTTGCAAACAGATCCATCCGTCATGCCCAGAGCTGTTCAAGCAAGTGACTCTCAGTCCAAAGCAATCAAAACCGTGCGTCCTACATCCTGTTCTTTTCTCAGTCCCCGTCCCTTCTCTCTCTCATTCTTCGGTGTAGGTGGTCTTTTTAAGAGAACATCCGTAGTACGTCTGTATGCAAAAAAAGGAAAAAAAAAAAACAACAACAAAAAACCCCCCCAAACTGTGCTGTGGTGTAGTTTTTAGATGTTTGTAAAGAACAACTGACCAATCAACAACAAAAAAAGTACAAAAAAAAAAAAAAAAGCAAACTACTAATTCAGCTGTGGTCTTTGATTTGTCCATTTTGTATAAAACTGAGTGATTCAATACACCAGTTATTTTAAATGTCATGCTAGGGAAAAACAAAAATCGCCTACAAAAAAAAAGGGTATATATATATATATATATATATATATGTATAAATATATATATATAAGGTGCTGTGAATAAGAAGAAACAAGGGTTGTGTGTGAGGTCTGTTTGGCTGGAGAGTGGAATTTGTGCAGCCTGACGGGGCTGCAGCCATTCCCAGCGCTCCACAAACTGCTATTCAACAACCACCCAAAAAAAAAAAAAAAAAAAATCAATGTAAAAATAATAATAATAAAAAAGATTAAAAGGAACCTGAGCTACTTTGGGAGCCTGTGAGTGATTGGTTTGAATTGCACGGGGAAGAGGAAACGCTGTAGTTTCTCACATACAATACATTTCCCCCCCTGCAAAACCCGGCAGCTGGAAATGTTGGGGTGTGTTATATACAAGAAATATGGTTAGAGCAGTTTCTGGGCAAATCTGCTCAGCAATGATTAAAAACTACCTTGCTGCTGCTACCCAGCTGCTTATAACAAGGCCAGAGCTTTTCCTCTTCATGCTGCCTTTCAAAAACAAGGCATGCATCATATTCCCGGGTGTGTTATATGTCAGCAATTATGGCAGCGCTTGACAGAAGACTGGCACGTTTTGCACGGCTTTCTCTATTTACAGGGGAAAAAACATGGTGGGAAGAATGGGCGGAACTGGGTGTAAAGAAGCAGCCGGCAGAACACATGTGCAATAGATATGTTTGTATCAGCAGGGCAGAGAGCTGGGCCCACTGCTCAGAGATGGGGTTCAGCATCCCTTAGAGCAGGGCTCAGCCCACGCCTGCTCCATCTGCTGCCTAGATTTCAAGCTCCCGATTTTTCCAACTATTTAGTTGGATTTCAAGAACAATTTTTCCAACTATTCATTGGTCCGATAAAAGGTATCACATTTACCCAAAGAACCGTGTCTGCCCATGTCCTTAGACCAACACGGCTACAAGACCCCCGAAGCTCCAGATTTCACCAGGGCACCCCGGGGAAGGCAAGGAGCAACGGCCATCAACTGTTAGAGGACGGTTTCAGGTTGGATGCAAGGAAGAACTTCTTTATGGTAAGGGCAACCCGAATCTGGAATAGACTTCTCAAGGAGGTAGTGCAGGCCCCAACCTTGAAAGTATTCAAGAGGAGACGGGACAGACATCTTGCTGGGATCACTTGATCTCAGCAATATAACTGCCCAGAGCAGGGGGGTTGGACTCGGGTCCCTTCCAGCCCTTAATTTCTATGATTTTGCTTTTTCCAGAGAAGGTAGGGAGGCAGAGATGTCAGAGACAGACACAGGGCAGGATCAGAGTTGCATCGAAGCAGGCCCACAGTCTAGGGGGGGCAAAGAGGCAAAATGCTGCTGGGGTTAGAAATATTCCTGGGTGTGGATGGCACCTCCCAGCATCACAGGGTGGATGTGCACATATGAAAGACACATACATGCCTGTGACTGACCAGTCTCTCTCCTGAGTCCTGCCGGTCCAAGCTTAACACATTAAAAGTTTTTTAAAAAGGCAGGAGGGGAGAAGGGAAATCATGGATAATGAAAAGGAACATGATTTTTTCCTGCTTTGCAAAGGGCAAGGGGGTAATAATTCAGGCCCCTTCTCATGCAGCACATCTGGCTCTGGGGTTGGGAGTAGAAAGCAGAAAGGACTTTCTGCTTTGTAGATAAGGAAGGTGGACATGGACTCTTTCCTGCAGGGTCTGGGCAGGGACAGGAGAGGGAGCCGGAGCTCCTGCTGGCCCGTGGATCCTAAGGGGAGGATGGGACAGGCCTGAGCTGAAATCCCCGTCACCATGGGGAAATATACAGAACCCTTGGCAGAGGTGATATCTTTTATTAGACCGACTAAACAGCTGCAAAAAATTTCTTTACTTGCAAGCTTTTGGGCTTGCTCGCTTTTCCTCAGGCAAAGGAGAATGCACAAATTGTAACACTTCTCCCAGGTAGAAATGAAACTTCATATTGCACAGAATAAAAAGATGTTATAGGTTCCCCAGGGTGGAAAAGTTCACTTGATGCAAATTAGGCTCAAATCACCAGGGAGTGCATGGAGCTGAGACCGTGCCCTGCTGCATAAGAGGAGATAGAAAGAATAATCCACCAAAACGCAAGGTAAGGTCCAACTCTCCCAGCCATCAAACCCAAAGCCACAGATGATGATGGATACGTTCCCCATGGCTTGATGGAGCACAGGCTTTATTCACAGTGCAAAGACCCCCCACCGCTCCCCATTTCAACGCGTGGCGCTGAGAGCTGGAAGGACATCGTGGCACTCGGTCCTTACTACGACTCAGCTCTGCCGGGATGCTCAACACAGTGAGGGGGGACACAGGCACAACCCCTCCATGAAAAACCCGCATGCATGCTCTGGCAGCTAGGTCAGCTGCTACCAAGAACAAGGCTGTCACTGTCCTGCCAAAGGTGCCCCCACCCTCCCTGCTGCCAATGCCCCAAGGGCAGTGATGCAGCCAGGGCTGTGGGCACAGAATAAGCATCACACCGTATAGCAGTGCAATGCCTATAATACAATTACCGACCCCCTCTGTTGCATGCATCTGTTCCCCACTGATGCTGCCCCCTCAGGCTATCCCTGGCTCCCCAGCTTCTCAGCCATGTGCGGGTCATGCCTGGAGCCGCCGAGGCAGGCAGGGCTGGGGCTCACGCCGGCGTTCTGGTCCCACTGCTCCGGGGTCTTGGCATGGATGGAGAGGGCATGGACAGGGCCAGCCAGCTCGGCTTGCAGGATCTCGTTCACTAGCCGGTGGCGCTGCAGCAGGGGCAGGCCGGCGAAGCGGGAGCTGGCGATCACCACCTTGAAGTGGGTCTCGGCGCCAGGGGGCACAGCGTGCTGATGGCTCTCATTATGCACCTCCAGATGGGTGGGCTCCAGCTCCCGCTGCAGCTTGGAGCGGATGGACGCCTCCACCGGCTTCTCCCCAGCCATGGGGGTGGAAGAGGCCAGGCGGGGGAGCAGCTGCAGGGGGGCACGAAGCAGGGGGAGCAGCCGGGCCGGAAGCATCCAAAAGGGGCGAGCGCCAGGGGCTGCAACAGAGAACAGAGAGGAGTCAGGGCCGTGTCCAGGATGGGATGCAACCGGAGGTCAGATCTAGCCTGACCCCCACAATGCAACCTTTCCCAGACACATTCTCCTCTGACCCAGTCCTAGCATCACACCATCAACCTCGCTGCACAACTACAAGGCACGGTGGCACAAAGAGCCCCTGAATCTGCCCCAGGTGATGCCAGGGCACAGGGGCTGGCAGGGTCCTGCCACTGCCAGGGGTGTCAAATGCAGTCTAAGGCAGAGGCTACAGAGAAAGGCAAACCCCCTCCCCCAGTCTATGCCAGTTTGCCCAGGGGGTAAAATCCCTTCCTGCCCCCAACACAGTAGCAGGCTGAGCCTAGGCAGAGGGGCAGGGCCCTCCAGGGTTACTGGCCTGGCCCAGCCACGACCCCCAGCCTGGGCTGCGGCCGGGGGGGCCCTGGCAGTGGCGGGGCCGCTCTCCCCACCCTCACCCAGGCACGTCTCCAGGCAGCTTCGTGGGTGGCATCCACCGGCTTCCTGGAGGGGCCATGGGCACCAGCCGGGGCTCTCTGCTCCCTTGAAACCTTCTGGAAGCTGCGACCATCACTCCCGCCCGTTTTACGTACCCGGCTCTTCACGAAGGACGTGGACAAACTGGAGGGGGGCCAGCGCGGGGACACATGGGAACCAGCCCCTGCCCTGCAGCCTGGCGCAGGACCCGCCAGCACCCCGGGCAGAGCTTGGGGGCACACGGGGGCGCTGGTGCATGCGGGACAGGGTGGGGGGTGCAACCCGCCTTACCTGAGCTTCAGGCAGCAGCTCCCGCAGTCCCGGTTCCTCCAGAGCACTGTCCTGCTCTGCGCAAGCGCGTCCCTGCCCCCTGCCCGCCGCGCTGTGCGTCCTGGGAAATGTAGTCCCTTTCCATTGCACTTTGGGAGCCGGAGGGGACGGGGAACTACAACTCCCAGGAGGCCTTGCACCCACTGGCCAGGCTTCCCCTGCGGGGCTCTGCCCGGTGCCTGCTGGGAGTTGTAGTTTTCAGGCCTCCCTAGCGGCTGGGAGCGTGGGAGCAGGCAGCCATCTCTCCTTTGTCCACTAGGGGGAGCCACACGCCACCAGTTTGACTCCATCATCCCAACCGTAGTCCGGGACTGGGAGCCGGCTCTGCACCCCCTGCCCCTGGGAAAGGGATGGGAGGCTGGGCTGGGCCGCAGAACTCCAGGGTTCTCTGCCACCGATTTGCTGGGTGCCCCTGGGCACGTCCCTCCAGCCCAGGCGGGGATGGGGCGGTGCAGCCAGGCGTCAGCGGCCTGGCAGGCACTGGAGGCTGGGAGGTGCGGGGGGCCTGGGGCAGGTCACACTCAGCTCCCTGCTCCCAACACCCCTCGACCAAGGGTCCCATCACACCCAGGCCCCCCAGTACCTGGACGACGTGAGGCTGAGGACCAGGATCCCAGCCATGTAATCATGAGCCAGACAGCGCTGGGGCAGCTGCCATCTCCCACCTCAACCCAGGGGAGGAACAACCTGGTCTGGATCCAGGACCAGGGCCAAGCCCATCCTATGGGCCCCATATCCTCCTTTATGACCTGTCACGAGTTTGTCAGGCCTCACCTGCCTGCCAGTGGATGCCAGCAGGGCCGTGGGGGTGGGATGGGGGTGCTTGAGGGTCGACAGGGGAATAAGCTGCTTTCTCTAGGTGGGTCTGACATGGGGAGGAGGATGTCCCCAGCTCGGCCAGGCCAAGTGGGCACTGGGTGGGCACTGGCATGGAGCAATGAGGCAGCAGAGCCAGGTTGGTGGCGACCAGGTTTTTGCTACCCTTAAAATGGGTGTCGCCATATGGTGCATCCTATGGCAATGTAGGTGACATCACCGTGCTGCTGTATCCCATGGCAATACCAGTGTTGTGGCCACGTGGGCATACCCCACGGCAACGCCACTGTATCCCATGGCAACACCAGCACCGTTGCCATGATGGCATCACTCATGACAACATTGGCATAGCCACGCTATCATATCCTGTGGCAACAAGCACCATCGCCATCCCAGCATATTGCAGGGTTCAGGCTGGGGGTTTGTACAGCGCCTTGCACCGTGGGAGCCCTCCGCGGAGTTCAGGATCACAGCAACATCGGGTCCATCCAGTCCAGCTGCCTGCTCCTGCAGGCCTGGCCCTGTCTGAACCCACTCGTCCAACCTGGATGGAGACCCCTCCAACTTCCCTTGGGCCCAGGACCAAGGCAATCTCCCTGCAAGCGGTCTCTTCCCATTGCCCAGCCTCTGCATGGAGCATGCTGGAGGGCGACGGCTTTCCCCGACCCTGCGCCTCGACCTCCCAGCCCCCGGGGCTGGAAAGCCCATTAGCTTGCCCCATGTGGGAGCATCAGGTAGGGCTCACCCCAGGGATGCTGTGGATGCTGAGAGGCCTGGGAATGTCTGGATGGGGCAGGGAGCTGCTCTCTGATCCCAGGTCCCAGGGGCAGCCTGGAATGTGACCTGCCCCCAAACCTGGTCTTTCCCAGGGGATGTAGAGCCTTCCTGGGTGGTGGGGGGAGCTGGATGTACTGGGCTCCCCTGATGCAGCTGCAGGGGGATGGAAGGAGGGATGGGAGGATGCACCGAATCGCTGTTGGATGGAAGGACGGAAAGAAGGAAGCTCTGCTGCACGCATGCATGCATGGATACATGGATGGATGGATGCTCTGTTGCATGGATGGATGGATGGGTGAGCCACTGGAAATAGGGGGCTACCAGGCCCCTGAGCCAGCATGGTTTGAGCTGCCAGCGGAGGCCCTGGGGGCCAGATGGGTGCAATGGGGGGGCATGGGGGCACCCAGGTCTGGAGTAGGTGCCCAGCTGGGAAGGAGCAGAGAAGCTGGCTCTGCTCCCCAGCTGACTGTGCTAGGCCTGGTGTCTGCCAACAGCCTTGGTGGAGGGGAAGCTGACACGGATGAGATGGTCTGACATCACAAGCAGTGTGACACAGGCCCCTGGTGTCCTGCCTCTCCATCCCCTGCTTGAACAACCACATCCTGCACCAGTCCTGGTCTGCCAGGTCTGACCATGCTCCCTTACGTAGCCAAGGCCTTAACCCAGGAGTCCTGACCTTCACCATACAAGGGAAGCACACATCCAGACTATGGCTGTTCCCTTTTCGGCTTCCCAGACACACACACGCATGTGCCCACATGCACGCACGCAGGGACACCTTAACATGCACCTGCACATGCATGCACCCAGCTATGCACACGTGCACACGCACACACCTGTGTGCACCCATATGCTTACACACATACATACCTGCATACTGATGCATGCAAGCTCACGTGCCCACAAGCACATGCATACATGCCTGTATACACACATACACTCCTGCACACATGCAGGAACACACCCACATGTATGTCTTTGCACATGCACACAAGTGCACCCACTTCCCCCACGCCCCAGCTCTTAAAGGGGCCAAGCCACAGGCCTGTTTTAAGGAAAACCTGACCACTAGCTGACCCCTTCTTTAACCCTCCCCCACCCCCCCACCCCCCGCCAGCCAAGGGGGCGAACAGCTCTGGGTCGGGGGGTCAGGCGGCTGCTAAAACCCTCCTCTGAAATCATCTCGCCTGCCAGAAAGTATCAAAGCGACAGGGACCGGGTGACCCCGGGAGCAGGGGGTGGGGGGCAGCCCAGGGCTGCTGAATAGCTGCAGTGTTTGCTCTGGTGAGGGGTGGGGGGGGCATGGGTCACGCGGGGTTAATATCGTGTTGCCATATGTGCTACAAATGTTCATTAAGTGCTTAACCAACTGGAGGCCACGCAGCCCTCCCCGCCTGGGGATCATGGCAGGCGCTTCGTTACCACCTCAAATTAGGCGTCTGATCCTCGGGGGAATAGGTAATGCGAGCTGACAACAGCCCCTGCGACCCCCTTCCCCGCTGGAGAACAGGGGGCGAATGTCAGGCCTGGGACAGGAACTAACCCCCCCCCCCCCCCCCCCCTTAACAAGCCACCATGGGGGCAGGGACATGCGCCCTGGATCTGCCCCCTCCCCTTCCACCCCTGGGGCAATTGTCATCCAGAAAGGCAGTGGAGGGGCTGGGGCTATGGGTCTCATCTGTAGCCCAAACATTTCAGGGAGAGGGGTCTGGGGTGGCCTGATAGAGCCAGCCTGGCCATGCGGCTGGGAGCCCCCAGCTCTCATGGGGCCTGGGGTCCATCAGGGGCTGTGGGTGGCCTGGAAATGAAAGCCCAGCAGGGCACCGAGCAAGCCCCTGCTGCCTTAGCGCCGCGTGGGACCTGATTCTTCATTCATGGCTGTGGCTGTAAATTGAAGTAGTGCCTGGCAGCCTTGGGTGCTCGGTGCTGTACAAACCCAGAGCTATAATCCCCATCCCAGAGGGAGTCCATGGGGCATGAAGGATGCCAGAAGGGTGGGGGGAAGCCAGGTAGGGCTTGGAGTATACTGCTACAGGTCTCCCCCACCCCAGCATGCAGCCCCCGCCCTAGGGGCTGCAGGTCTGAGCTGCAGGCCCTGCCAGGGGCGATTAGGGTCCTCCTGAGTGCACACGCCAGCCGCGATTAGCCTGCCGGGGGGATGACGGGCCAGGTGGCTGGAAGCCCCGCTCAGGGTGGGGAGCATCCAGCCGATGCCTGACTGGGATGAGTTATAACGAGTTAGGTGTGAGTTCATGTGCACGTAGGTCTGTGCACTTGTGTGCTCCCCTGAGTGTGCACATGCACACACAGATGAGCATGTCCTCATTTGCACGGTGCTCTCTACCCCTCGCCCCCCCTGCAACAAGGAACCCACTCGCTGTCTCCTACACACAAGCCCCACGGCTGCCCTGCAGCCCCTGTGGCTGCTTTTCCAACCCATGAACACAGTGGGCACCGCTAGAGGGTTCACCCCTGTGTTAAAGGCAGGCTCCAGCAACAGAGGCAGAGACCAGCAGCCTGTCTGCGCAGCAGGACCAAGGCAGGATGAAGTCCTAGAGCAGGGCTTTGCGGAGCTCACATCCGGTCCCGTCCTCCCCGCTCAGCGCAGGACCAGACCAGAAGGCGGTCTGTCCACCTTGTCCTTCTTTAAATGCATTCAGGCAGAGGCCCACATCCCCTGCTGCAGAGTAAACCAAAGCCCCACCTAGACCCAACCAGGGGTGGGGGTCAGATTGCTTCCTGATCCCCAATACGGTGATTGGGCTGACTCTGGGCAGGGGGTAAGACCCTGCAACAAGGACCCTCTAAGCCAGCTAAGTCCCAGCAGGAGCATTGGTATAGCCTGGGGCAGAACCCCCCCACCCCATGCAGCATGGGCTAGCAACCCACTACAACCATCCCTAGGGAAACTGAGGCATACTCAGGGTGGCGAGCAGGTGCTACGGCAAGCTGCAAACCCTCTATCCCTGTGCCGGCCAAACCCAGGCTTGGAAACCCCACGGCCTGGCTTCCAAGCAAGCAGATTTCCCTGGGAGATCACGCTGCCCCTCCGCGGAGGTCTCCGCAGAGATCAGGCTTGGCTCCAGGGCACTGCCTGGATCTGCGAGGCAGGAGGACGGGCCTGCGTGACATTGCCTTCAGGTGTGGGAGGGAAAAGATCGGCAGTGAGGCGAGGGGCTGCGGCGCTGGGGGGGCTCTGCTGTCCTAGGAATGCAGGTCAGAGGAATGCTCTGGGCCTGGCCAAGCATGTCAGCAAAGGGCACCGCGGGCTCTGACCTCTGGGGAGGGCTGGAGGAGAGAGGAGGGGGGAACAAGGCAGGCCCTTGTTCCAGGGCTAACGAGGAGGAGAAGTCTCCTGCGGGGGGCACAGATCATGCACTGGGCGGGGCGGGGGGGGCACAGCTGAAAAGGATGGGGCTGGAGGGAGAGGGGACTGCGGCTGGGAGTGGATGGGGCGCTGGTGGGGGAGGGCTGCGGGGAAACTCCTGTCAACAAGGGGTTAATCCCTGCACCCTCTCATGCTATCTTGGGGGGTGCAAGGGGCACGGGCGCTGCACACGTGGCCAGGCTGGGGGGCTCTGAGAAGGGCCTGGCTGCCCGGGTTGGATGGGACCGACACAGGCCTCTGGAGGTGACCCCAGCTGCTCTCGCCTCCCAGCCTGGCCCAGCCGGCCGCGTCACTGGTGGCACTGGCGGGCCTGCATTGGAGGGAGCTCGGCTCCCGGCGCTAACGCCTGCCCTGCCTGTTTCCTCATCAGCCGGGGAGTTAATTATGAGCCTCCAAGCGTGGCCGGGGCCCGCGTCACAGGCGGGATTGATCTGTTCCCGGCGTGACCCCGTGTTCCACCGGCCCCGGACGCCGGCCTCTCTTGTTTGCTTTGGCACCTCTCTGGGATCGGCGACTCTCCCTGGCTCGACCCCGCCGGCCGCGCGGCCCTGGGAAGTTGGAGCCGCGGCCCAGCTCTGGGCGCCGGTGGCTCTGGCAGGAGTCTCTCAGCTGGGAGAGGCCTCCCGGCTGGGGTGAAGCAAAGGCTAACCAGAGTCTGCCTCTGCATTGGTGTCCCGGGAATGGGCTGAGGGGGGTGACACATGGCAGGGATCGGGGCTGGCTCAGGCCGGGGCAGGGAGGATCTGCAGCCCAGCCGCCCTCACTTTACAAGCAGGAGCTGAGAGGGGGACAGAGGGAGGGAGGTGACCAAGGTCATGCAGCTGATTGGTAGCAGGGACTGGATTCCCGGGGCTGTGCATACCCCACGTTCTGGTGACACCGCAGCACAGATCCCCAAACTAGCCCTCCCTCTCTTCCAGGGCCCCTCGCTCCTGCCAGGATCTGGCCCTAAATCTGTGGATTTTTAAGGGAAAAGGTGGGGATCCAAAAACCACAAGAGCTATTCCTTGATCCACTTTGGATCATACCCACCAGCTCCCCACTTCGCCCTGCCTGACGATCTGGTGATAGGCAGGACACTCTTTGACCGCTGGGCAACGCTGTCTCATGCAGGGGGCTCCCCAGGGTGGTCCCTGGTAAACAGCACAGACTGCAGCTGAAGCTTGAGCTGAGTGGAAACCTGGCTTACAGCTGGGTTTTTTTGCAAATGCTTCCTATTTAGGGCAGGGATCCCAGTTACTGCGATGCCCAGGCTTTCAACCTGTCCCTCTACTCCCAATGAGGGGGAAACGTGAACACGATCCCAGTGAAACCAGGTTCTGGGTTGCTGGGGTCCAATCCCAAGTCCCTCTGCGTCCCACCATCCCTCCTCCTCTCCATGCCCAGGGGGCTATGTCATGGCTCCCTTTCCATGCCTCGGTTTCCCCATATTTCAGTGGGCAGCTCCCTCTGCCAGCACCTGGATCAGCCCTGGGGAGGCGGATCCGAGTGCCTGGGTGCGGTTGCAATGGTACCTCTTCCCTGTGCTGCCTTGGCCTGTGGCCAGACCTGCCGGCGGTAAATACAATTGCCCCCTGGGTTTATCCTGCTCCTCGGGACCCCTGGAAACGGCCCTCCCTGCCGCCCGCACCAGCCGAAGGCTCACCCGTGGTGTCGGCCAGGGCTGTAAATTATAACCGATCCCATTCTTCTGCCTGGGCCTGACCCTGCCATGACACTGCCCTCCCTCTCCCAACACTCGTCGCCGGTGGCTGCTGTCAGGCACGGCCCCCTGTTTTTTGGGGAACAAGCCAAGGGTTTGTTTTTCTTCCACCGGCGCTCTGTCGCCAGGCAGGTCATGGGGGCAGCTGGCTGCAGAGGGGGTCCGTGCCCTGCCCCGCTGTCTCCCCAACCAGCAATCTTCCGGGCATTAAAATACAGGGCACAACATGCCCCATCCATCAGCCCACACATCCGACAGCGCCGCTCAGGCAGGAGTGGGGGGGGTGTCTATTTATAACTGGGTTGGGGGGGCTGAGAAGTCTCACATGCCTGTGGGTTTGGCAGTGGAGGGGCTGGAGCGGGGCGGAGGGGATTCGGGCACCTCTCCAGCAAGAGGATCTGGCTGGACGTTGCTTCTCTCACCTTGAACCCAGGTGCAGAGCTGGGCGGGGGCAGGTCTCAGCCCAGCTCTTTGGATCTAATGCAGTGCACAGCCACGGCAGAGAGGGGAAAACAGCGGTGGAAATGGCGTGGTTGGCTTTGCTAGCTCAGAGTTGGCCCATTGGTGGTGGAGGGGGGGAAGCAGGCCCAGCCCTTCCCAGGCTGTGATGCGTTCCCCGGGAATAGTGGGGATGGAGCTGAGTGGCTGGGGCATTAGCAGGAGACCTCAGGGCACCTGGGTTCTCTCCCTTGCTCTCCTGCCCAGAACTTTCCACCTCAAATCTGTCCCCACCTCTGAGCTGTGGGGCTTGAACCCTGCCGGGCTGCATCTAGACAGCATCAGGGCAGAGAGCGGGTGATGCTGGAGTGGCACGTGAAGCAGGGTGGCCTTCTAGGATGAAATCCAGGACCCACGCAGCTCAAGCTCCAGCTGTAGTCTCTGCCGTTTACCAGGGACCAGTCCTGGAAGCCCCACGCAGCAGAGAGCACCTCAAGGGTGCCCTTGTCTACACCTGGCATCTTCACCTGGGCTGTGAGTCCGCTGGGCCCCCCACACCCACAAGCATCCCCCCAGGATGGGGGTCTAGTCCCGTCTTCCCCCCACTCGCCCGCCCCCATGGGGCTATCAATTTTCTCCTGCACTGTGAACGTGTACAAGCGCCCTATGAGTCCCGCGAGGCCCTGCCTGCCCTGAATACATTTGCGTTTCCCATTTGGCAGCCCCCTCACGCCTGTTAGGCCTTGCCATCGCCCTCGCGGCCCGCGCGGTCTCGGAATGAGCCGCGTTCGCCGAGATCAGACATGGTGCTGTTTGCCGTCAGAAATAATGCAGCCGGATTCGTTGCGCGCTGGCTTTTGAAACAGACCCAGCCTGTTCGCCGCCGCTCTTTCCCTCAGCTTAGCAAGGCCGAGGTAATAGATTCTCCTGCAAAACCACAGCGGGAAATACATATGCTGCTTGCTGAATGCCTCTATAAACCGTGAGCACAACAGCTGCGACATGGTACGCCTGCCTGGGTTAGACCCCGGAAAAACTAATCAGGCATCTCCCCTCGCTGCTCTGACAGGCCTCGGAGGCGCTAGGAGCGCTCAGCTGGCGGAAAAAGTGCTTAAGAGGGGACATGAGAGCAGTCGGCAAGTACCTGAAGGGCTGCTATAAAGAACAGAGAAAGCATCTTCCCTCTCTAGCTGCAGACGAGGGCACGGATCCATGGCTGGAAGTGGCAGCGAAGCAGAGGTTTCCGCTGGATCTCAGGAAAAACTTCTTTCCTGTTGGAGCAGGGAGGGGATGAAGACCCAGAGAAGCTGCGGACTCTCCATCACTGGAGGGGTGCAAGGAGAGGCTGGTTGGGCATGGTCTAGGCAGAGGGATGCCTGTGCTCTGCTATGGGGATGTCCCAGGCTTCTGGGCTTTGCTGGCTGAACCCCTGCCTCCTTTTAGCTGCATGTGTCAGGGGGGTTTTAAGGCCCTGGGTTCTGGCTGCAGCCTAGGCTGAGCTGTGCCAGTGCTCCTGCTGGGACCGGCCCCACAGGGTCCTGGCTAGAGGGTCTTGCCCCTCCGCTCAGGGTCAAACTGATGCTACATTTGGGGTCAGGAAGGAATTTTACCCCCTGCTCAGATTGGGGGTGGTTTTGCCTTCCTCTGTAGCAGGGGCATGGCCTCTATCTGGGATCTAAGTGTATATTAACAGTCTTTAGTTTAATAAACGCAGGACGCCGGCGGCTCCGGTCCCCCTGCTTTCCCCAGAACAGGTTCAGGTGTGACGTCTGGTGCTGTGTCCGGGTTGATGGTCACTTTACTAAGAGGTCCGATTATGGTTGGTCTGAGATGGTTTGGACAGGGCTGATCCTGCCTCTGGCACGGGGCTGGACTCCACGTAACCTCTGGATGTCCCACCCAGCCCTGCTTCTCTATGATCCTTTCTGTAATCCAGGCCCTAAATAAGGGCACTTGCACATGATGTGTGTTGTTTAAATACACATTACAAAATAGCCCCATCTTTTAGTTCCCAGAATGGACTTTGCCATTCTCTGCCTGCGAGGAACAACTCTATGGCAAGCCCTGCCTCTTAGCTAAATGCTTTCATGAAGGGCAGGGATCTTCTGCAAACCCCTGTCCCACCAGAGGGGCTAAGTCACTTGAGCGATTCCCTCCAGCATAATTTACAAGGAAGGGGAACAAAGCAAGGATTCCCTTTTAATTGTGACGAGATCCTACATGTGCTGACCTCATAGGGTGTTTGTACACACCACGCTTTTTGCCCTTTCTTGTGCTGCAATGGCACAAGGCACTCGTCCTGCACCTGCTCACGTGCACAGGGAAGTTTCTGCACTTCATGTGCAGCTCTGTGGATTTAAACCTTTGTCTGTCTCCAGGCAAGACTCTCTAGCCAGGAACCTCCAGGTTTAAATCCCAGTAGGAGCACGGGCACAGCCCAGCCTGGACTCAGCCAACACCCAAAGCCTTGAGGAAAACTTAAAAAAACCCTGAAATATAACCTCCTTGGGACATGACCTACTGTATTTATGTGCATGCCGTGCACACTCCCCCCAAATAAGACACACACCTTATTTTGGGGAAAGTGGAATGAAGAAAAAAACAATTGTTCCTTTTAACCAAACTGTCCCCTCATTTAAGACGTGCAGCCCAATTTCTAATGGCTGATTTTAGGGGGGTGGGGAAAGGGTGAATGTGGTATATGACTAAAAAAATTAAGTGTAGTCATAGGTTTAAGCAAAGTTAACTACATATTCAGTGTTTTGCGGGAAGGAGGGGTGAGGATAACTTTTTGAAAGAGGTCAGAACAACAGCGAGGTTCATTATTTTCCAGCCAGTAAGTTACTCATTTAAAATACTGGTCCATTTGAGCTGCTAAGACAAGGTCAAATTTGACCAAATTAAAAAAAATAAAAAGTGAAAATGTCAAAAACTTTACATTTTTGGAACCAATCGCTTTAATTTTCCAGGCTTAGTTCTAAGGGGGTGGGAGGTGCTGTGAGCACAATGGAGGGGAAAGAGGAACAGCTGGTTTTGTTCAACTTCTGACACATTTTTATGTGGATTCTCCCAAAATTTCCCATTTGCAGCTGATCTACAGATCAGTGTTTTTACGACTGGGCCAGCGAATAGAAAGGTCAGTTACCCACATGGCCCTAAACAGAGCTGCAAATCAGGGCCTGAAGAGATTCTGTTTCCTTTTCACCATCAGATGAAGTCGGTAATTTTTCAGGAGAAAGTTATTTGAAAATGCTGGGAAACACTTTGAAAGTGAACCCGGGGATCTCTGGAAAAGCCTGCCCTTTGGAAAGGAGAATGGGATGGGGAGAGAGTAGTCCTAATAAGCAGAATTAGAAAGGCAGTGGAAAAAAACTCAGCTTTTGCAAAGTCTCAAGTTCCTCTCCTCCCCAAATTAACTCAAAATCCAAGTCCCACTTGAGAGAGTGAATAATCCAGAAAGTGGAGATCCCCCTTCACCCCTCCCAACTTCATAAATCACCCAGAAGCTCTTGGACGCTGTGACCTCAATACATGGATTTTGTCCCGTCTCGAGGTAAAAGGTAATGAATTTTTCCTAAAAGGGAACCCAACGCGAATTTATGGGCCTGGCGGACCCTTGGCCCCGCTGGGAATGAATAATGAAATTTCAAGTGAAGGGTTTTATGAGCAATTATAGGAAACAGCTTATTTACTGCCTCCTTTGACCAACCACATAGCTTAAAAGGGTCTGAGATGTGTGTGTATCTTAGAGACATCGCTGGCTAGCGAGTTCTAGCCAGTCTCTTGCTTTCTTAAAGGGCTGCACAAATTTCTTAGGGTAAACTGATGTAAGTGTGTCGGGGTGAGTTTTGCAGGTCGGGATGTTTGGGCCCAGAGAAGCAGGAGACATCGTGTACAAGTGCCCTTAGATCCAGGCTGGGTTTGTTTCCTCTAAAGATCTGGAAGAAGCCAATGGGAACAGAAGTGTTTACGTGACATGTTCTGTACATAGCAGTGACCCCACTCGCTGCAATTGGATCCAGGCAAGGCAGACACCCCCCCTCCCTCCTCCAACCCCGGATGGATATAAAGCCCCCAAGAAATGAGAGAAGATACAGATCAGATCAAAGAACTGGGGCAGTCCTGCCTTCCTGGAAACCTGAACCCCATAGAAACCAGGGAGGAGTTGCAGAAAGCGGCCAGGTTGAGAGGCTCATCCATGAAGGAAGTCCAAGAAATGACCCACTTGGCCCCACAGAATCCATCATCTCAGCACGTTCACTTGAGCCCAGGTGTGAATCTGGGCATTTAATCAGTGCTTCTAGCAGACGGCCGAATGATGCCCCTTTCTGTAGAGGGTCTTAGACATGATCTCTCTCAACCCTGCCCCACATGACTTCATCCACATATGTGTGGGCTGGGGATGGGGGGAACCGTTGGGCCTGGATGTCAAACAGTGCAAGGCAACGACAAATCTGGCCTGCAGAACCTTGATGCAAAGAGTTTCCAGTAACTATGGACACAACCCGTATAATTATCAGCCGCTTGGAGATGCAATCAAGACATTTAAAGCAGAGCTAAATATATACCAAGCCATATGTGTGTATTATCCGCGTACATTGGCTGGACTGCCAACTCCGAGTTCCTTTTCCCAGCACTAGGAATGTGGCTCGTTTACCAGGAGAGACTCCTGGATTTCCCGTGACCTGGGATCACGTATGCGTTGTATCCGGGCTCTGCACCGAAACGAGAGCTCCGCACTGTGATTTACAGCTGAAAAGGGGAAGGTGAGGGGCAGCTCTAAGTTAAAGGGATAGCATTTCCATTTCAGGCACAAGGGTCAGCAGGGAGCAGGAAGGGTCTGATGGGGAGCAGAAGCTGCCTTGCAGCCCTGGGAAATCTGTTTGAAACCTCTTAAGCCAGCCAGAAATCTTGCATGGATGCTGGTTTCTGCTGTGCCCCTGTGTAATAATACCAGAGTACCAACGCCCTAATAATACCTCTGGTAGCAATGTTACCAGAGTAGCATTGGTATGGGGCGCCTGTACACGCCACGGCGTTTAATCCTGGAGATCAGTTCAGATCTTTTTCAGCATGTTTCCATTTGAAAAAGAAAACCTATTACATAGGCATTTCCAATGTGCCCATCACCATCATGTCCGGCATCATGGTTAACGAGATTAAATAGGATCAGCCCACCTAGTTCAACGGCCTGTCCCAGATGGTGTTTGTTATTATAGATAACAGACAGAGAAGATGGAGATGGTCTTTTCTCTGCGGCCACAGGGGACAGGACTAGGAGCAACAGCTTCAAGCTGCAGCAGAGGAAATGTAGGTTGGAGACAAGAAGGAACTTTCTGACCACGAGGGTGCTTGAGTGTTGGAACAGGCTGTCTAGAGAAGCCATAAAATCTCCAAACTTGGAAGTTTTAAGAGCCAGTTGTGTATGTACTGGCCTCTGGCTGCTTTACCATGTCATCCAGGAAGAGCACAGACCATCTGCAGATGCTTCCTCAGCCTGATGAAGGGTATTTGTATCCAAAAGCTTGCAAAGAAGGATTTTTTTCAACTGCTTGAGTTGGTCTAATAAAAGATACTGGATGTACCCAAGTTACCTTGTCTGCCTAAGAGCAGGTTAGACAGACACATGGCTAGGATGGTTTCATTACAGCTGCTCCCGCCTTGAGCACAGGGCTGGACTGGATGATTTGTGAAGTCTCTTCTAGCCCGACTTTCCTATGATCCTACGATCAATGGCTTCAGAGCAAGAAGCAAGAAATGACTCATTTTATCAGGCAGGTCGGGTGGCTAAATGGTCATGATTACAATGAGTGATTCCTGCTCCATGTAGCTAAAAACTGTCCCCCTTCTACTGAAAAGCACCACATGTGGGGGCCTTGCTGGCTGGTTTCTCACTGGAAGAGAAATCAGTAATCTAAAGGCTAGGAATTTTCATAGTGCACATCAATTGCTTTACAGTCCTGGAACAGGGATGGTCACAATGACATACTGGTAAGCCCTTCTCTTGGGAAACCCAGGCCAAAGGATGCCATCCAGTTCCCCAAAAGTGACTCTGCTCAAGAACCAACTCCAGCAAATATATGAGAGTGGAGACAGAAAGAGACAGAGAGTGAGGACGAACACTTTGACTGCTTGCAAAAGCTTCTCTCAAAGAATCTGCATCATAATATCAACAATGATGCATTTCTTCCACTGCTCACAGTGGCCCATATATAACACCCCCCTCTTCTGGCCCTTCCCATAGGAACACAACCCTAGAAACAATGAACACAACAGACCCGAGTGGAGTGCAAAGAGCCTTGGTGTGATGTATTGTGACCTCTGCTTACTACTTACCAAGGAAGAGAAATGGGTGCATCTCCCATTACCTCTAGAAGCCCCTACTCTTACAGCTGCACCATTTGGTGAACAAATATGTTTCATTCCCTCTTTCTTCCTTAGCTCTCGGGAGTTTATCTCTTGTGTCTTTGCCCCCCATCTCCACCCTTCCCCTTCCAGCCACGTGGCGTTGAAAACAGCGCCCGTCTGACCTGTAGCAACTCAATCACCATGATTTTGGAGAAAAATGATTGTTTCACCCCAGTTCTTTCCTGAGTCCCATGTGGTCAGGCTAGTTCCTGAGGGTGAGATTTTGGAGGGCCACAAATTCTCCCATGCATTAAACCCCAAATTTAACTCCCTGTTTGCCTGGGGAAGAGAGACTTGCCTATCCGTTTAGATGCCTTTGAAGGCAGGCTGTGAGTATCGTCCTGGAAAGAAGGAAGGGTGTTTCCCTTTTGTGTGATGTGTGGCTTCAAGAAAGACACTTAAAATCTCACTTGAATTTTTTTTTTTTCACTCCAAGTTGTCACATCTTGACAGGCTGCGGAGAGAGATTCACGGCAGCTGAACAATGGGTTTTAGCTTATTTTTGTTTTAGGAAGCATGTGGTCAACCTTTCCCGGCGCCTTAACGATTGATTAGCTTGAATTCGTTTCCTTAGTTAATAACATCTCACACCTCCATCGCCTGCCACCTTTGCAAAATGTGGAGCCAGCCTCAAGGCTTTTGCTTCCAGCGTGGCATTGCTTGTCCTACTCTGAGTGTTAAACCTGTGGTTTCAGTCAAGGATACCACTGGTTCAGGCACAGTAGCACAGTTGGAATAGTTCTTGGTTTTATTAATTGTGTATATACGTTTTTGATAGTTCTAGGTTTTTATTAATTGTATATATATATTTTCCCAGTGCATGGTTTGATTTTTGAATCATGTCTTTATGTTGCCTTTTGCTCCTCTTTCCCTTAAAAAAAAAAAATCTAAAAATATGAGCCGTGTCACATCATATCATGTCATGTTATGCCATATATCCAACCCAATCTAACAGTAGGACTTCTCCAGTATCCCTGTGAACTCTTATTTTTCATAATCTTGCCTTCAGTGCCATCAATTAAACAGAATTTCTACCATCCCAGGCATTAAACACGTATTAGGACAGGCTGGGAATAATCCTGTGGGTAAAAGTATTGGAAGATCTTGTCAAGACACCCAGAAAGAAACAGTCCTCTGTCTCTAGGGGCAGGGCTGTAGTGATATCTTCCTTCTGGGTTTGTGGATGTAAAAGGAACAGTGGAATTCAGGTGGCAGATTAGTATTACTACCGGCAACAGTGGTGATGACAATGGTAATGATGGTGATGATAGTAATTTCTCAGCTAAGCCATCTGTTTTTGGGGACACTACACACACACACAAACACATATATACTCTCTCTCTCCAGATATATACACATACAAATATACACACTAATGTATATACTAATGTATAATGTATGACTATTAATATGGTATTGTAGTAATATTAATGGTTATACAAACTATTTTATGTATGGTATATAATGTGATTGATAGATAGATTCCATTATATATATTCCAATGGTTCCACTATACATATGGAGAAAGTGTACACACATGCACACACACACTGGTTCCAATATACATAGGAAGGTGTGTGCATCTGCATATACACACCTACACCTTCTCCATTTGTTTACTGGAACCATTAGAAAACATATAATGGAGAATATGTGCACGCATACACACATGTGCACACACGCATGTGCACACACACATATTCTCCATTATATATATTACAATGGTTCCAATATACATGTGGAGGTGGAGGTGTGTATACACACAGACACACTTGCACATATGCACACACACACACATTCTCCATTATATATATATATAATTTCAATGGTTCCAATAGACATACGGAAGTGTGGATGTGTATACACACACACGTGAACACACACATATTCTCCATGATACATATTTCAATGGTTCCAATATACTTACGGAAGTGTAGGTCTATACAGACACACACACACACGTGCACACACACATTCTCCATTATATATAGTCAGTGGTTCCAATATACATACAGAGAAGGTGTAGGTGTGCATACCTACACAGGCGCGCGCACATCCCAGCGGCTCCGACGGCCGCGTGACACCGACCCCCGCGCTTGTGTCTGCCCCGCTGCCGCCGCCGGAGCCCGCGGTCCGCTGCAGCCGGCCGGGCCCATCCCGGCTCGAGCCCCGGCCCGGCCGCGGAAACAGGTGAGCGCCGCCCCTCCCCCGCCGGCCGGCGCGCCCCTTTGTCCCGCACCCATTGACCAGCGCAAGCCACGCCTCCCTTCCCGGCCCCGGCGGCGCCGCACCCAATCAGCGCCCCGCAGCCCGCTGATTGGAGGGGGCGGGCTCCTAGCGTTCTAAAAGTGACTACACCCCCGCAGCCCTTATATGGGCCGCCGGGCCTTATAAGGCAAGTGTCTCCATGGCCACCTTGTCAATGAGTTCGGGCCGCTGTCAGCGCCGGCCGCGCTCCACGTGATCCGGGGGAGCCGCGGGGGGACCCGGGGCGCGACCCCTGCAGCCCCCCTGCCCGGGCCGGGGCGCGGGGCCCGGGGGAGCCCGGCGCGGGGCCTCGCCTGCCCCGCGGGCCCGAGCCGCAGACACACGCACGGCCCCAGCCCCGGGGGGGGGAGGGGGCGGGGAGGGGGAGGGGGCGGGAAGACAAGAAAATCCCGAGAAACGCGCGGGTGATGAATACTCGGAGCCGGGGGGGAAGGACGCGGGCCAGGCGCTCCGCCGCTCCGGGCCGGGCTGGGGGACCGCGAGCCCGCCGCGAGGGACGGGGCTCGGGGTGAGTTGGGGGCCGCTTCCCCCGCCGCAGAAGGGGGATTTCTTCCTGCAACCCAGCAAGCTGGTTTGGGGGCCGGGGGATCGCGGCCGGAGATCGGCCACTTTCAGTGTCTTCGTCCTCGGCGGGACCCGGAGCGCGGGGGGAGCCGCCTGGGGGGCCAGAGGCAGAGCGGGCGGGATGGCGGGGGGGAGGGGGGTCTAGTCAAGACACACACGCACATGCGGGCCCGCACATGCACACACTCGGGCACACGCACCGAGGCACGCACATGCACACGCGCGCACACCCATGGACGCATGCAGACTCAGAAGTTTAGGGCTGGAAGGGACCTCGTGAGATCAGGTACACGCAGGCGCTCACACGCACACGCCCTTACACGCGCACGCACAGGCATGCACGCTCACACGCGGGCAGACATGCACACTCGCACAGCCCCCCGCAGGCCCACGTGCACGCACAGGCAGGTGCCCGGGCGGGGCCGGGGCCGGGGCCGGGGCCGGCCGGGCTGACGGATCCTCCCTCCCCCGCCCGCAGGCCCCGGAGCGCCGCTGGGACGCGGCCGAGCCCGGCGGAGCCGCCGCCCGGCGCGATGGGGCCGCGGAGCGGCTGAGGGCCCGCGCTGAGCGCCGCGGAGCCGCAGCCCCGCCGGGTCCCTTGCCGCCGGGCCGGAGCCCTGGCGGGGAGCATGGCCATGGTGGTGAGCCCGTGGCAGGAGCAGATCCCGGGGGGGCCGCCGGGGGCCCCGCCGCCGCCCTGCGCCCCGGAGCCGGCGGCGGGCGCGGGCGCGGGCGCGGCGCGCGCGGGCAGCCCCAAGGGCGGCCCGGCGGCGCCCGGCCCCGAGCCGGCGGACAAGGCGCCCAGCGTGGACTGCATGGTGTGCGGGGACAAGTCCAGCGGGAAGCACTACGGGCAGTTCACGTGCGAGGGCTGCAAGAGCTTCTTCAAGCGCTCGGTGCGGCGCAACCTGAGCTACACGTGCCGCAGCAACCGCGACTGCCCCGTGGACCAGCACCACCGCAACCAGTGCCAGTACTGCCGCCTCAAGAAGTGCCTCAAGGTCGGCATGCGCCGCGAAGGTGAGCCCGGGCCCTCCTGCCAGGCTCCACTCCTCCTGCTTCCCTTTCTTCTCCCGCCTCCTGGCTTTTCCTCTAGTCCTTTTCTGTCCTCCTCCCTTCTTTCTCCTCTTCTTCCCTCCCTGCCTCATTCCCTCCTTGTCCTTTCTTCTTCTTCTTTCTTCCTTCTTTGCTCCCTCACTTCCTCCTTCCTTCCTTGCTTTTTCTCCTCATCTTTCCTTCCTCCTTCCCGACTTCTTTCTTCTTCTGCCTTTTCCTTCCTCCTTCCTTCCCATACTCCTCCTTCCTTCCTTCCCCCAGGTCTCGCCCTCTTGGAAAGTCCGAGTGCAAAACAGGAGGGGGAAAAGCAGCAAAGGGGAGAGCACAGAGAGGACTTTTCCTCTCTTCTCGCCCAGGGGAGAGGACGGAGAAGGAGAAGGGCAGAGGGAGCTGCTGGCTTTCTCTTCCTCTGCCTGCTTTCGTTCTTTCCCTTCTTCCTCCTCTTCCCTCTCCTTGCTCACTCCCTCTCACTGGCCCTTCTCTCCCCTGTGTCTTTTCTCTCTCCCCTTCACCCCCTGGGTCCAGCCGCTCATTTCCCTTTCTCTCCTCTCTCCTCTCGTCCTTTTCTCTCTTTCCTTCTCTCCCTCCCTCCTTCCCTTCCAGCTCTGCTCTTTATTCTCCCCAACTCCGGACCGGACCGAGGGCGACCGAGTCCTGTGCCCACAGCATCTCCCGCCCTGAGGGTCCTCTCCCTGCCCCGCTGCCCCCGGACCAGGCCAGAGACCCGGTGGCTAGTGGCAGGTGGTGGTAGGGACACGGTGCGTTCTCAGCCTCACCCCCCGCACGCCCCGTGCATTGCCCCATAG
This sequence comes from Crocodylus siamensis, assembly GCF_052110815.1. Taxonomy (NCBI): domain Eukaryota; kingdom Metazoa; phylum Chordata; order Crocodylia; family Crocodylidae; genus Crocodylus; species Crocodylus siamensis. The sequence goes on along the minus strand of NC_143400.1, from coordinate 14,302,735 downwards.
CCGAGGGAGTCCCAAATCCCACCTCTTAGGGGAGATCAGGAGCAGCGGAAAGCCTGCAGGCTACAGACATGTCAGGGTGTGCTGGGGCACGGGGGTGGGCTCCTGACTCATCTCTTTTCTACTTGCTGATCCCCTTCCGCTGAGGCAGGTTGGTAGCGGGCTGGTTTTTTCAATCCAGGGTTAGCCGTGCAGCGGCGCGGCAGGCCGATATTACCCCGCCGGCCCAGCGCTTTCATGCACCGTTCAGATCCGCACAGTCACCCCTCGAATTTGCTGGTTTCTTTTTGGTTTTTTTCCTTCTCTCCCTCACCAGGTCCAAACTCGTCCTCACTCCCCCTTCAAACTCCTTGCATGTTGATTCCCCACAGCTGCCATTTTCACCCCCTAAATACCCCCGGTTGACTTTTTTGTATCTTGCTTTTAACACAAGAAAAAGCAAGATCCATAAACCCCCCCAAACCTCCAAAGTATCCTGTCTCTGTTAGACCACGTAATAACCCTGTTCCATATTTAACCTGACTGCAGTCGATCTTTTGGACCAGTGATATTCTGGTTTCTTTTTTGGATTTAAAACAGGGTTCAGGTTATAGGGAAAGCTCTCTGCTGAGTTGGGAAGGGTTGTTTCCCCCCCGCTCTTCTCATATAGAAGGTGCTTGGGGTGAGATGGGCCGAACTATAATAGTAATAATATAATAGTAATAATCTAACACTTGGTAACAGGAATCTGCCGAAGGGCTGGCACGAATTTTACAGGATTTACCCTCCTTGTATCACCAGGTTTAAAATCAGGTTAGGTTTAGCCGGGGAGATAACACGCACTGTTATATGAATAGACTGAGTGCGAACTGCAACGTAATCACAGCTTGCAGTTTTCACAGCCCCTTTTCCCAGCTCCCCGCTCCCTTGAGAAATGTTTCCCTGCCGTCAGCTGTCCATTTGGGTGCAGGGAGGACTGAGACATGGGCCAGGGGCTCGCTGGTTGGGATTCTGGGTCTCTTTCAGGAAGTCAGGTAGACCAGGTTCTTTGAGTAAATGTGGTATCTTTTATTAGATCAACTAAATAGTTGGAAAATTTGTTCTGTGCACACTTTCAGCCACAAACACCCTTCTTCTTTCATGAAGTCCCGGTGGGCAAAGCACCCCAGTGTGTAGCACAGTCTGCACTGCTAACAGTCCCAAGTGGTGATGATACAGAAGTGGAAATACAGTTACCGGTACATTAAAAATCATGCCATGGGATTTATATCAGAAAAAGCTGTCATTCTCTCAGGGACGGAGCAAGTTATATCGAGTGGCAAAGATCTGATCTCATCTATGTCCCTTTGGAAACATACCTAGGGAAAAAAAACCCGAGGCAAGTTAATTCCCTGAGCAGGGGCGTTTCTCCTTGAAAACTCTGCCTTGTCTTTCTAGTGAAACGTCCAGCCAGTCGGATGCCGTAATGCGTTTGTGGCTTTAATCTTCTTTTCATGAAATGCTGACTCCTCTGGATCTTAGTAACGGATCTGGAGGGCATTAGCCGTTCTTACCAGGCTAATTGTAAATATATATATATTATCCCATGCTGGCGAGATGGAGGTAAGCTTCTGGCAAGTTTATTTGTCACCATTAGTCTCAGCAGGGTAAAATCCTTATTTATAGCAGATCAAGCCGTGCGGTTCAGTCTATTTCCTTCCTTCATTGTTTGCCTTCAGTTGTGTGCATTCGTTCCTTTATTCAAGCCCCCTGTCAGATCTGCTGCTTAATCCTGCTCTGATCCTGGGCCTGACTTGAAGAGAAGGAAGTTGGGAAGGGGGGACTGCTTTACATCTCTTTCTTTCCCCACCGCAGAGCTCCTTACTCTGCTCGTCCTGAAGCAGGTTAGGCAGTTGCATAGGGCCGTACTCACATCTGGAAGCTGCTATCTTAACCGATTAGTCGTGAACGTGAAATTGATGAAACAGCTGCAATTAGCAACCGTCTTTGTAGCATAATTTGACACACGCCCCTTCCAGTAACCAGATCTTCTGCTGCCGAATGGCTCCGGGGAGGTCAAATGAGCACGATGCAGATTTACGCCTTCTTCGACTTGGACAAGATCTATGCCTCATTTAAAAGGAGCCAGTTCGTGAACCCCAGATCTGTGTCTCGTCGGGCTGCTGGGTTAAAGCTGATGTCTTAGCACTGAAGTCAGCGCCACCAGAGTCTTGCCCTTCACCAAAAAAAAAACCTGTTGTCCCCCATTCATTGAGAAACACATCTTCATCACGCAGGATGAGCTACATCAGTGGATTCTCAGATCAGACATGCACAGAGAGGATACTTTTTTTAGCGCTTCTTCAAAATCTGAAGCAACATTTGTGCTGACAGATTCCAAACAGTCCTCCTCCATGTATTCTCTCTTTTTTTTTTTTTTAATGTCGATTTAACCTGGGATTTTTTTTCTGGGTAAATATTTGTCCTAGCGAGTTAGATTCTACTCTAGGACAAGACCTATTGATTTACCGTATCTCTTGAGTTTGTTCTGATTTTAGAATCAAATATTATATCATTTCTTCCCAGCAGTTTAGATTTAGGAGATATCTATCTATCTATCTATCTGTCTATCTATCTAGAATTTTATTCAAAGGGCTTCAAACTGAAGATCTACTTAGATCCCTTCTGACCCTACATCTATGAATCTATGAAATATGGTTTGAATGATTCCCCTTCTCCTGGGCAGAACACAGACATGGTTGAAACTGCCAAGAAAAGGTTTTGAAATGTTATTTTAATTCCCAGCCGTTTAGTAGCGATGGGGATTGGGTCCTGGAAATGATAGTCGCCGTCCACAAAATCCCACTCATGGAGGGACCCCCCCCAAACACCTGAATCTTCAAATATAATTTACAAAAAGTCTCCCGTGGAAAAATTCCTGAGTGTATGAAAGAAGGACAAACTTTACTGTGAACAATTTTCTTTCCAGGGGATGTTTCTAATTGCTTCCCATTATCTTGGATCAGGAATATTTGAGGGAAGTTTAGTTGCAGATATCTTTCTGCCAGCCTAGTCTGAAGGGTAATCTCGCTTTCAAGACGTGACGTGGGAAAAGAGAGAGGAAGCCAAAAGGATCCAGAGTATTTGTTGCTTTCCCGAACTTTCAAACCACTTGATTCTGCTTTTGAGTTGCATCCGTGTTGTTTTGTAGGCGTGAAGGCGCTCGGGGTCTTAACGATACTGCCCGATCTTGAAATACGTTCATTCCCCTGACCCGTTTCGCAGCATCCCCCGCAGACATGGGCTTTTGTTAGTTATTCTAACGATCAGGAGAAATCCCCGTCCTCCACTGAAGCACCTTTGTCCCTTCCCGTGGAAAGGCGGCAAGTAATCTGCTAGCCAGCTCGCTGCTGCTACTCTGTCGTTTAACTGCCCAGTCGAAAGGATTTGCCATCAGGGCGCTTAGTTTGTGGAGGTATTACTAAGCTGCTTTCTAAAGCATCCATCATCCTAGACTGTTTTTACGGACATTAACACTACCAAGCCGATACAATAATCTACTGCTAACTCCCCTTTTCCTTTGAGGGAGGATGTCAGATAAAGTTGGGCCCCTTGTTTCAGGGGTGTTGGTTGTAGCCGCGTTGTTCTAAGGACATAGGCAGACAAGGCTCTTTAGGGAAACGTGATATCTTTTATTAGACTAATAGGCCCCTTCTTTAGATTTTATACAGAAAAACAAAAGAGTGTGTCAGAGGGAAAAGTTTTTTTCCCCCCCTCCCCAAAAATCAAATGCTTTAATGGGATTAATTTTTTTTGTATTTAATACCAGTGAGGAGAGGGCTCCATTCTTCCACCAAATAAATAGTCTGCCCTGGATTTCTCCGGGAGCGAGGGCCAGAAAGTGAAACTTATTTGAATCAAAAGTGAAATCGGTTATCACTGCCCTGAGAAGGCAGCCAAAAGCCGGCCGTTCTTCCTGGCCTAAGTCCTGGAGCCGCTGGAGTTTGCAAAGCACTCGGCAACTTGCATCTCCCACGGAGAAGCCTTTGGGAAAATCCGGATAGCTTGCTTAAACTATTGCAATGGAAACCACGCTGTTTTGAAAGGTTGGCTCCTAAATCACTTTTAATCACCTTGCGGTCGGCGTCTATTTATTTTTCAAGTTCGCTTGTTTGGGTTTGTTTCCTGTAATTAGACACAGTCCATATAAACCTTTGATTCTCAGAAAGCCACCTATTTTCTAAATAATAAAGCGATTACCGCAGGCGATATAAAAATCCATGTTTTTGTGATAACCGCTATTTGGTTACCAATTGCCAGACATTAGCAGCAGCACCCTCAAGGCCTGGAAGAGAAGTAGCAGAATCCTTTTTTTTTTTTTTAATGGAGATCACATATCTTTTTCAGTTCCCAGATCTGTCTGCGTGCTATTATTACTAATAGTCGCTGTATTCCCCTAAATTTACACGGTATTTCGCTGACAAAGAAGGAAGGCACCTTCCTCCTGATGGAAATTTTGTGATCTAAGCAGAGATACAATGCTGTTTTTGTTCTCAAAAGCCAAAATAAAATCTCCCCCCTTCCCCCCCCGGCCCATCGCATTACACAGGGCATCAGCACTGATTCTGAGCTCAGAGGCAGCATAAATCTTTTCAAGTCGAGGCAGTTGCTTCAAATTTAGGCTGGGGACCAGGATCAGGATCTGGCCTTCTCCTAATTGGTCCCCAGATTTGTCCCTGCTGGGTTATTGAGTCTAGTCTTTGCTATTGCAGGCAACCGTATATTTATTCTCTCTCCTTATTTATTTTTAAAGTGTGCATTTTCTCAGCCAGTGGCTTGCAGCTTGGGCCTGTTAGGTGATGGGTTAGCTGTAGGTGATGGGTTAGCTGGTTGAAGCGTTGCTCCAAACAAATGCGCTTGAGGAGACTTTTGGACTTGCGGAAAGTAGATGGCTAATGAGACCAGAAATTGAACTTGTACGAGTTTGGCTGTGGCAAGCACTGGGTCTAATCAACCCCACAGGAAGGACGTTAGGCTTAAATCGGTAGTTTTCAACCTGTGGTTTGTGGACCCCTGGGGGCCGCAGGCTATGTCTAAGGGGTCTGCGAAAGATGACTGTGATCAACCCAAAGCATGTGAATACCCATAGTTAAAATTCAGATGGGTCTGCACCTCCATTCAAAATTTTTTGGGGGGGGTCTGCAACTGAAAAAAGATTGAAATCCACTGGCTTAAATTTTTAGTGCTTGTAAGCTGCCTGGAACTGCTTTGAGATGGCAAGTCCCAGGGGTTTTGGCATCTATAGCCGCATAAGCACATATATATATGTACATCCGTGTGTGTGTGTGTGTGTACATATATACCTACATATGCACACACATAAATACCCACCCACACATATATATATACAATCACATAAACACACACACATATATACCCATACACGTACACATATATATAACCATGCCCACACCTACGCAAACACCTCCCACACACATACATACACACATATATCCATACACCCACATGCACACATATATAACCACACACGTACACACACACATATATACCCACACACATACACATTTTTTCCCACACCCACACACACATATATATCCCCATATCTGCATACATGCATATATCCACACACACACACATACACATATGTATATAGTATATATGTATACACCCCCCCCATGCCCACACTCACACATACACCCCCCCCCACACACATACCCACATAGGCATACACATACACATGTGTATGCAGATCAGCCGGTGTGTGGGGCCCCAGCCCTACCGTTTCAGTGGTGCATGAACAAGTGACACCAGCTGCGGTTCTGCTCCATGTAGAAGTGCGCATGGATGTGTACACGGGGGACTATTTATAAAATCCCCAATTAGTGAGACTTCAGTAAGGAGGTTGGGTGGGGTGGGGGAGTCCTGTACATGGAGGGGCAGCAGAAAATCCTGTCATTGCGCCAGCAAAATCAACACGCTTTGGCTGCGATCGGTTCCGCTGGATCTTGCAGATCGAGAATTTACAAGGCAATGTCTATGTGTCTGCTTAGCAGGGATCAGAAGACACCCCTCCACCCGTCCTAGCACCAGGGGTCTTTGCATCCAGGTGACCCAAACTTCCCAGGCTGCAGCTTGCCCTGGGAAAGTCACTGCAGTGCTTTGTTCGCCCCAGCCTGAGCAATCCCATTGATGGGAGCAGAGTGACTCGCACGAGGAGCTGGGGATGGAGAATCACTTGTGTTTCCCTTAAACAAAGCCCTACTTTCCCCCCTACCAAGCTTTTGGGGGAGCCGTGCACAGTGTCACCCGACTGCACTGCGTGTGGCAGGAGCCCAGAGCCATTTACAGTGAAGCAGGAGGAAAGACTCGGGTTGTTTGCAGCCGATTATGATTCCATATTGTCTCGACACCACTAATTCCATGCCTTGTCTATAGTGTGAATCCTCTATTCCATCCAATTTCAACGGCGTTCAGTACCTTAGTAACAACGAGCTGGGGGCCCGGAGGGGTTGGCTGCAGAGAATCTCTGCTGGGGAAGGGATTTTTGCTGCATACACAGATTTTCTTCTCCCCCCCACCTCGGGGACGTGAAAAACAAGGCCAAGGCCTCGCTGCGTTGTTCCCCGTCTCATTTCACAGCATTAGGGAGGCGGCTTTAACTCGCGGAAAGGCGCGTTCCAAGACAGCATCGTTAGCACCATCGTTGGCCTGAGAGAGGCACGCGGGTCATGTTGCTGGTTGGATCGGTGACCGCCCCCCCACCCCGGGGGGGTAATGCCCAGTCTGTGCCTCAGTTTCCCCTATCACACCAGGGTCCGTCTTTTAGAGAGAGTCGTCGGCTTTCAAGGTGGAAGTTCGGGGTACGTTCTTGAGACCGGGGCCCTGTCTGAGCCGGGAAAGCTCGTGATGGAAAACTATCCCTGCCCCTGAGCCTGGGGGGGGAGACTTAGAGGTAGTAAATGGTGTTGTTTCACTCACGGAGAGCGGGTCTGTGCTAGCTCGGGCGTTCGGCTCCAGTCTCTCCAGCCCCAGGTAAAGGCCTCCCCCACAGCCTTGCACCCAGCCCTGTCTCCAGCAGTCCCCACCACACTGCCGATTAGGATGTGGTGGGCTCTCACTTACCCCTATAGAGCCCCCAGACCCATGGTCTTGGTGACACAGGCAGGATCTCGCCCCCCTGCAGCCCAGGTGGGGGACGATTTCCCATGAAAAACCTTTGCTGGATACAGACTGGAAGGTCGGGTCTTATATCCCACTGCAAGACTCTCCCGTTGCCCGATCCTCTATGGGCCCCGGGCAAAGCTGGGGGCAAATCAGCCCCGTCTTCATTTACAATGGGCCTTTGCAACGGCTGAGATTTGTGCCCATTCAAAGCCGCTTTCCCAACACCCAAGTGGCCTTTTGGCTTGTCTATAGGAAGGGCCTGCCTGTTGCACTGCTCTGGTTATCTTGGTGTAGGTAACGCCTTCATGTGAACACCTGAAAGGCGTTGTTCTGGGATAACCCACGTGGACACATGCAGGTTTTGTCCTGCCATAACTCCAGTGCCACTTCAGAGTGTGATTTTCCTTCTCAGTGCAGCCAAACTGGCACAGACCCTAGTGTAGATGCTGTTATGGGGTAAAGAGGGGCTTTATCCTAGAATTTCACCTTCCCTTTAGGTTTCACGAGTGTTAGCATCATAACCCCACTCACTGCAGGCTTGCTGGGCTACTTTGAAACTAGATCAGCACCGCTCTGTGGGTTGGGGGAGACCACAAGTGAGCCCTGAATGGATACAACCATACCAGCAGAAATCCCCAGGATCAGGGCCATGATACCAGAGAAACCATGTTTGGACCAGTCCAGCCTGTTTTGCTCATGAGGATGGGAAAAAGCCACATCGGCAGAAAACCCAGGCTTCTTCCTATAGCTCCCATCTGCACTAGGAGTATTTGGATGATAGTGCATAGGCTATAAGGCAGGGGCGGGCAAAATGCAGCCCACAGGCCAGATTCGGCCTGCCAGGCCATTCTATGTGGCCTGCAGGGCCCCTAAAAAAATCAGAAAATTAATATTTATCTGCTCCTGGCTACCTGTCAAAGATGAGGTGTGTAGCATGGAAGAAAGGGTTTCACTCAGTGATTCTCAAGAGGCGCGAGATCCCTTTAACGGCATCACCGGATCTGCACAATCATAATACCTCCAGCTTGCAGGCTAGATCTAGACCTGCATCATCAGGCCTCGGGGTCCAGAAATTTAGTGTCGGGGGGTGACGGCAGCATTCATTGCCACTCCTCTGCTGCCAGTCTCCAGACCTGCCAGCCTGATGACATGACCTTGTGTGGGCAGGGTCAGGACACCCCATGGCTGGATCAAGTCAGGCTGGAGGGGAATGTCCCTGTGCTGGATCTGTCCTACAAACCTAAAAAGGTTGAGCACCACTGATTGAAACCAACAGCGCTATCCCAGATAACCCTGTTGGCATGCTTGTATTCTGCTAAGACGGGCTTTTATTCAATCTAATTTATATCGTTCCAAAAGGGAGAAGCTGACCCCCGAGTGCCAGTGAACAGGCTTTGCTGCATACAACCATTGTCATAACCGAACTGGGCCTGTGCATCTGTGCATAGATGTTGTATCTGCAGCATCTATGAGCCTGGCCCCAGTGAGGATGGCTTGGCTAGGACTGATCCTGCCTCAGGCAGGGGTTTGGACTGGATGTGACCTCTGGAAGTCCCATCCTGACTTCTCTAGTGCAAGAAAGGGCAAAAAACGTTGTGTGTACAAGCGCTCTAGGATTTCTATGATAAACCAGCTCTGCACAACCTCTCCTAGAGCAAAACAACTGGCAGACAGGGCTGCTGGTATAATGAGGTAGTAGCTGGGATCTCAGTGCTGGGAACCAGACGGAGCGTAAAGCCCTAGCGGGAAAAATTTTCCTGCGTGGAAAATACCTTGACGGACATGGCAGTCAGGTTCCCCGTTTCTACTTTGGTGGGATCACCACTTTGGCTCAAGCTGCTGGTCAAAGCTCAGGGCTGAGCAGAGAATCAAGTCCCTTGCCCATGTTGCTTGTCCCCCGCATTGGGATAGAAGCAGGGTTCAGCATTTCATGCCGTCTTCCTTACTGGCTAGAACTAGTGTTGATTAACCCCGTGTATTCCCAGCTGCAAAACCACCTCGGTATCTTTATTGCTCAGAAACCTAACCTCTGGGCAAGACAGCTGGCCACCGTCCCTCCATGCCACCTCCCCACCAACGCCGTGACCACCGAGGTTGCTAATTCCCTTTGCCATCTCTCTCTCAGAGATCTGTCTCAATTGGAGCTGGGGGACGACTGATTCCTACTGTCCCCGCCAAACAAATGAAAATGAAAACAGAGAAGGGAAAAGGGTTTATTGCCACCCACCCACCACCCCTGGAATCTTGCTTTGGTGTAAAGGGAAAAGCCTGTATAGCCTGGCTTGAATTCCTGGCATTACCTTCACGTTGGCTGAAAATACACGTAGGGCTGCATCTCGGTCCAGTGCGGTTTGGAAGTGAAAACCCAGAACCTGGTCCAATGCAATGCTGGAACTATTGAGGCATTTTGGGTTCTGGGAGGATTTTGCCTTGCAGTCTTTGGCTTGTTGGCCCCACCTTTGCCAGTCATCCAGTCAGTTATAGTTTGTGTTTTCCAATGAACAAAATATTCCCCGCTCCGGCAGGGTCTGCTTTGAGCAAGTCGTTCATGGCCCTCCTGGCTCCCGGCTGCATTCCTGACCCCCCAGCACTTGCACAGATAAATGGTTCCCTCCCCCTTCCCCCAGGCTAACAGCGGTGATTCTCACCTGGGATTCACAGCACCCTGGGGCGCAATGAGATCCTTTTAAGGGTGCCACAGTGAAAACTGACAGCTGGCCTTCTCAAAGGGGGGTGCGGAGTCTAAATAGGTTGAGAACCACTGGTCTGATTCTCCTGATTTACCTATATCTTGTGTAGGTGAGGTTGGGGTCTTGCACTAGTGCGAATGATTGTGCAAGGGGCAGGGCAAGAGGGAGCTCTTCCACGGTCTCAACTCAGGGATCTAATTCTCCTACACCCAAAGGTGGGAGAAAACAAACACGGTGGCCTCTCTGACGGCACCTAGTGAAACCCAGCTGGGTCCGGCAGGCTGTATCTTAGCTGGTAGAGATGGCGGCGTGCAGATCTCACTCCTAGCAGGACACAGACAGAATAGGCACAATAGGATCCCAGTTTTCATCAGAGCTTCTGGATATCTTCCTACCCCCGTCATCCAGCACCCCACAGCATCTCAGTTCTTCATACTCTTCAGCAGATGGGGGACTCAGTGCCCCACCTTGAGTGCAGATCTGGGCATGGAGCAAGGACAGACACCTGCCCAAATTCCTGAGGAAACTGGTCCCAGTGGGGGGCATTGAAGCACCGGGTCCGATTAGGACGCAAAGGAAAGATGTTACAGTGCAGAAGAGGTCGGTGCCACCCGTGAAGAGACAGGGGTCGGGTGGGACTTATTCACAATTAAGTCTTTGTTAACGAGTGCCCCAAGCCAGACCCCCAGGGCTCATGCCCCCCACATGATCTGTGCAAGAGGCTGGATCTGTTCTGTACAGGCTCTCATCTTGCGGGAGCCCAGAGCCTTCCAGCCTCTGCAAGACTGACGGACCTCTCGGCTCCCCTTTAGGCGCTGAAAGCAAGCGGCCTGATTCTGCAGAGCCTTTTCCTCTCGAGGAGAACAATAGGAGCTGCCAGCTGATGAGTCCTTTTGAAAAATCTGTTTCCCCCATGCTTTCCCCCCGCTCCCTAATCTCCATCCCTGTCCTGCCCCAAGCCTTTGGCCTCACCAGCTCAGAAATGCCTTGGCTGATTTGTCTAACTCTGGCAGACCGAGAGGAAGCGTTTTAGCAGAGCAGGGGAGGGGGAAGGAAAGTAGACAGGGAACAGGTCATGTCCTGGGGCCTTGATTCTGGCAAGGCTGTGAGACCCCTTGTGGTCGCGCTTGCAGAAGCCGTGGCTGTAGGATCGAACCCACAAAACCCCTCCTTGGCCCCCCCGAATATGGGGGCTGGAGGATGGTGCCGTCACCCCCCTCCTGTTTCACCACGACGTTGGGCGGATGTTTGTCAGTTGTGGCCGGGTCCAAAGACCTGCTCATGTGGAGGGTCTCGGGCCTTTAGAGCAGCTTGGGTGAAGGATGTGGTGGACGGACCAAACCTTACTACAGGGTACAAGGTGACAGCTGAATTGGAAGGAGCCGTGTCTAGACTGAGCCCCCGGGTGCCTGAGATCCCCTCCCCAGCTCAGCGTGGCTTCTGGTCAGCTGTATCTGGGGCTCTGGACAAACGCACGTCAGTGCCTGGCCCCGAGAGCCGCCGGTGCAGGAATGGAGCAAGCCCCCAGGGTTTCAGCCCCTGCTCAGGAGACCAGAGACCCATCCACAGCTAATGGGGATTTGCTCCAGGGACTGAGGACTGGATTAGGCCCCTTTTTTGGCCCCTTTTCTTCCTCTCTTCCCAAGAAACCAACCAGCTCCTGAAGTCCCTTTCCCTTCCCACTCCAACCCTGTCTAACCCTCTGTGTCGAAGGGGAGCCAATCCTTAGCTCAGCAAAGACCCCAAGTGAGATGCCACGAGGCTGAGATGTGGTCCCAGGGTGGCAGGAGAGAAAAGGGTATAAGGCAGGGGAGACCGGGGTGGATACTCCTGTATTGGATGGGGAGAGACTGCCCTGCACATGCCCTCAGGCTGGCTGGCACCGGGCACCTGTGCCCCAACGCTCCTGGAGTGACAGCTCTGTGGGAACCGCAGCTTCAGGTGCGGGCACAGGATGGGTTCCCACGGTCAGGGGCTCCACGCTGTGCCCACAATGCACAAGCAATTTGCCTACGTGCTGGGGGCTGTAGGCAAACTGTACTGGGATCTGGACCAGAGTCTGACCCCCAGCAAACTCAGCCTACCCACTGGCTGTCCAATGAGCAGTAATGTCAGGGAGACCTTGCCCTTGCAAAACTTTCTTGGTCAAAAGAAAGGATCAGGCCCACAAACCACCCCCAAAGCAGTGTGTTAGAGCACCTTAAGGCAAGGGGGAGTCATTTATTCTAATGTCACAGGTTTGAGGGGATCGAGGATGAGTGGAGTCTGCTCCCCCATCACCTGCAAAGGTCCTGGGGCCACGGGGAATCAGGGCATCCTGGCTCTGTTTCTAACCCACTGTGGCTTCTTGCAAGGCCTAATAGTGGCCAGCAAATACAGAAGTCCTGAAATGCAAACTGAACCCTCCAGACAGCTCAAATCAGGAGGGCTGGGGGCGATCAGGAGGAGAATGACTGTCGGGAAGAAGTTAGCCCATGGATGCTCAATGCCAGCATCATACATAGCAGCTGCCCATTGCTCGGGGTGGGATGCTAGGTCTAAACTAGTCTGGCCGTTTCTAACTGGACCATGCAGACTGGCTTCTCTAAGTAACATTATGTTCTGGATACCAGAAGCTCCCAGGAGCTGAGCATGCTTTGAGCTTTCAAAAGGAGAAGCTGTGTCCAGGGCCTGTTAGGTGCAGTGACCTGATGAAGCGACATCGAGCTCATGAAAACTCCACCTCCTGTTCAGTTAGCCTAGAAGGTGCGTGTCTACCCTGCTTCTGGGCCAGGTTTGTCAGTTTGCCAGTGATTCAAAATAAAACACAAATGGGGAGAAAAAACCCACTCCATGTGTTTCCAACTGAACCAACCCTGAAACATTCCTGTATTTTTGGCGACTGAAAAATTGAGAGGAAAGAAAACCCATTTTAGGTTAAGTCTAAAATGTTTCATTGAATCCAGACCGACATAGAGTCATACAGCAGTGGGGCTGGGAGGGATCTCCACAGGTTATCTAGCCCAATGCAGGATCAGCCCTGCCCAAACCACCTTTCTATATGCATTTAGCACTTTTATTTTTAAATGATTTCATTTCCCTCCTCCCTGAAGATGTTTCATGGAGAGAAGCTGCTTTGAATGGAAAGACTGAAATGTTTTGGTTTAAAAAAACCCTGCAACAAGACCTTTGATTTCTTCTTCTTTTGCACTGGGTGCCCATTTCCCCCCTGCCTGCAAACAAGCAGTTGGGTGAAATGAATGCAACTATGCAAAACAAGACGGTACCGTGAAATTACTATTTCTCACCAGCACAGAAACTAGTTTTTAGTCCACAAAAAATATTCCACCCTGCAGAAGTCTCTGGAATGAGGTGTTTCCGAGGCTGGGGGTAGGATGACTTTCTCCAGAGGCTGTTTCTTCATCCATTCCCTCTCTCTCTCCATTGGTTACTGGCAGCTTTGCCTAGAGGTGGAGAATCTCAGAGCCCTGATCATGCCAATGCCATCACACCGTGGTCACCAATCCACCTGCCCCATTGGTTCCTTCTTTCCCTTGCTCTCATTCCTATGCTTTCTTTTCCTGAAGGCTGGGAGCATATGTACACACCACATTTTTTGCCCTGTCATGCACTGCAACTGCATGCCTGTTTGCACAAGCACAATTTCCTGATGCTTTAAAAGTCCTTCTTAGATCTGGGTCCTGTTTCTCTGCATTACACATCTCCAGCACCATATTAAAACCAAGGACCTCGGTCTCTCTTGACTTTAGTTCTTCTAGACCCAGGCATGCCCATGAGCTGATCCTTCCCCAGCCCAGTTCTTTCTGGAGGGGTCCCGGTAGTGTCAGAAAGGTGCATTGGTAGGAGGGCTGATGCCACAAGAGCATCCCTTGGAGCCTGACATTGCTTAAGGTAGAAGTCCCAGCTCCATCCATAAGGGGGCAACCTCCTGGGTGGGCCCACCAATTGGGAGACAGCCCTGCCTTAGCCCCGCCCCCAGCACACACCCCCTCCCATGACTCCATGCTTTCTTTTGGCCTGATCCTGTATGTGTGTGTGTCTCTCTCTCTCTCCTCTCCTCCCTGGACCAGCCGTACAGCGGGGCCGCATGGCTCATACACAAAACAGCCCTGGCCAGTACCCGCTGAACAACGGGGACCCCTACAATGGCCACTCCTACCTGACGGGCTTCATCTCCCTGCTGCTGCGGGCTGAGCCCTACCCCACCTCCCGCTACGGGGCCCAGTGCCTGCAGCCCAACAACATCATGGGCATCGAGAACATCTGTGAGCTGGCTGCCCGCCTCCTCTTCAGCGCCATCGAGTGGGCCAAGAACATCCCCTTCTTCCCCGACTTCCAGCTCGCCGACCAGGTGTCCCTGCTGCGCATGACTTGGAGTGAGCTTTTCGTCCTCAACGCCGCCCAGTGCTCCATGCCCCTCCATGTGGCCCCGCTCCTGGCAGCCGCCGGCCTCCACGCCTCACCCATGTCGGCCGACCGGGTGGTGGCCTTCATGGACCACATCCGGGTCTTCCAGGAGCAGGTGGAGAAGCTCAAAGCCCTGCACGTCGACTCTGCCGAGTACTCCTGCCTAAAGGCCATTGCCCTCTTCACGCCAGGTGAGGCGGGGTGTGGGGGGCAGAGTGAGGGGGGGCCTGCACCTTATTGGTGGCTCCTGGGTGAGGCCATTGCTTTGTGTAGGGCAGGTGAGTCAGGCCGAGGAGTGGGACTAAAGCAGGGCTGTCCCTCATTGGTGGCTTTTGGTTGAGGTCATTGTTTTGCTCATGTCAAGTTAGTTGGACTGGGGGGTGGGGCTAAAGTAGGCCCATCCCCCATTAGTGGCTTTTGTTTGAGGTCATTGCTTTGCTCATAGCAAGTGAGTTGGGCCAGGGGGCGGGGCTAAAGTAGGTCCGTCCCTCATTGCTGGTTTTTGGTTGAGGTCATTGCTTTGCTCACATCAAGTGAGTCAAGCCAAGGGGCAGAGCTAGCGTGGGTCTTTCTTTCATTGGTGGCTCTTGGTGCAAATCATTGCTTCCCTCATACCCCGTGTGTCAGGCCGGGGGCAGGGCTAAGGCAGGCCTGTTTCTCATTGGTGGCTCTTGGTTGAGGTTGTTGCTCTGCAGGTGAATCATGCCAAGGGGTGGGGCTGGGGGCGGAGCTACAGGCAGGTGTTCCCTCCCCCCCCAATGGCCCAGTCTGGCCCTGAGGCCACTGGGAGGTCGGGCCAAGCTCCTGGGTCCTGTGGGGCAGGTCAGGAGGGTCAGGGGACGGGGAAGGAGCCTGGCCTTCCCCCCTCCCCCAGCAGCTTCAAAACAGAGGCTGGAAACAGAGCAGGGATCCAGCGATTCCACATCCCCAAAAGAGCCTGGAGACCTCTGATCCCAGTGACCCCACAGTCCTGATGGGGCGGGAGTGGGTGGCATGCTCCTTGCCAAGACAGGTAGAGACATTTCCCATTGCAAGGGATCCCAGGGGCACCACCAGTGCTGCAGTGGATCTCTGGGTTGATCTGTTGAGGATCCCCTGTCTTCCCAAGCTCTTTTCTGGCCCCCTGAGCCCCACAGAGGGCCAGATAAGAGCTGGGCTGCACCCCTCCAAGAATCGCCCAGCACTTTAAGGCATTAAAGCATCCATTCACATGCCTAACTGTAAACTGCATCCCACAATTTCCAGAAAGGTACCTGATTTTCCAGTAAATCAAAAAAGAAGGGAAAATATTTGATCCTTTTTATTTTTCATTTGGGAGAATTCTCATTCTCTCCATTCCTTGTTTTGTAGAGAGATGGGGGAAAATACAAAGAACGCCCCCCACTCCCCAACTGTTTTATTTCAGTGAAAAACAGGCAACTATCCCCATCCCGTCTCATCAAGTGTTCGAAGAAAGCACTGGGAGGGAGTTTTTTTAATCCCATTGTTTCACTTGATGTAGTCAGAGCGGTGGTGTTGGCTTAGACGGGCATAGGCCAGCAGAGGTACCTGTGTCTGGGTGGTACCCTGGCCTACGGCATGTGTATGGGACTAGCCTGCTGAAGAATCACCCCTCTACACTGCTGATTTCCTGCAAAAATATCAGTGAATAGACCCAGGTTAGGGGAAAACAGGCACTGCGGCATGTCTGGTGGGAGGTTAACAAGCCCCGGCTGCGAAAGAACAAGGCAGGAAAATCGATTTCTGAGCAGAAGGACTCTTCCATTTCCCACAGCGAGCGGGAAAACTGATCTGGAAGAAGAAGCAGTGCTTGGATTGTGCGTTTTAAGGGTGGTGGTGATTGGGATGAAGGATTTCTGCAGGGGTTGGATAATTTAGTGGCATTTCAGCTGGAGCCGATTACGGAAACTATGGGGGTTTCTCTGCAAAGTTTTGATGTTTTTAGTGGAAGATCAGAACATTTAGACAAACCTTCTTAGTTACACACACACACACACACACACACACACACACACACACACACACACACACACACACACACACACACACACACACTCTTAATCAAATGCCTGACTTCCAAGGGAAACATTTCTACCCAACTGAGCACCAAAAACGTGCTGTGTACAAATACTCTTTGACTCTTCAAGGAGGGACTCTCTCAAGTGAAATTCCCTGCACTAAAAGAAGTATAAATCCACAGCCCCCGTCAGGTAGATTTCTCCCACCATACTTCTTGCCAGGTTTATCTATTGCCAAAGTATTATTAAAAGGAATAGGAATATTAAAAGCCATACGAACGTAACAAAAACACTGTTAAAAACAGACCACTTTGTTTTAGGGCTTACTCGTTATACCTGAGCTCGTCAGGGCTAAAGGAATTTTTTCACAGAGCTGCATGTGTGTGTATGCGTGTGTAATATAAATATGTATGTGTGTGTCTGTGTAGATTATATATATCTACATACATACACCTACTAGATAGGTGGTATCTACATACACACATGTATGCGCGTATAGGTTATTATAATCTGTGTGTGTGTGTAGATAGATTTTATACATATCTACATACACACGTGTATGTAGATAGATTAATATAATCTATCTGTGTGTGTATATATATAAAATCTATCTACATACACACACACAGATTATAATAATCTATACACGCATATGTGTGTGTATGTAGATACCACCTATCTAGTATGTATATGTATGTAGATATATATAATCTACGTGTGTGTGTGTGTGTGTGTGTGTGTGTGTGTGTGTAGCTAGATAGAGAATATATATTTATATGAGAGAGAGGTGAATATTTTATTTGCCAAAAGTATATAGTTTTGAAGGATAACATTATTAATCAATTACCTTTGGATAAAAAAAAAATAATTTCACAAAAGCCCAAAGGCTTCTTTTCAGCATTTTTAAATAGCACATTTTATTTTGCTATTTCAAAAACAACATTTGTACTAAAAAAAACCCGAAAAGCTTCACCATTCATCTTAAAAATAAGGTTAAAAAATGGGGGGGAAGCCCATTAAAAATTAACAAAAGCATTTATTTATTTATTCAATTATTTATATATTGCGGGGGTGTTGATTCAATTCATAACGACTTTTCTTTTTCAGTTCATCCAGAAAATGGAAATGTTTTTATTCCCAAGTGATCTAAAAAGAAAAGGAAAGAAAAAAAAAACTTTTGCCATTTTAGTTTTGTTTGATGAAACAAAAAAATAGATTATTCTCCCAGCCCCTTTCCTCAGCTCTTGACCACACAGGTGGGAAAAAGAGAATCAGACTTCATTTCGCACTCGAGAGAGAGGCAGGAGTACGAGACATCAGACAAATTGGCAAACTTGCTAATTGCGCTCTTTACTGAGTAATTTATCTCAGTGTAGGCTACAATGAAGACTTTTGCACAGAAAAGTTACACTGTATTTAAATATACA
This sequence comes from Crocodylus siamensis, assembly GCF_052110815.1. NCBI lineage: Eukaryota > Metazoa > Chordata > Crocodylia > Crocodylidae > Crocodylus > Crocodylus siamensis. The sequence continues at coordinate 14,285,053 of NC_143400.1, read as the reverse complement.
TATAAAGGTTTATATAGGTTATAAAGGTTTACCTTATACAGTTTATACTGTATATATATCTATATTGATATAGATATAGATGCACATAGTACAAGCTATATAGGGTATATCTATACAGATAATACAGATATAGATATACCTTATATAGATAAAACTATATAAGGTATATAGATATAGATGTTTATAGTACAAGCTGTATACTGTATTTCTATATAGATAACACATATATAGGTATATCTTATATAGATACATCTATAGATATACCTTATATAGCTATATCTATATAAGAGATACAGCTATAGATATAGATAGTATGAGCTGTATACGGTAAACCTTTGTAACAGCATGTTTCGGTGGGAATTTAGGCTACATTAAATAGAGCCTATTTCTGTAAACAAATTAAGAGCCACAAATTATATCAAATTAAGGCTATAGTGGGGTAATCAGACCAGGATAATTTACCAGTGTGGACAAGCCTTCTCTTGGCTTCTCCAAGGATGTAACATCATTGCTGAGAGGCACAAGCCTTCTGTGGGGTAAAGGAGTGGGTTATAGCTCAGGAGACCAGGCAAGATGTCCCAGCTCAGCTACTTACTTGTTGTTACCCTGAACAAATCTCCGGTGCCTTGTGTGGCTCATATAGGGCTCTTGTACACAGTGTGTATTATTTAGATGCACGTTACAAAACGGCACCAAAAATCACCATTTTGCTAGGTTAGTTGCATGTGAAAAAACTATATGGTCCTGGAGGCAACGATTCTCTCTCACCATGTGTCTGTCCAGCGCCTGAGTGCAAGCTCACAGCCCCAGCCTCAAAATGCTACAAATCCAACTCAAAACCATTGCTACAATCTGCATTGTCGATTTTGCGCAGTAAAGGTAGGGTACTTCGACGTGACCAAGCAAACAAAATATATTAGCATCACCAGAAAACTCCAAGTCCATTGCTTTCTTTCCAGATATTTAAAATCAAGTCCATTTTTTTTCAATTTATTTTGAAGAAGCATTTTAATAAAAATTAAAGACTTAACAAAATACGACTAAAACGAAACCCCCAGATCTGGATGATCAACAGATTTTGTTAAAGCCCGATACAAATCCGGCTAAAAGAGGTCATCGAGAAAAACGTTGCTAGCCCTTTCCAGTGACGTTTGTTTTGTACTTTTCAAGAACAATGTCATTACGTATGATTTGGGGGGGGAAGGGGTGAAGGAGGCAGAACTGGTTGTTTTTTGTCCTTTCCGCTGGAAAATCCCAACCCATTGAACTGGCAAATGGCAGAAGAAAGTTTTATATATAAAAAAGGAGCTAATTAACCTCTCATCTTCTATGCCATTTTGCTTGTCAAGATTTTCAGTCCAGCCACAGAACAAGCCTCGTTAGTAAAACTGGCAATAATCCCCCAAAAAACAAAATATGAAAATTTCTCTATTGCTGGTTCACACTTACCCCCCGCAAATTTTTAGTCTCACAAGAGGATTTTATTAAGTATCAGCAAATATTCCATCCAGCACTGGATTTTCCTGAAGCTGCTCCTTTTTCCATCTTAACTGTTCAATCCCCAAATTAAAACAACAGCGCAGCAGAGCAAATCTGGGGATCTGATGATGACTCTCAACATTGCTGTCATTTATTCTAACCCTCCAGACCCTGGTTGTTTAAGGAGACCATTAGAAATGCAGCTTTTTATTCTTATTTTTTTTAAATCTTAGCTCTTTGGGCACCAGCAAAAAAAATCCATGAAAACAGGATGCCGAAAGGGCAGGGAAAATAAAGAACCCCAAATTAATTGTTTTAAGACATCTTGATGGTATGCTAATTTCTGGCCGTTTTTTACAGGGTGCACTCAGGAATACGTAGGCTAGTTGATAGTGTCATGTACAAGCGCCCTAGATGGATAGCTCGCAGCTTTTTCAGACCCACGTCCCCTCTCAGAAGATCCCAGCTCTTAGTTTTCCACTCGTTTTTTGACTCCAGAAGAATAAGAGTGATTCCTCTGTTGCAAAGTACAGTGGGGTTTGACGCTCTGAATTCCTACTGAAAATCTCTGGGGTTGTCTCGAGGTTCGTTGTAGGTGCTAGCACACCTCACCGTGCTAGCAGTGCACGACACCCTTACAAGGGTCCCATGGCACCCTGGTTGAGCATCGCTGAGCTATACAGCCACAGTGTAAAACCGAAGCAGGCCCAGAGTTCAAAGCCTTGTCTCCATGGATTAGGCTGTGAGCAGTGTCTGGGCCTGAAATTAAAATTTCTTTTCATCCTTTCCCTGTCTCAGAAACCCAGAGTCTCTTAGGCATCAGGAAATGCCCACAGCCTGCTTTGTTCTCGGTGGAAACTGCTGGCTGAGAGCACTAGGGGGAACATAGGTACCAGGATGCGCCGCAGACAGTGCCACGGAGGTGCCTCGTCCAGCCCTCGCCCTGCTTCTTGGGTCATCATTTGTGTTAATTAAAGACCCGTTTGTAGAGTGAAAGGGCCCCAGGGCTGTTCTGGCTGGCAGGGGTCTGGTGTGATGGAGCAGGTGGGTAGAGACTTGGCAGGGTATTAAGGTACCCCTGTGAGCCACTCTCCTTAACCTCTGTTCAGGTCGAAGTCCCCTGCTCTGATTAGGGACAGGAAGCTGGCATGGGTCAGGAGAGGCCAGGCCTGGCCGAATGACTGATAGGGCTGTTCTGGTCCGATTCTCCAACAGGATCTCATGATTCATCCCCAGCATCGTGGCTACAAAGCAGCTTGTTTGAGCAGAGCCCAGACACCCCCCGGCCCCAGGACCCCTGGGTAAAGAGCAGAGAGACCTGCAGGGACTAATATGTCACCTGCAGTGCTTGACTCCCACAATTTGGGTGTAAAAGGGGCCACTTGCATGTTGGCCTCACCTTTAAATGCAGGGAAACTGAGGCACAGCAGGGGAGAATGATTTCTATTATTCCAGGAGAATATGGGATCAGAACCCAGGCGTCCTGGTTTTTAGGCCCCCTCAGGCCTTTGCAGTATGTGGCCATCCCATGCCAGCTCCAAATCTAGAAGGCAAAGGAGCAGGAACCCCAACTGTATTATTACTGTACTCTCTCACATATAGCATGCACTCCCCCACCCCCAACCCAGCTGCTATAAACTGGGCTGCATGTTATAGGCTGGTAAATACGGTGAAGGCAATTTCTGCCACTTCAGCTTTGGCTGGGGGAGAGCACAGGATTGGGGAAGAGCCCCATGTTTCGGTCACAGGGACCCAAACATGGGGCAGGCTGAGCTCCCTGGCTGCTGCTCCTCAGTTACTACAAGGAGAGAGATTGTCTTCGTGCTGCCTTTCAAAACCCAGGTCCGTGCCTTATTCTAGAGCACGTTGTAGGCAGGAAAATACGGTATTATTATTTTTGAATCCCAGGGGTTTTAAGCCTGGCTCACAGCTGGGGGAGGGGCAGGCTCAGAGCATTTGGGGACCCGGCGGTGGCTGCCCCAGGGGAGCAAAGACACCTCCCAAAGACGTCACGAAGGCACAGAAAGATCCTGGGAACGGGGAAGTGCTGGAAGGAGCTGGACGGGGAAGGGCAGATCTGGTGTTATAAGAGGGGACATCTGGGGATGTCCTGGGCATGACTGCAATCAAGCCTCCATTGAGCTGCGCTGCCATCCCCCACAGCTGGGAGTCCTCCAGAGCTGCCCCGTACAGTGCCTGGTGCTAGGGAGCCCCAGTCCCGCATGGGGAGCACCCAAGGCACTGCCCCATGCTCCAGTTCCCCTTCTTTGTCCTTGCTCCAGTTTGTTTAATTGGCAAAGTCCTGCAGAGCGGGGTCCGATTTCCTGTGGGAGAACCTGTAGGAACGAGTTGAAATAGAGAGAACGGAGCTGATTCTCCTTGCCATGTCCCAGCCCCCTCAGTGACCCAGCCTGCTGTATGGGTATAGGAGCCAGCCACGCCAGGCCCATTCTTTGAGCCTGGGGCTAAGTGTTGGTGTAACAGCCCTGCCTTGTCGGTGTCGGTGTAACACCTCTTGGATCAACCAGCCAAATGCCTCCACTCCCCACGAGGTGGCCACTGCTAGTGGCAGGGTGGTCTCAGCACAGGAAGCCCCTGCAGAAGGGCAGGAGGAGAGCAGCCCCCCACGTAGCCAGCTGCAGAGAAACAGAGGGGTGAGATGCAGTCAGGTTTGAAACAGGGATTTCTCAGCTCAGCTGATTTTGGGGGGATCTCCTGGAAAAGAAACAGGGGCCAAAACATCAGGTTCCCCCAGAACAACGCAGGAGAAACCTCATCCGGGGATGCCCCCCAGCCCTGGTCGATGCTGTGGGGACCGAGGGCTGCAGCTGTGGCTGGGGAGGGTTATCCAGCTGCAGCTCGAGCAGCAGGGCAGACTCCCATGGAAAGGCCAAATGACCCTGCCAGGCACAGAGGTGGCCGAGGTCAGGAACGACTGCGTCTAGCATGAAGCAAACCTCTTCCCCGATCAAAAGGAAGCTGAAATAGGGAGGCAGAGGAGCCAGGACACCTGGGCTCTGTTGCTGGCACCCGGCCTATAGTCAGAGTGGGAGGCTGGGAGCCAGGACAACTGGGTTCTTCTTCTAGTACCAGGTAAGGAGTGTGATCCAGTGGTTAGAGCAGGGAGTCAGGACTCCTGGGTACATTTTCCTAGTAAACCAGCACATGGTTCAGTGGCTAGAGAAGGATGAGGGAGCAGGGCAGGGAGGAGTCAGGACTCCCAGGGTCTTTTCCTGGCACCAGGCGGGAGTACAGTCCAGTGGTTAGAGTAGAGAGGCAGGACTCCTGCGGTCTTTTCCTGCCACCCAGCACGTGGGTCAGTGGCTGGGGAAGGAGGGCGAGAGGTACCGGCAGGACTCCTGGGTCCTCTTCCTGGTGCCAGGCAGGAACACGATTTCGTAGCTGGGGGGGCCTTCGGGGACAGTCTCCCATCTCCTCGTGCAGCCCCAGTGATCCCCCTGCACAAGGTCGCGTCCCCTCACCCCGCTCTGCTGTGCTGTCCCCGCAGATGCCATGGGGCTCTCGGACCTGGGCCACGTGGAGAGCGTCCAGGAGAAGTCACAGTGCGCGCTGGAGGAGTACGTCCGCATCCAGTACCCGAGCCAGCCCAGCCGCTTCGGCCGCCTGCTGCTGCGCCTGCCCTCCCTGCGCATCGTCTCGGCTCCTGTCATCGAGCAGCTCTTCTTCGTCCGCCTCGTGGGCAAGACCCCCATCGAGACCCTCATCCGGGACATGCTGCTCTCCGGCTCCAGCTTCAACTGGCCGTACATCCCCATGCAGTGAAGGGGAGCCCCGGCCCCTTCTTGATAGCCGTTCCCTCCGGCCTGGGGCAGGAGGGGACACTGATGCCCTGGCCGGCGGTTGGAGGACTCACAGCCGGACAGTGCCTGGGGCACGGCCTCCGGGGAGCAGAACTGATGCTGGAGAGGAGGGGTGCTGAGTCTTAAAGGACCCCCCTGTCTGGCTCCAAGGGGCTGGCATAACCCCCTCGGCCTGCCCAGATCCCCGTCGCGTGGAAACCCTGCCGCCGCCTGCATCCTTCGCTTCTGTTTGCTCTGTGTGCCCAAGCATCTGTTCCCCTCTCCCCCTCCCCACGCAGCCGCCGCATCCGACACCCCCTTCTCCGTGCAGCTGAGACCCCCGCGGGGAGTGGGCACCAGCTCCAGCTCCTCCATCCCCCGTCTCTCCCGCCAACTGCATGGTTGGCAGCTGAGAACAGAGAACTCGTTACCCGAGTGGCCTTGATCATGGGACAAAGTTGATTTCTTCTTTTTTTGTTTGTTTGTTTTTGGGGTGTCCATCAAAAAAAGGGGGAGGGTCTGGACTGGAGAGAAGAGACTCCCCCCTCAATAAACCAGTCGTTGCCTGTGGGGGGGGAGGGGAAGGGGGAGAGGGGGCTGGGATGGACACGGCCCCGGGAGCGTGGACTATTTATAAAATAAAATAAACCTCTATTCTATGCGACTTCTGTTGAAATGAATGTGTATATCCCTCCCCCCCCACCCTCTTTTTTAAGGCCCTCCCTTACTATTTGTGAAGAGCCGTGGCTGTGACTCGTGGATTTTGCAGGGGGAAACAAAGCCCCCCTCTGCTCCCCCTCGTTGGCGTTATCATTAAAATGACGATTGTTGAACTGGGTCCAGGTTTCCTTCTTCGCGCTGGAACGCCCCGGGGCTCGGCACGCCGGGCTGTCTGCGCCGGGAGCGGACAGATGGGCCGGAGAACGGGCCCGGCGACGACTGGTGGGGGGCGTCTGGATGGGACCGGGGGGGTGGGGGGGGAACGCGGTTGGCAGTGAAGCCTCTTATGTGCCTCCGTGTTGTGGCGGGTGGGCTTGGGCTCTGGGTGCAGCGATATGGGGGGGCGTCATGCTCCGCTGAGCCTGGCCCCAGCTCCCGGGACCCAGCATCTAGGGGACTTAGGGGTTGTTCCTGCTGCACATCCAGATCCATTGGCCCTGCATGTCCACAGCAGGGGCAAAAACACCACGGCTGTGCCACGGCTGTCCCATACCGGCAGTGCCGTGTACTACAGGTAACACATGTGAGTGATGGAAGAGCTGCCACGGACTGGGTCAGACCCTAGGTCTATCTTGCCTGGGCTCCAGTGTCACAAGGCAGCAGAGAGTGGAGGCTGGAAGGGAGGGTGACCTGGTCTGAGCAGGGTTTGCCCCGGGGAGTTCGGATTCACAGGCCATGCCCCTTGCTCCTGTGCTAGCTCCTAATGCCCCTTTCCTGCAAGAATAGGTCCAGCCCCTTTGTGAATATGGCTACACGCTCAGCTTCCACCACATCTGGTGGCAACCAGTCCCACCCTTTAATTCCACATCCCTTTTAGCCACGTCACAGTGACCATGATAATGATATGGGGAGATCAAAGTGGCCATAGCAGCCAGGGGGCAGCAGCAGGCATCAGGGGCCGGATTTGCGGAGACACAAAAAGACCGGCTGTATCCTGAAAGAGACAGGCTTGATAGACACCAAGGCTGGAGGGGAAACTGAGGCACGCAGTGGTTTGCTTGAGGATGCCGGCAGACCAGTGGCTAGAACCCAGGTGTCCCGAGGCTCAGTTCAGTGCCTCCTTTGCTACTAAGCACAGCCCTGCTCCCAGTCCCAGCTGGAGGGGCAATGGATTTTACCGCAGCAGAGCTCAGGATAGAGCCCAGGGCAGACAGACATGGCTGCATGGCCCTGCCCCCTCCATCTGGCTGCTCACTAGCCATCCTGCCCAGGGCCCCAGGGGCACTGGCACTGGGTGCCAGTGCACAGCATCATGGAGAAGCCAGGTGGGAGGGTGCTGGGGTCCATCTAGCCGAGCCCCTGCCCTCGCCCAGCTGCTAGCACCGATCGGCACTCTCAGGCTTTGACCCCAGTCCTCCAGCCATCCGGTGCTGGTGAGGCAAGACCCGCTCCAAAGCCCACAGCCCTGGGATCCCCTCCTGCCCCTCATCCCCACAGCATCATGTGTCCCCGTCCGGAGCTCGGAGACCCCCCAGCGATGGCCAGGCTGATCCTGTAGGATGGGACCCAAGATGCCTGGGTTTTTCCTCCTGCCAGACCTCAACTGAGCCCCTGCCCTTCTCCAGACCTCAGCCCTGTCCTGCCTCCATCCATGAGCTTTCAACCATCCCAATCGCCACTGGGGCCCCCACATGCCGGGATTTCTGCCTCAAGTCATCTCTGCCTGTGGAAACTGCATCCCATAAAGGTAGGGCTAGTCGGTCTCCCTGTATCAGCAAGCCCTCCTCAGCCACCCCTGGCCTGGCCAAAAGGTTGAAGGGGATAACTGAGGCACGAAAGGGTTTTTGCCCCAGGTCACCGCAAGATCAGGGGCAAGAACCCAGGTGTACCAGGCCCAACTGTGCCCAGTGCCTTCCTCGCCCTTCGCACGCTGCTAAGCAAATGCAGGGTCACAGCACAGCTCCCAGCTTCCCAGTCCTGGCCAAAAGGGCAAAAGATCTTACCCCTGGGGGTAAACCTGGGGGCAGCCTGGGCTGGCTGGCATGGCCCTGCCACCTTCATCTCTCTCCCCACCAGCATCTGAGAACGTGCAGGGATTTGCTAGGACCTCAGGAGGGGTGGAAAGGCCACTAGCCCTCATGCTTCAGGGCAGCACCTCCCAGAAGAGGTCAGGAAGCAATGGCCTTTGCAGGCAGGCTGTTCATTGCCCGTTTTGTGGGAAGCAGCGGGCACTGCCTTGTGCCAGGGACAGAAAAGGGGCTTGACTGAACCCTCCGGCAATCCAGTCTGGTAGAACAACAGGGTGCCCTTGCTGCCAAGAAGGCTAATGACGAAATGGGCTGTACTGGTAGACTGAGGGCAGCAATTCTTCCCCTCTATTCAGCACTGGGCCATGCCACGGCTGGAGTCCTGTGTCCAGTTTTGGGCCCCCCACTACAGAGAGGATGTGGGCAAGTTGGAGAGAGACCAGTGGAGGGCAACAAAAATGGTTTGGGAGCTAGGGGACATGACTTGTGAGGAGAGGCTGGGAGGACTGGGCTAATTTAGTCTGGAGAAGCGAAGACTGAGGTAGGGATTTAATAGCAGCCTTCAACTCCCTGCAGGGGGGGCTCCAAAGAGGATGGCGCTGGATTGTTTTCAGTGGGGGCAGATGACAGAACATGGAGCAATGGGCTCAAGCTGCAGCAAGCAAAGTTGAGTTTAGGAGGGTCACCACTAGGAGGGTGGTGAAGCACTGCAACAAGCCCCCGGAGAGGTGGGAGTCTCCATCCTGGGAGGTATTTAAGACCTGGCTAAACAAAGCCTTGGCGGGATGATGTGGTTGGGGCTGGTCCTGCTTTGAGCAGGGGGTTGGACTAATGTGACCATCTGAGGTCCCCTCCAGCCTGAATTTCTATGACTCTATAACAGGTGAGATAGAAACCTGCTCCATCCCTTCCTTCTTCATCTCTTTCCCAGTGGAGCAGCAGGAGCAAAGACACAGTTTTCCTTGAAACCCAAGACAGAGGTGTGAGTGTGCGAGTATGAGAGAAAGAGGAGGGAGACGTTCAGGAGCTGACGATATTTTATTACAGGTTTTTAAAAGCCCATTAGAGAAAAGTCAAAAATGGCCTTTTCAAACCAAAGGACATGGGCCCAGCTTCATTTGACCCTTCTATAAATAATGGCCAAGGGAGGGGGGAATAATTTTAAACAAACATTCAAGGGCTTGAATTATGTACGTTCCTCAGATCAACAGGAAGAGAGAGAGAGAGAGAGAGTCAGGCTGGAATGAATTCAAGGACAAGCTGGAAAGGCCACTCGAAAAGTTATCGCCTGCGGAGAGAGAGATCTGATCCCTGAACACAATCATCATCTGTAAGAAAGTGGGAGAGAAATAAATGAGAAAAGGGCTCACTACGCAGGGAAGTTAGAACTTCTTGACGCTTGTTGGAAGTTGCCTTGATGTTTCTTGGCCATGCAGAAGGATCCTGGTATCAATGAGCATCACACCCAGAGAGTCTCAGTGCTGGGAAGTTTGCACCTAGTCCCTCAAGGGACCTGTCCCGTAAAATTAGTTGTCCCTCTCCTTCCTGCTGCCAGCGCTCGGATCTAGTCCAAGAAACAAGGAAGAGCCCGTCCCACCAAAACTAAGTACTCACAACCAGAAAGGTTGATGGATTTTATAGTGTTTCTTTATTTCACTATTAAATTGGCTATTAACTGAGCAGAACGAGTAAGGCACGTTGAGCACTTGATGAAACCAGTGGTTCTCAGTCTTTTTTAGACTCAAGGCACCCCTCAGAAAATGCCAGCTTGTAGTTTTCCCTTGATTTTTGACTATGGAAAAATACAACATGTCTTCTGTTGCAAAAAAACTCAGAAAGGCCACAACAGGTCTGAATACTTTGAACCCTATGGACTCCTCTTTGAAATCTCCAAGTGTATTTTGTGAATCACATTTGCACGCCTGACTGACCGTGCTAACCTTGTGGGGCATCCTTGAGAGGATCTCATGGCACCCTTGAGAGGGTCACTGGGTTAAACATTTATAAAGTGCACATTTACCTAAATGCATAACATTTCTGATAGCCAATCAGATTAAGATTCGTTGGCTTTAAAAAAAAAAAAAAGGCTCTAACAGGTGGCCCAGCCTGGTAGGGTAAAGGACTTGTCTCTTAGATTTCAAATGAGACTTGTGTCTTAGTTCATCTACAGATGGGCTGTTCGGCAAGACCTGTAGTTGGAAGTTTGAGAGAGAAGATTCCAAGATGAACCCTGATTTTATACTCTGTGGCTTGGCTAAAGTATCAGAAAGCTTCCTAAATAAGGTAAAATCTATATCACACGCACTATTTCTACCTATACATGCACACACACTATATCTGCCTATCCATCCATCCTCACACTATATCTATCCATCCATCCATCCATGCACACACGCATTATTCCTATCCATACATCAAAACACACACACACTATATCTGTCTATATATCTACCCATCCTCACACAATAGCTTTCTATCTATATATCTATCCATCCATCCACACACTTTCTATATCTGTCGGTCCATCCATCCATCCTCGCACTGTATCTATTAATCCATCCATTCATCCATCTATCCATCCACACGCACATACCATATCTGTCTGCCTATCCATCCATCCTCACGCTATATCTATCTATCTACGCACAGTATCTATCTACACATCTATACACACTATATCTATCCACCCACACTATATCTTACCCATCTACAGACACGCTATATCTAGCTATGCACACACACTATATCTAGCTATAGTATTTTATATGATATATTATAATAACTTTCCTAATAGGTGCTACTCTAATCAAAATTCATCTGCTTCTTCTTATGCCTTATGTAAGCGATATCTTATCTAACATTAGCCTTGTCTGGCATCAGACCACTAAATGCACTCAAGGCAACCTTCTAGCCTTGACCCTAGTTCTTTTCGATCCATCTTCCTCATGCTATCTAAAATGGCTCACCTCTTGCAACATCCTCTGGCCTAATCACTTCCTTTGCCTCTTCTTCTCTTACTCCAACTTCGGTTCAGCAAATGCTATCCCATATCACTGCTAAGCAGCTTAAGGCCTACTGTAGCCTACCCAGGAGTTATCATAGACAAGTGGGGAAGGGACCTCGAGAGGTCCTCTTGTTAGCTGTGTTGATCTGAGCTCGGGTAGAGAGACCTCCAGCAAGGGCCAAAAGTGGCTAACGAGTCTTTATAACAAAAAGATGAACCCCCATCTTTAGACACAAGAAGTTCCTTTAGCTCATGTGTCAGGCAAAGCGATCACATTTCCATCAAAGTCAGTTCCATCAAAGTCGGTGGAACGGAGAGTTTTGCCTTGCAAACAAAACAGAGAGCCAAGTGTGGGGGCGGGGGAATTAAGAGATAAAAAAGCCACTTTTAAATATTCAAGTGCCTATTAGTAAAGTAGAAGGGGCTTTTTATTATTATTATTCCTTTAGCGCACATCCAAATGCATTCGGGGTTTGTTTTTTTTCTTCTTAATAGTTGATAATATGTCCAGAGAAAGTATAAAATTGCCATCTTCTGCTATCCACCTGGGGCTGGTTGAATTGTCAGCTCCCCAGTGTCTCCTCAATTTGCATCTAAAAGCAACCAACCTCTCCCCGTGGCTTGTCAGCTCACGCAAAAAACTTTGCTTCCCTTCGTCCTAATGGTCCCTGTCAGGCTTTTATGGAGCTGGCTCTCGGCGCCAAGCGATAATAGAGTAACCCGCGCTCATAATTAGCACGTCTTCAGGACATCAGAAAGGAAGAGAAGGATAGAGAGAGAGAGAAGGGAAAAAATACCCATCAAATAAACACGTGCAATTTCAGGGAGCTTAAAAAGCCTCCATTTGATGCCTTGCAATTGCTCAGGTGATAAAACGCCCGCAGGAAGGCGGCATTATTCATCCCCAGCACTCGGCTGGGGAACTGGGAAGGGGAAGAAGGGCAGCTCTGCTTCAGGATCTGGAGTCAGCTGGTTCTGGATATGAAACGGGGAACACACCAGGGTTCAAGCTGGATGCGGAGGATGTACAAATCCCCCCTGGGTCCTGTACCGAGCACCAACAAGGTGCTTTGACTGTATGTTCTCAGCGTTGCCCAAGTCCGTGTCTTTGCATGTTGTATTTATATCACAGAAGGGGGCTGGATGGGCTCTCTAGAGGTCACAGCTAGTGCAGCCCTCTGCCCGAGGCAGGACCAGCCCTGTCCAAACCATCCTCTACAATCCATCATCTAAAACTCTTCGTAAAGCTGCCGTCAACCCTGACACATCACACCCGAGCTTGCCACAGGCAACCAGCCAAGTCTGGACTATCCCCATAGTAGAACATAGGCTTTGCTACACCTATATTGTCCCAGCTGGTGGCTGTTCAACCTCTTGAACCCCTCCAGTAGTGGGTGATGGAGAGTCCACAACATCCCTGGGTATCTATTCCTTGCCTCCCTGCTCTAACAGGGAAGACGTCTTTCCCAAGATCCAAACGCTTCACCACCATCCTGCAAATAATACCAGTGCTATCACCCTCACTATACTGATGGAGAAACTGAGGCATGGAAACCATTAACAGTGTAAATCTGGAAATGGACCTCAGGTGTCCCGACTCCTGGTCACTCAACAGCGTAGGCTTCCAGGTCCAATAATAACCAATGCAGCAAGAGACAAAAGATCTCATGATTTGCTTTAAAAAAAAAAAATCTCAGGATTTTTGCAAGCCCAATGCACCATTTTGGAAAGTTTGGGACTGGCTGCACTGTTAATCCAGCACCTTTCCTCCAGGATCAGCTGCTCATAAGAATCAGGACCCTCAGTGTTGCTGGGAAGATGCTCACAATGAAAAAAAACCCTCCAAACTTATTGAATCCAGGAGTGAGGCAGAAAAACTGTCATCCCCTCCAAAATCAGCCCAGCTCTTGAGATGTTCGACAGACAATTCAGAAATGGATTGATTCCCCCCTCAAAGTACACTAATCATCTCACGTCCTTTTGTCCCCAGTCTCTTCTGTTTGTTGCAGGAAATAATAATTATAATTAATAATAATTATTAACAATGCCATACGACTCCATGAAAGTCCTTGAATCCTCCCAAGCTACTGAAGGTTTCACTCCAGTCATTAGCACAGAAACTCAGCAGGTTTTAAATCAACCCTGTACCCAATAAATACAGACTTCATAATGTTTCCAACAGCAATTTGAGGCTGCTTTACAGCCATTAGCACGTCTGGTTTTCTAAATGAATTGTAGTGCGGAATGGACATTTACTTCCCATAATGTTGCTGCAGGTTTTAACGTAGTCATTTCACCACTCATTTATTCCTGGAAGACAGCAGACGGGCAGGACTGATGCATACAAAGTTTCCCAACTCTAAGGCAGGTAGATCAGCGATGCCGGAAGCACGTGGGATATCTTTCCCCTCCCAAAAAATTTGCAAAGACCAAGATCAAATCAGACCCTAAGCAGCATCTCTGGTCACGGGCTGCTTAATATTCAGACTCCTGCTTCCAACAGCTGGAGCTGAGCATCTGGGAGTGGGGGCGGGAAACATGGGACACACTCAATTTTAATTTTAAAAAATGGCCAGAGAAGGAGAAAAATCTATTGTTATCCTCACTGGTCAGCTGCCCTGAGTGTTAACGATTTACTTCTTGCCATCCAGGTGATTGTCTAGCCTCATCTCTCATTAGCAGGTGTCACAGCTTCATCTCTGCACCCAAAAACCTTCTGCATCCATAGACCCGCAGACAGACAAGCCTGGACACCATAATTGCTGTGGCAGCCTCTGATCTAACGGCCCGTGCCCCAGCCTTTTCCTGGGTGAGCTAGTCTGGAGTCCTTTGCCAAGACATATTTTATACTCCAACCCCACAGCCCTTCTCTGAACCCATCTCTACTTTCCAGGACAGGATGTGTCACAGTGCTCTGGGAACCACACCCTGGTAGATTAATCAATGAAATGGATAAGAGGGGCCGAGACTGGGAGGGGAAACTGAAGTACAGAAGGGATGTGGCTAGAGTCATGGTCAAGCACACAGAACCAGATCCTGGTAGATTAATCAATGCCATGGTTAAGAGGGGCCAAGAGTGAAAGGGGAAACTGAGGCATGGAAGGGATGAGGCCAGAGTCACAGTCTCAAATACAGGGACCCTGAATGGGACACCATACCAGGTTGGAGGGGGAACAGCTGGGGTCACATCTGGATTCGGGGCCCCTTGGGTTTGGCAGCAGCCCTTGGGCAATGATCCCATGTGTGGAGCCCCAAGAGACCCTACAATAACAAGTCTTTGTGTGCAGCTAGGCATTTCCCAGAGCTAAGGATCTGATGTTACCCTGCAACAAGCAATGCCTCGAGCAGTAACAAGCCAACAAGCATCTCCAACAGGCAGCAGTGGAAGCAGAACATGCTCCATGGGCCATCTCCTTCCCTCGTCCCCAGGCTTTCTGCACCATTCCTGCCAGGTAAGATGTTGAAGCCTCCTGCTCCTTCTGTGGCTCTCGGTGTCTCATGTGGCCCCTTCAGCTTGGCTTCCTGCTGCATACACACAGATGAGTGTCTACATTGCTCGGTGCAACTCAGAAAACACCAAAGCAGGACTCTGTTGGCACAAGATTAACCCTCCCATAGCAAAGCCATGGGCTCACAACAACCAGAAAGCACCCAACACTTTTGCCCCTACAGCTGGGCTCCTGGAAGGGCTACAGGGGAGGGAGGTGATCTCACCCCCTGGCTGAATTTGCATAACGAGCTCAGGTGCAGCAGTCCCTGGAAAGGAGCCACAGAGCTGAGTTGTCCCCTGCACTGGGTACAGAGGGCTCTGGTGCCATCAGCAGGAAAGCTCCTAGGCTGGGATCCCCAGAATGCACCCCACCATATCAAAGGGATTTAGGCACCTGACACCCTGGGGGTGTCTGGCCCCTTCTGGATCAAACCCAAAGCAAAGGCTGGTCCATCCATGATGGGGCCTCTGCACCCTTCTGCAGCAGAGTGGATCTTTATTCCCCCGCCTCCAAATCAAGAGATCAGAGTTAAATGTAATGAGATTGTTTTCTTGAGCAAAAACTCTGGGGTGTTGTGATTTGTCTGCTGGGGCCGCAGCCGTTCGGGGCCATGCTTTCAGGCTTTTCTCTGCAACACAGAGGGTGAAAAATTGACTCTTTTAATAAATAAAAACACTGCAGGGAGCAGACAAGGTTCTTTGGGTAAATGGGATATCTTTTATTAAACAAACTAAATAGTAGGAAAAAAATTTTCTTTGCAAACTTTCGGGTACAAGCACCCTTTTTCTGCAGGGGATTTCTGCTCTTCCCCAGGAAATGCGGCGTTCTGAGTCTGGAAAGTGTTAATTTCCCTGGGAACATCCTGGTTTTTTTCCCCTCAGCCAAAACCCAACAGGTTTAGGTGGAAATACTGCTGAGGGCATGGCAGCTTTCAGTTTTTTCCTGCCACCCTCCACCCAGTCTCCCCCTAGCCACACTCCATCTCCCATCATGCACCATGGCAGAGAATTCCCATGATGCTCTAGCTGCTGCCATGGTGCATTGTGGGGGATGTAGTTAGCCTAGGCCAAGCCTGGGGTGGGGACATGGGGTCCCTGTCCTGGCTGGGGCTGGCGTTCATGTGTATGCGTGATGGAGTCAGCCTACGGAGAGCCTGACCTGGTCCCCACCCTGGATGGGGGTGTGCATGGGTGTGTGTGTGTATGTGCATGTGTGTTTGCATGCACCTTCTGCTGATGCAAGCATCAAGGCGTTATCATGGGACACAAGTTATCGGCTCAATGCTGGGAGCACGGGGTGGGACGGTTGGGTCTGCGCCAGGCAGGCCATCTGGCTTCTCCCATGGTCCCTCCTGCCCTTCAGCTCAGTGGATCCAGGCACAGATTTGGTCCCGACACAGAGATTCAAGCCAGGGCTTCAGACTCCTAAATAGCCAGGAGCCAACCTGGAGCTTCTCCACCTAGGCTGGAGCTCCAGGGGCAGGGACAGGGCCCTCTCTTGCTGTGGGGGGCCTTAGTGACCCTGGGATGAACATGTGTTGGAAGACCCACCTGGCAACTTGGCTGGTCCTTGGGGGGTTTTCTGCACGGCGCACCTCAGCTCTGGCCTCACACACACACACGCACAATTTGTACCATGCACAGACACTGATACACCCAACACATCAGATCCTTAGCACCACAACCCCTGCCCCCCCCTACTTGCATGCCGTATCCCGCTACCCACCTGCTGTATCCCGTCACCCACACTCCCACCCACCAACAACACCCCCACACATGAACACCATCACCCGCATCAGTGCCAGTGACACCCCCTGCCTCTCCTGCTCAGGTGCAAGCTCCCTCTCCCCTGCACAAAGCACTCCCCAAAAGCCTTCCACTAATGCATGAGCCATGGGTGTACACAAAGACGTTGCACACATAACACACATGTATGCACAACAGAGCCACACCCAGGCATACCCATGGCACTCCTTCTCCCAAAACGCACTTGCAATGCCCACATGATTCCTATTCACCCTCTTAACACATACACTCTCACACACACACATACACACACACGTACCCATGCAATTGGTCCAAGAAAAGATATCTCCCCCCAAAATCCTTGCCACTCACATATTTCCTGGACCATCGCGGCTACATCAGCACACACACACACACAACACCCACTCGCTCATGCACACGTAAATCAACAACACTGATGGAACATTTCTCCTACGGGCATGAAAGAAAGAGAGGCCTGGAGGGTGTTGGGGATATTTCTAATTTTAGACACTTTGGAGACGATCCAAAAACCCGTCGGCCATGGGAACACAGCACAGCGGATCGATGAAGCTGACGTTTTGGAGTCAGCGGCCTTCTGCCTGGATCCTAGCAGTGGTCAATCCTGGCTGGTTTCTCCTTGTTCCTCATTTGGGCACAGTGACTCCATGCCATCTGCCAGCGAATTTACTGACTGTCAGTGAAATTGAGAAAAAAAAAAAGTGAAAATTGCCTGTCAGTAAAATCTGTTAAATATAAATTTATATGTCAGTAAAAAAAAAAATTAAAAATAATATGGCAAGATTCCCTAACAAGATTGTTATCTCCCCTCCTCCGGATGCTCAAGAGGGAATTCAAGGCGTAGAGATCAGTTCGTTGCTGACCAGGAGTGGCAAGTACCTCTGAACCTGGTGGATCCTGGGTGCGAGAGTGGGGCTGTTGTGTGTTGCTCACGTTGCAGGCCAGCACTGGTCGCATGGGGCGATGCATGTGATGGTGTGAGGAGCGATGCCTCCTTCCAACCTTGGGCTGCGCCGCTCTCTCAGTGCTGGCCCCTCAGTTTATTTTGGGAGCTCCGGCGCGCCAGGGAGGATAATTAACGTTGCCATCTGTGAGCTCCGAAATGGAAAGCCGCCCTCTGGAAAGAAATGCGGTGACGGCATTGCCCAGAGGTACCCGGCGGAGGCGGGAGGGGCCTGGCATTCACGGGGCAAAGTTTGGGGGAGTTTAAAAATAAAATTCCCTGAAAGTCTCCCACTGGGCCCACAGCCAGAGTTGATGGAGACGGCTTGGGTTGTGATCAGCTGGGTGTCTGCATAGGTGGAAAATGCTGCCCATAGGAGTCCCGGGAGACCAGATCCAGATAACCTGCGACACACGGGGCGGAGGACCCTCAGTGTCTTCACCTGGCACTTTCAAGGGGTGTTATATTAGCGTGCAATCCAGACCTGCTCTGGACTCAGCTTCTGGGACAGGATCACACCCTAACCTCTAGCTTTGGAAACCACAGACACACAGCCCTGCTCCCAGGACATTGACCTTGCAATATTTTCACCCTGGGACCAAGATCTGTTGGCAAAGGACCTGAATGATCCTCTTCCTTGGGGACCTGGTGACTGCAACTCTTTTCTTCGCTGCTCACTGGGGGTTGTGGCATCTGGCCTTGGCCTGATGGGTGCAGCTTTGCATCCTCGATGGTGAGGATTTTACTCGTGGAAGCTGCCTTGAAGGTCTGTGTTGATGCCCCATGTCCAGCCAGGCTCACAGGTATTAACAGGGCAGAGCAACGCACTGGTGGGAACACCTGGCTTCCCCTGCTGCGCTCTCATGCACTCCCCAGTATCCCATGGACACATGGCACCAGTGGGTGCAAAGCATCGTGTCTATCCGGACACACACCACTCCCACCCCCCACTCACACATGTGTCATACCCATTCACAACACACCCACACGAGCACACAAGATAGCCCCCATACGTCCCACTTACACGCCTAATACCCATGCCCCAAAATCATGCACGCAACAGTTGTGTTCACAATGTACCCTCAAAAGACCTGATTGCCTGGACAATGCCCTCGACTAACGCACAACACGCACAGGCTCAAATATACAGCACTTCCACCCACAACACCTCCCCCCGCCTGCCCCAGATCATCTACGTGTTCTTGGGCACACAACGTCTGCCCAACCCCTCTTCTTCGTGCATGTCCCACCTCCCTAGACATACACATCCCCTGTCTGCAGTCACGCACATGACACATCTATTAAGAGAGGCTCATAGCACATGCAGCCACCCCAGGGGCACACACACAACTGCCTACTCACATATCAATGGGTATAGTGCATGCACAGACACACAACACCCCTCCACACATCAAACATCCTCACACAGTGGGTGGTGTACCACCCACCCACCCAGACACAACACCCTTACATAGATGCACACTGCCCAGTGCACCACACAGCCACCCAGACACACAACAGCTTCTGCACAACACTACCATGCAGACACAAACTGACAGGTGTCTTGCATGCACCCCCAGACACACAATACACCGTTATAGAGGCACACACCAACAGGCACCCCCCCCCAGACACACAACACCATTGCACACAACACCTTTCCACAGATACACGCTGCCCAGTGCACCGCACACACACTCAGATGCACAGCACCACCATGTCTACACACACCGGGAGGTTTACTGCACACCCACCCAGACAAACAATGCACAACCCCTTTCCACAAGACACATACTGGCAGACAAACATCCACCCCCCAGACACACAACACCCTTTCACACCCTTCCACAGATACACACTGCCCAGTGCACCACACACCCACCCACCCAGACCCACAACACCACCATGCAGACACACACCAGCAGATTTACTGCACACCCACCCGAACATACCATGCACAACACCTTTACACAGACACACACTGGCAGACACACACACAACACCCTTACACAGATACATGCTGCCTAGCGCACCACACACCCACCCACCCAGACACACAACACCCCTCCATGCAATGCACAACACTCCTGTGCAGATGCACACTGGCAGGTGCGCTGCACCTCGCCCCAGGGACACTGTACATAACATCTTTACACTAGCAGGTGCACCCCCCCACAGATACACAGCACCCCCAGGCCAATGCACAACGCACAACCCCTCTCCCAGGGCTGCCTTTCACTGTGAGCGCAGGGATCGGGCGTCAGTGCCCCGTGGGGAGCGGGGTGTTGCCAGAGGGGTTGGGGGTGTTGCTGGGGCAGCCGCAGCGGGGGTAACTTTGCGGTCAGTAACTAGATGCTATGTGAAAGGCGGGGGCGAAGCCCTGGTGCTTAACCCTTTGTGAGCTGAGCACGGAAGATGCTTTCCTCTGCCCTTTCCCATCTCCTACTCTGTGTCTCCGGCACCTGGGGGTGTCCTGGTCCCCCCTGGGCATGCAGAGGGGCTCCGTCAGGCCCTAGAGGGAGTGAGCAGCTGCAATCGGAGCCCAGGCATGTGGGTCTTACAATGTGGATCCCTGTCCCCAGGGTCTGACTGGCATTCGCTGCTGCAGACCCAGACCTCAGGCAGGGGCTAGAGCCCTGCCAGGATCAGGTCTAGGGAGTATCCATCAGGATTAGGGCTTGGATCCATCCATGCCCTGCTTCTCAGGCAGCACGAGCGCCCTGGTTCTGGCCAGCAAGCTAAGGCAGGGCCCACAGCTCCTTCAGCATTCGCCTGCCCCAGCCCAGGAGAGCAAAGTTTCCAACCCCCCGACCCTGTTGCCACGTACCAAGGGGTTGGTTTGGGTGATCAGCTGGGGATGGCGCTGATTCCCCAACCTGCCAGCCTGGACCACAACCCTATGACTTGGGAGCCAAGACTGGGGTTCAAACAGCAACAGGCTCATTGCAGAGCAGGCTGGCGTCACTGAGGGAAACCGAGGCACGCCTTGGGGCCGCGACCAGCTGGGCCCAGGTGCTCCCTCCCCTGCCTGCTTCACCCAATCACGCCCCCCCCCCCCCCCCACCACCACCACCCTGCTAGCACTGGAGCTCCCCGCTGAGCCTCCTTCAAGGTCGCCCAGCAGCCTGGAGCTAATTTACAAGCCTGACATTAAGGAACCAGATGAACGTGGCACCCGCGCACCAGGTGGCTTATATATGAGGCCAGGATTTATTGCCCTGTACGGGAGAAGCAAAGACCCCAGCTTCCGGCTGGAGCTGGGCAGAGCAAAGGGTTTTACCTGCTGGGGGTGACTGGGGGAGGGAGCGCAAAAGCAGCCAGCTGCTTTAGTCCAGTGTTGTCCAAAGGCTCCCTGGACCTGGGTGGCACTGGAGGGGCTGCAGGAGAAGCCCCTCTCCTGGGGCTAACCCCACTTCACCCCACCTCCAGAGCCTGGGCTGTGCTGATCCCAGGGCCCAGGGAGGCTGAGGCAAGTTAGAGCAGCCCTGTAGCTGCTCTAAGTTGATATTTTCCCACAGCTCCTCCAAATTCAGCCCCCTCCAGGCTCAGGTCTTGGTGGGGGCTGGCCTCAGCTCTTTGGAA
Organism: Crocodylus siamensis; assembly: GCF_052110815.1. NCBI lineage: Eukaryota > Metazoa > Chordata > Crocodylia > Crocodylidae > Crocodylus > Crocodylus siamensis. The sequence goes on along the minus strand of NC_143400.1, from coordinate 14,264,283 downwards.
AGGGGCAGGACGATGGGCATGGGGTGGTCTGCCATCCACAACCCCGTTGGCATAGGCTTTTAATGGGGGAGGGAAGAATCAGCCGGGGCTGGGCTCCATTAGCAGATGAGCGACTCCATCAGGCAGCTTATAAATTACTGTATGTCATGCCCTGAATTAAAGCATGGAGGCGTGGACACAGCCCATGACCTCCCCCCATTAACCACTGTCATGTTGTCCAGCAGGTGTGGGGGTTTTGCCAAGCACCATGGGCCCAATTGGGACCAAAGCACCCTTGAAGCCAACCCCTGAGCTATGCAAGAGAGGTGGGTAGTGGTTCCTGGAAGGGGCAGGCAGCTTGGACGCCTGGGATCCGCATCCAGTTACGGGAGGGAAGAAGGGTGCAGTGGGTTAAGCAATCCAGGACACCTGGGTTTCCCTTTCAGCTCTGGAAGATGGTCCTCCCCTCCTGTGAAAGTGCATGGCACCCTCAGCCCTGGAGAAGTGAACCCACGGTGACCCCCGGAGCCGTGAGTCAGAGGGGGCTTGCGCAGCCCACCTGCTCCTTCGCCGCCCCTCGGCCACTTCCCATCAGCCCAAATCCATCACCTGAGTCACTCGCATTGGACACCGCAGCTTCCATTTGAGACAGGTCGTTGAGCAGCGCTAGGCTGCCTTTCTCCAGAGCTCAACGCCAGGCGGTCCCCTCTGCTCCCACAGCGAAGCTGAGAATTAACAGGCAGCTGTGTCCACACAGGGCCAGAAAGAGGCACAGCTGGGTGCAGGCAAGGAGATTTTGGAGGTGGCTTTCTCATGGGAGTGCTTTTTTTTTGACGTGCCAGAGGTATTGCAGTTCTGCAAAGCAGCCCACATTACCCTAAAACTGCAGCCTAAAAGGATCGGTCCACCCTCTGCTAAAATGCAGCCAGCTCTGGGTGGGATACCCACTGCTAAAATGCAGCCAGCTCTGGGGTGGGTTTCCACAAGGGTGGCTCCCCAGGTGCTGGGATGCAGCTGGGCACAAGAGTTGCCATGCAGCCATGTGCGAGGTAGGAGCTGGAAGCGCTTTGTGCAGATATTGTGCAGCCACTTCCAGGGCAGAAGGCGACGGCAGAGACCGCTTGTAAGATGCATCCACCTGTGGGCAGCTGAGAAGTGATCGGCTCTTCAGTTTGCAAACGGTTGGCAGGAACATGCCGAATCCTGCCCTCCCTAGTGAAAAATGGTCACAGTGATAGTGAGCACCAGTTCACGCAGGGCAGTTAGAATCATGCGCTGGGCACAGACCAGTTGCACAAGCCCAGTTTCTCTCCCCTGGATATGTTTGGCTCTGCTTAGATGTGAATATGGAAAGAAGAGGAGCCCTGTGCTGCAAAGGAGGGCCGTAGAGGGGCCTTTGGCTTGGTGGGGAAGCAGAGCTGCTCCCAGAAAAGCCAGAGAGGAGCTCCCAAGGGGGCTGCCAGACATGTAGCCACAGCAGTGCAGCCCAGCCCTGCCCCAGCGTCTCATGGGGTCGCAACCTGCACAGGTTATATTTAAATTGGCTCAGCTTTGGGCAATCCCAGGAGGGGCAACAGAGATGCAGGCAATGAGAAAAGCAGCCTAAAATCCTCCCCCATCGCTCAGAGCTCTGTGGGCATCACACAAGTCACCATGTATCCCTCTCTGCTACCTGGCTACTAATGCCCCTGGTCCCCTCTTGGCTACCTGGCTGCAGCAGCACGGGGCAGATAAGTGCAGCACAGGCTGGTTCCCAGAAGGGCTCCAGGTGGTACTTCTTGGTCCTGGATCACAGCACTTCTAGGACTCAGTGGGTACATTAATGCGCATTAGCCTAATTTAATGCACATTACAAGTGCATGTCTACACATGCATGCCCTTAATGTGCATTAGAAATGGTGAAATTAAGCTAATCAGGTTAGAAATTAGGCACGTGCAGGTAGCAAATTTAGGCGTGATTAGTTAAAGTGTTTAAATGCACATGTAGACACGACCCAGCTCTAACTTTAGTGCTAGGTTTGCCCAGCCACTAGGAGCACATGGCAGGGCTGCAGGGGCTTGGCACTACCTTTAGTGCCAAGTGCACTAACTTTAGTGCCAAGTCTCTGCATGTGTAGACACCCGCCAAAAACCACTTAATGAACTTAATGTACATTAAATTTAGTCTCACTTAAATGCATATGTAGATGGGCCCAGTCAGCTCCTACTTGTCTCTCCTCTGGTGTTTACCTTTCACTGCAGGCAGGCAGCTGGGTGCAGGAGGGGGGTGCCTTGTCCAGTAGCGTTGTGGGAATGGGCTGTGGGAGGAAGCAGTGCCTACAGCTTCACAGCCGTGAGGTCGCTCCCTTGCACATGCACCTACCCCTGTCCCTCCATAGTGATGAGCTTGCTCCCACGCACATGTATCAGCCCCTGCGCCATTGCACGTACGGTCACACATCTGCACAAGCTGCATTCACATCCAGGGCTTTGATGCCCTCTCAATTCCACCCAAGACCCTGCATGTTTGCAATCAAGGGGGGCTGGAATAGGTACCCTGGGAGGCCCTGGAGGGTGAGGGGGCAGATGAAAGCTGCATCTGGGCTAGGCCTTGGCAGGGAAGGTGTTAACGGCGGGCTCCCAGCTGCCATATTCCCTCTGGCAGCAGTGATCAATGGAGCGGTGACCTCGCCTTGACCTTCACTTTGTGCTGGATCCTGATCTGAGCCAGGCCCAAGGCCAGGGTGGGGGTATGGCAGAGAGAGGCAGGGACCGGGAGACACTCACGCTCCAGCGTCCTCCCTGTTCTGTTAAGCACGGGCCTTTCCCTCTCCTCCCCAGCACCCCACATCCAGCTGGCACAGGCAAAACCTCGCACACAGGCCACGTGCTGCGCACACATACGTGACCATGTGCGTGTGCTCCTCCAGCATGCAGGAGCACGTCAGTGTCTTTGCTTCTGACCCCAGAAGCAGATATGGGGAAACTGAGGCACGGGGTGTCCCAGAGCAGGGCAGCAGCAGAGGTGGCATCAGCACCCTAGCTCTCCCTAGTCTGAGTCCAGCCTGAAGCTCTGCTGAGCTGGGGGGCATCATATCATCCCTCCATGCAACTCAAGAGGCAGGGAAGGGGGAACTTCGGAGGGTCCCGAGGGTGGGGATGGCTGGGGGCAGGATTCGGGGCGGGTGGGGGGAGGATCTTGCTGCTTGAACCGCCGGGAAAGGTGAGCTCATTCATTATCAGCGCCGGGGATTTTATTTATTCGCCTATGACTAGCTGTTGTTTTGCAGCTATAAATTATCGCCGGCATAAAAACCACTTGAAGAGTGAACACCAAGACTACAAATTAGCAGCAAATTTTTGTGATCCGCAGCAGCATTGGAAGAGTTCTTTAAAATGCCATTCTGTCTGGCATAATTGTATAGTAGGTATTTCCATTCAAGCAGCGAAAACGCCTCCTGAAAATATGAAGACTTTGTAAAATCTAATTGACAAGGAGAATAATAAGGGTTCAATGCCAAGCTGTTAGAGAGGGGAGGATTAGACAGGGGGCTTCTTCAGAGGGGTAGATTGAGGCACAAAGGGAACAATCACTTGCCGGCATTTTACCACATAAACTACAATAAGGCTGAACTGAGGATGAATACAGAAAAGGGGGAGAGAGAGGAAAGAGATAGAGGGAGAGAGAAAGAGAGGGAGAGCAAGTGTGGCCAGACGGGGTGGTAGAGAGAGGGATGGATAGACAGAGAGCCGGAGAGAAAAGACAGAGTATTATAGATAGATAGATAGATATCAGAGTGAAAGACAGAATACAAGAAAGTGAGAGCAGAAGCAGGAGAGGGAGTGAAAGGCTGGAGGGAAGAGTCCTTTTTCCCAGTGTGTTCAAGTGGTTTGGGAGCCTGGCTCTGCAGGGACTCAGCTTTACATTTCACCAAAAACCTTGGGATCGTGCAAGTTTGGGGCAGAAATGAAGAACTTTGACATGTCCCGTAAACCACCGCTGTGAAAATGCCCACATCGCTTTGTCTCCGTTGAGCTCCATTGAGGCCCAGTCCGGTCCCCGCGATGCAGTGCGACGCACTGGACCAATCATGGCCTGCATTCTGTGTTTGAAAGGCTGGATTTCCTCAAGATGGCATTTTCCAGTCTCAGATTTGCTGCTGGCTCTACTTGGAAGCCTAAATCCTGTTGACTGGCCTCAGGGCTCCTAAGTGCCTAAGTCACTTGTGCACAGTTGACTGGGTCTTCTCAATCAGCAGGTCCAAACACCCTGGATCTGAAGGCCCGGGATGCCCGGAGTTCTCCCATCGACCTCCTCTGCTCTGAGACATCAGTCACGTGGATCATGGTAGCGCCTTGGAGCCCCATCCTGGACCTGGACACCTGGGTGTAAGGGGCTGTACAACCCCTTCTCCAGGCTCCCAGGCCAGGGCCTCGCCCCCAGACTCCCATCCTTCCCACTTATAAGGCACCACTTCTCTTCCACCCCACCCTGGGCCAGTCTCCCATTGGGGTGCATGCTGATTTACACCCCCAGCCTGGCTCCCTCCCATACCACTCCCTAGGTCCTCTCCCTGGGGGGTTGCATTTGGCCACTGGTTCAGCTGCAAAGGACAGAGCCAAAGGCAAAGCCTCCTTTCCCCCCAGCTTTGAGGATCTCTAATAAGCTTAATTCCCTGTTGACTCAACAGCATGCATGGGTGATCTCAAGGCAGCTCAGTCCTTCTCCCGGGCTTCCTGTCTGGAGGGCTCCCCTCTGCCCGGCTGGGCTGGGGAGGGGGCTGTGAAAGAGCCTATTAACCCTGCCGGACAGGAAATCTCCTGGCCTTTCCGTTTGTGTTGGAGATGAGAAAATCCCTTTTTCTTCTCCCTGCTTGACACCCTTGTCCAGCCCCCGCAGGGCAAGAGGCTACAGAGGAAGGAGGAAGAAGGCACCTGCTGGAGCTGGGGGCTGGGCTTGGAGTCTTGGGTGGAGAGTTGTGGAGGGGTGGGGGGGACGGTGCTGCAGGGGTGAATCAGGGCCTAGGGAGGAGTGTCCAGTGGCCCTGAGTTTGGGGAGATGAGGGTTTGATGCCTATCTCTGCTACAGATTCCCTTTGTGGCCTTGGGTGCATCACTTAGCCCCCCTCTATCTGCCATCTAGCAGGGCTCATGGGTGTGTGGTGGAAAGTTTATGCTAGATGCTGTGTGTGTGTGTGTGTATATATATAGCTATTTATACTTCAAAAAACCTCTAACAGGGCTAACAGCACAGCCTGATTGCACAAGGGGGAGGCAGGGCCCAGTTGCTGGGGACAGGCAGGCACCAAGGATCCCGGGGCTCAAGCTGTGAGAGGAAATTAGGGGCCTGAAGATACTGAGGCTCTGTAGAGCCCCTGCTTCTGTTACTGACTTCCCAACCAGCCTTGACCAAGTTGCTCTGTGGCATTATCATCATCACAGTGCCACGTGGGAGCCTTGTGGCGCCTGGCACTATATGAGCAGACAGCAAAGAGGGGCTGGCAGCCTCTGTTTCCCCACTTGCTGGCCAAGGGCTGTGGTGGATCCCAGTACAAGTGCGCTGTAAGGAGCTCAGCCCTGCCGGGCCGGGCCGTCTTGGCCAGAGCTCTCCAGAGAGATCCATTTTCTGCCCTGTGCCCCCCACCCCATCCAAACCCTCCCTCTTCCCATATCAGTTAGTGGATCACAGGGGTCCAGTGCTGGGCGACTCCACGGTGATGAAGGTTTCTGGCCAAGGGAGGGTGATGGGTTAAGTTGTTGCCTGCCTTTAGCAGAAAGCACTGGCCAGGCTCCAGCCCAGTGGTTGCTGCTTCCCCAGACTCAGCGAGGTGAGCCAGGCTGGAGACAACTGGTGGGTAGCTTATCCTGGGCATCTGGGTTTCACCCTCCCTGCTTGAAGGCAGCCAGCTCTGGGGTGGAACATGGCAGGCATTGACTGAGCAAGGGCAGGTGAACATTAAGCTCACAGGCAGGTCCCATCCAGGCCCATTTCTGGCCCCTGCTCACATGAGAGGCTTCCAAACATGGCTATTCTTCCTCTGGGCTCCCTCCTCCCTGCTCCTCCCCCCCCCACCCCCAAGCCTTCGCTGCCTTTCCACGGACAGTTCATGCCCAAACACACAGGGAAGGAGGGGATTGTCTCCTGAAGAAGGCACAAGACCTGGGGTCTAGCAGCACTTCCAAGGGGAAGAGTTGTTGAGTGGGTAGAGCAGGAGCTGGGAGTCCGCACCCCTGGGGTCTATGTCCCCATCTGCCACCGACTCAGAGCTTCACCTTGGCCAAATCACTCCCCCCATCTCCGGGCTCCAGCTTCCCTTCCCATAGCAGCCGCACTAGAATAGGAGGCCACACAGCTGGGATCCATTTCCCCTTTTAATGGGCTCTGAGGCAGGGGCAGAGCTGGGTCTCCTCAATCCAGGTGTTCCCCGTGCTCCTCCCCAGCAGCCGCCCCCTCCTGCTCCTCTGGCTCTAGCCAGGGCTCCCCTCCCGGGTTCAGTGTGGGGAAGGCTGAATCCCAGGCTGCTTCCAGTTCCCTCCGCCGCTCCTCGTACTCCTCCTTCTGAGCCAGCGGGCTCCCCTCCAGCCACGAGGCCGTCTCCTCGCACAGAGCCAGCACCCTCTTCTTGGCTCGCACGTCCACCCCGTGCCCGCCCTCGGCTGCCCGCTTCAGCTGCAGCGTGCACGACTCCAGGGAGTTCATGGCTTCGACGGCCTCCTGCTGCGCCCGGTCCTGGGCCTTGCATTCCTCCGCCTCCCGCACCATCCTCTGGACCTCCTCGCGGTCCAGCCGGCCCCGGGTGTCGGCGACGGTGAGCTGGCTGGTGTTGCCCGTGTGGGTGTCCCTGGCGGAGACAGTGAGGACGCTGTTGGCATCGATGGAGAAGGTGACCTCCACCACGGGCTTGCCGCGGGGTGCTGGGGGAAGGCCTCTGAGGAAGAAAGTGCCCAGCAAGTGGTTGTTCTTGCTCAGGGGACGCTCCCCTTCATACACCTCAAACACCACCGTGTCCTGGTCATCCTCGGCTGTGGTGAAGTCCATGGTCTCCTTGGTGGGCACTGGGGAGTTGCGCCGGATCATGGTGGCCATCACGCCACCCACCGTGTCGATGCCCAGGGACAGCGGGGTCACGTCCAGAAGCAGCAGGTTCTGCAGGCCCTGGGTGCGGTGGCCTGTCAAGACGGCCGCCTGCACAGCCGCGCCGTAAGCCACCGCCTCGTCGGGGTTGATGCCCTTGCTAGGCTCCCGCCCGCTGAAGAAGCCGCACAGCAGCGCCTGCACTTTGGGGATGCGGGTGGAGCCGCCCACCAGCACCACAGCGTGGATCTGGTCCGTGGTGAGGCGGGCATCTTGCAGCGCCCGCTGCAAGGGCTTCAGGGTGGCTTGGAAGAGGTCGGAGCAGAGGTCCTCAAAGCGGGCCCGGGTGAGGGTGGTGTGGAAGTCCAGCCCCTTGTAGAGGGAGTCGATGGAGAGGGCGGCGGTGGTGCCGGAGGAGAGCGTGCGCTTGGCTCTCTCGCAAGCTGACCGGAGCCTCTGCAAGGCCTTCTTGTCCTGGCTGAGGTCCTCCTGGTGCTTCCTCCTGAATTCCTGCAATAAATACTCCACCAGCCGGCTGTCAAAGTCCTCCCCGCCCAGGTGCGTATCCCCAGCTGTGGCCCTCACCTCGAAGATGCCGTCTTCCACCCGCAGGACGGACACATCGAAGGTGCCACCCCCCAGGTCGAAAACAAGCACATGGCGGGCCTTGCCCCCTGGGCTCCCGGTCTCCAGCCCGTAGGCGATGGCAGCCGCCGTGGGTTCGTTGAGGATCTTGAGGACGTGGAGGCCGGCGATGGTGCCCGCGTCGATGGTGGCGCGGCGCTGGGCATCGTTGAAGTAGGCCGGCACGGTGATGACGGCTTGGGTGACCGGGCGGCCAAGGTAGGCTTCGGCCGTCTGCTTCATCTTGGCCAGCACCATGGCGGAGATCTCCTCCGGGTAGAAGTCCCGCTCCTTCCCTTTGTGGGACACCCGGACCTTCAGCTTCCCCTCCTCGTTCACCACCCGGAAAGGCCAGTGCTTCATGTCTGCCTGCACCCCTAGCTCCTCGAAGCGCCGGCCCAGCAGCCGCTTGGCGTCGAAGACGGTGTTGTGGGGGTTGAGGGCGGCTTGGCTCTTGGCAGGATCCCCCACCAGGCGCTCGGTGGCTGTGAAGGCCACGTAGCTGGGGGTGGTACGGTTGCCTTGGTCATTGGCGATGATCTCCACCTTGCCATGCTGGCAGATGCCGACGCAGGAGTAGGTGGTGCCCAGGTCAATGCCCACGGCGGGTGCCTCGGCCCTTGGCATGGTTGGTGCCGGTGGTGTTGGCAAATGAGAGAGATGTCAAGCTGCTGCCATGAGCTGGGTCCTGGCCCGGCTCCTCTGCCCCTGCCCTCAGGGGCTGGTCCCCACCTCTGGGCCCCTGTAAGGACCCCCCTGCCCTCACCACAGTGCGGGTCACAATGGGGCTGAGACAACACCACTTTACACCGCTGCTGGGCCCATGGATGGTGGCAATGCCTGGCTCAGAAGCCAGTTGCTTTGGGGCCGGGGTATTTCCAGGAAGGGCATTGGGCATGCGACAAATCTGGCTGGATCAGGGCTGCTAGAAGGGGAAGAGATGACCACAGCTCCTGGCTGTTGTGGGGAGGATTTCATCCTGACAAAACCCCCAATCATTTAGGCTGCCTATGCCGATGGGATGTAGAGCAGCTCACTCGCAGGCCTGCTGCCTTCTGCTGGGGAAACTGAGGCACGGGGGAATGCTGGGCTCTCTTCAATGGATTTCACTGCCGGCAGTTTCAAGGGAGGGTGGCGCCTTCCCAACCCTGCCCATTCCCTTTCCCTGTTTCCGCTGCCCCCCGTGCCACAGTATCAGCAATAAAGCCTCAGCTCCGGGAGTCCTGTGATTGTAGGAAAGGCTGGGCCTGCTTTTGAAGGGGAAACGCAGCGAGACGTGGTCCCTGCCAGCTACGAAATGGCGAAGAGCTGGTTTCATCTTGCCCGCAGCCCATTTGGGGTGGCTCTGCCTCCCCGATCCCCACCCAGAGGCTTCCCAGAGCAGAGCTGCAAGCAAGGAGGAGGCTGGGCTGGAGGGAGGGGGTTCCCAAACCTTCCTCTCCCCCAGCAGTGAATGAGGAAACTCCAGTTCCAGCCACTCTCATTAAAACCCTCTTCTTTCTCCTTTGATCTCTCTCAACCTTCACTGGGTCACTGGTGAGTTAAGAGACATATTAACTCTCACATGCCCATGTTTCGGGGCGGAGTGGGGGAAGAACTGGGGTGGGTGGCTGGTGTTAAAAGGAAACTGTTGACGATGGGGGAAAAGAAAAAGCCCCCTTTTTTTCCATGCCCCCCCAGCCAACACAGATGACAGCCCCCCCCACCCCCAACCTCTTTCTCAACATGGATCACATTAAAACCCCGAGACCTGGTCAGGTTGGAGAAGGAAAAAGGATACTACAGCTTTACAGTAGCGTGAACTATAGAGCCACTGTTTCGGCAGTGACCCCGGGGGTCAAAGGTGAAGGGTTTCCCAGGAGTGTCTTTGATGAGAGCCATCTTTGATGAGAAAGGAACCTCTATACAGATGTCCCATAATTACCATGAGAATGTGTAACACATGGTAGCGAAACGCAGCCCCGAAAGGGAGGTTTAATGGAATGTAATTAAAACGGGCCTGCGCTGAGTTCTCTCCCTCGCTCCCCGTTAACCTTTTCGGGGCTGGGTGCATGACAAGCGTCGCAGAGAATAGCGCTCCCTCCCTCCCCCCAGCACCGCCGACGAGGACCGGACAGGTCCCAGGCTCCCCCGCGGCCCCGTGCCGCGTGCTAACGCCTCCCCTCGGAGCTGGGCTGGTCCTGGCCCCACCTCCCGTGACCCCTTCCCTTCTTTCCCGGGGCTTTTGCCTAGGCTGGAGGGGCTCTCGGGAGGCTGTCGGGATAGGGGGTGTTGGCAGGGTAGTGGGGGAAGGAGAAATGGGACCTGTCTCTCCTGCCTCTAGGGGTCGGAGCAGTGCTGGATTCGCACCTGGGGTCTGTGCCATCCATGGTCAGCGGTCCCTTCTCCTCCCATCCGGCCCTTGCTGGGCGTACAAGGCAGCCTGGCAACGCTGCATGGTGGAGGGATCGGAGCTCCCTTCCCACCCCTGGCAGGGGATCCTATAGTGCCTGGTAGCGGGGCTGTGGGTACGTGGAAGAAGTCTTCTCGGCCTCTTCCTTGGGGGATACCCAGGCACTGAATTCATCCCCTTTTCCAACCCCCCTGGCTTTGTGTGGGGATACTGGGCGATTCAGGACCCTCCTTTTCCTTATCCTCAACTTCCTTCCAGCCTCTCTGCCCCTGTCTGACGAAGTCTTGCTCCTCGCCAGGCTAATATATCTGTAATCTGCCTTTGATACACTGGCAAAACACTGTCCTGGCCCTGAGACGGCCCAAAGACAAGGCGAGGGGTTAATCTCCATGAAATCAGCCCTTCAGCCCTGCTATTATCCCTGTGTCAAGATGTCAGGGGCAGAGAGATGCTAACTTAGCTGGCAGGTGCATTCCTCCCGCTTATTGTGTCTCTGCCATGGACTCTGGGCTTGGCTGCAATGCAGAGGGGAAGGCAGGGCACAGCACTTTCTCCCTGCCCTGCCTTCTCACCCAGGAAACCACGGATTAGCACCCTTCCCAGAGCAGGATTTAGGGCAGACAGGTCATGCTGGAGGGGGAATTTAGGTTGCTGAGGCAGCTGCATGCTTGGCTTCATTTATTTATTTCATTACAGCAGATCCAGGGTCCTGGAACAGGGGCGGTCACAAACAGCAGATCAAGTAATTTGATCAAGGTACCGCTGGGCATCTGCATCTCAGTCCAGAGCTTCAGAAAGATTGCAGGCCCCAGAAGCTACTTTCTGGAGCCTTTCTCCTCAAAGAGGCTGAAGGAGTAACCACTTAATGGCCCCATGTCCTCTCCAGCCCCATACTTCTCACCTGGGAGGTGCCTGGTGCCGAGATCCTGCTAAGGGGTAGGGCTCTGGCACAGCTGAGTAGGTCTAACAAGGAGCTGGAGAGGAGTCTCAGGGCTGTTTCTATGTTTTTAATGCCTTCAAAGAAGACCTTGGCCCTGCGCCTTCAATAACCATGAGGAATGTGGATCGAGGTGGCAGTGCGGGGTGGGTACCTGCTCTCCCCACCTGTCATCTGGTGGGGAGAGCAGGAAACTGGGGAGCCAGGACTCCTGGCTTTTCTTTTTTTCAGGGCTGGGAGAGAAGGGCAGGCTCAGGGTTGGAGTTGGGGACTAGAAGTTGGGACACCTGGGTCCGGGAAGGAGTGAGGTCTTGGTGAGCTGTGACACTGGGGCACTTTTGGAGTCTGCTTCTGGCTCTGAGAAAGGGGTGGGGGCTGGTAGAGGGGACTTCTGGGTGCTGCAGGTGGAAGGCCAGGAGGGCTGGATCCCAATCCCAGCTCAGAAGCTGTGGGGCTGAGGAAAAATCCTTTCCCTTGGCCTCTCTGGGCCTCATTTTCCCCATCAATAAAATAGGGATAAACCTCCCTGCTCCCCCAGACATTTGTAAGCGTGAGCATCGGGGAAGTCTCCATCAGAGCGAATCACATGCTCCACTGTAACTCTTGTTGCACAGCTGAGATCAGGGCTCCGCAGTCCTGCTCCCAGGAACTGATGTCCCCTCCTCCAAGGTACATTGGTGCCTAAGTCCCATATCCATGAGGTCTTCCTTCTGGCACCAGGTGCTGCTTTTGAGAGCTGTGTTCAAGATGCTGCAGCTCAGCTAGAGACAAGAGAAAGGAGAGTGGTGGGCAATATGCTCAAAGAGAAACTCAAGCTAAGATCCCTTTTACCCTTAACTCTGCCCTCTTTTGGTCTCTCAATACTAGTGGTTTGCAGACTTTTTGGACTCAAGGCACCTTTCGATAGCCTCGAGGACCCCTCGGAAAATGCCAGCTCTCTTGTTTTCGCTCTTTTTTTTTTGACTACAGAAAAATAATAATGCAATTCTTGCATTGTAAAAAAGTCAGAAAGATCACGACAAGGCAGAACGCTTTTAACTCTGGTTTCTCTTGTCTATCCTGTCTCTCCCTTGTTCCCCAGGAGGTTTATGCTGTTCCCTTCAATGTTGCTAATCCCCAGAGCTGGCGGAGAAACGGATCTTTTCTTCTGGCAAATGCTGAGTTCATTTTGTTTTTCCATCTCCAATTTCTTGCCAAATTGGGAAGAAAAAAGGCAAAATTTTGATTTTTTTTTCACACAGCCCAATACAGAGGAGGGGGAAAAAATCCCAAGTTTGGGTCACTGGAAACCTGTTATTTTAACACATTCAAATGCTTTAGTTTTGCTTTTTATCCTGTTTTAATTTTGAAACAGATCAGGACGAGGCTCACCCCTTGGGAAACAAATTTAAAAACAAAAACCTGCTTTAGCATGTTAATAATGTTTCACCCTAACCCTAACCTTAACCCATTTATTTCTCCCCCCAAAAATAAATTTCATCCAAACGTTGAAGCTATTTCACCGGACTATTCCATCCTTGGAGGTTTTTGAGCCCTGGCTGGGATGATTTAGTTGGGGCTGGTCCTGCTTTGACCAGGGGTTTGGACTAGATGTGACCTCCCAAGGTCCCTTCCAACACTCATTTTTTATGATCCTATGATTAAAAAAGATGTCGTCAAAGAAGAGTTTTGCGCTGCAAAATACATCAACAAGTTTCCCCCTGATATTAACACCCACAGGTGAAATTCCACAGATGCTCAAGGATTTGGAGGAAAGAGATTGGAAATATCAGTGCAACAGGTACGGTGTGGGCATATGATCTAGGGAGGCAATATCCAGACAGTCCAGCATGTAATGATGACCCAGGCTAACAGGGAATGTAATTCTCCCACCACCGATATCCCCTTCCCCCTCAAAAGATTCCCCACAGAATAATGTCACCCTGAAATGAATCACTCTAAAAGGGGGGGAATGGATGGAATTAAAAAAAAAAATCCAAACTGCAGAGATTTTACCCCGCAAAGGAGAGATGGGCTAAAGAAACTGAAATCCGCTATGATCTTCATTGCGGCTATTGATTCTATGATGTGGAAGATGCCCAGAAGCCGTGGGCAGCCTTATAAAACCCTCAGGCCTTGTCAGACAAGGTTCTCTGGGTAAATCTAATATTGTTTATTAGACCCGCTCAAATAGTTGGAAAAAAAATATTCTTTGCAAGCTTTCAAGCCTTGTCAACACATAAAGGTGATGTTGCTTTAACCATCCAGTGTAATTACAGTGGTACCTTCCACTGTTTGGAGACTCGGTTTTCCCAATGCCTTACACTGGTATAGCCATAACAGGGTGGGAAAGGGATACACTGATCTGGTACAGTGCATAGAGCTGCACCCAGACCAGGGATTATCCTGGTATTATTATAAGGCGGGGACAAAAATCACACCCCTAATTCACATGGTTATAGGGTTAAAAACCTTTGCACTGATCTAATCTAAGGTTACACAGATTGGCTCGGACTGATGCTGGATGGAGATACACAGGGACGGACGGATGATCTATATGAGGAGAGATACGCAGTCTTATAGGACACCCTTTGAAGATAAAGATCCTCATACTACAGCCCGACAGCTTGCAAAGAGGCTTGCAAAGAAGAATTTTTCCAACTATTTGAGTTGGTCTAATAAAAGATATTAGATTTACCCAGAGAACCTTGTCTGCCTATGTTAGACCAACACGGCTACAAGCTATACCCTCATGCCACAGCAAACATTTCGAAACTCATGCGCATAACTTAACACCCCATGGTGCATCTTGAAGTGTCTAGACAAGGATCCTTGTTTTTAGAAGTGAAATCACAGCGGAAGCGATGGATGTTGCCTACAATAAGCACCCGGCAATGTCCAGCTCCGCTCATTTGACAAGTGTTGGCCTGCATTTTTCCTGGGTTTATCCATGCCGATAACAGTGCTCTTGAGAACAGTCCTATATAACAAACAAACATGGGGCCTGATTCTCGTTCCCGTTACAGCCCATTGCTTGAGCCCTTGTGTGAGCCTCTGTGCTACCCCGATAGACGTCCCACATCCCTGCAAAATTCAATTCTCCCCATTGCACAGAGGAGACGGAAGAGATGATGTAACTCAGAGTCATTCAGGACAGGGACTTGACCCAGCCTTCCTGCAGGCCTACGGCACTGCGGGTCCTCAAGGGGGGTGCAAATCACAGCAGGTGGCTGCAGCGCCACTGAGACTCGCACCTCACACCTATTTATTCAGGACCCACGATCGCCCCCCTCAACAAGACGCCTTGCCCTTTGCGCTGAATCCTGGGTCGGGCATCTCATCCATTGAAATCTGAGCAGGCATGAGGAAGGGGAGAAGAACATTTGCTTTTAAAAAGCCCCCCCAAAACAGGCGATTTCCTTGTTAACGAAGTTCCCGGTTTGGAGGTGCTCACACACACACATGCACACACATGCGGCGTGCCTCCTGGCCCCTTTCCATTGTCAGAGAAAGGTCAGCCCCTGCCTAGTTAGTTATCATTAGCTAAGGCCAATTAAATTGCAGCAATTGCACATAAATCACTCAGGACAGACACAGCACTTTACTCCCCCCACCCCACCCCACCCCCGGTCTAAAAGGTTGACGAATCCCTCCTTCATCTCCCTCCCCCTCCGGATGAAAATGCACCCAGGCCTGGTGCCCGCTCAGCCCCCTCTTTCAATTGCTGTAGGGCCTTGTCTGCTTCTCCAAATATTAAAGGACGTCATAAATCACCAGGCTGTGACCATCCATCAGCCTGTCAGGCTGAAGATCAGGGTCACGGGTAAGAAAGATCAGAGGTCGTGCGGGAATAGAGCGGGTCAGGAGTGGAACAGCCGCGCATTTGCTTAGAACAACTTATTTTATGTCGCTCCGCCGGCCAGGCGGGGGGCAGGGGAGGAGGGGCTGAAGGATGCTTTTAGCCGGCGTGGAGGCTGCCGCATGAAAGGCTCTGCCCCTGACGTCCGAGATGTTTGACAGGGACGTGGGGACTGAGCTGTACTGAGGTTGCTGGGGCTCAAGCGCACTCCACAGCCCGCTCCTCGTCCACCGGCCTCCGCATATCACCACGGGCATCTGGGACTGGGCTAGCGCGGCTTGCCAGCCCCGTACCCTGGCAAAGTAGGGCCAGATCCTCTAGTGGTGCACGTGAGCCATGTGCTGCTGAAGTCAAGGCACTAAGTACCAGCTGTCTCCCAGCACCGAGCTCCTGGTGCTCCAGCCTTGAAAGCTGGCTGTGATGGTGATCATGATGCTGGGAGATGAGCTCTGGGGGTTGTTAGACCAGAAGGCAGAGAGGGGGATTTTTCTTCTCCGTGGGAAGACAGAGTTCAGCTGACAGTGCAAGGGAAGCCTGGAAAGTGGGATCATTTGCAATAACCAGGAGAGAAAAACTGGGGCCTGGGGAAGTAGAAGCATCACGGTGGCCTGGCCAGCGTCGTGGGACCCACCAGGCTCAGGCCGTGGCTCAGTGATAAGATCCGAGGATTTGGCAGAAAGCGGATCCCATCCCATGCTCCCCAGTGCCTTGTTCTGAGACTGACCTGCCCCACGAGGTCCTAGGACATGTAAACCCAGATGGCTGAGGGCAGCTCATGATTGCGGTGGATCCCATGGCGCTGCCACCTTTTTCTTCTGCAGCACTCATTTTTTTTAGAGACAACTCGTGGCTGGTGCGATGTCCCGAGGCCCTCCTGGCCCCGGCCCCCGGGGCTGCACACGCACAGCGCCAAGGTGGTGCCTAAATCCAGGGCAAGAGACGATGCCCGGGGCACGGGACAGGGAGGAGCAGCCATCACGGCATGCGTGGCCCTCCCTTGGGGGACCCGGCTGAGGAGGCCAGGATGAGCCCCGGTCCGATCAGGAGGGACAGAGATGTCTCCAAGCCCGCGCCGATCGCCCACTTCGGGCGTTTGTACACGTTATGCGCCTGGACAGCTTTCGGGCAAAGGCACGGTGCGAAGGCCAGAGATTAGCATAACCCGCTGCCCCCCCAGTGGAACAAGGATCCCACCGCTCCGGTTCCCTGGGGTCCCCAGTCCTCCAGCCCAAGCACAAAGGGCCGCGCAGGCGGCTGGCAAACTTTTTTCTTTATTTCCCCTCCTTTTTCTCCTTCTTTCTTTTCTGCTCTTTTCTTTCACCCTTTTTTTTTTTTTTTATTTAAATCTAATTGAAACGGGGTGGTGGCAGCGAAGGGAGGGGTATGGGGGGGGGAGTTTGAAAGATAAAAGCTGCCAGGGCTAATTACACCTCATTATTCCCAAAGATCTCTCACGCCTCACTTCTCCTCAAACGCCAGCAAAACTGCGGGGGAGGGGACGAGGCTATTAAGGGAAGGGCCTGGTGGAAAACAAAGTTAGTTAATTCACACGGCGCGGAGAAAAAAGCCTGGTGTGTGGGGAGCTTTTTTTTTTCCCCTTCCCCTCTTCCCCTTGACCAGGGAGGGTTTTTTTAACTCGGGCTCCGCGAGTTCCCGGCCGGAGCAAGCGGCCCCGGGAAGGCTTTCCCGCCTGCCCCGGGCAGAGGGGACCTTGACCTTGCGGTCTCGGTGCCAACGTGGCCTAACGGGGGCTTCGGGGCGGTCAGCCTGGTGCTGCACGCCACAAAGCGCCCATCCTAAGCAACGGGCATGTGGTTCAGGGGGCAGAGCAGGGTCCCAAACCAGATCGGAGACCCCCTGTGTGCCAGCTCCTCTCCCCCATGGGTGGTGCAGAGCTGTGTGCAGGGGTCCCTGGGTGCAACGCCAGGGAGAGCCCGGCCCCGGCTTGCCCCCCTCGGCTGGACGTCACAGGGCGCTCGTCTTGCTGAGGCCAGAGGCGCTTAGCTGGCGTGCTCCATTAATGGCAAAGGTGTTGGGGTCTCCTGGATCCCGGGGGTTTTCCCCCACTGGCCTGTGAGGTGATCCCAAGCTCCGGTTCGTGCCTCAGGTTCCCCAAGGGGCTGCCCTCTCTAGTGAAACGCTGCAGGACGCAGCCAGGAGACCTCGCCGTCCTCCAGGCGAGTGGTCCCTGAGCCTCTCCCTCCATCACGGCGCGGTGCCCTCGGGTCCGATCCTGCACCTCTGCTAGAGGCGCTGAGGGAAGGGTCCCTGTGCTGGGTGAAGACTGGAGTGCCGCGGAGGGGACTGGGAACATGGCCTTTTCGATCCCACGTGAGGCTCAGTCAGGTGCATGGCCAACTGGGAAACACTCATGGCGGCCCAGAGAGGGGACTGCGTAGACCTGGGTCCTATTCTCAGCTCGTTAAGTTGCAACAGGCAGGAAATCCCAGCCCATCTCTGCGCCTCGGTTTCCCCACTTAAAAGCAGGGGAAGAAACGCACCCATATGGCAAAGGGTCATTGCTGTCTGCTTTGAGAGCCTCAAGGACGGGCGGTGGGAAGAGGCAAAGGTTTGGCGCTTGATCCGAAATCATTTCAACAGAGCTGGTCAGAGAAACATATATCCATACAAAGCTCATGCCACTGGCACACTACATTGCTTTTATAGCAAGGAGTATTTTTCACAGGGAAATCTGCAAAAAAAGCCAGGATTTGTCATACTCCTTCCCCAAACAGGAGCATTTCTTGAGCCAGGACTGGGATGGGTAAGACCCCAAACAGTAGCCAGGGGATGCTTTATGAACACTGTATATTACCCATGGAGATTTCTCATAGCGAGTGGGGCGGGGAAAAAGGCACTAAGTACAAATCAAACTTTTTAAGGAACAAAGATTTTGCTTTCCTGCAAAATATCCCTGGCTGTGATTTTTTTTTGGGGGGGGGGGTGAGCAGCGTGAATATCCAAGTACAGCAAGAAGGTTGATTATTTCTGAGTCAAATGTTTTGCAAAGGTTTCCACGCAATTTCAACATTTCTTTAAAGCTGTCATGTCGGGGTGGGCTTTTTCTTTTTCTTTTTTTTTTTAAATCGTTGAGAAAAAAAAATTGCAAAGAAGAGACAGCTGCCTGTAGATTTCAATTATGATGTGTTTGGTTTTGATGTTCTGACAATTAACATGTTTCTCTGGAGCAGTTTGATACGGAAAGAAACCTCACCTGTTCTAATCCACCTACCAGCTCATCATAACCACACTAAAAAGACGCTAGGAAAGTTTGAACACTTTGACAGAGTTCAGAGATCCATCACACGCTCTGAAATAAAGCATTTGCGGGGCATTTTTACTGTTTGGTCCCTGGCTTGTTACTCTCCAAGGAATGGAAAGTCCTATCCAGCTGGGATAAAATGTCTTGCAATTTATGTATTTTTTAAAGTGAAAAATGAGAGTCTGCTTTCTGTTTGGATAGTATCGCACATCTTTAGAAACTTAATACATTGACTATATTAAAAGACAACTAACTCAAAGGATAAGGCAACTTCTGAACTCTGCAAAAAGCAAACAAGCCTAGAAATGCCATTATGATTTTGCAGTACATTTAGACATGAATATGAGCAGTTTTATACTCCAGACAAAGAAAAATGACCTGCCATAGTCCGTGGCTTCTGAAGATCCACCGTGTTGTTGCTATTGCAAGGGGTTTTCTTATGCACATGGGAAAATAGAGGTTATCATTCATGCTGTGTCCATGAGGAAATGCGGGATCTTTAAGGCAGTTTTGGTCCCCAGTGATCTTGTGTGGTTTTGCTTTTGGAAAATGTTCTATCTTTGCTGTTCTTTGACAGCTCAGCTGTGAAGCGGTTTACAACCACGCAACATGCGTGTGCAAAATGCTGTGGCCTGCACACTCCTTTTTCCATTTTTTTTGCAAATAACTGAATCTTGTTTTAGCACCTGGCAAATTGGAATCATTTAAAAATGTATACTCCAATTCTGTGATGTAGAGGAAAAGGTACATATTTTGTCTACAAAATCCACCTCAGACTCCCCCAATTTGCTCACTGCTGCTAAATTACCTCTTATATTTTATGCATTTAAAAAAAAAAGAGAGAAAAATTCTCTTGGAAGGAAATATATCAAATGGTTTTGTATCGCCCAATACTTATTTAAATCCAATAACAATTGATACATTGACTGCAACAGGACTTAGATTGAAGCCCCACTAACAGTTTTGGATGAGGCATATATAAACATGAAATCGTTTCCAGAGACTAGGCACCAGTCAGTTAAATACTGAAGTTAAAAACATGGATCAGTCTTTCTTTATGGATTATTCTACTGGGCCACGGGGAAGAAACTAACACTTTTGGAAGGACCCCGTGAAAATTAAGGAAACAAAATTAAACCAGAAACGCAGAGGAGCACCATCTGCCGTATAGTCACACCTTGCTTTGGAAGATGACCGCAGATCTTCTTGCTAAAAACTGAGCTGCTCCATGGAAAACTACTTTGTTTGGCACCTTTACATGCTGACATGTGTACACAGATTTTCTGACCTTTCTCCCACCCAACTATGCACCTATGAATCTATCTATAGATCGCCAAACAGACTGATAGATTAGAGATATAATTTAATTATTGGTTGCCTGGGTACCATGGCGTCAATACACTAGGAATACCTAGGCAGATAGATTTAATTTGCCTTAACATTTAGTTATTTAATATAAACTACTACAGACAGGGTTACTTAAACACTTCTTTAGGTGATGCTACAGAAAGTGAGATCATATAGTCTGTTCTAAGGAAGATATAGGCACCCATAACAAAGGGCTAAAATACCTGCATTCAGCAAAGTTTCATTTTAAAATACCTCCGGGAAGAAAATTCTCCTGATCAACCTTATTTATTCATTGTCCAAAGCCATAGGATAAAATTGTACCAGCTTTACAGGCACAGCCAAAAAACCTGCCAAACCCTTACAAAAGTTTTTCTTCCCTTTGTAAGTATATTGATTTGCATTTTGCACAGCTGGATCCATCCTTATATATTTGTGTCCTTATCCATTCCCATATCTTGATATATTATGCCGAGAAATGTTGACATAATTGTTGCTTATATATAAAGCTGAAGGAATTCCAGTTTGAAACTAAATAGCATCACAAAAGCTCGTTCTTTGGTTCTGGTTTAAAAGGATTCAAAAGTCCCTGCAGCTTTCTATAAATCAGGAGGCTGCTAAATGAATGTTTGTGTGTACTATTTGTACTCGTGAAAAATAACATTAACGAGACCCATAAGAAGAACTGATGGAAGAAAATCTAACTGCAGACTGGTTAAAGTATATACCTGTAAAAAAGAATGATAAAAAAAAGGCTGCCTTCTAAGGTGGGAGAGACAGCTTTCATCAAAGTTTAAAAAGGATGTGCAGCTCCTCTGATGACTTAGTAAAAAAGGAAATTATTGCTAAGGGTCAGAGGCATTAAACGACCATACTTCTCCCGGAATATTTTTTACGCTGCTGCTCTTAAAGTAACCCCTGAGACAGCTGTACTACGAAACTGGAGACTAAACATTTTTTTTTCTTTAATTAATTTATTTTCTTATTTTGCTTATCTGACAGCACTCTAGGTGGATCCCTTTTTAACTTTTCCCGTGGGTAATCCAGACATTATTAGGATTTTTTTACATGCCAACATGGCTACCGAAAAAATAACAATAGGAAAATGTAATCATAACATCTCTTGACACAGACCAAGGGGTCGTGTCAGAGGGACACACAATTAGTTTGAATTCATTTCTTTTTTCTTTTTGGGGGAATTGCCTAGGTCTGAAGTTCATGGTGTGTGTGGAGGGGAATTGAGATGTGTGGCTGTGGAACAAACAGAGCAAGTCAAATTTTGGAGGAAGGGGGTTATTTGTATAGTCAGCAACACAGTTTTCCTTTTAAGCAATCTTTTCTTTGCTAAGAAAATAAGGACCCATTTTAAACATCTGATCTTTAATATCTGAATTTCCCCTTTCCCTACCAAGAAAACCCTGCTTTTTTCCCCCCTCCCCCTTAGATAGTCCGAGGGATTGGCTACCTTCTTTCTAAAATTGTTGGCATAAAATTATTTTAACGTGATCTTGCAAAATTGTTAACCTTTCCCCCTTTGTAGCCTGCACACAGATCTTCAAGCCTGGCAAGCAGTGAGCAGAAGAAAAAAGAAAACGCTGGAAAGCAAACGAGAAAGGAAAGATTACCGTCAATATTACGTGGGGCTCGGCTTCATTAATTTGGGTTTTTAAAAGGCTTTGAGGGGTCTTAAGCAAATCTCATCTGGGTCATTATTCGTACACCTTTACAAGCCCCCTGCCACGTAGGGGAAATTCTTTTTATCCCCAGCGATCCTTTCCATCATGTTGCAGAACAAACCAAATTAGAACAATAATCCAATAAACACGGGCACGCCTATTCTGGAAAACTTTGCCGGCTGCTTTTAGCTTTAAAGCTCACTTGCAAAAGTGAACAAAGCCTATTTGAGGCGCGGAGGGTTTGAAACACGGTGCCTAGACTCCTGCTTCCTCATTAAACAAGGTTTTGTACCTTGTATTTTCTCTCTCTCGTGAGGGGGTTTATATAGTCATCGCAATTATTACCAAAGGTTCTTATGTTCTGTATTTTCCCAACAGCATGTAGTTTAAGTTGCAATCGCTATTAATTGACAATTACCTTATGCGGCTCGAAAACTTTAGCCCTCTACTTGCGACAATCGCAACTTTTTTTGTTGGTGGGTTGTTGTTTTTTTTTTGCAAAGATTGAGGCAACTTTCTGGAAGGTAAAAAGTAGCAAATTCTTCAGCATGAGCGCGGCGTGTCTGCGCCGCTATCTTGCAAAAGAGCATAAAAGACCCCTTGCGCATAAATACTATTAAGTAGGATTTAAAAAATCAAGCAATTGAAGCCAGATAATGCCCGACATAATCAACTGGCTCTATTCTCCCCATCATGGAAGGTCCTTGTGTGCCTGGGGTATTTAGCATGTCCTTTAACAAAGCTGAAAGATTTGTATTTAAATCAGACTTCGGGAGCCTCATTCTCCGCCTGCCCTGGATTTTGTTTGCACTTATTTACACCTTAGCCAAGCCGCAGGGGGGGAACGCGGCTGATTTGGCTTACGCCTTCCTCTCCTTGGTGTAAATGACCACACAGGTACAAATCAGCAGAGAAGCAGGCCCAATATTGCAGGATTTGGTGATAAAACGCCTTGAAGTGAATGTGCTTCGCTGGGAAAGTCCAGTTCATTTCAGGACCAAATTCTTATCTACCTCAATGCCTCTTTGCACTTTGGCAAGACCAAGGGACCCCAAAGTGGGTCTGAATACATCAGTTATGCCTATTTCAAGCCCTCTGTTGCACTGGTATAAATGGGTTTTAATCTAAATTAGAATCAGGCCTTAAATGTCCACTGGGCAACGTGGATTTATGTGAGCTCCTCTTTTATCAACAAATTGGCCTGTTAAAGGAATGATGTTCGCAGTATGGAGAGCAGATGTGCCATGTATATAGTGGATCCCCTGAAAAATTCACCTAGATCTTCATTTGCTGTGTTTTTCAAAATTGGCAATCTTTGCCTAAACTTCCCTCACCTCTCCCGAGGCAATGTCTCAAAGACGGCGTTAGTAATATCATTGAAGAAATTAGAAGGACTCTAAAGCTGGCCATGGCAAAGTGCAGTAATATCTTTAGCTAGAGAAACCTGATAACGTGTACAAGTGCCCCAAGTCGGCTTTCCGCAGTGGAACAGGGTGTATTTTTTGTGCTCAAAGGATTTGGATGAAATAGGGTCAATGACAGCGTTTGATTCTGTGTCTGGACATGTGTCTGAATTAGCTAATATGGACAGGTAAGACCGACCCAAAATGAAAGATGCACATGCACAAATTATTCCTGAAAGAAGTTGCAAGCGCTGTGATGTCTCTCTCCTTTGGGAGAAAACATCTCTTGAAAACCTCCATTTCACAACTGGGGATTTCTCATTGCAATTAGCTTCTGCAAGAAAAGGGAAGGGATCTTAATAGATGTGGAACGTACTTTTGGGACTTCTGAACTGAACAAAATGAAACCCACTTGGGTGATATAGGTCCATGCCAGGCATATACAGGAATGGGACTAGGTTAAGAATAATTAAATAACAAGCCTGAGCATTGTCAAACCAAAGGCGAGGAGCTGGAGCAAGGGTGTATGTGGATTTGAGAAACAAATGGATGTATTTTCTACTGAATTACTATGAAAATATATTCATGTGCTGAGAAATGCTATGAACTTTGAGGACGAGCCACTTTCCAAAGGGATTTAGGAGTTAAGCTATTTATTCCTCTCTAGAACAGTATTTCAGAAGCGCAGATACTGCAGACCCTTTTCCCACATTCAAGGAAGTCTGGATCTGATCCGGTTTAAGCAAGTGTCACTTCATCAATCTGCAAATAAAGATCTCTCAGCAAATAAAGGCTGTTGTTATTACCATTGTTATTACACCCTGGGCAATATTTTCCTTTTCTTGCTAAATCACTTTTTTATCCCTTCGTTCCATTTCTTCGAACGGAATCTGTTTCCCTGTCAAGACAATATATTTGCAAAGCTACTTAATTGAGCGTTATCCAGAAGAAATGATTGCCTTAGAAACTCTCACAGAGAGGGGGAAAAGAAAATGATGAATCCAAACGTAATGCAACCTATTTGGTTTTGCTTATTTTTAAAGATGACTTTTCTCTTTTGACTGTGAAAGCCTGCCAGCAGCTGAAATGAAAAGCATTCAGCCCTGAGAAAGATGCTACCTGGCTCAACATAATTTATTTTGTATAATGTCTTTTCCTGCTAAAGTACCTTTATGGAGTGCTAGATGAGAGTGCTTGGGACGTGGCATAAATTACAGAAAGCTGAGATTCCTTTTCACAAGGAAATTGTCACCAAATCAGTACATCTGGTCCAATTTTAGGATCAGTTGCACGAGTGATATTTCACCAATGTATTTAGTTGCCTGAAGTGCATGTTTTTTGTAAAAGGAAATATTCCCCTTTATCTTAAGGATAGTGTTTTAAGGAAGCCGGGGGTTCACAGCTGGGGATGCCGTGGCTCTTTGGACCACTCTGTGGCGTGCCCTTTACGAATCAGATGTGCTCTGTGCTGCCTTTGAATCTGGAAAATATGGCTTGGCGGAAAACTGAAACTCGGAGTGAAAGCCAGTTAGAGGGTGAGACATCATCCAGCAGCCTCGGGAAAATATGTCAGACTGGGTGAAGCATGAAAGCAAACGTTAGGGCTTGGTGCTAGGGAACTCAGCACCTTTATTCCCATGTAATCATAATGATATGTCAGCACCTGCAGGATCCGGCCCTTCTTTCCGCATGTGGCTCCAGCAAGCTGCTGCCTGGAAATGTTATATATGTCATAGGCTAAGTTCCCCCACCATACAGGTCGACTAGCTCTGTTGGGGTTAAGAGGCACGACTCTGGGTGTTTGGTGCCTTCCTTTCCTTTTCCCCTTGGCTGCGCAGCCAGATCTGTGGGTTTTCTGCCTTGCTGTCATGGAGGCCCCAATCCTGTAAGACTCAAGCATGTGAATCTTGGTGGAGTCTGTCAGACCAGTCTCAGGGGCAAATTTCTGAAGATCAGACCTGTGCATGGAGTGACTAGAGCAGCCTTGCCACAGGTCAGGCACAGGACTCACCCATCTTTCACCCTCCCATTGACACATATTTTTTTCACTTATACATCAAAAGCTCTTATTCCCCATGGGTGCATTGGATTTTGCAACCCTTGTATAAACAGTACATCTCTCTTCTCTGCAGCATCTCCTCTCACACGTAAATACACCGTGGCGTAGATTCACACTGACTTATCACACTTAAATACACTGCTATTAAGGCAACCCACTGCATCCTTGCTATCCAACATACCTCTGTGCAGGGAATATGTGGCCTTAATATAAATGCCCCTCCTCACCAATCCCCTCAAGACGGCTTTGTATGGCTCTGTAATAGTTAGATTAGTATTTGTTTAACTCGAGATAGAGGGTGTCTCTGTCTCCACTGCCCCGGTTGCCTCTGCACTTTTAAAAAGCAACTAAACCCACTTCCTGGCTAAAGAACATCCCAGCATTTTCCCCTTTGCAGAAGTGCCTGTTGCTTTTTGCTTATATGTGAGTTTCCTATTTTAATTGAAAATGCCCACGATCATTCATTCTTTGCAGACCGGCTCAGACCAGCTCCCATTTCTACGGCTGCCTCGGTGATTTTAGAGTCACTCTGATACAGATTTTATACCTCTAACTGTCAGGCTCTCCCTCTTTAATTTGTTTTTCATCTCTATTATGGTCCTTAAAACAGGAGATGTCAACACACCCCCTGGAAACCCCCACTTCCCCATGGCTTAAATTAAACCCAGCTAAGATACAGCTTCGTCCTCGAGGTAGGAGAGTTCCACAAACAGATCCATGAAAGAGAGATTACAAACAGCTGAAAACAAACCCAATGGTGAGCCTGGTATTTTTTTCCCCTGTAATGTGCAATACATTCTTCTTGGCTTCGAAAATTGCCATTGCAGTTTATCTTTTTGTTTCTCTCTTGCTGCCTATCAGTAGATCTTATGTGCAGCGCTAGAATGACTCCAGTCTAAGGTATGAAGCAAGGTTTGGCTTGGCAAAGGAGGACTTCTGCAAGAGTTTGCAGGTGGAAGGGCCCAGAAACATGACGTGATTGACAAGTCTATTAAATTAAAAAACCATCCATCATGAGGAAGGGCTAGATATTTGATGGATGTGCTGTGTCTCGCCGATCATTTCCATATTAACTCTTTGCTGTCCTAGTGCCATGAGAAACCAGCATTAAAAAAAAAAAATCTGTTGTTTGCGTATGTTTTTAGCCCAAGAAAAAGAGTAGCCAGAAAAAAAGCACAGCTGAATAATCCCCTCTGAGCGATTCAGTTAAAAGTTTCGCGAGGCAGCCAGCAACTTGCTACAGCACAAAGCAACCGTGGCAATGCGGGAATGATACAGCCTCTTCCCATTGTTGCACTCGGTCTGTTGTGAGACAGTGATTTGTTAACTGATAAATGTGTCTTTCAAAAGCCGAGCGTGTAATTTGCACCACTGTGTTTATCATAAGGCGCGTATGAATATGAGCTCGTGAGCATCATTGTTCCCTAGCGCCGGCGATGCCGTATTTTTTGCGGCAGTGATACCCCTGTATCCCATCCCCTTCTCTCCAAAAGGCAGTTTCATCTGCGAGCGATAGCCCAGTTTTGGAGAAGATACAAAGCTCCGTTTCTCTAAGGATCAAGCAAGGCAGGTTCAGAATAAATTTCTAGCTTAAAGAGTAGCTGGGAAGGGACTCTGTTCCAGCTGGAAATATTCAGAAGCAGAAAAACAGCACTCCCCCCACCCCCACCCCTGACTCATTTTTGACTACCAAATGAACCCCAACACCAGGAAGATAAAATCCAAACCATGCCAGGGTCCAACTCGGAGCTGCCGGCGACTTAACATAAATTCATCAATTCTCTTTCTTAAAATACCCGGGAACTGCAAAGCAAGTGTCTTACCCCAACAGATCCTGCTCATCGAGGTCTTAGTTTGGCTTGCAAAAGGAATGACCAATTTGCATAGCAGGGCTCCAGAGATGGACTGGATGAAGGGGACAGTCTGCCTTTGCAGACCTTGAATGGCATTGTAGGAAAAAAAAAAGAAAGAAAGCCCTTTCTAAGCTCACTGAATTCACGCGCTTTTGCAGCCGTCCCTGTGGCCAGGCTGGGTTCATATTTACTCCTAGGTGCCCCTGGTGAACTCTGACATGGGGAAATGCTGGAGGGAGGGAAAGGGGCTTGAAATGCCTGGGATGATTTTGGTGCAACTGGTCATTCCAGTGAAATGGATTCACGTGCAAAATATTTGCTCTTGGATCCTAATAGAGGAATCTGTTCTAAACATAGCCGGGGAGAGGTCTTGCTCGGTTAATAGGAAGCCTGAGGTGATGAGCTGATTTCCCGTAGGGATCTCAGAACAACAGCTTTTTTGCACGTGTGTTTGGAACAAATGTCCGTCTGCCCAAAAAGACTTGGTGGATGAATTATGCTTTGAAATGCCGGCAGCGGAGAAGCTTCCAGTTTGGAAACGTGTCTCTATGGAGATGGGGATGTCTGCGGCCCTGATCCTATAGGTACTTTGCACTTGCTGAACTTGAAGCATGGGAGTAACCACATTAAAGGGACTGATCTGCAACCATGAAGTGAAGCAGGTGCTTGTAGGATTGAGGCCTGTACCTCTGCACACTCCCACACATATGCTTATCTGCACACACCTAATGTACACACAAGCCCACATTCTCCTTGACATGCGGTGGGCATGCACATGCATCTTGCACACACGTTGTACACGTGTATATGCCCCCTAGATACCATGCACTGACATGCATTTGTGTGCCTGCCTACATGCACAAAACATAGGTGTACAATTATTTCTTACGTATACGCACCCCTTCTACCGTATACACACAGAATACATATGTACCACACAGTTCATGTATTTCTAGACACACGAAAAAATACATATATGCACTTATGCTTATCTCTGGACACTTTAAATGCTATCTTCACACACACGACAGACACATATGTACACACAGACACTACTTTTATACATGTGTACCCCACTTCGTATGCACGTCCCATGACAAAAAGCCAGATACACTCAAATATTTGTATACAATAGCTATATTTGATATGTGTATATTAAATCACAGTGTGTGTGTGTGTGTGTGTGTGTATTACATACGTATTGTGATATAATGTGTCTTGTACTGTGTCTTGCACTGTGGAGTGAACCGGGTGAAGATGAGAAACCTAATTTCCCCATAAACTCCTAAAGCCAGACCTCTACATAGTCTAAACCGCCCAGCAGCAGAGACAAGGAAACTCTCATGTCCCCTACTTCTGGTTAGATTTGATTGAAAGGGGAAGATGTCAGAATTTCTTATGACTTCCAGTCTTCCCTGCTCCCCTCTGTGTATGTATTGGTATCATTTTTAGGACAACAGGGATGCATGCTGTAGTATAGCAAGGCACTGTGTGTTATATTCAGAGCTGCTGTTCTCAAGATCCAACAGTCCAAGCTCCTGAGAGTGGCTTTAAAAATCCCCAAATCTCCTGATCTATTAAATGAAGCCTTGAGAAAATCCTTCCAGCTATCAAGAGACTTGCAAAATATCATGCCAACTGGTGATAATGTTGATGTCAGGGCACATCTACACCACACGTAGGTGAGTTCTTGACTCGGGTTAGCGAACCAGTCAGCTAACTCTGGTTCAAATAGCCATGAAGACAGGGCATCTTGGGTTTTAGCTCTGTTTAACAGCTCAGGTTCAAGCCCTGTTGTGCCTCTACTGACTTGAACTTGACCTGCCAGACTGGGCTGAAGATCAAGTTACCCTGTCATTATTGCTTTTGTAACCCAAGGTAAGCATGTGCTTATCTTGGGTGTCAACACATCCCAGTTATACCAGCAGAAATCTGGAGTGACACCACTTGCATGGGCTCAGTCCCGTAGCTACTATGAGCCAAGCGCTTGGTGAATTCATCTGCCGTGCTGCAATGCGCCAGCATGCTTACGGGCACCCAGCCGCCATCACCGTCAGAGCGCGGGCCCCTGAGCTGAAAGCAAATGCCCTGTCTTCCAGTGCCCCTGCAAGGTCAGGCACGGCCCCAGCACCCCTCAGCGTCACAGCTCTGCACATGTGCCTGCGATCCATCATCATACCCCGCTGCCGAAACCGAGACCTCACAAGCAACCCTGTTGCATAATGGGCGATGACATCGCGGGCTTTGCCATTCTGATATTAATGGATCCTCTGCACATTTTCATGCTAATTGCCGTGTCTCCAGCATGCCGGCCGCTCCCGCCCCCTCGTCCCCCGGCCGGTCCCCAAGTTCCAATCCTTTTTCCCTTTTTCTCTGGGTAATTATCAACAGTTCCTTATCTCTAATTGCAGCCCAATGGTTTTGTCTTAATTCACAGAGGACGAATGGGGAGGGTCGGAGCTGAAGACAGCTTTTCTGTGCAAAAGGTCTGGGAATAAGACCTGCCAATCAATCACGAGTTGAAACCCCTCTCCGATGCTCCTGCTTCTGGATGAAAGAGCGGCTGGTGGGGAGGGAAGGGGGGCTGTGGGTTCTGGGGAAAGCCAGGTGGCCCCGGCAAACTTCTGCATCAGGGATGGGATGGGGATGGGGCTGCTTTGCTGTTGACTGGGTGTATTTTTCGTGGTTGCTTTCTTCAGAGTAGGGAAATCTGGGGCTAGCTTGCTATAATATCTACCCAGAGGCCACAGACCAGATCCCATGGTGCCAGGTGCTGTGTATCAGAAGGGGCAGGCTCTGCCTGTGGGTGCTTGGAAGGGCAAAGACAGATTAAGTCAGGGAGGGGAAACTGAGGTAGGACGAGGCAGAAATGCAGAGCTCTGTGCTGGACAAAGGGAGAACAGCCTCCTGCAGCATAGTCAGCCTCTGGTAAAGTAGCTGCCTCCAGCCTGGCCCAGAGGTTTGCTTTTTAGGCACAGCCGCCCAGTAGCCAGAGGCTCCTGCAGGACTTGGGCCTGAATCTTATGTGCAGGAGATGCTTTGGGGGCACTTTTGCTTCTTCCCACAACTTCTTCTCACAACGTGGAGACACCAGGCATCCCATCCTCTGCCTGCAGGGGTGCAGCCGGTCCAAGCAGTGCCCCCTGGGACCGTGTCTGACCTCGGGGTCCGGGTGCTGGGGGGTCTTGCCAAGCTCGTGACTCCACTTTTTGAGTGCTGCTGCCACCTCGTGGGGGTGTGCGCGCATGGCACGCGGCTACTGGCTTGCCCAACCCAGGTGGCAGACTCCTGGCTTCTCCAGGTGGGAGGTCCCGGCGGGTCCCCCATGCACCCAGGTCCCACTGAGGGGTGGGTTGCCCCACGTCCACCCGAGGACCCTGTGATATTCCAGCCTGTGGGGGGATGGCGCCTTCCCTATTTCCAGTCGTGCTGCCCGCCGGGCTGGGGGGAGAAAGCAGGGAGGAAAATTCCTAGCGAAGGCCTCAGTGTGGGAAGGGGGATGGATCCAGCTGTGGCTGAGCCAGGGAGTGTGAAGAGCCCCCAAATTGTCCCCCCTGCAACAGGAGTCCATGGGTGTGGCTTTCCAACCTTTGCCAACAGCTGGGCCCAGTGCAGGGCACAGCCCTTTTGTGTGCTTGGCATGTTGTAAAAAGTCACAGGAAGGGGGGCATTTTATGCCCCCTTTGCACGAGTGCGATGGTGCCCTCTGGACAGGCCCCAGAGCGCCAGGCATTCCCGGCTCCGGGGGTCAGGCTGCTCCGAACAGAGGGGCGAGATGATTTCCAGGCCTGCTAAGACCCCTCTTTAGCTTGGGGGCCAGTCCCCTCGTGGTGTCACTCAGTGCAGTTGCAGGATGTGACCCTGCTTTCCAGCTGCATGGCAGCTCCCAGCTCCCCCACCCGGGGGGTGCACGACAGCCCAAGCTGTTTGGCTCCCCTACAACTGTTTCAGGCTTTATTTAGCCAGATCCACTCCCTTGACTTGCATTTCGCCCCGCCCCTGCTTCCCACCCTGGGTTATGTTTTAAACACATGGAACAACCCAGCCCAAGCACAGGGACAGTTGCTCGCCCCGGAGCAGGTGCTTCTGTCTGTTGATTTATCTGTACTCTGGCCTTTCGGGAGCTTTCCTGTGAAAATCTGCCCCTCACCCTCACGTAGGAGCGGGTTGCGGGTGGGGAGCAATGGGACAGCTGGATTAACAGCTTCCCGCATCTGCTGTCCCCAGGGATGCAGCGCAGAGAATTTCAGCTCGCCCCAGATCTGGAGTGGAAATGCAAAGGGGAGTCTGGATCTCTCATGTCTACACTCCTAACACCCTCTTTTCCACTCCAGATGGGCGCCTGGGCTGGGAGGATTGAAGGAAGGCAGAGGAGGCAGTGAGACGCAGAGGTGTCCTGATGTTCTCCAGAACTTCCCGTTGCAGAGCTGGGATAGGGGAGCCCGCGGCTTCCTGAACCACTGAAGCCATCCCCTGAAGCCCCTGCAGCTTCTGATGTAGAAGAGAAAGCACCCCAGCTTCTCCAGGGGGGTTGTGCACTCTAGAGGTACCCGGAGCTGCCCTCCATGTCTACCCAGGTGGACCCTCCAAGAAGCAGGACAAGACACAGGCCTCTGGGCACGAGACCCGTTGTGGCAACATATATCTTGATCCTTCCTGTGCCAAAACCAGCGCTGGGAGCTGTTGAAAACCGGATTCTGCCCAAGCCCTTCCCGGTTTGGCTGCTTTTCGTAGATCCACTGAGTTGGTTTAAAGACTGATCATCCTCTCGGCTGCAGAAACTCAGCCCCGGGGCATGGACAGCCCCAAATCCATCGCCCTAAGAAGAGAGCAAGGAGCAGTCCAGCGCAGTCAGGCGTGAGCAGGGCTGTCAGAGCCTGACGAGGTCTCGCCAACATCACCTGGGGGGTCTCTAAGTCTTCAGACAGGAAAGTGGGTGTAAACCAGAACGTCCTCGGCCCTCTGGAGTCTCCAGCCTCCCCCCCCTGGAATCCTGCTTTAGGGATCAAAAATACTGCTGGCTATTTTTAAAGTGGTAACTTAGAGCTTCTGTTGGGCTCCCAGGGACGGATCGGGTTGTCGTAAAGTTCAGCTGTTTTCGGCTCGCACCAAAGCCAGTCCCCCGGCGTTAGCAGACTCGGTTCTCTTTTTTTTCTCTCCTGTCTCCTTCCACCAATGCTTCTAGCTGGCAGGTGAGACCGGGAAGTCGGGACCAGAGCGGCACAAATGGCAGGGCTGAGGTTCACCAAGGTAAGCATGAATACTGGCTCCTTTGGGCTTCCTCTTCAGAGGGTGAGCAGTTGGGGTTTGCTATGCCAGCACTCCTCCAGCCTCTGCTAGTGCATCACAGTCTGGAGCTGCCACTGCAGGTCCCCTTGCTGCTGTTACACCCGGCTCTGGGGGCTTTGCCTCTGTCCTTGGACTGCATCAATCCTGGCTTCCCCATCAATCCTGACTATCCCAGTCCTAGCACCCTGCATGGCTCAGCCCACGGACTTCCATCCCCATGTCCACTGCTCCGGTCCTCATCCTCTCTTGAGCATCTTTTTGCAGGATGGTGGAGGGTTTCCTAGGGGAACCAGCAAGGCAGGCCAAGCCTGTCTGCACAGAGATTTAGATCAAATCATTTTAGTTGAATTAGGGCTGGTGGGATTGCCAGGGAGGTTGGACAAACTGCCTGGGAGAGTGTGGACAGGGATGATCCTGTCTTGAGTGGGCGAGTCAGATGAGATGGACCTTGAAGCCCTACCTGTGTCCGTGCACAGTGTTGCACCAAATCAACTAAAGCAGCTATAAAGCTGCACCTTTGGTAAAACCTGGACTGTGGTCTGTGTGGTCCAGGCCTGGCCGAACGCCCTGCATCATCCCCCAGGCACAATCTGGGGCTGAGACTCATGTACCAGTGCCTCAGAGGTGTCCTCATAGGATGAATCATCACTAAACCAGAACCCTGGCATCTCATCTGGCTTTGGAGAGTTGCTGTTACCCCATCCACATCATGGCTCCGGCAAGAGAGGATTAATCAGCTTGGCTTTAATTAGAGCAGAACTCCTCCACTTGGGGTTTGGTACTAGTATGGCATGGAGAAGTGAAGGGGGTGTATCTGTTTGGGGTCCAACCAAACCTCCAGGACTGTCTGGATCTTTTTCTCCCTCTTTCCCATCACCTCTTTTTTAAGGTCTCCCTCTGCCCTACTGGCCCGTGGCAGGGGTGACACAGCAGTGCCGGAGCCGTGGCATTTCTAGGCAGGGCCAGGAAGCAGAGATGATCCCAGGTCCTTTGAACCCAAACTCCGAATGGATCCGGAGGGGCTGGAGGTTGTGCCAGCACAGCTGTCTTCTCCGCTTCCTCCTCCTCCTTCCACACTGCAGCTCTGCCGTGTCCTGCCAACTCCAGCCTGCAAAATTCCCAGCCTCTGTGCGCTGAACGCACGCATCCTACCCGCCACCTGGTTACATCTGCTGTGAGTCCCCTTGTTAAGGCTCCAGACGGCCTTGTGGGCCTGGCAGCACATTCCTGATTATGGGAGCTGGCAAATTTGCTCTGTGACCTGAGTGATGGCTCTGCATGACCCATGTGATGGCTTGGGGGGGGGGGACATGCTGCAGAAGAGCAGTGGTTAAGAGGTTAAAGTCAGGGGTTCCTATAAGGGGGTCTGTTTGAAAGGACTGAATACGTCCCTATCCAAACCTCTTTGTGGGGCCCGGATGGGACTTTCTGCTGCTCTGGGAAGAATTTCCAGCTGCCCCGACTCCTGCCCTCCCTGTAATTGATTCCCACGTGGGGCATCCGTGCCCTGGCACAGCTAGCAGCTGGTTTCCAACAGATGGTGCCCATCCCCTGCAGCCCAAGCCCTGGCCAGGGTGGACTGTCATGGGGAAAACCAACCCCAAGGCCATGACACCATGCCCTTGGGACTCAGGAGAGGGGCAGATAGATGGGGGAGGAGCGGGGAGCCTGACGGGAGCTGCAGAGAAGGCTCTTGCAGTTCACAAGGAGGGGTCAGGTCTTGATTCCACCCTAAAAAGCAGGAGCTGCAATTTTATTGAGTCTATGGTATCTGAGCCCCTTTTGGGTGAATTATGGTATGCAGGGACTGAGTAACACTTACTCCTGGGTAGAGGAATTAAAGCTATGTGGTCTCTCTTTGCACCTGCTTCTCTTTCCCTTGGAAGGCTCAGGTAAGGCATGAGGGGCTGGATGGATGGATTTATGGAAAGAAAGAAAGAAGGCAGGAAGGATGGATGGAAGGAGGGGGCTTAGTGCCAGGGATGCAGACCTTTCTCTGCATTTAGCAGTGGAAAAGTAACTCTGCTCTCCAAAGCTGATAGGAAAAGACATTCTGCCAGCAGCACTTTGCTGCTTCTCTGAGGCCAAGCCAGACTCCAGCAATTCGAGGCATGCTCTTTGCAAAGCAAACCCCACTGCAAGCTTTTGGCAGAGCTGCTTATCTCTTTCACAGGTGGACTTGTTAATTAATCCGTCTTGCTTGGGTTTAACGAGGGGGCCTGCAATCTGTCTGCTCTCCAAACAGGCTGGTTTTCAGCAGGACTGGAGATTTGCATTGTCTGCAAAGGCAGGGGAACAGATAGGAGCTGGTGTTTTAGCCTTTTATGTTGTTACTTGTGAAAAATCATGAGATCTGCTTAGAATTTATGGATTTTTTTTTAAATCAAACCTTTTCCAAGAGGCCTCTTTGCATTCTGGTTTGGGATTTTTTGAGGGTACTCGTTTTCAGCTGTGTTTTCCAGACAACTCTGGAAACCTGGTTTATGGCAGCTGAGATTTTCCCACCATCACCTTCTTGAGGGCAGGAGCTGGGCTTGATAACCCACCTCTGGGCTGGTGCGCGATCCATGAGCAATAGTTGTTGACACTGTTGAACCACTTTGAACGCTACAAGAAGAGGTTTGGGGGTATTTGGGGGTGCATTATTTTATCTGTGAAAAGCTGTCCTTCTTAGAGTCAGAGCATGACAACAGAGGTAAAAACTATCCAGGGGGAGGGTTGCCTCTTCTTCTTGGCCAAGGGAACTGCTGGATGTCCCTTCCAGCCTTGCTTCTCAATGCTTCTCAAACATTAAGTACCAGCTACAGTCCAGAAGAGTGGATCTGATGGGCTAGATGCAGAAGAGTGGATCTGATGGGCTAAAGATCTGATTTGGGGATGTACTATTAAAACCTTACCACCCTCTTGGAGAGCAAAAATGGTTTCAAAGCAGTGGGTAAAGTCCAGAGTTTGAGGCCTGGTACAATGTCAGGCACAAAACAACCGTTTCTCCAGGGCTTGGTTGCATCTTGTTGCCCTGTGCTTGGAAGAAAGCTGCATTGGGAAAAACCTCTCCACCTCTTCTGTGCTCGGAGTCGGGGTTGATCACAGTCTGAGGGGTTTGTACTGCTGCTTGTCATTTTGGTGTCTAAGTACCTTTCATGGGAGATAGATTGGCAATGGCAAACTCTCTTCTGTGCTTAATGCAAGCTCTGGCTGTCCTCCTTTAAGGGAGACAGACCTTTATTAACAAGATGAGTCATTATTTGCAAGTGTTCACTTTGAAGCCCAGCAGGCTCTTGGCAGCATCTAGAGCCCCTATGCTAAACTGCCTTTGGATTAGACCAGTGGTTTTTAATGTTTTTAGACTCAAGGCCACTCTTGTTAGACCCAAGACCCGCCCCCCCTCAGAAAATGCCAGTTCTTAGTTTTTACTTCTTTTTTGACTACAAAAAAATAGTTAATCAACTCTTCTGTTGTGAAGAACTCAGGAAGACCATAACTCTTCAGGATGCTTGAACACCATGAATCCCTGGGTGTGTCTTGTGAATCATGTTTGTGCACCCAACCATGCTAATGTTATGTGGTGTCCCATAGCACCCTTGAAAGGATCGATCCCAAGGTGCCTTGCTGAGAATTGCTAGCTTAGACCCCTAAAATACTCCCACCAGCCCCAGCAAAGTGCCGTCCACCATCATGCAGC
The DNA here is from genome assembly GCF_052110815.1 of Crocodylus siamensis. Lineage (NCBI taxonomy): Eukaryota > Metazoa > Chordata > Crocodylia > Crocodylidae > Crocodylus > Crocodylus siamensis. The sequence continues at coordinate 14,228,888 of NC_143400.1, read as the reverse complement.
TTGCTGTCTTTGTGACAGAGGCATGAAAGTGTCCCAGCTAAAAGCAGGACTCATCGTGGCAGGTGCTGCACAACTGCACCCATCAAAGGAGAAGCCCTTTTCCCTTTAGGACTTGCAGGCCTAATGCACCAGAGGGGATGGGTCAGGGGAAAAGGGACTTGCCCACAGTCACACAGCAAGGCAGTGGCAAATCCCCTGGTCCCCATCCAGTGCTATATCCACTAGACCTCGATGACCAAGTTATAGGGTCCTTCCCCGCTATACACTGCCATGTAAATCCCCAGGAAAGTAGTTGCTTAGAGGCTTGACCACAGGGACTCAAGAGACCTGGGTTCTAGCCCCAGCTTTGTCTCTACTCTGCTGGGTGACTTGGCCTTCTCCGTGCCTCAGTTTCTCTATCTATAAAATGGGGATAATGAACCTGACTTTGGCTTTGTAGCCTTGTGAACCAGTCTGGAGCAGGGTGAGGAGTGTGTCTCTGTTTCTTGGTTAAACACTTTGTGGTAAGTGGGGGAAGCAACACTTTATTGGGGCAGGGGCAGCGTGAAACGTGGCAGTTCGCCACCAGAAGCAGCCGTGGCCACTTGGTGGACCTTGACTTGGACCTGCCTGACCAGCAGCACCCCCTTGCAAGTCTCTGCAGCGCCTGGTAGCTCTGCACGGCCATAGTTCAGAGCAAGCTCTCCTGTCTGCTGCCCGGAGCTAGCTACTATTTCTGGGGCTCCTCTTTCCGCACCATGTGCTTGTTTTTCTTGGCTGGGTTTTCCTCGGTCTAAATTTAGTCGGATCTATTTCAGCGCCTGTCCCCTGCTCCCCGCGTCGCAGCTTCCAGCCACCCTGCAAGCCGGAGGGGGAAGGTCGCTGGAGAAGGTGGCCGCAAGGTGAGATGGAGGCTTGAGTCTCCTTGTGGGTGCCCTGCAAGGTCCATGGAAGCAACATGGTTCCTCTTGGTGTTGAAGATGTCGTCTTAGTCTGCCTCCTGGACTGGGCCTTTGGGTGAGCCCACTGAGGGGACTGGGCCTGGGGGTTGCAGGTGGATGGGACACTTCGTTCGGAGGATAATGAGGGGCCTGGCTGGATTTTTGTTGCCGAAGTTTGGCCAGTCTTGTGTATCTACCTGGAGGAGTGTCTGTCTGTGGCTGCTTGGAAGGTGGTATTCAGCCCTCTTCCTCTGCTTGTTAAACCCATGGTTGGTTGGGGAGAGGAGTCTCCAGGGGTGGGACAAGGTATGGTGCACTTATGGTAGGGGAAGGAAGTGAGGGCAGGTGACTTGTGCCTGGGCTCTCCTCAGCACGGAGAGGAATTAGCTGGATGTCCAAAGCAGCCAAGTTGCTGACCACGGGTATTTCATGCAGGGAAGGAGCGCGGGGTCTGTATGTGTCCACTTCCCTGGCCTCCAACCCAGTCAGGGCTGTCCAGCTGTGGCATGAGATGGGCACCAGCGTGATTACAGGATGGTTGTGTTTGTAACAAGAAGAGTCGAAACAATGAACTGTGCTGGAAACTACTGATCGGGTCTGGCCGGTGGAGATAGAAGAGGCCTGGAAGAGCAGACTGCAGGGGAGATCTGACTGCTGTGGACTTGCTCGTCTCCACACCCCTCTAGCCGCTGTCTGTGAAATCCAGGCATCTGTTCACCATCTTGCAGGTGCTGTGAAGCCGTGGAAGCCTTGTGTGATGGATGGGCAGGGAGAAGGGGGCTGAGAGTCCTGCTTCTTGCTGTGGTTTCTCATGGGCAGAGAGTGGCCCGGGCACGGTGTCCCTTATCCCCTCACACCTGCCTCAGACAGCGTGCATCCTACTTGAGGGACACGGGGCAGCTCCTGTTCACCATCTCCCCTTCCTCCTCCACAGAATCATAGAGGAGGGGTGGAAGGGACCTTAGGAGGTCACATCTAGTCCAGCTCCCTGCTCAAAGCAGGACCATCCCTGACTAGATCATCCCAGCCAAGGCTTTGTCATCCCAGCCAGCCAAGGATGGAGACTCCACCATCTCTCTGGGTAACCTGTTCCAGTGCTTTACTGCCCTTCTAGTAAGAACGTTTTTCCTAAGATCCAACCTCAACTTCCCTTGCTGCAACTTGAGCCCATTGCTCCTTGTTCTGTCATCTACCGCCATTGAGAACAGCCCAGCTCCATCCTCTTTGGAGCCACCCTGCAGGGAGTTGAAGGCTGCTATTAAATCCCCCCTCGGTCTTCTCTTCTGCTGACTAAATCAGCATAGTTCCCTCAGCTTCTCCCCACAAGTCATGTACCCCACCCCCAAACCATTTTCATTGCTCTCCACTGGAGTCTCTCCAATGTGTCCACATCCTCTGTGCAGTGGGGGGCCCAAAACTGGACACAGGACTCCAGATGTGGCCTCATCAGTGCCAAATAGAGGGGAAGAATCACTGCCCTTGATCTGCTGGCAATGCTCCTACTCATGCAGCCCAGGATGCTGTTAACCTTCCTAGCTCCCTCCCCAGGCCTTCTGGTGCATTTACATCTGGACCTGCTTGGAGCTTTATTGTTATAAATTAACCAGCTGTTTTCTGTGCAAGCCTGGCAGTGGGAACAGGACTGTACCTGGCTTCTTCATGAGGTTGCAGACTGCAAAGCGTGGAGGCGTGGCCTTGCTGAAGTCACACAGCTTTGGGCAGCTTGGACTTTGCCTGTGATCATGATCAGCCTTCAAAAGGGAATCTGCTCACTCTGTGTGGCTTTTCTGTAGCTCTCAGCACAAGGAGACTTCACTGAGTATCTCACAGCATCTGATGAAGTGAGCTCAGTCACGCAAGCTTGCAGATCTCTGATTTAGTTTGGAAGATGAGCACCAATGAGTTAAATTTCCTAGACTTTCTGATGGTAAAGGAATATATTTATCCCCATGTCATGGATGGGGGAACTGAGGCCCAGGAGAGGTTCAATTGCTCCCTCTTGAAGCATGCATGCACACCTTGATGCTCTTTTGAAAGTGTCTTAGTGAAACACAATGTATTGGGCTCAGTACAGGATAACAGTGAAATCTCTTCTTGGACTTGTGCAGGAATTCAGACTGGTCATCCCTGCTGCAAAAGCAATGGCCCCTCTTTAGTGGGAGCTTCTGGCGGGAGATGGGAGTGACTGTGAGAATTCGGGCTCATCTCATGGCCAGATCATTTATTCATTAGCTACTTTTTGGTAGGAAGCAATGGGTTGATCATTAGCTTCCACTGGGAGCCCAAAGGTAGCTGGCAGATGCCCCTGTTTTGTTTATCGGCTTAGTCAAACAGCCCAAGAGTTCAAGCACCACTGTGACACAAGCTTGCAAATGATAACTGTTGTTTCGCTGGAGGAGCAAGTGCCCACTGAACAACAGAGGTAGGAAGGGAGGAAACTTTCTCAGGGTTGCTAATGGAACATGGGCAGGAATTTCTGAAAGGCCAAAAAAATCACCCAACCAAGACAAGTGGCTCCTATGGAGCCCCACTGCTGGGGGACAGATGTGAGAGCAGAGCTGCTTCACGGAGAGGAGTCTCTATCTCTCCACTGGGTTGGAAGGCATCCTGCCACGGCAATGCCAGCAATCTGTAAATCAAGGATGCAGATTGTGTGTGGGTCGGGGGACTGTTTGATGTCTTCGATGTATCATGGCAATGCTGCCAGTCTCTTTGGGCCGCCAGCGGCCGGCAGTGAGTGTAGCACCCGTACCCCTGATGGGGTGCGGGCAGGGACCTGAAGTGAAAACCATCCCTGAAGGGGTGAGTCCCGCTGGTCATCAACGTCGCTGCGGCGAAGGACGACCAGCACCAGAAGACATCAAGTAAAACAGTTCGGAATGGGGGTTCTTCTTGGCGTCCGGCGCTCACTGTCTTCTGGTGGATAAAAGGGCTAAAACCTTAAAAGCATAAAAAGCTAAAAGCCTAAAACTGCCACGGGGCCGCCACTGGGTAGGGCGACCAGCGCCTTAAAAACACCAATAAATTACGGGGGACAACAAAAGAGAAAACAGTGAAGCTCGAGTGCCAGGCTGTGCTGCACTCAGAGGTGTGACTGCTGTCAAGCCTCCGGTGTGGGTATCTGGAGCCCTTGCTGAGGTCCCAGGCACATTTCAGAGGAGAGGGGCGACATGTCTGTAGCTGGATTGGATTAGCCCTGGTTTCATGTGCCCAGCTGAGCTCCTAAAGCTAGCATAGGTGTATGCTATTAAGGTGCGTGGGGCTTCACTCAGCAGCCTGTTCCTGACATCTGGGAGTAAGGCAGAGGGGAGGGTTGATTCTGTACCCAGCTGTTTGCCAAATAACCTTTCACAGGGGTCTTTTCCAGCGGGCAGAGCTTATACGCATAACCTATAAGAATCTGAAGCCCAAGGACAAGTGAAGACAGACTTCCTGAAGCTGCCTCCTGTCACCCACAGCTCCCTTTCTTGAGGGACTGAGGGCTGCTAGGCTGCTCCTGCTCATATGCATCCAGGTCTTCAAGCCTTTTGGAGCTCCAGAGCCCAGCCCAGTGAATGGGTAGAAGGCTATTGTGGGGGTAGCAGGGTTTAAGTGAAATCAGACTCAGCAAAGAGGACTGTCTGTTAGATCTGCTGCTGCCGGGTCCTTATCCATCATGACCCAACGGCAGGTTAGCACATAGCAACTGGCTTTTCATTTTCTCGGGAAGGCCGGGACTGGTCTGCGAAGAGAAAGCTGATAATATCCCCGGTGATTCTCTAAAGAAATTCACCGCTTAATTTTCACCAGTGTTTGGGAATGTGTGTTTCCACTGGCTTTGTCTGACCTATCACGCATTTCTGCACCGAGGGGGCAGGGAGAAGTGCTGCAGCTTCTAGCCTGCTTATTTCTGTGAGTCATTCCAGCACAGAGGTCAGATACATGACATTTATATAACAGATGCCTGCCTATTGATTAATGGGTAATTAGCCAACCAAACAATTTACCCATTAGAAACTCATCACTTGGAATCAAATCTAGGCCTTTCTGCACAGTTACTTGCAGAGAAGTTGTGGGTTGGGTGCTCATGCTGGGGGGTGAGAGTCTTCGGGCTGCATTTTGCTTTGATGAGGATCCCTTCGAATTTATGTTTCTGTGTTTCGTTCCTGCTCTTTCAGTTTGCTCTTTTCCCCAGCTGGGATCACAGCTGAAGGCACTTAGCAACACATTCCTCTGTGCACCAGGAAACATGGCAGAGGCGTTTGTAGCATAAGGGATGGCTGCAAACAGCTGGTTGCTTTGGGAAGGGGTACAGCCAGGCTGGCTCTCTGGTTGAAATCAGCGGGTATACACGACAGCTTGAATGGCTGCTATTTGGTAACGGAGCAGAGACTCTTTCCCATTAGCTGAGTATTTGAGCTTAGCTCAAATAACTACTGAGCCAAAACTGTTACCCCCTGGTGTCTTGTTTTAGTGGCTTGTGTGAAATGAGTTTGGCAGGTCTCAGTCTGTTTTCCAGTCTGCACTGAAATAGCCGCTGTCTGCTCTAGTTGGTGTCTCTTAACGTTCATATAGGCCGAGGGCTGAAAAAGGGACACAGAGACTGAATTCCCTTCTCAGCTGTGGTGCCTCCAGGTGAATTCATGTATATGGGTGAGGCAGCGTGAGGTGGGCCTTTGTACACACCACGTTTTTTGCCCTTTCTTGGGATGCAACCGCATGACTGTTTGCACAAGCGGGATTTCCGGACACTTTAAAAGTCTTTCTCTTTGTCTTGCCCTGTAACACTCCACCAGCAATTCTCTTTGATTCCCAGTTTGGCTCATTTTGCCACATTTCTATTTCATTATGTTGAAACTGAGTCCAAGGAATGACTGTGTCTTGCATTTTGATAGCAGAGTTTCCGGTGAAGACTCCCAGGGTACTTTGGGCTTTATGAACACAGACATGTCTGAGATGGGAATTCAAAAGCTGAGTATACAGACTGCTATAGTGAGGGGAGGCAGTTTAGACCATGAGAGACACCTACCTGTGGACTGTAGGGGCACTTGTACATGATGTAGGACTGCTAATGTTTGCTCACAACAGACAGGGTATTAATAGCTTGCCCATAAGTTTATTTGTCTAATAGGAAAGACAACTAGCCCACAAAGCCCTAGTCTCCAGTAGCTTATTGACCCTTAATTCCCATCTTTGCTTCACTTGTAGGTGAGCTGGTGAGAGGGGGAAGAAGAAACAGCAGGTGACTGCCCCGTCACTCATTCTGGATGGATTGGAATGGGGAAATTGGCCCGTAGCATGAGCCCATGGTACCTGGGAAGCAGCTGCTTCATCCTTAGGGCACTTTTCCTCCTCCTCTTCTGCCGACATGGTATGAAACAGAGCAGGCCAACCTGGCAAGGTCATTGTGTGCCAGTGGCAGGGGTGGCAATAGGTATTCTAGCAACAAAACAAGTGCATGGGTATGGTTAGCTTGAGGGATGGGTGTCTACCTGTGCAGCTGAGGTGGGAGGGTTTAGGAGAGGTGGCATCTGGCCCTGGCCTCATTGCATTGGTGACAGAGCAACAGTCTGGTAGCACAGCTCTGGTGTGCATATATATATACATATGATATGTCTACAACTTTTGTAGACATCCTTGAGCTAGTTTTAAACCAGCTTGCTGTGGTACTACTAGCAGGGTCTATCTCAGGGTGAGTTAGTGGCCTGGGTACATAGCCAGCTTCTCAGGCAGGTTTTGCAGCTATACTGAACCTTGTGCTACCATGGCTGGACTGTTAGCACTGCCCTAGCTAGCAGTTTTTAGAGCTAGTTCCAGTATGTCAGGCATAGACACTGCAGAGAGGTTTCTAGCCACTCAGGGAGAGGGTTTGGAGCTGCTATGGGCTGTGATTGCTGAACAAAACCCAACTGATAGCAAGGCAGCTGTGCTCGAACTTGGAGCTGACGGCAGGAACAGGGTATGGGGTGGATGCTGTAACCCTAATCTCTTCCTCGGTGTCTCTGGCCACACAGTGTCATCCCAGTGCAAGATCCTGCGATGCAACTCGGAGTACGTGGCCGCCACTCTCAACCTACGTGGCTCCAACAAGAACGCGGCCTACTGCAATGCCCTGCGCTCCTACTCCCACTGCACTCGCAAGACGGCTCGCACCTGCCGGGGTGACCTGGCCTACCACTCCGCTGTCCATGGCATCGAGGACCTCATGATCCAAAACAACTGCTCCAAGGAAGGACCCACCTCGCCACCCCGGCCTCGCCTGCCAGCTCCCAACCACCAGGGTTTCGAGTCTCTGGATATCTGCAACTACGAGAAGAATTTCTTCCACAAGAATGGCCGGGCCCCGGCTTATCAGCACTGTGCAGCATTCGGGGACCCTCACGTCAGGACTTTCCATGACGACTTCCACACCTGCCGGGTAGAGGGATCCTGGCCTCTCCTGGACAATAACTACCTGTTTGTGCAGGCAACGAGCTATCCGGTGGCCAAGGGGTCCAATGCCACTGTTACTAGCAAGGTAACCTCGTGACCTGTGGTTGGCGTCATGATTTTGGTGGCCACATTTGGATTGGTGTTCCAAGGGGGTTGGCGGCTCACAAACCAGCATGATAAACTTCCACGCAATGCCAAGTAGTAGGTGTCCAAACTGGGTAGGTGGGAGCTCCCTTGCCCTAGAGACCTACTGCTGTGAATTCAAAGCAGGACAGAGCACAGCTTTCTGTCTGGGATGATTTTGCTGGAAAGCCATGGAGACTCCGTCTGAGTTCAGGGTCTCATTGTTCTAGGTGCTGTTTACTTGACTAGTCTGGGACAGCAAAACTGAAAAGAAATGATAAGACTGACAGTGGGTGGGAAGGGGGCAGAAAGGGCAAGTGAGTTACCCAGAGCCATGTGGCAGGTCCGAAAACACCCTGAATTTCATCCCCATGCCTGGAAAACTGGATCACTGGTTTGCAGTGATTCCTTTCTGTACTGTGACCTTCCTATTTTGCTAGGAGCCCCTCTCCCTGATATCAATGTAGGGCTCTCAAATTGTTCAGGTCTCCCAAGATCCCCACAGCTATCATTTCAGGCTCTCAGGCAGGGGGTTGGACTGGTTGACCTCTGGAGGTCTGTTCCAGCCCTACACATAAATGCAGTAGGTCAGGTTACCCATGATTTGAACTGGCTGCTTTCTGTCCGTCTTGCAGCTCACCATCATCTTTAAGAACATGAAGGAGTGCATCGACCAGAAAGTTTACCAGGCTGAGATAGACAACCTGCCTGCAGCCTTTGAGGATGGCTCAGTGAATGGTGGAGAGAGGCCTGGAGGGAGCAGCCTGACCATCCAGGAGCGACTGCCTGGCCAGCACATAGAGATCCGTGCCGTCTATATTGGCACCACCATCGCTGTGCGCCAGGCAGGCCGGCAGCTCTCATTCTCCATCCGCACAGCAGAGCAGGTGGCACGCTCCTTCACGGAGGAGCAGGACCTGCAGCTCTGCGTTGGTGGCTGCCCACCCAGCCAGCGCCTCTCCCGCAGCGAATGTCGGCATGGCAGTATTGCTGTGGAGACGGCACGGGTGCTGTGCAAGGAAAAGTTGCCGGTGGAGGACGTTTATTTCCAGTCATGTGTCTTTGACGTGGTGACCTCAGGGGACATCAACTTCACCTTGGCTGCACATGGTGCTTTGGAGGATGCCAGGGTGTTCCATCCAGATGCTGAGAAACTGCACATCTTCCAGACCGGGGCAGGCTGCTGTCACCTCTCCTTACCCTTCCTCTTCCTCAGCATCATGTCTAGCCTCTTGGCTATTCAGTTGCACTTTTAACTCCCTGTCCAGCATTCACCCAGCCTACATATAACACAAGGGGCCTATTCTTCCATCTCAGTGCGATTGCAAGAGCATTGCTGATCCACGAATCTGTAGGTGCTCTATAACAAACAGGTGGTGGGACAGATGTCAACCAAAAGGGAATGGTGCCCCAGAATCTTCCATCCTTGAAGGGATGTATTCAGTTTAAGTGGATGCTGGATTGGTCAACGATTCAGGTCTGTAGAAACGGCATCAGAGAGAAGGGGCCTGGGGGTACCAGTTTGTATCTCCTCATGTTGAGGTCTGAATTAGTTGAGTCATACTCCTCCCCCAAACAATTCCCTGCCAGGAGTTCCAGTATATTTTATTTTTTGATGCAAGTGAGGAAATCACTGTCATGTGAAGGGGAAAAAAAATACCTGCAGTGTCACTGTCAGGCTAATTGCAAGGCATTGCAAGATATCAGTCCTTTACTTGCCTTGTTGTTTTTTTGTAGGAAAAGCAGCAAGAAGGTAACCAGAATTACTTGATCAATGTATGGGGTTTCTTGAACCACTGGAGCTAGAAGCAGATGTTATCTACTATTTTTTCGTTTTATGGAGCAGTGGGGTAGCATACTAAGATCTAGTGTTTTCTTATGTTGCTATATTTTCCCTACTTAGACAGCAGTCTTGGACTGAATATTGCAAGTCCCAGACTTTGGACCAGCATTGAGTTTTAGTTAGACAGTGTAGAGAAAAGTCACCTAATGTTGGGGCGCAAGCTGCTCGTTGTCTTGTCCCTGTCCGCCCCATAAAAGCTCAACCACGAACACTGGAATGACTTGAGGAGTCAGATTAGTGATGTCCTGAACTGTAGAAGCTGTGATGGCCAAGAATGAACGGATTCTTTCAGTGACTAGGTAAAATGTTAAGGAATGTACATAAATATTGCTGTGAAGCTGAAGTTAAATGTTTAATATATTTAAGAGGTTTAAAGAGATGCGGATAGAGTTCTGTTTGTTAACACATATTTTCCATATATTTTTTATAAAGAGGGCTTGTCTATTGAAAAAATCGCAATTTTTTGTCTTGCTGAGCTATTGAGATTATCCTACAAAGACAGGATTTGTAGAAGATACCTAAGCCAGCAGTCATTCAAGATGTGTAGGAAGATTTGGTTATCCTGTTAAGTGAAAGAGAGTGAAAGTGTGTGGGGTTTTATCAAAGAGCAAAAGCAAGTTTAATTTTACATGATTCATGTTACAAGCCACATTAAGTTTGTTTGAGCCACAGTAAAAGGTGTAGTATGAAAGAGTTTTGATAACCCATCAGCGTATCACCCCCTCCACATATACACACGCACACTGTATAGTGTCCTTTATATCACAGTTTCTCTGTTTCTTGTATGTTGGCATTGTTAATCCACAACCATTTAATATTAAAGGTGTCTATTTTTGAAGTCCTCATTTCCTGCTGTCTGTCTCTCATTTTCCTGGCTGGTGTGTGACAGGTGAAGAAAACTATATTGTCTGTATCTACTATATTGTTTCTTTCATTCTGAAGCACTTCAGAGTCTAAATCTACTGTGGAATGGAATAAAAGTGGTTACTCTCCCCAAGCTCTACCCGGTCATGACACCAGAATGGGATGCCACTTGCAAGACGTTGCATGAATTTCCATAGTACAATTCTCCAAGTCAGTGCTGAAATATTCAACAGACATGGTATCACCAGAAAGCATCCAGAAATCCCACTCATGCAAACAGTCAAGCTGTTGCAGCATAAAAAAGGGCAAAAAAACTGATGTGTACAAATGCCCATAGGCAAGTAGGGCTGGAAGGGAGGTCATTGAGTCCAGCCCCCTGCTCAAGGCAGGATTATAATTTGGCTTGAGAGTTAACATTTTCTGAGGTATCATTTTCAGGCTTTCAGATTTAGGTAGAATCCCCAGGTTTGTTTTAGGCTTTTATAGGTTGTTTGTGCAACACTAAGAGCCAGAAATGTAACTTTAAAATTGAAATGAAGGCTTAGATTCTGGAGCAGAGAATAGCCACCACAATGAACAAGATCTAGAGTGACTCTGATCCAGCCCAATTTTGTCCCTATGGAAAAAAATTTGGTTCACCTGTTCTTAAAATGCACCCACCTCTGGAGTGGAACACAACAACTGCTTAATAGCAGACAGCAGTGTTACATAATTGCCAGGGACAATACTGAGGTAACATGCCAAGGGCAGTTTTACAGATGCAGAAAATAAACTGGAAGAATTTGATACAGATACAGCAGGTAATACACCTAATAATGGACCAGGGATTCTTTTAAAGACCTCAGATAATCAGGATCTCAGCTTAACATCTGTGCTGAAAGATGGTTTCTCCACACAGTCTGGGTCGTCATCAGATTCTCTCCCCAGCTCTGGATTCTTTATACCTCTCCTGTGGCATAATAGGAGTGGACCAGGCCACTAAGAAATGTCACCGACATGGTCACAGCCAGAGGTGACTCTGTGTTAGCCCTTGGAACATGGGCCAGGAGGGAGAAAGACATACACTAAGTCTGGCCCACTCCATGTCCATGCACCATGCTAGCAGATCTGTCAAACTCCTGAGGACACTATGTGCCTGCTTGCTGGTGCCAGGTATTTAGTCTGGTACTCAATGACTTCATAATATACCCCAAGGTATAGTGGTGCTGCCGGTTCTCACCCATCTAGGACTTAATCCGTACCATTCACATCCCTAGGAGGTGAGCAAATGTCACCTGAATTCTACAGTTATGCCCAAGACACAGAGACGTGAAATGATGTGCCTACGGTTATACAGGAAGTTAGTGGCAGAGCTGGAAACAAAACCCTGGAGTCCTGACCACAAACTCTCCGCCTGCCTCCCAGAGAAGGAAATTGATCCCAGGAGTCTATTAACTAGACTGTGTTCTCCCAGTTCACATCTATTCTAACCATTTCTTCCTCTTTCTCAAATGAAGCATAAAATCGGGAAATAAATATATGGCAAAATATGGGAGGCATGTAAACGGCAGCTGGGACATTTTCGCTGTGCCAAGAACATCTAGATGGAGAGGCAGACAGACAAAAAGAATAGGAACATAGTGGATCTAGTTAAGCAATAACACTGGGATTGCATCATCTTCTTTTTAGGATTAATTTGCATTTTAGCAGGACCTTGAAGACTTTGCCAAAGGCCAAGGCCCTGTTGTGCCAGGCATACAGTAAAATACCTTGATGTTATCATTTTGTTCGTTCTGGTTGTCCATTGCTTTATGGGAAATCCCTGGTTCCTAAGCCTCGTAGGATTGAATGAGTTCTCAGGAGTGAACAGAAAAGGAGGAAGGAAGTAGACAGATGTAAGGAGTGAATTCCCAAAGCATGATGTTGGAAGAAGAGGAGGACTTGGGTAATGGAGGAAAGTATATAGCAAAGTGCAGTCATACCATCCAGGAGTGATGCAGTGAGTTGGACTCTGAAGGCTGTTCTCATTGAAACAAATGTCAAATCTCCCAGTGCCTTCGGTGGACACAGAATCAGGCTCTTCCAGGTATGCTTGCATTCGTACCCAGAAGAGAAAAGGACCTTTTACATCCAGCCAATTTTACTCTGTGTCAGAGAACTTGGGCCCTCATCCAAAGCCCACTGAAGTCAAGGGAGTTTTTCCATTGACGTCAGCCAGCTTTGGATCAAACCCTGGGATTCCCAGCTTATGCCACCTGTTAAAAAAAAGAGAGAGAGAGAGAACAGATGTGTCAGCCAGTGTTTTCTAAAGAAGGCACAATTTTGGGCACCCTCAGTTTGTAGATGTTTCATAGATTCATAGATGTTAGGGTCGAAAGGGACCTTGGTAGATCATTGAGTCCGAGCCCCTGCCCTGAGCAGCAAAGAACGCTGGGGTCAAAGGACCCCAGCTAGATGCTTGTCCAGTCTCCTCTTGAAGATCCCCAGGGCAGGGAAAAGGACCATCTCCCTTGAAAACCCATTCCAAATTTTGGCAACCCTTACTGTGAAGAAGTTCTTTCTAATGTCCAACCTAAATCTACTCTCTGACAATTTGTGGCCCTTGTTCCTAGTTACTTCAGGGGGTGCCCTAGTAAACAGAGGATCTCTTATTCCCTACTTCCCTCCTCTGATGAATTTGTAGGCAGCCACGAGATCACCTCTCAGCCTTCTCTTGTGAAGGCTGAAGAGATCCAGGTCCCTCAGTCTCTCCTTTAGGGTTTTGCCTGCAGGCCTCTGACCATACGAGTGGCCTCCTCTGAACGCTCTCACGATTCTCCGCATCCCTCTTAAAGTGCGGCACCCAGAACGGGATGCAGCACTCCAACTGCGGCCTTACTAGTGCTGCATAGAGGGGAAGCATCACCTACCTGGACCTGTTCGTCATGCATCTGCTAATGCACGATAAAGTGCAGTTAGCTTTGTTGATCACTTTGTCACACTGACAACTCATGTTCATCTTGGAGTCAACAATGACTCCAAGATCCCCTTCTGCTGCTGCTGAGAAGGTCGTCCCCCAGCTTTTAAGTGTGTTGATGGTTCTTTTTGCCCAGGTGCAGCACTTTGAACTTGTCTTTGTTGAACTGCATCCTATTTTGTTCTGCCCATTTTTCCAGCCTGTCCAGATCCGCCTGGATCCGTTCCCTACCCTCTGCTGTGTTAACTTTGCCCCATAATTTGGTATCATCTGTGAACTTGGACAAAGTACTCTCTACACCCTCGTCCAAGTCACTGCTGAAGACATTGAATAGCACCAGTCCAAAGACCAAGCCTTGCGGGACTCCATTGCCCACATCTTTCCAGGTTGATATTGGCCCATTCACCACCACTCTATGGGTATGCGACCCCTAAGCCAATTTGCCACCCACCTGACCTACTGAAAGATGGATGGAAGCATCCCGTTGTTCAACAACATGCTATCCCTAAACAGGTCGCTAGATGTCCATATACATCAAGAAATAAGAGCCAGCTCTCACTAGTATCAAAAGAATCAAAGCTGACTGTCTTGCTTCTTCTGTCCAAAGCACTTACATCCTTACACTAGGCATCACAAAATCCTTATGGAAGCTTTATTTTCAGGTTTTTTGCCCCAGCCTCAAAAGAATCTGCAGCACCCTAAGCAGATGCAACATTTAGTAGAGGCTGCCCTTCTCTCTGGCTGTTCATAACATCCTCAAAACCAGCCCCTTTCTGCCTCCCACTCATTCGTGAGACTGTTGCTCTTGGTCTCACAGAAGTTGTGCAAAACAGCAGCTTGCAAGAGGCACCCATGCTTCCCTGGCAGTGTCCCACATGCAACTGCCACACTCCTGCAACAGCTACTGAAGGGGAAAGCTCCTTTTCTTTCCTTTCTCTTTGAACACCTAGGAAGATGACCGCCTCCATCTCCTGTTTATTCTTCTAACCAGAACAGTCTATAAGACCCTGAATTTTTGTCTCACTACTCAAGTCAAAAGAGGAACTACTTCACTATTGTTAAGAGTCGTAGATGTCAGGTCATTTCTCGTGGCCTTAAATACAAACACCAACACCTTTAATGTCTGACTTGATGACCACTTGATTTGAGGGGAGGGAGGGGACCTTGTTATTCCCCCCTGCTATTGTTGCTGCATCTTTCTTTGAAGTCTTCCTTTCTTGCCATCTTGAAATGGTCTATGTGAGGTCTTTTATAAATGGTTCAGGCATGTCTGTCCTGTGCCACTTTGAGCTGTGCTTTCTTGCGTCAGTCAGTAGGTTTCCTGAAGATAGATTACTGCACTACATAATTCCCAGTACAAGGCATAATTGCTACTAGCTGCATGGATAGAGTCCTGCTAGCTAGACCATGCTGTCTCTGGCACTCAGGTCCAGAAGCTGCTGGTGACATACTGAATATATCCAGCAGATGTCATCCACTTCAAGCCAATAAATGGATTCTAGCTATATCCCTCAAAGGCTGCTTCTCTAACGGGGTGGGACTTATTCTTAGCTTGTTGTGGGTGATGGAGATGTGACCTTTCACAAACTCTATAATTACGTCTGTTCTTCCTTACAAATGACTAGGTTAGATCTCAATTACAGGTCGTTTGTATTCAGCTCTGCCTTTTACCCATTTCATTGTAAAAGCCATGTCTAGTCCAGGATCTGGGTGAGAAACAGATTGACTCAGAAGAAAAAATCTATCCACTTGAAAAAGTCTGTGAATTGGGAAGAGCAAGAAATTTGTAGAGCTGGCAGATAGAGTGGTTCTTCCTGCACTGCTGGGATAAACTGGGAGGGAGATGAGTTCCACTGGGTGGCAGAAAAGCTGAAATCTGTGCGTCCCTTATAAACATCATAGGCAATATTGCAGGAGTTGTGAGTGGACTCGTGCTAGGATCTGGACTGAGAAGCACCAAACTCTTGTCACAAAAATCCCCAAAGATGGTAACAATCACAGAATCGTAGAAATTGAGGGTTGAAAGGGACACCATGGGGTCATCTAATCCAATGTTTCTCAACCCAAAAGTGGGTCGCAAGAAAATATGAAAGGGTTGCGAACAACTTTTAAAAAATGGATCAACAAGCTTTAAAAATGGATTTTCCTTTAAAGGAGAAAAATGTGGGAAACTATGGCTTTTCCCAGTTCCAGTCTGCAAGGGGCTGCCTGGGGCTCCTGGTGCCCCAAACACCCCTCCCTGCCCTACACACCCTGTGAGGGGCTGGGGCCTGGGGGCAGCAGGTCAGGAGTGAGGGACACTGGATCAGGACTGGCCACCTATGTTTACAAATGGGTCCTGGTACAAAAAAAAAGGTTGAGAACTGCTGATCTAGTCCAATCTCCTGCTCAAAGCAGGACTGTCCCCAGCTAGATCATTCCAGATCTTTAGTTGAGCTGGGCCTTAAAAACTTCCAAGGAAGGAGATGCCACCACCTTTCTAGGTAGCCCATTCCAGTGCTGCACCACTCTTCCTGTGATAAAGTTTTTCCTAATATCCAGCCTAAACTTCCCATGCTGCAACTGGAGCTCATTGCTCCTTGTTGTCATCTGCGACCACTAGGAACAGCCCATCTCCATCCTCTTTGGATCCACCCTGTAGGGAGTTAAAGGCTGCTTTCAAATCCCCCCTCAGCCTTCTTTTCTGCAAACTAAATAAGCCCCTTTCCCTCAGCTTCTCCTCACAAGTCCTGTCCCCCATCACCACAACCATTTTCATTGCCCTCTGCTGGACTCTCTGTCCAACTTGTCCACATCCAATTTTCAGCAGCTACCAAACTGCTGAATTCAAAATAGTGACCTAAGGGACAAAGTTCCCTTCCTCATTCCCAGTTCCCCAAGCCCTACAATCTTCATGATGCTTTTCAAATTGAGTCTGAGCTTAGAGTTTGGAGCAATTGCACCCTTAGTCTAGAAATCTTCTCTGACTGTTCCTGGCCTGCACAGCTGTGACGTGCTACTATAGGCTTGTTGAGCAAGGGCAGGACACGGAGCTGTAGCTGTGAGTTGTCACTAGACGGCTGGTGTTCCAGGACAGGATTCAGTCCCTGCTCTAGGGACAGTGGTGGGAGATATCCTGGGATACTGGAGGACTTTTAGGGACTGGCCACATTGCAATGGAACGGGAGGTGGGTAGTGCAGATGAGAGAGAACCCTGCCCTGGAGTGGTGTAACTTTAACCCACATAATAAGTGCTTAAAACCATTTAAGAAATGCAAAACTCTAAAATTCTTGATTCAGAGATGATACCTTTTATTAGACCAACTAAGAAATTGCAAAAAAAAAAATTATCTTTATAATTTTTGTGCAGGGTTTTTTTTTGTGTGTGTGTGATTTCTTAGTTGATCTAATAACAGGCATCATCTCTGAACCAAGAGTTTTAGAGTTTTGCATTTCTTTTTGTCTCAGACCAGCACGGCTACCAAATACAGCCCTAAAAACTTTTAAGGTGTTAACGTGCGCACAGTCCAGGAGTTAAGAGCTCTAGGAGCCACCCCAGATTACCATGTAACAAGGCTCTTACAATGTGAAATGTCTCATTTCTGTGCAGGAAGGTGAAACAGAATATGTCTATCTCTGCTATATTTTGAACCTAGGCAGTCATTGCTCCTAATACCCCATTGCTGGAGAAGAATGGGGCTCTGGGCTGGGCTCTGAATCATCCCAGGGTTTGTGTGATGGTGAGGAAAGACAGCCAGGGTCAGTGATGAATAGAAAAGAGGTGGTCTTGCAGGAACCAGCTTCCTTTAGGCACTTACCCTCTAGTGGTGACAAGAAACATGCAATGCCATGCATGTGGGGCTTGCAAAATGCAGCTCCCTACTCATGCTGTGAAAATGCGTGTCTTCTGTGCTTCTTTTATTCTCTTACTCACAGTCCTGTCAGAGGAAGTGTTTTTTTCTGTATTCCTTCTCATCCCCTCTCTGTGCATGACAGTCGAGTTTTGCTCTTGGGCCATTATAAGTGGCTTGTCAGTCCCCTTCCTGACCTTCCTGGAGGAAACCTTATATGGCTAAAATATATCTCATAGAAACATCATCATTGAATCTCCTTGGAGTTCTGCCCATGGTAACAGTCACTTGCAACCAAGTCACAGGCTGTTTCTAGCAACAGTCAAAGATGGGAGCCATTCCATCTGCAGTGAAACAAAGGACACACTGGGTACACATGCATTTACTGTCCAGTAATTTACTGCACAGTAAATTACTGCACAGTAAGTGGTTTTTAGGCCAGCATCTACACATACAGGCATTACAGCACAGTAATGCTGTGTGTGGACTGACTTGGGACTCAAGTTAGTCCCAAGTCCATCCACACATGCAGTGTTAATGTGTAGTAAGGCATCTACACATGCCTTACTGCTCAGTAACTAATCGGGCATAAATTTGCTACCTGCATCATGCAGGTAGCAAGTTTATACCCAAGTAAGCATAAGTCGCCATAGTTACTGCGCAGTATAAACGTGTGCCCGTGCTGTGCAGTAATTTGTGGTTACCTAAATTACTGCACAGTAATTGTGCACATGTAGACATGCCCACTGAAGAGACATGCCACTGATTTCTGCCTGTGACGGGGACAGTAGCTTTTTCTGACTGTGATCAATGTCAAGGTTTTTAGACCAGGTAATAAAGATTTCATGAGTAATCTTGTGCATTCGATCTTGATTACAGTAAGGACTCAGAGCAGCAAGGGGCAGAAAGCTGCTCCAGGGGACCAGGAACAGTATATGGTTTTGAAATGTGCTTTCAGTGGTTCTATCCCTACTGTGTTTGAGCTGCATTAGCTGATTTTAACTGTGTTCAAAATCAGCCTAGTTAGCAAAACGCAGAGCAGACAGAGCCATAAACATTGTTCAACAGAGGTGTTACCATAGTTGGGCAGTTTATGGGCACTGATCTCCCTTCAGCGATTTCACTGGGCTTCTGTCTGGCATCTTCTCTTTGGAAATGATGTGATAAACTAATGACTGTATTTTACAAGCCAAAATAGCTTGGTAAAGAAGAAAACGCTAGACCTCCCAAACTATACAGGCCACCTTGAACCTTTGGTATCTGAGAAGTTTTAATATACTGTCCACAACAGAAAACTTTCAAATACAGGGTCCCATCCTGAGATGCTCCCCTACCCATGCGATAGTGAGGCATCTTCAGTCAGATTAGGGTCAGGGGAGGCAAAGGTCAAAAACAGGTTGGCAGAAAAGCACGGCTGGACAGAATTCAGTTTTGGGAACGTGCCTTGGATCGCCGTGCTGGCTGGCTGCCTGGCCCAGAGTTAAAATGTCCTTTGAGATCTGCGGCATGTGTGCTGTCGCAGTCTGTGAGAAAGCAGCAACACGCTGCAGTTTTTCAAGGGCCTGACTGTACTGCCAAAAAGCAATACGTCGTTGGGCCGACATGTACACTAAAGGGAACCAGAGAAGCCGGATTTAACGCACTTAAAGGAATCCAGCGTATTCTGATGAGGAACATGGTATTTTATCCAGACCAACAGTCCCACAGCCTGCCGCTATCCAGCCTATTGGCTATTTATCTCCATATTCCACTGCCTGCCAAATTAGACCAGGTCTATGGTCCCCTATAGCTCAATATCCCTCTTCTTATCATACTGATGCAAAGTCCTAGTATGCTTGGCCAACACTAGAGGTTTCAGGAAAAGGCGCAGCCCTTCCCCTATCCCTTGACTATAATTGCACAGCACTGACTCACCGAGAGGAAATTCCTTCTTTAACACAGCAGGTGATCAGTTTATGCCCTAACACACGAAGATGGGCAGGGGTGGATACACACACCAAATTGCAGCGTAAGGCAGAAGACAGAAATGCCAGCTTTATTACTGCAATGCACATACACAAGGGGCAAAAGGCAGCAAAACAACATAACTATCCTGGTGACTTATGCTACTCCTCCTAGGGAAGGGACACAAGTTTAGATGCAAAAGGAAGGTTCTTGATTTCCCCTAATCCTGCTCCTAAAATGTGCATTTTGCTACTTATAACCCATTTTTAACATCGCTTTTTGCGTGAACTCAGTTACTGCGAGAAGAAAACTGCTTTTCAAACTATCCCAAAATGCGCCACAGCGGTTTAGAAATGGGGTGAAAGCCTGGCAAAACCTTGAGAGGTCCTGCGTAGACAGAACGACACAAGCCCTATATTCGCTCCTTTCCTAAAGGCGGGGGGAGATTTTTATTTGTGCCAAATGTCGCACAAAGCACGTTCTTCAGGGAGGTAGGACCTGATTGGGCAAAAAGCCCATTTCCCAAGGATTCGCCCAGCCCGAGAGCTAAACATCGTGCTCCTAACAAATAAGTAATTGTCTCCTGTTTTTCACATCACTGCCTTTGATTTCCTGCGCAGCGAGCAGTTGCCCTCATACGGCGCGTGGCAACGTGGAGTAACACAAGCAAAGGGCTGGGGGGGAAACTTGTGCAACTCTCAGATAGTCCCAACATGATTAAAGGAGAAATGGGGGGTTTTGGAGGGGAAATCTAGCTATGCCCCTTTTTGCAATCAATGCGGGTGTCCACGGTGGTACCTTCTGGAGCATGGGGGAAGCTTTGCAGTTCAACTGAAGAGTTACAGAGGATTGAAACCCCACCCCTTCCCCCCAATCCAGTCATGGCGTGCAGTATAGATGTGGGGGGACTGACTACCCAGCCCCAACACTGTGTGAGGGGAGGCCTAGGAGGCAATACATGTGTGGGGACATCATGGGGGGCTATGGGCTGCCATGTAGCATTTGAAGGGAGACACTGGAGGCCTCAAATGGTGCCTAAACTATGTGAAGGAGGGGAGGGAAAGAGGACCTGCCTTCCCACAGCCACGGTGGAGAGATAACGGGGACTTCAGACAGCCGGCACAGCGAGTAGGGGAGGGCTGCCCTCCTGCGCTGGGTGGAAGGGCTGTCACACTGCCCCTGTAGGGGACCCTGAGCAGAGGGGACTGAACTATTGGCCTGCATGGGGCCACTGAGCTGAATGGGGGGCTGCATACTGCACCCCCACAGCAGCTGTCAGGGTAAGCAGGGTGTGCTGTCTCCCCATAGCAGCGTAAGGGAGGGGGGGATGTGCACGGACCCCCCATAGCAGCTCTAAGGGGAAGGGGATGTGCACTGCTCCCCCCACAGCAGCTATAAGGGAGGGGGAGGGGTGTAGTGCTCACCCCACAGCAGCTGTGAGGGGAAAGGAGACGTGATTTGGGGCTGAGAAATTACCCCCACAGGGGCCATGGGGCTGCCCCCATTATTAATACAGGATTTGGGGGGTCGGGGCTGGGAGCAGCGACTCCCACAGAGGAACCCCTGGCAGGGAATTACCCACCTGCCCCGCCTGTGACGTAACACTCTCCAGTCACAGAAGAAAAAAAAAAAATCCTCTTCAGAGCCCAGGAACCTCATTGGCTCCGCGGGCCTCCCAGGCTCGCCTCTCATTGCCCCCCCGCTTCGTCACTCCGCGCGTCACCCCACCCCCTTCAGAACCCAGCATCTCTTCACACGCTGTCCACGCTCCGCGGTCGGCGCGCGGATTGGCCGGGGAGGACGTAAACAAGGCAGAGGCAGCCAATGGGAGCGCTGATCACGAGAGCAGCACGCTTCCACGCGGCCTCAGCGTGGCATGGAGGTGATCAACAACCGAGGGCGGGGCTGCTGGGGGGGGCGGTCAAGCGTATAAAAGCGCCGCATCCGGCTTGGCTTGGCTCAAAGCCTGGTGGGCTCTGAGCGGAGGGAAGGGCTTTGCTGCTGAGCTGCAGTCAAAATACCACAGCCGGCGTCCTTGCTCTCTTCGCTTGGATTCCAGCGCCGGGCTAAAAACTTGGAAAAAAGGGCTTAATTTTTTAGCCAGAAATTAAAGAAAAAATTTTTGTTTTTTTTCTGCACGATTTTTGATCACATTCAATTCCAAACCCCAGGCCTTTGTGTTTTTCCCCTCCCTTATTTTGGCCATTGCAGTTGAGCCTTCACCCCCTTCCTCTCCCTATTTCTATCTAAACCAAACCAACTTTCCTGCCACCATGGTGATGTTCAAGAAGATCAAGACTTTCGAGCTGGTTTTCAGCGAGCCCGACAAGGTCTACTTCAGCGGGGAGAAGGTGGCTGGCCGTGTGGTGGTGGAAGTGACTGATGTCACCCGAGTCACGGCCATGAAGGTGTTGGCCTGTGGCGTGGCCAAGGTCAACTGGGCCAAGGGCCCCCACCACCGCAAGCAGGAGATGGAGTACCTCCGCTACAGTGATGTCCTGACCCTGGACGACAAGCCCACTGGTGAGAACCCGAGACCTAAATAATGCGACCTAAATCATAGGGCTCTTCTGCCCTAAAAAAGCCAACTTCCTGGCCTCTTTTTTGCCCCAAAATGCTTTTAAAGCAGGGTTGGATCAAAAATGAAAGGTTGGGTTGAGTAATATTGGAGGTGTTTTCACACAATAGGATACTCGGCAGCCAAGTAGGGCTTTATCTATGGTTGCTTTTGGTACTTGGCTCTGTTACCAGAGTAAAAAAAGAGCTGCTATTTTGAAGTCTTGTGGTTACATCCTGGCAAAAAGGTCCTAGAAGTGTTTTAATGATTCATTTGGACCTGGATAAACTAGCAGAGAGCATTAGTTGGTCTGGTGTAGGAAGCGTGTCTAAACCGAGGAGTAACACAACTTGGGGGGTGCAGTGACAATTGGGAGATTGCAGCTGGCAGTGAAGACCTTAAAGAGGTTGATGCAGCAGGAGCTGCATCTGCAAAGGATGGGAGCAAGCATTTATTGGCAGGGTGGCTGTATTCCAAACAAGCTTCCTGAGCTGCGTGGAGAGGCAATTATAATTACAGTGTGTGAGTACAGTATACAGGACAGGTGGTACAGCTGGGGAGCCGCTTGCTTCTCTCCTCTTGGCACAGGGAGTGACGGGTGCTGTAACTCCCTGTGCCAGAGAGCCAGGAAATCACACACCCCGGAGGCAGGTTGGAAGAAGGCACAGCTTCCCCGCTTGGCAGGGTTGTCTGTGTAAGAGTGACAGGGAAGACCAGGGATGATGTGAAATGCCTTGGATGGTTTTCCAACTTCTTTATTGGCTCAGATAGAGATTTGCAGTGGATTATTTGCTGGGAGGGAGGATGTAGAGGCCAGTTCTGAGTCCTTACTCAAGAGGATGTTTAAGAAGCATGAAAAAATTGCAACAGCAATATAGCAGAAGTTTTTCAGGATGTTTCTAAGTAACAGCATAGGTTATATCCAGCACAGCAAACTTTCGCACTTGTGTTGTTTCAGCTGAGGCAGGATGTTATGACAAAGCTGAGAACATGCAGCAAGGCTTGAGGTTTTTAACTTCCTCTCTTTTTTTCCGCTTTACAGATGAGGATGGCTCTGTGATCTTGAGACCTGGGAACAAATATGAATACAAGTTTGGATTTGAGCTTCCTCAAGGGTAGGTATTGATCAAACGCATCATCAGAAATGCTAGCCTTGTGACGAAATTCCCTTGGTGGTTAGTTCTGTGTGTGTTTTTAATGAGCTCCTCTTGTATTGCAGACCCCTTGGTACTACCTTCAAAGGGAAGTATGGCTGTGTAGATTACTGGGTGAAGGCTTTCTTGGAGCGCCCATCAGTCCCACCTCAGGAGACAAAGAAGCATTTTGAGGTCATGGACCCTGTTGACATCAACACTCCAGATCTACTGGTAATTGTCAAGTTCTTGGGTGGTGTTGGGGCAATGGTGGGGCTGTTTGCTAGGGGTGGTTCAGAGGGATATTTGCTATATATGTAAGTTTTACAGTTCCAGGGCAGATTAAGTATCGTCTCCTAAGGAGATGAGTGTTCCACATTGCTCAGAGCCCTAAAGGAAGTCTAGGTTAGTTGTTTGAGATGGGTTACCTTTCTCTTGAGCTATGTACATCAGTGAGTGTCCATGAAGCAGGACACTAGAATCTACCTGGAGATGCAAATTAAACTGCATGGAATACAAAATTATATGGCAGCAGTCTGGCAGGATATGGACAGGATAGAATAGGACACACAACAGGCTGTCTTCATTTGTGTAACCAAATCCTTCTGAATCTTTTCCAGTCTCCCGTCTCTGCCAAGAAGGAGAAGAAGGTGTCCTGCATGTTCTTTCCTGATGGCCATGTGTCTGTCAGTGCCAGGATCGACAGGAAGGGGTTCTGCGAAGGTGAGCCTGGCTTCCAGGAGGACTGGGAGATAAGGGGGCTGAATGGGACAATGCTTGAAAAGAGCATTGCTTTGAGCAAGAAGGGAGGAGGAGGGCATGATGTTGAACTGTGTGATACTGTTGAGCAAGGAAAGTGGGCTGTGAGTCAGAGAAACTTCCCAACTAGATTGGGCATCTCTGCTTTAACCAGTATAGACTTGGCCATGAATAAGCTGTAAGAGAATCATGGCCATTGTGGGTAAGACCTTCCCTGTAACTAAACAATCCTGTCTTCTTTCAGGGGATGAAATCTGCATCAATGCAGACTTTGAGAACACATGCTCCCGCATAGTGGTACCCAAGGCAGCCATCATTTCCAAGCACACCTACCTAGCGAATGGCGAGACCAAAGTCTTCATCCAGAAACTCTCCTGCGTACGTGGCAACCACATCATCTCAGGCATGTCTGACACCTGGCGGGGCAAAACAATCCGTGTCAAGAAGATCAAACCCTCCATCCTGGGCTGCAACATCTTGCGTGTGGAGTACTTCCTGCAGGTAAGGGTCATGGGTACTGAAGGATCTCTCTTCCACACCAGGCCCATCATCGGGGAATATTACATGTGCAGCTGTCCTGCCAGGAACCCCTCTCCTCTCTCAGATTTGCTTATTGGGGTTTCTTTCAGGGCTTTGATACCTGCAGTGGTCTCAAGCCAGTGGAATAGACATGGCTAAACTGTAAATTTAGTGTAATCCCATGTCACTCCCTTTCCGTTAGGAATCTTATACAGACTTTAATGCAACAGAGGAAGGGTGATGTCATTCCTGACCATCTCTTCATCTCATTTTTGCAGATCTATGTCAGTGTTCCTGGCTCCAAGAAGATCATCCTGGAACTGCCTCTCGTCATTGGCAGCAGATCTGGGATTGGCAGCCGCAGTTCCAGCATGGCCAGTCAGACGAGCTCTGAAATGAGCTGGGTGGACCTGAACCTCCCTGATGCTCCAGAAGGTGAGCTGGGTGCTGTTCAGGGGAACATCCCTTGTTTAGCAAAGAAGGGCAGAAGGTGGCTGGTCCAACCTTCCAGGAAGACCATGGTAGGAACAGTTATGCTGTTGCATAGCAGGGATTCGAGACAAAGCCTGGGGGTGGGGAAAGAAGTTGGATTGGTTCATTTGTAGTAGGAATAAAGCTGAAACTTGTATCACAGCTCACAAGTATCTCCTCCTCTTCCAGCACCCCCATGCTACCTGGACATTGTGCCTGAAGATCACCGCCTGGAGAGCCCCACCACTCCCCTTTTGGATGATATGGACAGTTCCTTTGACAGCCCCATCTTCATGTATGCTCCTGAGTTCAAGTTCATGCCTCCACCTACTTACACCGAGGTGAGTGAGGCTGAGTTTCTGGTGCTGAAGGCAACCTGAGCAGGGAGAACCATGGAGAAAAGGAGCATTAGGGTTTTTTTCTTGCTGGGGAAGTGGGCTTCTAATTCGTATCAGTGCCCTGGCAGCTTAGACTCCTACTTAACTTCCATGAGCAGGTCAGCAGTAGGGAAGGCAGGAGTAATCATAAGCCTCTCTGCCACTTCCAATGCTGCTCTGATGGGATCTGGAGCTTTAGCTTTGAAGTAAGCTTAGAGCAAAATAGTCTTTCTTGCTGTTGGGTTTGATGGGCTTGCCTTAATCTTTTTTTTTAGCAGACATCTAAATTGCTTCTCCCTTTCCCTTTCCAGGTGGATCCTTGCACTGTCAACAACAACGTGCAGTGAGCGCTGAGCGAGAAAACAGCCATTGCTCTGTTTCTCCAACTTTCCATGAACTCTTAATCTGCATTGATTATACCCAGCTGCAGCAGAGTGGGTAGTAAAGCCCTGATGCAGAAAAAGCATTGCAAGAAGGATGCATTTGACGCATCCAAGAGATGCAGTGCAGAGGGTGTCCTGCTTCTACCTGCTGTGCCGAGAAACGTTGTTCAGTTCCAAGGGGGCTCCAAGCCTTGCCCTCATCCTAAGGCCTTCTAGGACTTCCAAAGAGAGACGTGTAGAGTGAGGCAGTGATGGGGGGGGTGGGGGCTCATGTAGCGTGGGGAAGGTATCTGCTCCTTGATGAGCACTTGATTTGAATAGTTATGAAGGAGAGAGGCTTGAGGGAGAAAGTTGTTGGATTCTAGCTCCTGAAGACTCAGAAGCTGTTCCTGTAGCAGAACGGTCACCATCACGATGCCTTGAATCTGATCTTGCAAAGTCAGGCTGAACATGTCGTATATTCATTCACCGGGTGTCTGGAGATGTAATGTGTGTAAATGGGGACTGTGTAAGATTATGAACACAGCAGGGTTGTTGCTTTTGCTTAAGCCTGTGCCTTGCAACCAAAAGCTTGAAATTCTTAAATTGTCCAGCAGAGTTTTGGGGCTTTGATAAAAACACTTGGCGAAGGGAGGACTTCTGATTCTGGAGTGATAACATCCTTTCAGAGTCTCAAAGAAAGCAACAGCCCTGTAAAAGGGGAAGTACTTGTTATTTCATGCAGTAGGCAAGAGATTTATTTTTTTTCCTGCATGTTTGTTTCTTTTTGTTATAACAAGCAAATGGGACACTAAAGTCCAAGCATCTTTCAGGTGCTCAACTTTTTGACACCGAATCAGTTCAGACTAGTGTCGTAACTGACTCTGGGTTTTTTCCTTAAGTTTGATCTTATTTACATTATCTGAATCTACTCAACAAATGCAAGCTATAACTCCACAATGTTGATGGGAAGAATCACTATGACAGTCTTGGGTTTATTATACTCAGATTTCACTTTTCCATCCTTTTCTGTGGATACAGACATGGTATTAAAAACCATCCCAGTCGGCACTGCTTGGGTCCATGAGCCTCTGCAGATGACACGGAGGCTTCCTTGATGGCATTGTACAGCCTGAAGAGTGTTTAAACCCCTTGAGCCACTGAATTTTTGTCATGCATTCCCTTTCCTGGCTATCAAAGCACAAAGTCTCAAAGACACTTTGACCAAAGCTTCATCTAATGGTGCCAAATAACTTTTAATTGTGTGTTGTCCAGAGGCATCTGGGGACAAAAAGCCTCGCTCTTTGGCCCTAGATGCCATAACAGAGCCAAAAGCTCAACCCAAAAGCGACTGGGAAGGTTTTTGAGTGAGGAGGGAGCTGCTGGCTTTAATGCAACAGCTAGTTTGCCCTCTCCAGACACGGGAGACCAGCACTTTTATGATTTTTTTTTTTTTTCATTCTTTTATTGTGTATTAACCCAGCACTGCATATCCTAAGTGTTACTAGACGGAGCCAAGCTCTGGAACGCTGCAGCTACTGCCTCCAAAAGCTGAGACATGAATTGGGTGGTATACTGCATTTTTTTTTTTTTTCTACTGTGTTTTTTATTTTGTATATGTTTGAGAAGGTTTTTATATTTTGTACTAAGATCCCATAAGCCCCTATGGGGCCACTTTTATTGTTAATAAAAGTCTTGAAAATGAAAATGACTGGAGTCTCCATTGCTGCTATGCACCAAGAACCCCTTGTCAGGGAGGGGCAGAAAATGGGAAAGCTTTTAAGTTGGTGGTGTGAGAATTAAATGCCACTTCTGCTGATGCAGTTGCTAAGGGGCTCAACACATAGGGGCTTATGGAGGAGGGGATGAATGCAAAGGCTGGATCAAAGCCAAGAGGCTGAACCTTGGGGGCACTTTTTCCAAAAGGGACCTGAGGTCTTTGCTTTAAAGGGCTGAACAACTGTGGGTTTGGGGTCTGCGGGTATCTGCATCGATTCCCTTCTGAAACAGGCATTGCTAAAGTGAAATGACTCCATCCACTGAAAAGGGGAGAACCTGGAGTCCTGTAGCTGGTGGTCTTGTCCGTGACCTCCAGGTAGGCCACTTGGATGCCTGTGGGGTTGTTTGCTGTTGCATTTAAGAAGGTAGCATTCATCCCTGGGCATACTTGGCAAGATCTGATGTGAAGATGGGTAGGAGCTGAAAGTCTGGATATCAGCTATATTCAGTACCCAACTGTTCCAACATAATTGAGCTCGATAGAGATGGTGGAAATAGAAGCACCAAGAAAGAGGTTGCCCAAGGGGTCCAGGAGAGGATCTGACTCTCTAGTCTGTGCCCTAGGCAGTGGATTACCCAGACTTCTGTGGGAGGTTGGGTGCAGCTATCTTATGATCCTACAAGCCAAGATGCTTATGGTAAGGATCCCAGATGGCATGCGAGACCTTTGTTTTCTGCAATGAGCTTCCCTCCCAAGCTATCTATGAGCCAATCAGGTAGATGTTAATGGAAAGTCTTTTCTACCTGCTACAGGGCAGTGCCTTACATCTCACTCTGCTCTGAACTTAGAGAATGGCTTGGTCACTTCCTGGCTTTGCCCCCCCCCCCTTGGTTCATCTACAAGCTGCACTGGAGGAGGTGTGATTTTGATCAAGGGCAAAAGGCTGCTTTTGCCTGGGTTTGATTCAGGCCTGTGGGGTTTAGGTAAGTGCGTCCGAAAGAGAAGCAGTGTTTTCTCATCGGTGCTCGCTGGTTTGGAAAGATGCCCCCTTCCTTTCTAGTTGTCACTGCACGGAGCTGGGGTTTTCTTCATTTTCGTTGCACAGGGCTGAGCGATTGGCCCACAAGACTGGGAGCCACTGTTTCTACTCGCCTGCTCCATGCCTTTGTGCAAATCCTCCTTTTTCCCTCTGCCTCAGTTTCCCTGCCTATAACATCAGGCTGAGGCTATTGCTGGGCATTTTGCAAGGGTTGATGGGGTCGCAGCGGAGGAGGGAACAACAGCTGGAGCAGATAGTGGAATGAAGCTGCCTTTGTCTTGCAGCTGCTTTGAAAGGCTACTTCTCAGCATATACCTGCCTTCAGCTGGGGACCCCGCAGCTGCCCGAACAACCTCAGCAAGCCTCTTCGCTCAGGCTAAGACTCATTATTGCCTGCGACACTGACCCTGCGGTTTCTGCCCCTTATGTCATAGCCCCTGGCATTAGATCATTGTGTTTTTCTTCCATATCAGGCCAGGCACCATGCCCAGAGTTACAGATCTGCACAAACAGACAACAGATAAGTTGCACCTTTTGTTTAACTCACAACTTGTTATTCCCCATGAATTTTTCAGGTCTAAATGCATTTCGGCTTCCACCTTGTAGGTTGTTATGACAAGTCACCGATTTTCCACTGAAATGGTACTTTTCTGCAAAAAGTGGTGTTCTTTGGGCAAAGCAGAAATAATTATCAAAATGGCCATAGAAAACAAAATGGTGTTCTATTTCAGGCAAAGTCTGATTTATTTTGCCCCCTGGGCATGGAAAAATATCCTTCTCAGCTCTCTCTTATGATAAGGGGTTGGTTAGAAAGGGTGGCTATGTTCAGAAAGCAGGCTGTGTGGGAACAGCACCTGCTTAGTCAACAGATTGTCTGTTTTTGCAGCCTGTTATCTGTGTAGTGTAGCAACCGTACCATGTTGTCACTGCTTTCCTGAGGTCTGCAGGGACAGATGAGATCTGGGAAGGGGTGGCTATATCGCGGTTCATGAACCGTCACTGGAATTTAATTACTTTCTAATTGCAAGGTCCAGGTCTCATCTTCAGCAGCAGATTTCTTTTTCTGATAAAGAACTGAATTGAGATTGTGGCACGTGAGCCACCAAGAGATTGTTGGAGGACTCTGACTTCTAGGAAGGATTATGCACGTAGCAGTGAGGGAGATGTCCCCTAGCTAGGTGTCACTCAGTAATCCCATGATCTTCACATTGTCATCTGTGTTAGCCCCAGCTGAAACCAAAGTAGCCAGCCCTGTGTGGACAGAAAAAGATCTGGAAGTTGGGACTCTGGAGACCTGCCTACACTAGGGCAGCAAAACAGCTGCAGGGACATGGACAACCAGCAACAGCTTGGTTGCATTCCTTGGCCTTGCAACAGTTCAGCGAAGGCTACACTTCAAAGCTGGTTCTGCAGCATCTGTTTTTGTACAGCTGCCCCAGTGCACTCTGGGGTGAACGGTTAAAACCATTTTGGTGTCTTAGAGTGGGGGCTTGTGGGTAATTTATGGAACTGCATTGTGGGAAGTGGTTAGGAGGACCTGCTGACCTGATACAGCTGCACTCACACTGTCAGCCGCCCTTGTTCAACCAGATCGACAGTATTTTCTTGCATACAACACACACACCATTTTCTCAAAAACCAGCTGCTGGGAATAGAGGTGAGTGCTATCAGTCAGGAAATACGGTAACAGCAGTTTCTGCTGCTATAAGGCTGCACAGTAACTTTGCACGTAATCTATAGGAAGCAGAACGAGGTGAGCAGGCTCAGTTAATTACTACAAAAAAAGATCTTCTTTTCTTCGTGCTGCCTTTCCAAAGCAAGGTCATATCTTATTCCAGGCTGTGCTGTATGTGAGAAAATACAGGAATAATAATACTAATAAACTCTCCTAGAAGGCTTCAGCCAGCCAAAGCAACAAAGGCTGAATTCAGGACAAGCAGCTCCAAGCCATGGGGTTTGCGCCAGGTCCTGATTGTATTTCCCC
Organism: Crocodylus siamensis; assembly: GCF_052110815.1. Taxonomy (NCBI): domain Eukaryota; kingdom Metazoa; phylum Chordata; order Crocodylia; family Crocodylidae; genus Crocodylus; species Crocodylus siamensis. The sequence goes on along the minus strand of NC_143400.1, from coordinate 14,199,097 downwards.
TTGTCCATGTGACCTTGGTGTCCCCTTCACCTCTGTGCCTCAGTTTCCCCCTGGCCTTTTGAGGCCACTGGAAAGTTTCACCAGAAATTGCATTGGGGTGGAGCATTGACGTGGCCCACAGAGCAGACGCAAGGGAGGATGCTGTGAACTTTGCAGGCCATGTTCTGCGGGCATGGAGAATGGCTCACCCAGCTGGCAGCTGATACTCCTGCATAGCAGAGCTGAATGGGCTGAGCCGCAGCTGGCATGCCCGCTGCATCCAGCTCTCAGTCTGGTTGCATAGAGGCTAGAGTAGGCAAGACAGGTGTCCCCAGTGTCACAGCCAACTGGGGCAAAGGGGAGTCCAGGGATGTGGCCAAGTATGGGCAGAAAGGGCAGTTCATGGTCGGATGGCTCTGAGGGGGGCCAGGAGCACTTCTGGGTGGGTTTGAGGGTGGGTCACAGGGGTCTTCCTGGGCAGAATGTGGCCGGGGTTTCAAAGCACTGCCTGCTCATTCCATGTAGGTGCTCTGTACAAGCAATGAGTCTGCTGAGTCTCAGGGCCTTCTCTTGTGGAGGCTGAACAGGTTCAGGTCCCAGAGCTTCTCCTCGTAGGGCCTGCCCTGCTGCCCCCAATCATGCAGGTGGCCTCCTCTGGACCCTCTCCATGCTGTCCACATCCCACCTGAAGTGCGGCGCCCAGACCTGGACACAGTACTCCAGCTGCGGCCTGACCAGTGCCGCATAGAGGGGGAGGATCACCTCCTTGGACCTGCTTGAGATGCATGTGGGTGCATGACAAGGTGCGGCTGGCCTTCCTGACTGCATCCCCACACTGCCGGCCCACGTTCATCTTGGCATCAGTGATGACTCCAAGATCCTTTTCTGCTTCTGCACTGATGAGAAGGGACTTCCGCAGCCTGTAGGTATGGTGCTGGTTCTTCCTCCCCAGGTACAGCACCTTGCACTTGTCAGTGTTGAATCTCATCCTGTTCTCATCCTCCCACCCCTGTAACCTGTCTAGGTCCGATTGCAGCCTATTCCTCCCGTCTAGCGTGCCCACATCCCCCCACATCTCAGTGTGATCAGCAAATGTGAACAGGGTGCTTTTTACCCCCTCGTCCAAGTCACTGATGAAAATGTTGAACAAGTGCGCGCTGGAGGACTGAGCCCTGGGGGACCCCACTGCCCACTTCCCTCCAGGTCGAAAATGACCCATCCACCACCACTCTCTGGGTGTGACCCTCCAGCCAGTTGGCGACCCAATTGACTGTGTGGGTGTCGACACCACAGTCCCCCAGTTTCTTAATGAGAACGGGGTGAGAGACAGTGTCAAAGGCCTTCTGAAAGTCCAGGAAGATTACATCCACTGCTACCCCTGCATCTAAGGATTTGGTGACCTGGTCCCTATGTCCAGCCTAAAACAGTCTTACAGGAGTTCGTGACCCTTGGATCTTGTCATCCCCTTGGGTGCTCTGGTGAACAGGCGTTCCCCCAGATCCTGGTGTACTTATAGGCTGCCACCAAGTCACCCCTGAGCTTGCACTTCTCCAGACTGAAGAGTCCCATAGCTCGCAGCTTCTCTTCATAAGGCTTGTTCTCTTGCCCTCCGATCATGTGTGTGGCTCTCCTCTGGACTCTTTTTAAAAGCACTCAGTTGCCTAAGGGCCGATGGACACATGCCTACGGTCACGCAGGAGCAGCAGAGCAGAGAGTGATCTCAGTAGCTTCAGACCCCCCCAGACCAGCCTTCCTTGCTAAGTCCAGGATGGTGTGAAAGGCCCAAATCCAATGATCCAGCCAAGGAGACTGGGAGACACACATTGATCAAAGGATTATAGGAAAGTGGGGCTGGAAGGGACCTCACAAGGTCACACCTTGCTCAAGGCAGGATCAGCATTGATTAAACCAGCCCAGCCCAGCCCAGCCCAGCCCAGCCCAGCCCAATGTCTGTCTAACCCACTCTTGAACTTCTCCAGGGACTCCACAGCTTCTCTAGGTGCCCATGCTCGACCACCCTCAGAGTCAGAAAATTCCTCCTCATTTCCACCCTCCTCATCTCCAGCCTACACATGCCCTGGTGCAGGCCCTTAGTCCTGTTCACTGTGGCCACAGAGCAAAGCCCATCTCTGTCCTTTCTATAATCACCCTTCAGGGATTTGAAGACTGTTATGAAATCCTCTTTTGGTCTTCTCTTCTCCAGACTAGCCAGTCCTAGTTCTCTGGTAGCATTTCTCCACCTGCTAATGCAGAGGAGCCAGCCCTCAATCCCAGGGTAGTTCTTCCCCCCCAGCACACCCCAGCACTGAGGCATCCCCTGGGAGCAGCAGAAGAGAGCAGCAGGGAGAACAGGCTGATCCCATGATGAAGATCAAATCTCCTCCTGCAATGCAAGAGGGTGGGGGATTTTTCCTGTATGCAACAACAGGTTTGCTGCTCCTCTGAACCTGGTGGCTGCAACCTGAGCCTCTGGATCACATAACAGTATAAATACCCGTGCCTAAGGCCAGCTGGCTGGGTGCTCCTCCCCCCGAGCCAGCCTTAAATAGCAGAAGGTGGTAAAATGACAAAATCTTTGTAGCACTCAAGGACCCTCACAAAAAAGGCAAGGGAGATGGGTCTCACACCTGCCACTGCTCTGCAAGGGGAAGGCAGAGCCAGGCTCTGCAGATCTGCAAAACCTCTTGTGTTCATGCAAATCACCCTGCACCCCTGTTTGTCAGGGTCCTGGTTAGGGCAGAGGTCTAGGACCCCTGGGTTCAGTTCCTGGCTTGGAAAATAACAGTACTTTTAATCAGCAGGTCTCAAAGCTCTTTACAAAGGCAGTTGATATCTTATAAACGGGGAAACTAAGGCATGGAGAGGGGGAAGAAAAATTGACCAAGAACACTCAGTGGGGCAATGGCAGAGCAGGGCATAAGCCGTCTGGAGCCTCAGTTGTGTGCTTTGCTTCAGGACATCCTGCGGAGGGGTAGCAAGGGGCAGTGGTTAGAGCAGGGAACCCAAGCTGCAGTTCCTTGAGTCTTGTTGGGTTGGCAAGTTGGGTGAGTGCCTTGGCTAGGCAATCAGGATGCTACTATTTGCTCCCCCGGGGCAAGGTGGGGCCGGTGAGTTAATTAGTGTTTGTGCCCTAGATTTCAGAGTTCTGATGAAGGAAAGATTTGTCAGGAACTGCATAGAGTACACAGATGAGTCACGAGGGAGCAATGTCTCTTGATGGAGATCCCAGCCGTCAACAAAGTGTGTACTTGTGGGACAACCAGCTTTCTTCTGTCAATGTGTTCCAGTAGCACCCACAGGCCTCGGAGCTGGGAGCAGGTGGCTGCTGCGCCAGGTGCTGTACATGTCCGCAGCATGGGAAGACTTCCCAGCAGCGGTTCTCAGACTAGGGGACACCAACTCATTCAGGGTGATAACACTTCATGAGTAGAGGCCTGAGCCCTGCAGACATTCAGGTTAGCTGACCAGGGCTAGGAAGTGAGGTTGTGAGTCGGGAACTGGGGGCACCAGGGAAAAGGACCAGGGCCCGTCAGCTTAGAGCCTAAACTGAGAAGGCAGAAACACTGTGGCTACCCTTGGCTTGCTTTCCATAGAGGGTTCTGGGTGGGAATCTGATTACTTCTTTCCATCAAAAATGCCAGGGAATGTTTGTAACAGAAGCCAAAAGCAGTGGGGTGAAAAAGGGCTCTGATCTGAGCCACTCCCAGTGCTGGGACAATTCCCTCTCTGCCACAGACTCCCCTGCATGTCCTTAGTGCAGTCTCATCTGCAGTATGGGGGGAGCAACGCTGCCAAGGGCTGTTAAAAGGTTGAATGATAGTAGCTGAAAAGTTTAGGGTTGATTATAAAGAGAATAGCAGAGAGCTAGCCCAGGGATGACTGAGTCTGCCTTGAGAGGTGACCTGCCATGACTAGAAGAAAGCAAAGCCAGGTGCTCCAGTGCAAGCTGCTAGAGCAAAGCATCCCTGCTCCAGCCCAGGCCCAGCACTGGCTCGGGTAAGGGAGGTGTCCCATGTTCAGAGGCTCGGCCTTGACGTCAGACACATTGTGCAACTGTGCTGCCGACGTCAGGGGAGCCCCAGATCCATCCACCTTGGAGGAGCAGCACAGCAGGAAGATGGACTCGATGGACTAGTGGTTTCCCAGGTTGCAGCTTTTGGGAGGTGGCTGGGCTGGATGATTGGGCATGATGAGCTGTGCTCAGAGGCTTGTGGCTTTGTAAGGCGGGGCTGGACCAAGCTGCAGGTGCCCCTAGTCTAGATGGTAAAAAGGCACTGCAGGGAGAGGTGAAGTGTGGGGGAGACCTCTGGATAGGAAGGGGCTGGGGTCCGATCTGATTTGCACCGATGCACTTGTGCAAAGGCAATGCCAGTGGCTGAACTGCTGGGGAAGCTATAAGAGAATCCCACATGACACCCTGCTCATCAGCAAAGGCCCCGGGGTGACTCTGTGGTCACGTGGTGCCTCTCTCTACAGAACTGCCTCTGCTATCACCCCACGGGAGAGGGAATCGCCCAGCCCCGGTGAGCTTTGTGACGCAGATAAAGGATCAAGCGCTGTAAATAAAAATAGAACTTTGCCTTTCTCAATGCACAGACCAGTGTGCAGGCCTGCACGTACATGCAACACCCATCAGCCTGTGTGTGTGTGTAAGTGTTGCTTTGCTGGTAGCCAGCACACACAGGCCACTTTAAATACAACAGCCCAGCACATTCCCACCCCTCTTGTAGCTCAAATTCCTGAGCCTCTGTTTTGGGCAGTGGCACCTGCCAACATTTCAGGTGAAAGTTGCTATTGTTTCATAAAAGGAGCTTAATTATCTTCTAAACACCTCTTAAAGGAGGTAGGGGAGCTATAACCTGGTATCTGGAAGAGGTGAGGTTTGCCTAGTGCCATCGATACTTGGGAGAGGTGTTAGACAAGCCCAGCCCTGTCCAAGGGGGCCTGTGGCTGTGCCCACAGCTTCCATGACCTGTCCCCCAGTGAGGACTGCTCAGATGCCACCAGGATGGAGCTAGATAAACAAATGTTTTAGCTAGAAAGTCAGGGAGTGAGTCAGGAATAGAAACCAGGAGCCCTGAACTGTTATTCTACCCATTTTGTTCCTGCTAGGGGACAGTCACTGTTTGTTGCAATGCAACAAAACCCTCTCATAACAGAATCCCTTCAGATCCCACTGCCCCAGTGGCAGAAAGTCCTTGGCCTTCAAGGCAAGACAGAGAAGTGAGGGGCTGGGGCACGGTCAAAGCCCCATCTTGCTGGGGTCGTCTGATCCCAGCAGTCTTTCCTGCCCAAGTGCAGGGAAGGGGCTGGACCTGATGGCCTGTAAAGGTCCCTTCCACACCCTAATGAAACTATGAAAGCCAGTTTGCAGTCGGCTCAGAGGATCCAATTCCCCATGGGTTTTAGGCTTGCCTCGGTGCTGGGGAGCAGGGGTACCCACGAAGTCCAGGCTCCAGGGACAAGAGCCCCATTTGGGCTGTGCAGCTCAGCAGGCCCATGGGCCCTGCTCCCCAGCTGGGACCCTGCGCTGCGAGCCCCAGATACACAGGGATATTTTTGAAGCTGCCGGATCAGCAAAGGATAGGCTGCTCAGCCTGCCATCCCAACCAGCCTGTTTACTCATTCCATTCCCTGCAGCTGTCCCTGAGCAGCTTAGTTGTAAAGAGCCAGGATGAGCCTTTTCCTGGAAGCTGTTTACCGCAGAGGAAGGAGGCCGAGGGGGCAGGGGGCCAGCCTGGACCTCTCCGCTCCCTACAAGGAGAGAGAAGGTGGCACTTGGATGCTGAGCCGGGTATTCAGTCCAAAGGTGGGAATGTGGGCTCAATCCAGATGCCAGGGAGGATGGGGGGAGAGGACTTTACTGGACAGAGCCTGAGCTCCTTCAAGGGAAACAGACCCCCATCCTCTCCCTGCAGATAAACACAGAGGCATTCAAAACAGCTCCCTGGCCAGGCAGAGGAGAGCTGGGGAGGAGATCTATACACCCCTCCCTATTGCAGCAATCACCTATCAGTCTGTCTGTCCAGCCATTCCTCCATTTCATCTGTCTTGTTTGTTCATCCTGGCATCTATCTATCTGTCTGGCTGTCTGTTGCCTCGTGCATTTGCCTACTCCACTCCACCCGCATACACGCATGCATGTAGGTAGGCATCTAATACAGTAACAAAAAGGGTTAATCTCAACTTTCCTATGTTCCTAATGCTCTTTGGGGACAAGGCTGCAGTGACCGAGGAGCCAGGAAGGAGTTGTCGCCCCTGTCCAGGCTGTTGGTGAGGCCTGTGCAGAAACCATGCCCGCAGCCCTGGCTTGAAAAGGAGGTTGGAAAATTGGGGCGAGAGCAGAGATGAAAATGTTCGGGGCTGGAAAGAACCAGGGAGTGAGAGATGGGGGGTGCAGCAGGGTCTGGTAGGCTGATGATCAAAAAGGTAGGGTGAGAGGAGCCTGGGTTGTAATCACACAGGGAAAATGTTATTTGACCCATCAAATAAAGGTAGGACAAGAGCCTACCAGAGACACACCCCAGGCTGGATGTCTTCAGATCCAGCCCCAGATGCTTAAGGCTTAAAACAGAGGTTTAATCAGGGGTTGGTTAATCCCCAGGTTCCAGAACGGGTACAGAGATTTGCATCACAACCAGTAAAGTCCTTTATATAGGAGGCTTAAATGGAGGCAAACTTTCATTCGGATGCTTTACAGGCACTTAAGGAAGGACAATGGGCTTGTCTGTCTTGCAAGATCTGGGCTTTGCTGCCAAACAAAGCTCTTAAATCTGAATCAAAGCCATCACCTGTGTTTAGCCCCAAGTTACGAGGCTCTCCCCAGAGGCTGCTGGCTGGTGGAAGGTGGGTGGAAAGTTGCCCTCTGAAAATGCCCACTGCCATAATGGAGGTTTCCACAGCTGGTGTAGAGCTGGGGTAGGGGCTTTGCACCCTGGGGCTGCTGACTGATGCTAGAGCCCGGGAGCTCTGCAGAGTCTCCATCCTTGCAGATTGGCGTGGTTGGGAATCAGGATTATGGCCTCCAAGCATGTGTGTATCAAACCCAGGAGGGGTATCGGTGTCCATCCACGCCACTTTTAACCCACCAGGCTCCAGAAAAGGAGCCAGGAGTCCTTGATGCCCAGCTCCTCTCACCTTTGGCCTACTAAAGCCCTGGTGTCTCCGCAGAGAGCCCTGGGGCATGCTAATCCCCTGGCTGGAGGGACTTGGCTGCCTGCACTTATTCCTGGACAGTGGCTTCAGCTTGTTTTCCCTTTGTCCTTTGCAGCATCAGAACTGAGGCAAAGGTGATCCGCACAGCAAAGCAAAAGCTGCTGTTGCTTGCAGGCCCAAAGGAGAGCAGGCGCTGGCTGGGGCTCCATCCTCTTGAAGCCCAGAACGACCCCATGTGCTGGAGGGCTGCTCAGCACAGGCGAGGGGCAGTGAGGGCCCCTCCACCCCACACTGGCTGGGATGTTGAATAAGTTGTCCTCCCAGCTCTTCCCATCCAAAGGACTGGCCAAATGCGAAAGCAATCAGGGCAGATCTAGCAAGCGGCAGATGGGGTGGGGGGGTACGGTACAGGGCTGTGGGGAAGGGGAGGGGGGGAGACAGGGCTGTGAACAACCCCTCAAAGGGACCAGGTTGAGGGGCTGTTTACAGCCCTGGGTTGGGGGGATCTGGAGGGATCTGCTTATGCTAAACTGGGGGAAAAATACACCCTCAACCTGGCACTGTGTCCCAGCCTGGCACTGATCTCTTGCCAGCTGGAGCCTCCCCTGTGCCTGGGAGCTCCTTCCTGCTCTCGTAGGAGCTGAGTTTGATGGTTCTCCCTTTACAGCAGCTCCAAACTTGCCAAGCCTGGTTCCCCATTACTCCATATTTTGCAGGGTCGTTCACAACAAAGTTGGGAGCAAAACGCTACTAGACCAGAACATTTGCAGCTCGCGCCCTTGGCAGGAGACCTCTTTGCCTTAGCTCCTGGGTGTCTGGCATTTGGGCACATTTCCTTCCTTTTTTAACTCGGATTGATTCATTTGACCCAGTTCGTGAGTCTCAAGGTCATTTTTTGTTTTTTCAGGGCCGTGACAGTCGTTTTTGCTGTTGCTTCCACCCCCATCTCACCGGAAACAGGCTAACCAGCCGGCTACTCCGCAGACCACGCCGCACGGTGGTTTGAATAAGAGTCCTCATGGTAAGCAGTGCTAATCACTCCAGCAAGGGCTATGTCCTGCAAAGTTTAAGTCTCCAGCAAAGTTAGTCTGATAAACCACCTTGATGCAATGCAGTTGCATCTTGTCATTTGGGCATGGCCTGAATCGGTATGATTTGTAAGGAACCTATGATTAATTCCATAAAAAGGGTTCTGGGAAACCCAATAGAAACAGAAAGTAATTCAGGAATTTCTTTGCCATTGAAATGAAACAGAAATATTTAATTAGGGGCAAGGGAAATCTAAGGTGGTGTGAAAAACAGCCAACCTGGCAGCTTTGCGCTGGGAGCAAAGACCAGAAAATAGCTCTGACCAGACCCCAAAGTGAAAAGGATCCCTCTCTTTCAACCGACTTGCAGCTGAAAAGTGAATGGAGTTTGCTTAGAGGGTGAGAAGTACTTAGCGGTGTTAAATCCTTCTGGGTTTAATTATTTAAGAAGCTAGTGAAAAGGGCACAGGTCCTTTTGTGTGGCCCCAGCGTTGTTTTTAGCACAAACACACACAGAGCCCTTTCTGTTTGATATCATCTCTTTTAACCTTCAGTGCTCATTTGCCAACGACCAGTGAACTTGCTGAGCTCTTCAACGGCTCCCTTGAATTTTAGTTTCACTTGGAACAAATAAGAAAAGAAAAGAAAAAAAAATAATAAGGCAAATGAAACCCGTATCTCGGGGGATGGTGAAGCCAGCTGCTAATCCAGCAGCACTTGCCAACTAGACAACCATGCAAGGTTGTTCCCGGGGAGGTCTCCTCAAACAAGCCCCATCTGGTTTTAGCAAGCAGCAGCTCACGCTTCAGCCGGGAGTTGTAGAGGGCTCCAAGCGGCATGCCAGATGGCAGTTAATATCAGATGTTTTGCTGTATCCTGCCCTGTACAAAGCCAATTTGGGTGAAGGGCAAGTGTGTTTTCTTTGTCCAGGATGGGTACAGGGAGGGCTGACATTTTCTCGTCGCATGGCATGTATTTTGTCAAGAGCTCTGTCTCCTAGCAGGACCAGAGTATCTTTCCTATCACAGAACATCACTGCAGAGATATCCACGCAATGCAGTGATGCAAACAGAGGGCAGTACAACAAAGAACAAACAAGATCCCAGCTGGCCCGGGACTTTAGCTTAGACGCAGTCGCTTGACATCCTTTGATCACAAAGATATCTATTTGCTTTGTAAATGGAGAAACTGAGGCACCCAGTGGGGACAGGACTGGCCAAGGGTCCCTTGGTAAAGTGCTCAGGATACCTGCCTTCTTGTCTGGCATTTTTCCTAAGCTGCTGGGAGCTAAGGCATCCCCAAAAGAGTTGATCGTGATAGGGCTTGATTTCAAAGCCTTTCAGTCGAGAAGGCAGAACCAGACTCTGTGACTCTATACGACACTCATTAAACTCCACCTGGGTTAGGTGATGCGCTACAGAAAAGGGATTGGGGCCATGGAGGATCGTAAGAGTTTTAAAAAAGGAGGTCATCTCACTCAGCACCCTGGCAGGATCAAGTCTGTGGGGAATTGTAACAAGTCTAAAAATACCCAGATTAAGATGGTAATGATTTCCTGTGCTCTAAGCCTCTCCAAGGTCTCCGCAATCCCAGATTAATAGAGGTTTATGACACGCGAGGGAGGAAGGTCTGTTTTTATTAGCTCTTTTACAGCTGGGTGGACTGAACACGCTAGATTTATTTGTAGGGCCCCAAGGGACCATTTTTAGCACTACAGCAGTAAGAAATCTAGTCTCTTCACTATGCTTTCACTGCCCAAGACGTGCAATGTTATAAGGAGACCAAATCGTGTGAGTGTCTGTGTGTTTCTTTGGGGAGAGGGGGTTGTGTTTTGGGTTAGGTTTTTTTTGAGGGCGTGAACTGAGAAAGGCTTTGAAAAACACACGACCTTATTTCCTTCTGCTCCCCCTTCTATCTCCTCCTGTTGTCCTTTATACAATAGTATAGTATAAATGCTATACAGTAGTATAGTATTTTATATAGTAGCATGGTATAAATGTACTGCGGAACAGGAGGTTGTTGCTATCACAGTCCAAATAATAAATTGCAGGAACGTAAACCCAAATCAACACAGATTTTCAAAAGCATCGAGTGTTTGGGGGGCTCTACTTTAGAGCCGTATAGGGGCTGGATCACCTGCCCTTTGCAAATCCTCCCTGGGGTCTTGAACCCTGGAAATCACTACCCCCTTTGAAAATCTGGGCCTAAGGGCCTGATGCTGACTGTGGTCAGCACCTGAAAATAGGCCTATATTCACTATATGAATCAGGGCATCATAACCTGTGCAACACAAACAAGTCCGTATACATGGGTGGGAGTGCTAGGAAGGACAAGCTGCCCGTAATACTACATTACTATATATCCTTGTTATTATGACTTTAGTTTTCCCTTAAACTGAGTCACGCTCCGAAAGAAGGGATGTTTTGTGAAGTAGTAAGGGGAATCCCAGAGTCCTGCCTTTCCCATTTCTAAAAATCAGAGCGATTTCAGAATAATGACTCAACTGAGAGACACTAAAGGAAGTGATGACCCTTGGGGATGAGCCCCAGCAGATCTGTTTCTAGCCACATGCCCAGCAGAAAAGAAAAAGACCCCAATATTTTTGAAAGAAAACATTAGACCATAGCTATATGTCTAAAATATTAGACAAAGACATTCAACCCCTGCTGAGAACTTTGCCCCTTCAATCTTTAGCTGAATCTTTGTGTGTGTTTTGAAGAAAGAATGGGGGGGAAAATGGCATAGAAAGCAAGGAGGTATAAATAGCAAGGCCAAGTTTCAACCCAGCTGTGACTCTCCACTCCCTTCTCTGCTCACCGATACTGTTATTACAGCTGATCTCATACTCCCCAGTGGGAAGTAGCTTGTGGCTGGTAGATGATCAGCTACCGAGTGATTGGAGCAAAGCCGTTTTCATGTGAGCAGCCACTTGCTGCCTGCGTGCTCTTCTGAGGAGGAAGGCGGGAGGGGGGGGAGGCTGTGGCTGTTCTTTGTGAATCACGTCCTTTTTCTTGCTTGTGGTTTGGGTCAGAGACATCGTTCCTCCGAGCCTGAGTGGGAAGGCAGAGGCGAGGGGCCCATCCATCCTAGAATCATAGACTAAGAGAAGTTGGGCTGAAAGGGACCTCCAGAGGTCATCCAGTCCAACCCCCTCCTACCAGAAGCAGGATCATGCCTATCCAAACCATCTTCTAACTTCTTAGATAAAACTATGGTGTCAGACCTGACATAACCTCAAGACGCTACACTCAGGAAAAGTACAAAATCATAGAAAATGAAGGTTAGAAGGGACCTTAGAAGTCACATCTAGTCCAACCCCCTGCTCAAAGCAGGACCAGCCCCAACTATCATCCCAGCCAGGGCTTTGTCTACCTGGGTCTTGAAAACCTCCAAGGATGGAGACTCCGTCACCTCTCTGGCAAACCTGTTCCCGTGCTTTACTACCCTTCTTGTGAGCAATTTTTTCCTAATATCTAACCTCAACTTTCCCTGCTGCAACTGGGGACCATTGCTCCTTGCTCCGTTAAAAAGCAGGGGACAATGGCAGCCAAAGTCTTGCTCCTACTAGGGCTCAAACCTGCTCCAGAGATCGTGCAAGGCTTTTGCAGGAGCATGCTTCAGCTCCATGAATGCACGCCCCTCTCCAGAGCTCCTCCTCATGGGCAGTGAAGTATGCCCATCGGCCATGGGCCTGTCCAGGCTTGAGTCTCTCTAAAGCCAGGATTGTATTCCTGGTAGCAGATTAAACATCCCCAGGCAATGTGGGAGGAAAGCCAGCAGGGTGCTGTATGAACCTCTTGGAAGATGCCTGAGGGCGAGGTGACCCTACCCCAAGGATGGTGACTCCCAGAAGCAATTTACAGGCCAACAGTAATGCTAACAAGGATGGTTGTTCAGAGCCCTCAGATGACTTTGGTTGCTTGTCCTTGCGCTGGGGTGTGAGCATAGGGTAGGTCACACAGGTGGTCAGTGCAGCTGGGTGGCTTTTTTGGTCCTTAAACCTCAGTCAAACCTCAGTCATACCTTATCTGGAGTCAAAAATGCTCCTGACACCCCTCCCCTTGGAAGGCTCCTAACTCCCCTCTGTAATACCCTACCCTCTCCCCTGGAAGAGTGGAAAATAGACAGATGGTCACAGTGATAAGCCCATACAATGAACTGGGTGTATTTCTACAGACACTTGACCATGAAGGGGCTGGGATGTGGAGGGAGCCAATTCTTTGTTTTAGATGATGTTAACCTCTTCACTGCCTTTCTTCAGCTAGGATTCCCTTTCCTGGCCACCCCACCCAGGACCTGGGCCAGCACCTCCTCTCCATCAGTTGTCATTTGGAAGGGAAAGTGCAGAGGATTTCATTACAGGAATCCTTAGAGGCTCCTGCCTGAACCTCTTTGCATGCAGTGCTGTCCAACCTCATTGTAGGAGACCATCCCTGTCCCAGAGCTGAGAGAGGAGAGATACCTGTCACCTTTTGGGGAAACTGAGGCATGGAGTGCCTAAGGGATGTAAGCTTAGTGAGGTCTGCACCACCCTCTCTTAGGCTCTGGTGGACATCCCAACCTAAGTGAAGTGCCCAAGGTCACACAGGAAATCTGTGGCAGAGCCAAGACCTAAGCCCAAGTCTCCTGAGCCCAGTGCCTCAGCCATTTCTCAGACCCTGTGAGTGCTACAGGGCAAGTGCTCTGGCTTGCCTGGAAAGAACCCAGCAACCAACGGGGTGAGAATAAAACCAAAACTCTGCTCATTAATCGGGATGCCCCATGAGTTATTTCGGGCCATGTTCACCACCCTTTACTCAGCCTCTCCTCCAGCCCAGCTCCCACAGACCGGGTATTTTTAGTGCCTATTTAATCTCTCTAGTGGGGGTCCTCCCTCTGCTGCCCCTTCACGGCGGGTGGGAGGATCGGACTCATTTTAAATCCTGCAAAAAATGGCCCTGCCTTGGGTATGTGGGAAAGAATGGGGTCAAAATGTGGGATTTAGGGGGAAACAATGAATCAGGAATCCGCTGGCACAAGGTGGTGGCTCAAGGAGACACTGCCCTGCCAGAGGACACTCCTTTGTCCATCCATCTCCCCCCTTACAGTGCTATTGCCCAACAGCACATAACCTAGCTTCATTCACGTTACACCTTAGCAGAGCACCTCATCTCCACCAGCATGAGACATGGGAGAGAAGTGGGGGAACAGAGCTGTGTTCCCCCTTGGCTGGCTGAAATTCGTCCCTGAACACTTCGGGGGAGTTCGGATCAGACCCAGCTGCAGAGCCAGACACAGGCACGGGCAAACCAGCTGGCTGCCCAGGGCCCAGACAGAAAGATAATTTTTTCCCTGATTATTATCATCATTATCTCTGGTGAAGGGGGGCCCGATACTAAAAGTTTGCCCGGGGCTGCCAGGAGTCTAGGTACAGTATTGCCCAACTGCCTTTGTTCCTCCTTCTGACCCTTGGTGCTTCTAACCAGAGCTCCCAAAGCATTTTTGTTAATTAAATTTGGCGACCCCTTTCCTGGAAAATGACCTCATTTTTATGGGGGAAACAGTGGAACTGAGGCAGAGCCAGAAGTAAGCAGCCGAGGAGCTGTTGGTAGGTTGGTAGGAGAGTTGGGAATGTGGGAGCCCTGTGCTCTGCCCGTCTATCTGCGGCCTTCCTCCTCATTTGTCCCCCTCAACCCCGCTCTGAGCCTCCTTTTTCAGCAAGCCATGCTCTTTGTGCCAGTTTGAATTGTTCAACAATAAGCATTTATCTCCACTTTACTGCTTGTGCTATTCCAGAAGTGCTGTGCTTGCTGGACGCTTTATCCTAACAGATTTCCAAGTATGGAAAGCCCCTCAGAGCCTGCCTGTTACTACATCTCAAAAGCACCGTGCTGCATCTTTATTTCAGTGGGGTGAATGGCCAGCTTTTGAATCAGTGGCGGTTCTGAAGAGGAAAGGAAAAAAAAGTCAAAAAAGCGTTTTGGCTTTGATTGCAAGCTCATGTTAACAGTGTTGAGGTGGGGGACTGACATGAAAAGCTGCTTTAAAACTTAAAGTGATTGAAACATTTGGGCTTTTTTTTTTTTTAATTCTTTTTCATTCTTTTAGACGAACTGTTTGGTGAAAGCAATGCAAGAACCAGAGAAGGCAGCTGGAGCTGCACTGTAATCCGTGTAAGAGCTGAAAAATATTTGTTGGGGAAACTGAGGCAGAGAGAAGCAAATTCTCTCTCACCTTGAGTGAGGAATGGGCACATCTGGGGCACATCAAAGTTTCCTGGGAGATACTGCGGGGGTGGGTACTGCCCATGCTTTTGAGTGTCCAAGGCAGGTCCGTTCACCAATGGTCTGGCAAGGGGGTGGGAAGGGGGCTTCTCAGCAGCCAGCAGATGATGGTGCCGACTCCTTGCACCCCTTTAGGAGAGGACGGCCCTTGCTTCCAAGCAAGACATCTCCAGAGATCTCTCCAGAAGCCGTAATAACCCCCTTTGCTGGTGACTCATGGCAGGAAGGGACTGCGTGTTCCTTGATATGCAAGCACAGATGAAGCATCAACAGCACAAGGCAGTGGGTGGACCAGCCTGCCAGGGCCATGCGGCCCGTGTGTGCGCACCCATGTGAAAGAGGCCTCTGGCCAATTAGCTGGCGCCTGATTTCCCCAGCCAGCCAATCGGCATCCTCAGACTCCGCGTGCACCAGTGAATGGAGCGTGCTGGTCTCAGCCCAGCTGCTGAGTGTGAGTGTGTGTGTGTATGTGATACCAGGCAGCCCTGGGAAAGCAGCTCCAGATAACAGGGGAGCCAGGCCCCCAGGAATGGGCTTGGCTCTGACTGTCTCTGGGAGGAAATCAAATTTGCTTTGACCCCCCGCAGAATTGCCTTCTTGGGCCAGAGCCCCTGGGCTCGGTCACATCAGAGCCTGCTGGGCTGGCCAGTAGCCCGGCAGATGTGACTTCTAGTCCTTGCTCTGTCCTGGGTTTCTAAAGGTTTTGGGATATCTTTGAGGAGCTGGCTGGTTGTGCCTCAGTTTCCCACCCCCAGACAGAAATAGCACTGGCCTGCTGTGCACTAATGCTAGAGAAAAAGCCAGGATTACTGGGGGCAGAACCCAAACGAGGTCCCAGTAATGAAGATACTGGGCTACGGGTTCAAGGCCAGCCCCTTCCCCTCTGTGACAGTGATATACTCCCTGGTCTGTGTGATTTCAGCTCCCCCCAAATGTAAGGCAGCTAGGTAGAAGCAAACCTGTCTGGTTTTGCTGCATTAGGAGGGGAAGCGAGAGGTGCAAAGCACCAGCATATGACTCAAGGGCTGGGGCAAGTGGTCAGCTGGATGTGCAGGGAGAATGGAGGTGGAAAATTTGGGGGGAAAGATCATTGCTGATGGGAAAGTAGGGAGTCTCCCAGGTTTTTACAGCCTTTGGGGCTGATATGAAATGAAGAGCAATCACAAAGTGATTATAAAACACTGTTGCCTGTCCTACCTGGGGGCAGGAGTGCATGACTCAAGAAGTCCCAACCACTTCCAGTCTCTCCAGTATGAATCACCAGCATTTGCTGTAACACCTTTGGTTTCACCTTGTAAGTCTCTTTTCCTCCTTGTAAGCCACATCTACCCCTGCTCAGCTGAAACAAGCACTGCTCCTACCTAGAGTGGAAGGGGGTTTAATTGATGCCCTTCTCATTTCTTTCCTAGAAAGCAAAGGAGGTCAAGTGGTCAATGTTAGCATGGCTGGGCTGGGCAAGAGGAAGGAGAAAAATGCAGGATATTTCACCAAAGATCTGTGTGCAATAGAAACACACAAAGAAGGAGGCCTGTGAGAAACCCTCCTCTGCTGTCTGATTGGAACAAGGGCTGTGTGCACATGACCAGCCATGCACTGGCCTCGTGCTACTTGTTGACTTGCAAAGCCAGCCAGCCAGCTGCTGGATTGTCAAGACAAAATGATGTAGAGGTTACTGGAAGCAGGGTGGGGATACACCGCAGCCCTGAAACCGCAGAAGAAAGCAAATGGGAAGGTTGAACCTGCATGAGCTAAGACAGGCAGGCTGCAAAACACACCTGTTAAAGTCTCTTTTTAACCCTTTCAGTATAAAACCAAAGGGGGAAGCAACAAGAGTGAGAGAGCGCGGAGGATTTTAGTGAACCCGGAGGCTGGGCTCTGGCAGGATAGATAACCTGTGCAACTCAGTGCTGCTGGGTGTGAATGCTCACCCCTAGCTCTTGTGGAGAACTCTCCAGGGGCTGATCTAAGAGAGGTGGACAAAGGAGGTCGGCACCATTGTCCCCTTTGTACAGATGGGAAGACAGAGGCAGAGGGAAGCCTTTGTCAAGTGCCTTTGTCAAGGTCAAAGCATGACAAAAATGTCAGTCAGGACTAAGAGCCAGGTTTCCTGTGTCTCAGGACAACTCTACTCATTGCCTTCCAAAGGTTAACACATGTAATGCAGAGTTACAGGCTATTAGTGAGGTCATTCGCTGAAATTCAGACCTGTAGGGGAGGATGCCCCGGGTGTGTGATATTTCCCAAGGCCTCCTCCTGATTTTACTCTCTTGGGTTATTAGCAAAGGTAACTCATGCAACAGGGATTTCCCGGACATGCAGCTGTAATGCCATGCCTCTGGGTGGCAACGAGGGCCGAGCCTGAAACTTCTGGATCTTAAACCATGAGGCTCCATGGCCTGCTCTAGACACCCCAGCTATGGTCACTAAAGCTGGAGCGGGTCCAGCCAGCCTGGGGACAGGAATCAGCTACTGCAGGGCATAATGAAGAGCGACCTGTGGAGCTCCCTGCTGCCAGATGCTGGGGCAGGGAATTCCTTAGGGAGATGGCAGTCAGGGCGGCTAGGATCTGGAACCAACTTCCAAGGGAAGTGGTGCTGGCTTCTACCTTGGGGGTCTTTAAGAGGAGGCTTAACAATTACCTACCTGGGGTCATATGGGCCCAGTATTCTCTCCTGCTCAGGGCAGGGGGTCGGACTTGATGATCTACTTAGGTCCCTTCCAACCCCACATCTATGAATCTATGGAACAAAAGCCCAGAGCAGGTTCCTACAAGCTGCGGCACCAAGAGGCAGGGCAATGAGTTCACCTCACAGGCTTCCTCCTTTCCCTTCAGAGCAGCAATGAATCACAGCCTTGGCAGCTGTTCCCCTCCTCGGAAGAGCACTTGCACAATCCCGTGGGTCAAAGGGCTCTGTGGAGTTAAGCTTGGTCTCCCACGATGGCCTCATGGCCAAACTGAGAAACTACAGCCTCAACAACTTAATGGGCCAGTGGCTAGGAAACTGTCTCCAAGCTTGGACCCAGAAAATATTAATAGGTGGAACTGAGTTGACATGGTGGAAGGTGACCGGCGGTGTCCCTCAGGGCTCAGACCAGTGCTTTTCAACATATTCATCAATGATCTGGACACGGGTGTGAAAAGTGTACTGGCAAAATTCATGGACGACACCAAGTTATGGGGGAGTGCGGTCATGGTAGAGGACAGGCTGGGGATACCGGCTGACCTGGGCAGGTGATGTTCAACACTGAGAAATGTAAAGTGCTCCATCAGGGAGGAAATAATCCACAACACACTTACAGGCTCCATGGTGCTACATTAGCTAGCACTGCAGCTGAAAGAGACCTGGGGTCATGATCGATCACAGAATGAACATGAGCTACTGATGTGAAGCTCTTGCCAGCAAAGCAAACAACACTCTGGCATTCATCAAGTGATGCATCTTGAGCAAAACTAAGGATGTCATCCTCCTGCTCTACTCGGCATTGGTTGGAGTACTGTGGCCAGTTCTGGGCACAGTCGTCTGACCCCAGCAGTCTTTCCTGAGTAAGAGCAGGGAGGCTGGACCTGATAATCTTGTGAGGTCGAAACTAAGCCATAGCTCACACCAGCGTGCTGGCCTAGGTGGTGATTGTAGAGGAGAAAGTGGGAAGTACCACATCATTCAGATCTCCGCTGGCTTCCAATCTGCTTTCATGGATTCTGCTACTGACTTGTTGGGTGTCCCAGGGCACATCGCTCCCTCTTTTTTGTGTTTTTGTCTCCCACCTTTCCTCCCTTTTCTATTTAGCTTGTAGGCTGTTCAGGGCAGGAGCTCTATGTACATGCAATGGGCCTGATCCAGCTGAGTCCTATAGATAAGACTGGTAGAGACCAGAGGTGGAGTAGACTAGGGTTGGTCCCAGCTTCCCCGTATCTAACTCTGTAACTTCTCCCTGTGCTGAAACACATCCCTGTGTTAATCCCTTCGGCTCCTTCACTGGCAACAATAAAGCTTATATTTTATACCAGCAGTAATCCCCACTCTCTGCTGAGATAAAACTCATGGGTTATGCTGGCACAAAGGTGAGTGCTAAAGGGAGGAGAAGATTTTAATCAGCGGGACACTGACTCAGACCCAAGAAGGAGATAACAGTTGTTAAAGGGAATGCCTGCTCCAGAGTCAAGATAAACTCTCAGATTTGACCCAAGGCTTTAGCATATGAGGCATCTACGAGTTCTTCACTTACAGGAAAACATGCACATCCAGTGCTGCCATCCCGTGATGTTAGCGTGAGCCAAATCATACTGAGTTTTATGCTTCAAGCCCCAGCTCCTGGAGTCAGGGGATGACATGAGACTCTTAGCTTCCTTTGCCCTTGAGGTGGGGGGAGAGAGGCGTGGAACAACAAATGTGATCCTAAGGGCTTAGATTCCCCAAGACCGAAACCCACCAAACTTTGAGGTGGATTCCAGCAGGGGGGTTACCTCACCCTGAATCAGGATGTAGGTGAAAGAAGGAGGCTTTGTCAGCAGGAACAGAATGAAGTGTGAATGCACACTGTGCTTCTAAACAACAGCTCCCTGCGCTTCTAGTCATCACTAGATCACCCAGCACTTTATAAAGGAGGCTGGTGTCATTATTCCCATTTCACAGATGGGAAAAGTGAGGCACAGAGAAAGGCAGCAACTTCACAACAGAGCTGAATGAGGGCATGAAACCCTGTGATACTTCCTCCCCGAGCATTTCCAAGACAGGATAAATGATTAATAATGGCCTTTTTCTTTCATGTAGGAAAGATGAAAGGGCTTGGGGATAAATGGATGAGACCTTTCCACTGAAAATGATTCTCCTTCCAGGGGAGGTAACCCAGCAGCAGGGTAAAGGTGGGGTGTTCACAGGACTGGGAAACAGAAAGGACCCATGATTCATCAACAACTAAGTAATTAAGGAATTAAGGGCTTGTTAAGCCTAAACACTTGCCAGTGGGAACAAATAATAGTAGGGATAGCACCGTGAATGCTTTGGGGTTTGAATGATTAAGGATCAGGCTAAGACGGGCTGGGGGAGGGGGTTAAGTACCACACCTTTGCTACTGTTGTGTTCTGTCTGGTCACAGTCGGAGATGGGATGCTGGGTCAGACTCACCCTGAGACTGATCCAGCCTGTCAGCTCCTAACTCGAGGAGGTCTGATTCTGTTCCCAGCTCTGCCATTTAATTACATACTGTGCCTCAGTTTACTTGGATATAAAATGAGGATTGCATATAAAATGAGGTGGCATATAAGGAGAGAAAAGACTTGATGGAGGAAGACCAGGATGCCAACATGATAAAACCCCTCTCATTGCTGGTGGGTGAGATCATCAGGAAATCTCCCAGGAAGGAGGCTGATGCTGGAAAAGCTCATCTAAGGTTGCTTTTGTAGCAGGAGGATTTATTGATGGTGCGCAAGATGAACTGAGAGCATGGGGAGGCTGCCCACCAGCATGGCAGGGTTCGGTGATAACCAGAGTGGAAGGGGATTTAGACTTTAACCTTGAGAAGAGTACATGCGGTCTGCAGGGTTTTGCTGGCAAAAGTTGCCTTAGGTTTATGTGTGTCCATACACACGGGCCTTCTAAGTCATCAAATCCATCCCCCTAAGCTCCCAGGTCCCCATTTTTCCCTGAGATCATTCAGTCTGACCCCTCTCACAAACCACAGCCACAAAGCAACCTATAAATGCCCCCAACCACATGCGACAGGTAAAGAGTGGGGGAGATAAGGTATGGCTAATGTCTTCACTTCACAGCACTGAAGGTGCCTAAGTTAGGTTGGAACATTTGAGGGTCCCTAAATTGGGTTGGAAAATTTATGGGAAACCATGATATGCATAATAATAATAATGACAGGTCCAAGCCAAGACCCTGAGTCTCCAGCCTGGGGGAGTTTGCAGATAGAAGAGAGGTCTGAGCTGTTTGCAAAAAGCTTCTGCCTCCTTTGTCATCCCTGCCAAAAGCCTGCAGTGCCAGTGTTCAAAATCTTGATCCAAATTTTGCAATGGGGACCTGCTTCTAATTCTGGGATGCTGGGGCCTCTCGAAACATTTGCAACCCCAAATAAGGACAGATACAACTAGTTACCCTACTGCTTTCTCCATCTGGGATCACTGATGGGCTGGTATAACCTTATTCATGAGGTGTGAGAAAACATCCCTGTCATCTGGAGTCTGTTGTAATTCCTGGTAAGTTATTCAGGGCTTTGGTAATCACTCAGCAAAGCAATGAGGCTCTTACTTTTCTTGCGATTTCGTGGGTACCGAGACTAGCTTTTCATCCTCTCCCCCTCATTGATGCTGAACATGGTGCTAGCAAAAGGTAATTTTTAGCTTAGTATTTAGGATTTGTTATGACCCAGGACCCCGCAATCATAGATCAAGAGCCCCTGGTGCCAGGTGCTGTCCCGATGCACCACAAAAAGAGGGACCTTGCTCTGTAGACGTGACAAAGGAACAGACTAGTGACTTGGATTTGTCCATAGCCCAGTGTGGCACAGATCTCAGCCTCTCTACTAAGGATGTTAAGGAGGAGGGGTGCCAACCAGTTCCAGCTGTGCCAAGGGGTTAAATTGACACCTATTAGGAACTGAGCTGAGACCCAGCAAACTCATTTCACCAATGCCTCACTCCCCCACCACCCCATGTCAACAGGACCGCCTTGTGAGCCAGTCAAAATGGCAGGGCTAAACGCTCTGTAGCTCGGCCTTTGATGTCAGCTCATTTGTTAGGGCTGGGCAAAAAAAAAATCTATCAGAAAAGGTTTTGGGGGGGGCTGAGTTGTCAATAAAATGGTGTGTGTGTGTGTGTGTGTGTAATAAATTCTGCTTTCTGTGGAGGTCCTTGGACATCCAAATGCCTCCAAACCAAAGGATGTCAGCTGAAAAGAAAAAAAAAGGTTGAAGCTTTAGCTGCTTTCTGTTGGTATTTGAGTTATTTCAAGAGAAAAACAAATGCCGTGTGGAGAATTTAGATGCAAAAATATTGGGGTTTTCTTTTGTTTCTTTTTGCTGGAATTTTCCATGGTATTTTCAGTGCCCCTTTGCGTAACCCCATCCCCCCCAGCTCTCTACCGGGGCTCGCAGCCAGCTTTAAAAGCAAAAGAGGATCTGCGAAAAGCAAAGGTCAGGAGTTTCACTGAGTGTTAACTGCAAAGAAATGTTGAGTAGCCTAAATATTTATTTCTTCTTGGAGGTCAACGGGATCCACCAGCTCTTGTGCCAGCCCTTGGTTTGCCATCATTCCCTAAATTACATGATGCAGGCGAGAGCACTCATTGGTCCCCAGGCAGGCCCAGGCACTCTCTGATTGGCCAGCGGCCTTTGTTCACATGAACGGCCACTCCGAAGATGCGTGATTCCTTGAGAGTTGTTAACAGGTTTCCTCCCTGTCTTCCCTTTCCCTCCCTGTTGATCTGGGCACGCTTCCATCCCCAGCAATCTGTGGCTTGGTGATGAGTCTCGAAATGCTGCTGGCTGGTCATGTTTACAGCAGGATACAGACCAGGCATTCGGAGCCTGGAGAGGGTCCCCTTGCCATGTATAGAGCACCCCGAGGTCATCTGCAGCTGTCAATCCAAAGGGAGTATCAGAGGAGACGTGCCCCTAGTCCTGCTACTTCAGCATCCTCTGTTTTGTGCCAGTCCCCTGTTCATCCCAGTGGGCTACAGAAACGGAGCATTCGCTTATAATGAAAATGAGCAAGCAGAGTCATTGTCCCATGGAAAAGGCAACTTTTTCCAGCAATATGTGTCTATACACATAGGTCTTCTTGGCCACTCCAAGCTCCCAGGTCCCCATTTTCCCCCTGAGATCAGCCACTCTGATGCCTCTCACAAACTGCAGCAACCTATAAGCCTACACACGGCATCTTGACCTCACCACTCTTCCACCCATCTCTGCCGGGCAAACTTCCAGCCTGTTATTTGCTGGGCGCACCTAACAAAGGAGAAAGGCACTTCCTCAAAGCCAAGGCATGGCCAGAAATGCAGATAAGAGGTAGTCACATGAGCGGCATATGATGGCTGAAGGCACTATAATAAACCCGGTGCCAGTGAAGGCTCATGTTTATTTATGGCTTTGCTCACCATTAAACCTTGGTTTTACGGTCCTTTCACTATTTACATGTCAGCCTGCCTCTCTGCAGGTTTTCCATGGATCTTGTTAACCCTGTGTCCGGACATCTCACAAAATCGGTTTTGTCCTCACAACTGACCTTGAACGGAATATCCTCAAGGGTATTTGAGCTCCTAACACCCACTGATTTCAGACAACAGCAATGAAACTTCAACACCAAAGCAACCTGTGAGCATCTAGGCCAGAGTGTCTTGCTCAAAGCAACACAGGGAGCGAAAACACAGTTTTCCAGGGCTCAGATTAAAAAACTAACCACCGATCCACACTTTCTGTCTTCCAGCCGGGTCAGCTGATGGCTGTTACATGAAATAAGCCTTAATAGGTCCCAGCCCAGGTCCTGGCAGACAAGTATTCATATCATCCCAAATCCTGGTGCAAGTATGAACATAGATGATACCAACATGCCTCACCTCAGCATCTGCAGGTCCAGGTGTGATGGAGCATGGAGAGCCAACACCCTGCTCCAAGGCAAGAGAGAAGCGTACTGGGGCAGCATGGAAGCTGTGCCTCTCATTATCCATGTTGCCTAACTTAATGGAAGGCAAATCTACCATTGTTTAAAATAAAGCAGACCTCTATACATGCACATACTAAAGTGCCTCCATTTCCCAAGATGCATGGAGGACCTTTGTGAAAATGAATAGAGACTTCCTTTCTGGCTAACTCGCCTGTGGAAAACAGGCCATAGGGAAGCCACATGCTATAATTTCTGCCCCGTTCCCATGTCCCAGAGTAAAATCCCTTCTCTGGAATTGATATAAGCCTTGGTGGAAAGGAAGAGGAAAAGGGTGGGGGGTGACAGGACAGGAAACTGCTGATGTTGAGCTACAGAAACAATGCGAGGCCATAAATCAGCCTGGGTCAAGCACAGGAGTTCAGGGTTTTCCATACCTGGAAACTGAGCATGTAGTTTCAAGGGGGCAGAGGCTGGCTTTTTTCTGAGGCACTAAAAAAGACAAGAGGAAAGAACCAATACCAAGTGTCCAGGTAAGAGCGTGGTGTATGTGCGCCTGCTTTGGTGGGGGGAATCTAAAAAGAGTTTGGATCCAAGCCGTTAGTGCAGACCCCTGACTGCTGGGAAGCCTCATCCTTTCTCCCTGCCTCAGTTTCCCTGTTTGTTCTTTGTCTGCCTTGGGCAGGTAGATTGCAATCCCCTCAGGATAGAAACTGTCTGGCGTGAGGTGTCTGTGGCACACCTAATGTTACAGGGCTCTAATCCGACCTGCAGCACCTATGCCAACCTACTAGCTTGTCAGATGAGCAGCCTAATAGACCAGGCAGCTAACTGGGAATAAGCACGTAGATCAAGTCCTGTTTCTGCTGGCTTCCTGGTGAAGTACTGGTCCTGAGAAGGAGGGTTTTCCTGTACCCAAATGTCCCTGCTCTTCTGGGATCACAGGGTGTGTGCTTTTTTGACTCTCTGCGATGCAGTCTTGTCACGCAACTTGGATGAAGCTGGCATGCCACCCCAGTGTCTCCCAGCCCTGCCCTGGGAAAGGAACTGGGACTGCCTCCTCCCCACAGCCCAGCAGTTCCTCAGCTTGGGACAGCATGTACTTTCTCCCAGGCGTTTCTGCAGAAGCTTGAGTTTGAAGCGCCCTCTGCAGAAACCCTGAGATAAGCTGCACTTATCCTGCCTCCAAGCACTTATTGCAGCAGCCAGGCGTGCGTCACTCCTCATCAGGCAGAGGTGCTGTGGGGGGAACTTTGGTCACTTTTATTCTGCTGAACAGCAGTATAAAAACAATACACTAAGGGGTTGAGGAACTTCATACAGTAACAGGAACAGAATATGCAGTAACAGCAGGGGGAATAATAAATGAGATGAGGTGGATTAGATCACATAGATATGGAGACACAGCAGGCGTTCCTACATATGAATTTACACTGGCTTAAGTTTACTGCGCAGGAAGCAGGAATAAGCCGGCATCTACACCTGCAGGTGTTAAAGCACATTAACACTGTGTGTGGACTGATTTGGGACTAACGGTAGTCACAAGTCAGTCCACACACACAGTGTTACTGCGCAGCAAGGTGTCTACATGTGCATTACTGCGCAATAAATAATCAGGCATAGATTTGATACCTGCATGATGCAGGTATCAAATTTACACGCAAGTCGGCACAAGTCACCATATTTACTGTGCAGTATGGGTGTACACGTGTAGATGCGTGCCCATACTGTGCAGTAATTTTGGTGACTGCACAGTAAATGTGCACATGTAGATGTGCCCAGTTAGAGGTAGGTAGGTAGCTAGCTAGATGTGTCTGTATGAAGATAGAGAGCCATTTCTGATCCAGAAGGTTTCATGTAGAAAATGTCCCATTTCTTCTCAAAAGCTTTTCAAGTGAATGATCCCCTCCCTCCCCCCTTGCCATACACAGTTTGTAGAAAGTGCTCCTTTAGTTTGGACAAAACAGCATCTTTGTTGAAAATTTAAAAACTGTTTCAACACAAAGTTCCTGATGGCTTTCCTGAAACAAAAATGGGATTCATACATCGGCATGGACATATATCTTCCACTGTGACACAACGGCCACACCTGAAGAATCTTCCTGACAAAATTCAGCGTTTTTTTACCCATGCTTTATGTGCACGGATAAAATGTCCTTTTTGGGCAGCGTTAGGGCTGTGTGGGTATGTGGGAAGGATTTCCTGGCTGCTGCAAGAATATAGACTTTTTCTTTGTCACAGAGACATTCTTTTTTGCAATGTGCAGAGCGCCCTTAGCAAAGGGGAACATGTCCTCGCTGACACCTCAATGCATATCTGGTCATTATGAGAAGCAACGGTGGGTCTTAGCCCTGGAAGAGGGGACTCCTGAGGATACCTGTCCACCTTTAACACTGCCCCAAGCCGGGACCAGCCAGGTCTTCTTGTTTCCCACTGTCAAGTGCCCACGCTGTTGGTTCCTACCTTCCCTGGCATTTAGGCGCTATGAAAAAATGGAGATCCTGGAAGAAGAAACCCAGCACCATTGTGCTGTTGCCGTCTGTCCTCCTGGAATGGCAGCTTCAGTGTCTAAAGCCCTGAGGCTGTTCATGGCATGGTGGGACCTGGTCTTCTCTCCAGCGGGTTTCCCTTGGGGTGTGGTGATATGGTTGTCCCTGCCAGGGGCTAAAAGCCATGATAAAAGAGTTAGTAGAAAGACTTTATTCTTCAGCTCCATGCCCCATAGCAAAGCCCCTGAACAAGTACAGGAGCCTGAGAGGGGATGTTTCCTCCTGCTTTAAGGTTCCCAAGAGCCATTTCAGGAGCCCCTGAGTATTTATCTTGATGATGTCTCCTCACAGACCCCAGATTTAAAACGGCCTTGGTCCAGGCTCCTGTTCCCCTGTCCCTTTTCCCTCTGATCGTCCATACCACAGCAGAAAGCTCAGCCTCCAGCCTTCTTGAATCCAAAGCCCCTCTGCAGACCAAATAGGGCTCTGTCCACCCAGCTTGGTTTACCCCTACATCTCCTCTGAGTCTCCCTTAAGACAGCTGGTTAAAATAAAATCACTTTGTGGGACAAAGAAGGGGGCAGAAAGAACAGGAAACAAGCTGACATGCTAGCCTGGCAGAGAAAGCCTTGTAAATATTTTTCCCTTCTAAGCTACTGGTTGCTTGCAAAATCTCTGAGGTTGGGAAAATAAAACCCTGTAGTTATGCAATCGGTCCTGAAGGGAAGACTGAGAACAGCGCATGGGCGGAGGGAAACCTGGCCTGAGTTGGGTGTCTTTGGAGACCGCTCTCTCTGGAGGCAGCTGGGGCCTGATTCTCAGTCATGCTATGAGTATAGTTGGCCTAAGTGTTGTAGGGGCTGCGGCAGAGGCTGCAGCACCCTGCATGCCAGCTACTCCTCTCTCCCCAGCGGCCACGGGGGGGGGATAGAGAGCGAGTCAGAGCACCTGTTAAATGAGATGTCTTAGGATTAATCCAGCATGGGAAAAAGAAAGGCTGGGAATGGCAGGAGGTCAGGGCTCTGGAGGGCTTCACACTCAGTGCTTGACTGATGACAAGTGGCACAGCTGGCTGTAACAAGAGGAGCGATTTCCTAGCCCTCCAGGCGATTCCCTTTGATAACTCCTATCAGACCAGTCCTCCTCCTCGGAGTACCTGTAGGTGGCTTTTCATTTGCAAGCCGGCTGGAGTGCTGACACCTGCTCCCCCAAACAGGCCTCCTCCTGGGCTGCTTATCAGCAAAGAACATGTGCTGCAGAGCTCTCAGGAGGCTGATGGCAGGGGGATATGTGTGAGCCCACACACAAACACGCACAGCCTGTTTCAAGTCTGCAGGGTGCCCAAGATTTCAGCGGCATCGGAGTTGCCATCCGGCACAGGAGGCTTGGCTCCCAGTGTATGCAGTCAGAGAAACATGGGGCAAGAAGGGACCTCAGGAAGGTCATCTAGTCCAACCCCCTGCTCAGAGGGGGTTGTGGAGCCAGTCCACATGTAACAGCTATTCCTTGATTTGATGATGTCTAACGGATAAGTATCTACTGACCCCCGATGCTCACAGCTTATGAAACCTGTGGAATCTGCAGGCACTCAGCCTTGCTTGAGATCTGGCTACATTACCAAAGCAAAGCTTGATGGACCTGGGCAAATGTGATCAGGTCCGTTTTGCTAGCCCAGGACGATTATGAGAACATAGCCATGGCTCAGCTAGTGTATGGACTAGAGGAGGGTGAAGACCACCCCCATGGGTACTAAGTGTGCCTGTGCTTTGAAAGAGAATCCAAGGAGGAAATGGTCCGTATGGACTGAATTCCTGGAAGGCTGCGCTCTGCTGGGTCTATGATAGTGGGGCTTGTATATCAAATCCCTGTGTGGACAGAGGCTGCCAGTCCTTAGCCACATCCATGCAACATGTAATCATACAACCATGGACAACAAGGGTTGGGAGGGACCTCAGGAGGTCACGTCTAGTCCAAGCCCCTGCTCAAAGCAGGACCAGCCCCAGCTACATCATCCCAGCCAAGGCTTTGTTGAGCCAGGCCTTAAAAACCTCCAGGGATGGAGATTCTACAACCCCTCCGGGTAGCCTGTTCCAGTGCTTCACCACCCTCCTAGTGAGCAAGTTTTTCCTAATATCCAGCCTCAACTTCCCTTGCTGCAGTCTGAGACCATTGCTCCTTGTTGTGTCATTGAGAACAGCCCAGCTCCATCCTCTTTAGAGCCAACCTTCTGGGAGTTGAAGGCTGCTATTAAATCCTCCCTCAGTCTTCTCTTCTCCACGCTCCATAAGCCCAATTCCCACAGCCACTCATAAGTCATGTGCTCCATTTTTGTTGCTCTCCGCATGCCCATCCCATGTCTCAGCAGCTTTGATGAACCAGGAGCAGTAAGACTCCACATGTACGCTGGAAGCTGGCATGGTTTCCAACAGGTTTCATGACCTGATTTCACATTATTGAGTGGCTTTGGAGAAACAGCCCTGCTGCGTCTCACACACCTTTCCTCCTGGCACATTCCTCACACTGAATCATGCTGGGAATGGAGCAGGTTTATTGTTTCTTCTGGCTCTGTGCCTGGGCAGGGATGTGGGCCCAGAACCATGGTTGTGTTTGAAGAAGATAGATATGCCTATATAAAGATGGATGGATGGTTAGATGGATGTCCGTACAGGTCAACCACTTGGAAAACACAGGTGATTACATGCAACCCTGTCAAATTTTCTACTTCTCTTCAATTTCAAAGGTTTGATCCTGTTCCAGCTCCCCACAGGGAGACCTTCTCAGAGGGGGAATAGTCAGTGACTACAGCAGAGGTTAGAAGTCATTCATTTGAGAAAAAGTATGATCATGTAGTAGGAATAGGAGGACTCAGGTTCTCTTTCCCAGTCCAGGATGGAGTGTGGCCAGATGACAACAGCAGGGGATCTGAGCTCCTAGTATATACACCTGCTTTTGCTGGTGACCCACTACATGACCTGAGGCATGTTCGAGGAGTTCCTGTGAGATCTCCCCCACAGTAACCTGTGCAAAATAAGACTCCTGTAGTGCATCTGGTAGAGGCATTGAGAAACCAACCTGAAGTGTGTTTGCATCTGGCATGTTGAGATCTGCCATTGATGCATTTTGCAGAGACAAAAAGCATCAGTCCATCAACTGGACAACTTGGAGAGTGATTGCTTGCAAAGGGCTGCCCCAAAGAGGACCCGTGTGTCAACGCAGAATTGAGCTTGACCACTGGGAAGTAAGATGCGTAGAAAGGATAGGGCAGAGTAGGTGGCTTCTCAAGGTCCCTCCCAGCCCTTCTTGTTCTATGATTCTTTAATGATGTGGCTCTGGTGGGTCTTTGAAACTTAAGAAGGAAAAAAGGAGGGAACTGGCAGGAAAAGTATAATAAATAAGAGATACAGAGTGAACCAGGCACCAACGTGTGGGCCTCGCTGGAGCATTGATCAATATATGCTGCTCACACAAAGGCTTTGCTAAAGCATTGGCCTCACTAGCAAACCTGCCTGATGCATGAACTCCTCACATTAACAAAACTTGGCACGTGGACCAGATGTGCACTCCTGTTAAGAGATGGGAGGGAAAGCTAATGGTACAAGGTAAGACAGTCCAGCACCAGGATGATAAGGCTAGAATGGGAACACCCCGAATGTGAAACAAGACCATGGTACAGGCCAGTTTGAGACATTCAAAGGTACAGGTGGAACGCAATATGCAATTTGTTCTGCTCGTTGTATAAAAGGAGAATTGGAAAGCAGGAAAACTTTGTAGTGGCCTGATGGCATTGTGCCAACTACCTCGTCACAGGTACAAATGTACTTGTTAGGCCAAAACATGTTAGAGCTGTGCTTGTAGACAATAAACCTAGCTGAATCTTTGCCACTGAACCCAGCCCGTGGTCGTTCTTTAAGACAAGATTAGTGCTGGGATCTCCTGGCTGTGACTTGTCGACACTGCAGTTCTTGAGACTTCAACACTGGCAACACATCAATAACACCTGATGAGGACAATGGCAAGGATGACACTGATAACCCCAGAGGACACAACCCATCCCACCCCCAGATGTCAAAATGAATACCTCTCTGCTCACCCCCTCCACCTGCTGGTACCAGGGTGGCACCCAGGAATGCAATGATCTGCTGCAGTTGTGCTGATGCAGACACCAAAGCTGCCGCAGCGCTTGCACGTTCTGCCCTGCAACAAGGATCTCATCTGCCTGTGGGGCAGTGTGTCCTCACATGGGCAAATGATATCAGCTGAGCAGGTAACCAGAGAAGGAGGCAGGAGGGTGGCACTGAAGTTATATAACTCATTTCAGAGGAAATACCTCTGAAACTGAAGCCTCAGCAGGACGTGTGCGCATGTCTGTGCGAGTGCAATGATGTACGTGCACGCACATGTATGTCTCGTGGTGAGGTCTGTACAGGACTAGGGCATTGTGAACACTTCAGATCCATTGTTAATGGGCCATGGAGACTTTTCAAGGTCACAGCTTGAGAACCCAGGTAGGCAGATGGTGTAAATCAGCATATCTGCAAAGTGAGCAGTCCTGATTCACCACACCTGGGGGAACGGGCCCAAATCCTCCCAGGTTCACACCCTGAGGAGGCCTGGCCTGCTGATTTCAACAGAGCTGCACCTGTTTGCACCAGTCAGGAATCTGCCACCTCAGGTCAATGGTTTAAATCCTGCTGGGATTGATAATGGTGGGAAGGAATCTGCTCCAGCAGCTGGAAGCAATGAAACCAGTGCTAAATCAGTGGTTCCCAACCTTTTTTGTACCAGGACTCTTTTGTCTTTACAATGATGGCCAGTCCTGACCCAGTGCCCAGGGTTTGAATTACAGGGAGACCTCGGGGCGGCGGGGGCTAAGCTGCTCCATAAGGGACAAGAGGCCCCTGTAAGATTTGAAAATCATAACCGGCGGCGGGGTGGGTCTCTGATTTTATTAGGGCAGCCCAGTTTTTTTTTTCCAGACCCACCCCCCCACAGAGTCAAAGTGTAATTTGAACCCTGCCAGTGCCCTTCACTCCCAACCTGCTGCCCCCTGCCCCCAGGCTCCAGCCCCACAGTGTTGGGGGCAGAGGGTAGGTGTGGGGGGTTAGTGGGGCATAGGGAGCCCCAAGCAGCCCCTGCAAGGGAAAAGCCACCATTTCCCACGTTTTTCTTTTTTAAAGGACTATCCAGTTGATCGATTTCTAAAGTTTGTTCGTTACCCTTTCATCTATTCTTGGGACCCACTTTTGA
Source organism: Crocodylus siamensis (assembly GCF_052110815.1). NCBI lineage: Eukaryota > Metazoa > Chordata > Crocodylia > Crocodylidae > Crocodylus > Crocodylus siamensis. Next base: position 14,168,334 of record NC_143400.1, on the reverse strand, counting down.
GTCGCAACCCATGGGTTGAGCAACACTGTGCTAAGTGACCTAAGCTCATCAGGGCTGGCTCCCATGGGAGAGAATCTGCATTGCAAAGCCTGCCGTGACTGGCCCCTGTCTTGGCAACCTCAGCTGGAAGGCAAGGAAGCTGAGGGACATTGGAGACTCCCTTCCACTCCAGCCCATGATAGGGACAGGCCCTGTTAGCTGGAAGTAGGTTCACTGGACTGACTTGGACCTCGCCAGCCCCTGTCCTGTTGTGTGGAGGTGTCTCAGGGAAGAGACCTCGGTAGTGATGGGGGTTGATATAAAATGGAGCAAAAGATGCAGCCTGGTGTGGCCACGGTGAGCTTGTGTCTGCCTGTCTTCTCCCCATACACATTTATCCATCTATCAATCAAACAATCAACCTCACTATACCTCTCCCTCTCTCTTTTCCTTAATGCATCTCTAACTCATTCTTGCTAATTTTATTCATTTATCCATCATCTCCTTTATTGAGCTTGTGTTTGTCCAAGGGCAGCCCTTAAATAAAAAGATTCAAGCCACAAGCAGAGGTAGTTCCCACTATGCTGGCCAGCACTGAATATATTTTGAGCATGAAGTAAAACCATGAATTATCTGCCACCAGCAGACTGAACAAATCAGAGCTAAGCTTCGTTTCTGATGTGCACATCCAACACATGCCTTCAGATATCTTGCAGAGCTTTGACTTGATTAATCCATCACCTTTACTGACCTGTCAAACTCTCTGTCTAACCTTGCTCTTTATTTCCAAACTCATTTATCGCTCTCTTTTCCTTTGCTAATCTTACCAAACATCTTCATCATCTCTTTGACTTTCTTTTTTGCTCCCCTTCTCTGTCTGGGTGTTTTTCAGACACCCATTACAGCCTCGTGTTAGTATCTAGGTGTGCTATTTCCTCTACCTAAAGAGCAAAATGTTCCATCCGGTCTCCACCTCCCATGTCCCCCTCACCGATCTCTTCTGTTTCAGCTGCCTTTTGAGCACCCACACAGAAACAGCCCCTGCAGCCCTGTCCATAGCTCACAAGCCACTTTCTGCTCCATGCTGCAGAATCGGTTTCCTCCGGAAGGCTAAGAAAAGCTCGGTACAGCCTGTTCCCCCTGCGCTTCCTGTGCAAAGCTGCATGTGGCGAAGTGGGGCAGGTTCTGCTGTGAGAACAACATCCGTGGCCAAGCTCCAAGACAGGGCTTGAATCTCGGTTAGGGGGATGTAGGAATGCTAAGCAGCCCCTCTGACCCCTTCCCAAACCAGAACGAAGCCTTTCCTTACATAGTGCAATACCCCTCCCAATGCCAGGTGGTTGTTCCTAGCAGAACTAAACTTTAGGCAGCCATCCCAATTCAGTCCAGCAGGTCCATGTGCCCCAACACCTTGCTTTCCAGCAACAGTCACTACTTCAGGCTTCTGGAGATCAGTGGCAATAAGCCAAGCCCACAGGGCACCCGCTGGCCCTGTTGTTCCACGCATGTCAGACCAAGAGGATGCCATGCAAATCCTCCCCATGCTAACCGTCTCTTTGCCCCAGGGCGGGCAGCTGTTATTAATAAGCTTGAGCACACATTTGCTTTTCCAGCCAAAGGGATGTGTCTTGGCAGCAGCATAAAAAGGATTCAGAGGAAAATCCTGCCTGGTGTAGACTCCATTGACCCCAGCAGAATGGATTTGGCCCCTTTTGGGGCACTGATGCCAGAGCCAAACAGACCTTGGCCAGGAGAAGCTACTTGCAGAGCCCCTGGAAGGGGCAGGTTCTGCGGGAATGGGGCAGGGAAACTACAACTGCGCTGTCAAATCAGGGAGACGCTGGGAATGGATGTGGTGGGGTGGAGAGCACAGGGATGATGCTCTGGATAGGACTGAGGATGGGGTTGAAAGTGAAACCACTCAGCAATGTGCCCAGCCCCTGAAAAGCACCCAAGTCACAGCAGGGGCAGGAGTCCCCACTGGGTACACATCAGCACCATCACAGCACGGGCAGGAATCCCCTAGCTGGTACAGGTCAGTGTCCTCCCACTGGGCTTTGCTTTCACCCACTGTGGATTTGATCCAACCTGCTTTACCCCACACTGGCCAAGAATCTCCCCAAGCCCAAAGGGCAAAGGTCATGACACTGCAGGGCTGTGGCCTTCCCTAGGTAGTGACACCTGCCTGGAAAGCTGTTCCCAGGAGCCCTTTCAATACCAGTTTAGCACTGGCTCAGGAAGCAAAGCACCTGCCTCCCACAAACACTTCCCACAGCACCTGGATGCTTTCCTAATGGAGCTAGCATTGCTCCTGCTTTGCTTCTGCAAAAGGATGGCGTGTCCAGCCAAGGGGACAGATAGCAGAGGTGAAACCCTGCACAAATCAATGGGCAAAACACAGGGTTTCCTTAGTGTTGATCAGTTCCACAGGGAATAAGGCCATTAGGCTGTTCCCATCCTCTTCACATGGGAGGAAACTGCCTGATGGATCAGAAGCAGAAACACCCATGTGTCTATACACTGAGACACCCTGGGAAGGGCTCCAGACATCTGCAAACTTCTTGCCAGGGAGCTGTGATAGCAGGCTGCAGAGGGTGGTAATTACTTTGCTTCTCGGGAGGAGGGTGAAGCCACCATTCACGTCACCCTTGGGAGCACAAGGGGGAGGGCCTGAGGGGTGGGGAGGAGGTGCTAAGTTTGAATGTTAAAGCCAGCAGGTATGGCCAAGCCAGTGTATGTGAGCAAAGAAATAATAAACCAGTCCACGACCTTGAGAGACCCTACAGTAACAAGCCAGCATGTGCTGGTCAGTGCTCACAAGAAACTGTACAAAAACCAATATGGGGAGCAGCAGGGACTGGGAGGCTGGCAGGCATGGCAAGGAGATGTGGGATCAGAGCTGCCACAGCGGGCAGGGGCTGGGACCACAGAGCAGGGTGGGGAGAAGGCAGTTACCCTGTGGCCCAGCAGCACCCCGCACAGGGAGCCACGAGATCACATCTGTTGGGCCCTGCGACTTCCTATCAAGAGTCCAGGACTCCATGGACAGCAGACACCTGGCACATAGGCAGGACAAACAGCAGTGATAGGAGGGCTTGGGGAGGGTGGGGCAGGTTTTCCGAGAGCCCCAAACTAGTCTGATCAGCTCCCGACCCGTGCTTTGTTCCCTGTAAACACCAGAGGTTACGCACAAGGCAAGGTGTTCTGCAGATAAGACAGCAGGGCGCTGGAACAGGGTTGCCCATGCAGGCAGATCCCCCACCTCCTCTGACCTGCTTGAGGAACAAGGGAACCTGGGGCTTTAATGCCACGCTTCCTCTCGGTCTCTGCAGCAGAGGCAAGTTTGGCACTTCTCAGCAGGGTGACAATTTCCTCCCAGCTAAGTGACCATCTGATGGAGAAAGGAGACCTGCCTCTGATGAAACAGTGTTAGGAAGGAGTGGTTTGAACAGCTTGGGGTTCTGCCTTGTGTTATGGGAATTAGGGGTACTTGTACACGGTAGATTGGCACAGAGAATCCAGCAGCATGGAGTACATGAACAATTGCAGTGACTCCTTCCACACAGAGAAAGCAAGCAGGAAAAGTCTTTGGGGCCTTGCTTACATACAGAAGAGATGGCCTTGAATTGCCTGAAAGCAGTTTAAAAGCCCATGCACTGAAACTGGTGTGCAGTGTGTGTAGATGCATCCATCAACGTCAACCTGATTTTGCTGGTTTAACTTGTGCCCGTTCATAAACCCAGGGAAGCTCAAGCAATTAAACCAAGCTGAAATCCATGTAAAAGTGTCCACATACCAAGTGCAGCGGGTTAGTGTAAATCAGTTTAGAAGCACATCTGATTTAAGCCCAAACACAAACCTGCTTTAACTATCATGGGATAGGGGAAACAGTGTGTTGGCCCCTAGTGTGCATGCAGTTAGACTGGATTGTAGATGCTTGTACTGGCCCATGTCTAGGGTAGTGAGTTATGCGTGCTTTTATACTCATGTCATTACGTCCACACTAGAGTATAACCACAGCAGGAGAAGATACACCCCATACTCATAGTGATTTGGGTGCGGACTCTGTGTTTAGATTGGGTCTTTGTTAAACCCTGGGGGGAGACTGGCCTGTACATTTGGTGAGCTGCAAACTGACCCACACCCTCACTCCTGTCACCAGCTATGTCTCTGGATGAGCCCGAATCAGCCACGAAAGAACCAAGGGTCATTGCACACACTCAGCTTCTCCACTGAGTGATTGTACCATGCACACAGAGCCTACAACCCTTGCTTTCCCTGGAAACCATCCAGGATTCCTCCCTTTGGCCCCTCCAGCCAAGGGAAAATTCCATTCCATTGGAAATACCGGCCCAAGCCCTGACACATTCACATATATGGTCACCCATAGCTACACAGAGGCACGCACACACACACTTTGAACTTCCTCAACAGCAGTCCCTCAAGGCCTCTCAACAGAAAGCATCTGAAGCAGTTTTGCATGCACACGGACCAGTATTAATGACAGCAAAGCGTTCCTAGGTGCAGAGGAGAGCAAAGAAGTCCACTAAACCTGACTGCACAGAAGCATCATCCTGACAAGGATGGCAGCTCACGTCTACCTCAAGGAAGGGGCTGGGGGGTCTTCAAGGAGAGAGAGAGCCATGATGCTGTTGGTGGAAAGGGAATCACTTCTCTGCTCTCTGCCCTCAGTTTCCCTAACTCTCAAACTAAACAGATGATGATGACCTGACTCTCCTGTGAGTTGAGAGGCTGGCCAGGTCTCATTCGCTTCCTTCCACTGGTGTAAAACTAGACTGGCTGCATTCACATCCATGGGGTAACACATGTTTGGGGTGAGAGTCATGACAGGTGTGTGCCAAGTGCTTGGAAGGTGCTAGTGCAGGGCACAGGGGATATTATCCATAGCACTGGACCAGGTTTACATTGTCAGGGCTGCTCTGCAGCTCCAGGAAATACATTCCAAAGCACTTAAGTGACTTAGGAGCCTTCTCCCTAAGCAATTTCACCCCAGTCAAAGGTATAGATACCTGCCTGCCATGCTCTGTCAGTCTGGAGTGTGAGGAGGCCTGATCCTGACCAGCAGACATGTAGACACAGTGATACAGGAGGGCTGGTTTTATCTCACAGAGCCTGCCGGTATGGCTGTGTCCACACTTGGGCTATATGCTGACATAGCACCCTCATAGTCCTGCAGCTGGAAAGCACTCCTTAAAAGAGACACATCCGGGCACATGTACGCCTGACCTTAGGTATATTGGAGCCTAAATCCCCTTGGTTTTCAATATGCAATGATGCTGCCCCTGTGGGAATGAGCTATCCCAGTGTAAGGCACCTCTGTGCCAGTATTGCCAGTACAACCAGTGTGATGGCATCCACACTGTGGGATGGTTTGTGTGTGCGGGGGACAAAGACACAGAAGCTACAGAAGGACGAGGCAGCTGGGCCCATTCTCCAGCTGGGGTAAATCAGCATTCTTCTGTTGACGTCAGTGGGACCGTATTCCCAGCTGGTACAAACGGGCATCTCTCCACAACCTCTTGACAGATCTGCTCTGCCCTGGCCTGGCACCCGGAGCTGTTTTTGCACTTGGGAAATCTTGTCTCATCCTCTCCTGATACATTTTCCACCCCCTCCTGGCTCCAGTTTTTTCCTGGATGGAACAAAATCGCCGGGAACGTGCTGTTCACCTCTCCTTGCCCTGCCCTGACACGCTTGTTCTTTCTTCTTGGAAGTGGCTGCATAGCAAAGGCAGCTGGAAAAGGGGAGGAGGAGGGATGGGCACAGATGTACCAATCCCTTACCCAGGAGATCCACCACGTGCCTGTATAGCAAACAGGCCTCCTTGCCTCCCCTCCATGTAGAAACACAGCCCAACAGCCACACACGTGACCACTGCCACCTGGCTCCTGCCGGCCGTTTCTCACCCAGCCCCAGTAGACTTGGTGCTCCTGGAGGGAGAAAAACAACCCAGGATGCTTCAGCGGCACGCTTGAGCCCATGTCACTGCACAGGGGCTGGGGGGACAAGGCTGGAAATTGCTTCCTGGAGCCGCCCCTCACACACGCCAAGGACATGGAGCGGGGAGGCATCCTTGATGCCCCGCATTCATACTTTCTGCTGCCCCGCATCAAACTGAACAACTCTGTGCTGCGTTTAGGGGCACTAGGGCCAGCAGTCGACTAGGGGAGAGGGGATATGGTCGAGGCAATGGCCACGCCTGCCCAACTTGGCATGACATCCAGGCTGCACAGCAAGCCTCCAGCCTCATCAGCACGCAGGACCCGAACCACCGCAGGCTTCATTAATGTGGCAGCGGCTCCGCCATGATCAAGGTGCTAAAATACCCATGTGGGGGACACGATTGGCACCCCTCAGCATCTTCCTGTGTCCACACGGGGTTGTATCGGTGAAGACTTGGGACCCAGAGGGCTTTAGCAGAAATCTGTGCTGGGGACATACAGTGCGAGGCCAGTTAGATATGTGTGGGAAAGCAAGTCACACCGCTTCTGACACAGCAGAGGCAAATGCCGTGGGAATTTCTGCCATTTTTACCTGTCAACACAACTTGCATTATAAAGCAGGCGAGGCCATTACCTCCAGAACAACCCCTTGCCCCTTGTTGACACGAGGCCTCAGAGGGATGCCGCATCCATCCCCCGATCTAGCACCGGTTTTAATATGCCGCTTTGGTTCGACCTCGTGTGTAGATAAAATAAATGGTCAATACTCCAGACCAGCGGTTTTTGGCCTGTGGTCTGCAGATCCCTTGGGATCCCCCAGACAGCCATGAAAGATGACTGTGATGAATCAAAAGTATGTGAATACCCACACCTGATATTCAAAGGGGTCCACACCTGCGTTTCAAATTTCTTAGGGGTCTGCAAATGCAAAAAGGTTGAAAACAGCTGTTCTAGACAGAGCAAGAATGGGAGGGAAATTGAGGTACAGACCGAGACCACAACTTGCCTTGGGTCAGTGGCACAACTAGGCATAACGTACCTGTAATGAAGCCCCCCACCAACTGAGGGAGGTTGGGGAAAGATGCTGGTAGGTCTGAATGGACAGAATGAGACCGGGTAGAAACAGACAGGTCCTTTTATTCCAACCAATGCATTTAAAAAGGGACAGTGTTAAAAAGCTGCCACAAGTCAACCAAACAGCAGTGATTGTTGAGTATCTGTACCAAGAGCTTCGAAAGAGCAGACACTCACTGATACCAGAGGCTCAAGTGTGTTGCTTCCAGTTGGCGAGTTTGCCCTGGCAGCTGTGCTCAGATACTGAATGAGCAGTCACACATGTACGAAGTCACACGCATGTGTGAATGCAGACACAGATGCGTGAACGAGACACAGAATCACATCTGAAAAGAGATGCCTGCACAAGCACAGAATGAAGCATGTGTGCAACATCTGCATATCAACAAAAGTACACTCACATGTGCAACCACATTCAGGTACACATGTGCATGAACACATGGCCATGGGCACGCATATGTGAACAGACACTCACATGCACAAATGGTTGCAGTAAGTCGCACTCATGTTTTCAGCCATGAATGCATGCATACATCACGTATATGCGGTCAGATGCAGGTGCAATCACCTCAGCATGTGAACAGGGAGACTCCCACAGTTGTGGGAGACAAGGGGGCAGAATGGGCTTTGCTGGTGCCTAATCCTGTCCCCATCCCCTCCAAACTCACAGCTCCCTCCAGCTCAGCTGAAGGAGTATGGATGGATAGGATGGTGAACACCTGGAATGCCAGCTGGCTGGGTACCTGAGGCCTTGACTCTGCTACAAGGCTCTTCAGGACTAGGCATATTGGGAGTCCTCTCTGCAAAATCACAGATGCACAGCAAGCAAGCATCACCTGTTAGGTTGTTAAGAACCTACAGAATGGAAAGAACAAGAGAGCTGGTGGTTTGTCGGGTTTCAGCCTAGCCCTGGAGTACACACACACCTGCACGTATTCAGAAAGGCAAGCATACTGCACATGCACGCCCACACTGCCATGCACAACACACATCCACACAACCAACATCCCCGCACAATGCACAAGCACACACCCAAACACAAAACAACGCCACATGGACATCTGAAGTGTGTAGCCAACAAATACATACCAGAGGGCATGTCTCCACATTCATTAATGAGCCTTAGATACCGCACATTTAGTTTAGCACTTGCTTAATAAAGTACTAACTAATGAGCAGTAACTAGAGTTGCTGGGCTGTAGAGCCGATGGTTGGTTATTTTGTGATGCCTACTGCATGATGGCCTAAAAACACTGCGCAGTAAGCTATTACCATGGTTTTTAACAGTCACACTACTGCACAGTGTTGTTAAGACTAATGTGCAATAAGCATCTCTGGTAGACGCACCCAGAGAGATTCAACATATGCAACCAATCTACTCACAATTTATACAACTCGCACGCACAACCACATGCGGATAAAAGCAGCATCTATTCTACAAACACACTCCCCACTCAGACAACACAGCACTACAGGCAACACACAATATAAAAACACACCATGCCCTTGCTGCGTACAAGCATAACAACCCTACAGAGAGAAGTTCAGGTGCACCCCCCCAAAACATGTACACACACATCCCCATAACCAAACACAACACACACACAATTCTGGGGGGGCACCCACTACCCCTGTTCCCTCAAGACACCCCCTCACCCAGCTGGGCTCAGCCCACAGTGACGGGATGGGGGGTGTATATTAGAGCAATCATCCTCAAACAGTGAACAGATTATTAAGGGGGTGGGAGGATCCTTCTGTTTCTACCCTCAGCATTAAAATGTTTTAAAGTGACAGTAGAAACCAAGAATGTTAAAACTTTACAAACAAGATGCAGTTTGGTCCAAAGCCCAGGGCTGAGAAGCAGGGGAGATCCCATCCAAAGATGGCCTTTGGAAGCATGTGACAGTGTCATTTCTCTAAGTCAGCTGGTGATGTCCCTGGGTGAGGGGAGGCCAGGCACCATCTGGGGTCTGAAGCAGAATAAACCCCATACTTTAAACACCCCTCTCTGGAGCTGCATTCTCCATGCAGCTTATGCAGCTCTTTAACACCTAGTACAAGACACTACTCACTTAGTAACCATGTGTATGACCATACATCACTGTTTGCACTGGTGCAAGTGCTGCAGCACAGAATAAAGAGATGGGACAGGAAGGGAGCTTCTTCTGCCCCTGGCTACATCTCAGAACTGGTTACATTCTCTCCTGAGGCTGACAAGATGAAAATGCACACCCCAGGAGGCTGGTCAGGATCTATAACTCAGCTGGACGAGGGTGGTGGCAAGCAGGCTGCCACGCCAACATGCTGCTTATTTTGCCACGAGATGGTTTCTCTATCCAGTGCCACTACTCTGCTCAGCTTCCCATCCCAACACTTGCTGGAAAAATGGATCAATAGTGTCACCCAGAGGCGAAATATATATTGTCCTCTAAAGGGGCACCGTGTGCCCGGCTCTGCTATTTCAACATCCCTGCCCATCCTTTCAAAGACGCGTAGGCAGGAAGTGTGGGGCTCTGTCACAGCCACTGATCCGAACCCAGGACCCCACTGCAGCAAGAGAAACAGTGGGGATTGGGAGGGGAAGGAAAGGCATGGTTTTTGTGAGCCCCGAGATGGTCTCATCCCTTTGGACCATCGCAGCACAGGTTGTAGGTCCGGGAAGGTGTCTCAAGTCCTGGTGGGGTGGGAAAAGGCTGGTGACCATGTCTCCAGGCAGCCAAGTGCTCTGTGCATGTGTGCGGCTGAGCATCCTGGTCCTCTCAGTACGTCGCCTCATCCAGGTTGTCATCACTGTCAGCTCCAAAGTCCTCTCCATTGTCAAAGTACGACATAATGTAATCTGTCTCCTAGGGAATGCAGAGGAAACAGAGGCTGAGCTGTGGAGGGGAGGCAAAGGCCAATGGACCCAGCTGAGGCAGCTAAGAGTGCCATACTAGCCCCTGCAGTGCAATGCAGCCACTTCTGGGGTGGAAGATGGCAGCTGCTGCCTCCTGTTTAAGACAGGAAGCAAAAGGAGGCGACACATCCCCGATGCTGAAAAATGGGGACTAAGGTGGAAGAATGGAATTAGCTGTGACACTGCAGGGCAACACTGGGAAAGGGATCAGATAGATACCCCAAGCCTGGAGAATCCCCCACAGAACAGGCAATAGCTTCTTGTGCTGGCCTCCGTCCACAGGTTTCACTCCTGCCTCACGGGGACTCACTTCTAAACAATGAAAGGCAGAGCAACCAGTCCCCGGGGCTCACCCAGTCCCTAGCTTCACTGTAGCCCAGGGGTCGGCAACCAACCCCTGGCACATGCACATGGCATGCAAGGCCATTTTGCTCGGCACACCACCGCCAGCCCAGGCTCTAAGCAGCTGCTCCCAGCCACAGAGCCCAGGAGCAGCCTGGGCTCCATGGGCTGGCTGCAACTGGGGGACTGCAAACAGTTGCCCCGGGCTCCAGCATGTTGGCACTCTGGCACCTTCCAAGGTAGACATTGCGGTTTTTTCAGCACTTCGGCCAAAAAAGGTTACCTACCCCTGCTGTAGGCACTAGGGCCACCTGGCACAAGGGGATGCTTGCTTACTGGAATCAGATCCACCCCACTCAGTCCTCCAGACACCCTTTTCCATGGAAGCAAAGGGCCCTGCCCCTGTGGTCTCTGCAAGCACGTACAGGAACAAACCGGGTTTCTTGTATGAAAAGTCCATCTGAAAGTGTCCAGTCAGGCCTGAGACAGGTGTCTTACCTCTTCATGCTCCTCCTCGTCATACTCTTCTTCCTCCTCCTCCTTCCCCTCCTCCCCTTCCTCTTTCTCCTCCTCTTCTTCTGAAGTTACTTCCTCTTCCTTCTTCTCCAAGGTCTGGGGAGTCATAAAAACAGTGTGACCCACAGCCAGGCGGGTACCTGAATGCAGGTACCATTCAGCCTCACCCCAGCTCAATGCTGCTCCAGAGCAAGGAGTGAGGCACAGTGTAGATCTTTTCCCAAACTAGGAGTACGCCACTGCAGACACTTGCTGTTGCTGTGATCAGGGAGCTGGAGAAGGGAAAAGTTGTTACCTCAAGTTTCTTAATGGTTTCCTCCTTGTCCACTGAGACCCGTTGTTTGCCTTTGGGGATCACGATGGTGGTTCCTACATCACAGGAAGGGAGAATGTTATAGCCCAGCCAGACACGGGGTAGATATTGGGGGAAAGGACAGGGTGGAGGGAAGGGGCTACTTTCATGTATCACAGTGGATGTACATATTCTACCCCCACAGGCTTCCCAAGCCAAACTCGTACACCCTCCCTGATAGTTTGTGTGACTGACTGAATATGGCCACTGGCCCAGGAGACCCAGGATCTGCTTCCAGCCCTGCCCTGCTGCACCACCTGCGGTAATTATTTTCTTTAATACTTACTGCCTTTCCGGAGCTTTCTGACGCGGATCTTTAGCTCCTGGGGCAGCTGCCTCCAGTCTGCAAGGGCAAAAAAGGAGGTAGGCTGGGTCAGACACAGGATGCAGCTACACCAGCAGCCTCTCTTTGTCACGCTGGACAGATCTCTCCAGTGGACAATAGTGGCACAACCCACCCAAAACAGAAGCTTCCTCCTGACACCTTTGTGCTGATACCCCAAAGCAGCACATCCTTCTCTCCCATAGGCACTCATCCTCCCATCCAGCCAATCTGCCCATCCCATCTGTATTTATCTGTTTATATCTATCCCCCCATCCAACCCATTGATCAATCTCTATATGCATTCATCCACATAAGTATCCTTTCATGTATGTATTCATCCATCCATCCATCCCATCTATACAAACTTCATACACATTCATCCATCCATCCACAAAAAAATCATTCCTCCACCCATTGTAACTGTGAGTGTGTTTCCTAAACAAGGAATGACTATTAGCACCCCTCTGTGCTCTCACCCCAACAAGATACCAGGGTGTGGTGTTCTGCAGGTCTACAAGAACCATACTCTCTACTCTTTGTGCTGCTCTCCAGTCTCCCCACCAATATCCTGACATACTACTATCTCCAATGCTGTTTTAGAGAGATGTAAGCCTTGGGGACTCATGAGCATATCTGCAAGTGGAGCAAGGGCTGGGCTGCACAATATCCCTCGCGCACCTGGGTTCCAGTCAATAGCGTTATCAATGGGGCCAGATGTCTGGTACTTATCCGAGTAGCGCTCAATGTCTGAAAAGAAACACACAAGCAGAGCTCAGGGGCAAACACGACATAGGAAAAGCCACATCCATGGGCATGGAGTCTCAGCTACCTTCACAGCTCACTTAGTGGATGTACAAGTTGCACTCAGGTGCTAACCCAGGATAAAGCAGACAAATGTATACTACTATAGAAGCACTGACATCTTGCATGGGAAGCAGAATAACTGATACTCATAGAAAGCAGCTTTAAAACAGTGTAACTATGTCCACACCAGAGGCTGGAACAGTTCAACTATATCCCTTAAAAAAAAAAAAAAAAAATCACACCACAGGCAGCTGGAATTTTCAGGAGTAGATCAGGGTTATGGCTGGAGTCTGGGAACGTAAAAGAGTCAAGACAGGCAGTTTAAGCCAATGGATAAAGCACTCGTTTGGGACTCAAGAGACAGGGATTCTCTGCCACTGACTTGACAGGCAAGTCAGAAGCATGGCCGAGTGCCTTCCCCTCTCTGTTTCTCAGTTTCCCCTCTGTAAAATGGGGATGGTGAAGCTAACTTTGATCCTAAAGTACTTTGAGAACTATGGAGTAAAGATGCTTAATAAAGTGGTGGTTGATATTATTAATAATATTCTTATTAATAAAGCTGCCCTGCAAAAGCACATGGGATAGTGAGTAAGCATCACAAAACAATTTCCTGGTAACTGAGAGTAGCTGGACCCCTACATAGTAACAGAGATGAACAAAGCAAAAGGGAAACAAACAATGTAACGAATTGAATAGGCTCCAATTTATATTTGTGGTCCCTCTGCACTACCAAAGTGGTGCTGTGATAACAAATCCATAGCTCTTTCCATTAGTACATCAGGCATGGTGTGTTTTAATATTGTGTGTTGCCTGTAGTGCTGTGCGTTGTCTGAGTGGGGAGTGTGTTTGTAGAATAGATATTGCTTTTATCTGCACATGGTTATCGTGCGAGTTGTATAAATTGTGTGTAGACTGGGTGCATACGCTGAATCTCTCTGGGCGCATCTACAGGAGATACTTACTTCCCCAGATTACTTTCCAGGACGGTGGGGGAGGTGTCCATATCATTACCCGTTTCACAGATGGGACAACTGAGGCACAGAAGTGACCTGCTTGAAGTCACCCAAAAGAGAAGAGGCAGGGAGAAAACCCAGGTGTCCTGCACTTCTAGCCTGATTTCTAGCCATTGGACACCATTGCCTTCTGGACCAGAAATGGACTTCAGCATAACTTAAGATTTCAAGCTTGCTCTATTCCTACGACGAAGTGAATTTACTCCACAGCAAACATGTAGTCTGCCCCCTTAGATGAGCTACCCCCATCTAAACGAGAATTGCCACCAGTACCTTTCTTGGGGGCAGCCGGCTTAACAAAATATGGCAGGTTCTTCATGGCTCCTCTCAGCTCTTGCTTTAGGGCCAGCATGTACTCCACCTCCTCACCCGTCTGCAAAGGCACTGGCCTGTACTCCATGGGCTGCAGGGACCAGAAGCGAGGGACATGGTTATTCACTGATAAAACAGGTCATAGTTGGGACTCTAATAGCCACAGTGCTCTTACAAAATCAGGGACCTGGCATCCTTAGAGGGTGAAATTTAGACTAGGCTCTTAAAACACTCTAGTTTGCAGGTAGGGGTTAGGAGTCAGGATTTTGCCTTGAGACCACCATTTATGCACAGAGATGCGTGCATGTATTTGTGAGCAAGCACACATCTGTACAGAGGGATGCAGTGGCAGAGTGGCTAAAACAGCTTGCTATTACTCTGAAGGCCTGAGTTCAAGCCTTACCATAGGCTGCTTAGAAAGCTACCTGCAATCTCATCCCCTGTGAAAGGGGCACCGAGTTGCTTGGACTATAATGCCCTGAGGTTCTCAGATGTGTGATAGTATCCAGGAAAATGGCATACTTCGGGGGGGGGGGGGGAAATATATCCATGAAAAATAGTGTAGTTCTGTTGCAGGAGTGTAAATAATGTCTTGAATTCTAATGTTGCTTCACCCTGGGGGCTTGGACTGAGTTTGCTGGGTCTCTGTTCCACCGCCTAAGGACATGTCGCAGTCCAAGACATAGTGCTGGCATATTCAGCAGGGAAAACTAGGGGTTGCAGGGTTCCCACAGCCTCAGCTCCCACCTGCTGTTCCTCCCCACGCAGAAGGGGACCTCACCGGGAAGAGCGGTGACGGCTGGAGGGTCGAGGGAGGCAGCGATTCTCCCTTCCCGATGCCCACAGCTTCCACATTGAAGGTCATCTGGCCCCGCCCCCGCCCTCTGCCGCCCCGTCCTGCCATGATGCACTGGCAGAGGCAAAGCAGACATAAGAGAGCTGGGATCCAACACAGCCGAGGCCTGCAGGGGCAGAGAAAGAGAGCCCATGGGAACCCTCCTAAGGCCCATCGCCCACATCAAACCCCCATCCCAGGGCGGGAGGCGAGACCCCCGGCATAACATGCGGCCAGTGTACAGAGTTGGCCATAAACTACCCCAAGGAATCTCTCATCCTCCCCTTTAGGGCTGTAAGATGCAAACACAGGGACTCATACCAGCCTATTTCAAGCCCCCCCTCAGCCTGGCTTCCTCCACACCACCCCCCTTCCTCCTCCTGCTATGCTGAAAATCCCCTTCCCGGGGCGTCCTACCTGCTCTACTCCCAGGCCTGCAAGAGCTGCTCTGTTCACATGGGGTAGCCTGGGAAGGGCGAGATGTCTCCAACCCATGCTCCACCTCTCCAGGGGGGTTGTCATATAATCCCAGAGCAGGGGGGCTGGAACCTAGTGAGGCAGGATCGCCCTGTCCTAACTCAACCCGGACACATCCATCATCTAAATGCTATGTAAGGCCACCGTCCACCCTGACACAACAGACATGACACCTGAAACTGCCACAGGGGAAGCAGGGAACCACGGCCGCCGACATCCTGCTTCTGTGAGCTGCGGACAATATATGCTCCAGGGAACCCATGCCCCTGCTACAGAGAAAGCTACCCCCCCCCAGTCTATCCCAATCTGACTAGGGGGTAAAATCCCTTCCTAACCCCAATGCAGCATCAGTCTGCCCCCAAGCAGTGGAGCGAGAGCCTCTAGCCAGGACCCTCCGGGTCTGGTGCCTGCGGGAGCGCTGGGACAGCCCAGTCCCCACCCCCAGCCTCCGGGGGAGGCTCAGAATCACCTTGACCCGCGTAGCAGAAAGGGCCAGGGGGCAAGCAGCAACGCCCAGGGGCCCGGGACGTGCCCATCTGACGCAGAGCCCCCCCGCCCTTCCCTGGGCCTCCACGCCGCTGTCCTCCTCCTGGGTCCCGACAGGAGAACGTGAGCGTGTAACCGGAGGAGGGCCCCCGGGGCCGAGCTGGGACCCCAGCGCAGGCTCCGAGCCGGGTGCGTGCCCGCAGCGCCCCGCGCGCGGCAGGCCCAGCGCGGGCTGCACGGAGCAGGCCCCGGCCCCGGCCCCGGCCCCGGCCCCGGGGTCGCGGCGCTGCCACTGGGCCGCCGGGCCGGGCCCAACCGAACCGCGCGTTACCTGCCCGGCCCGACCCAGCCCGCTCCGCACGTGGCCGCAGCGCGCCGGCTATACGGCGCCTTCCAAGGGGCGGGGCCGGCCCGGCCCGGCGGCCGCTCACTGGTGCGCGCCGTGGCCATTCGGGTGACGTAACAGGAGAGGGCGGGGCGGAGGCGCAGGAAAGGTCTATAAATGCGGAAGGGGGAAGGATGGGGTCTTTTACGTCTGGGGGTGTCCGCCTGTTGGCTTGGGCGTGGGGAAGCAGCGTGACCACGTAGGCGAGCTCCCCAGGGTAATTGTCTCTGATATGTCCTCCATAGGAGGTCTATATTGAGCAGATTCTTTCTGGTACTGGGTGGTGGAACCGGAGCGTGCTCCCTCCACTCCATGCAGTGACCTGGTATTGCAGTGCTTCCAGGACCAGTGCAAAAAAACAGGAAAAAAAAAAAAGTGTCCCAGTCCCTGGTGAGTTTGACTGTGGAGGTTTCTAGATGTGTCCCTGCTGGCTTGGGGGGGAGGTACATATGTAGGTAAGGTCTGCTGTGGGGGTGCAAAGCCAGCTGTGGAGTGGAAGAAACCGGCTGCTCCCCCTCTAGGCCAGGGCAGCCCCAAGGAAAGGGAGCTCCCCCTGAATCGGCCATTACACCCTGATGGACCCCGAGGCTCCTGTGGCTGCAGGGTAGGGCCGAGACAGAAAAATCCCGCGTGAGATGGGACCGGTGATTCTCAGCCAGGGCACTGCGGTGCCCGGGGTGCCTTGAGAGCCTTGTGGAGGTGCTGTGGGCGCCGCACCACGTTAGTGCCCTTAGGTGCGTGCAGGCGATTTGCAAGAGGAAACCCAAGAGATTTCAAAGAGCGTTCGGAGCTGCCGCGGTCTTTGCAACAAAGGAATTGCTCCGGGATTTTTCTGTCGTCAAAAATCAAGCGAAGACTCGGAGCTGACGTTTTCTGAAGTGTGCCTCAAGTCTAAAAAAGAATGAGGACCGCTGAATTGGACAAATGCATGGTCACCAGGTCCATCAGGGGCTATTACACACAGCAGTTGGGGATGTACATACATGCATCCTGCCAGTGGTGGCTGGGAAGGTCAGGCTGGAGGTGTATCGCTACCTACATGCTAGTTCCCAGATTCTTTAAAGCATTAATTACTTGCTGCTTTTGGAGACAGGAGACTGGGCTGGAAGGGCCTCCGGTCTGATGCAGGAGGCCATTCTGTTCCTGCTAATATTGAGCACTGATAAAGAAGGTAGAACTTCTTCCTCTGTGCACACTCACACACACGCATCTTGGGAGCCAGATCTGCTCACAGTTGCACAGATATAAATAGCCGAGAGAGGGATGGTTTCAGGAAGGCACATCCATATGCCCTGTTCTTTGCTGAAATTTCACTCCCCCTCTTCCTCTGATTGCTGAGCTCCCTGCTGTCTTGCTTCTGCCTGCCTGCAAAGGCCTTGGGGCTGGGATGGAGAGCCATCGATGAAGGTGTGCATGCAGGGAACCCGGGGCTGGGAGAACAGGGGGTGTGGAGCACTGCTGGCCAGCACTGCACCCCCAAATATACTTGTCCAGTTAGCAGGAGGCCTCGGCCTGTTAGTGCACTGCCATCTCGAGCAAAGGGTTAATGGGTAACCCCACGAGATGAGCCCAGGAAGGCTGCAGGTATTTTTACCTGGGGAATCAAGGGGAGGCTAAACTATCTCCTGCTGCAGATAACCAAGGGCCCCTGGCCTCTTCTGTTCCCTCTGCTGCAACTTCCCATCACCAGGCAGCTGAGGAGGGAATAGGCTCACCAAGGAGAGAGCAGCAGGAGAAGAACACCAGTACACTCACCTTGATCCTTTCCACCAAGACCCTCCCAGAGTCGTGGGGTGACATGGAGCTCCAGCCCCTGAAATAGCTGTGGGTGAAGTCCTGACTCTGCTAAAGTCTGTGGCAAAGCTTTGTATTGAGATCAGAGCAATTAGGAGGTTGCCCTTCATATTGGCTGTGTTGGGGTCAGTGCCGAAGCAAAGGGGAGCTGTGCAGATGTAGTTATAGGCCCTGCTCTGCCAGGCTTTTCTCCTATTGCTTCCTCCAAGCACCAAAGCTAGTTGCTTTGCCTGCCAGTCCAAGGCACTGAAGTCCTGGATCTGGCTGCTAGGGGATGTTCTGTCCTCATAGTGCTTTCTCGACACTACCTCCTGCTTGACCCTTGCCCTGGGAGGTCAGTTACTATGTTTAAGCTGTAGCAGTAGTAGCTGTGTTGGTCTAAGGACATAGGCAGACAAAATTCTTGGGGTAGAGGTGATATCTGTCATTAGACCAACTAAATAGTTGCAAAAACATTTTTTTGCAACTATTTAGTTGGCCTAATGAAAGATATCACCTCTAACCCAGGAGTTTTGTCTACATTTAAGCTAGTCCTTCCAATCCAAGTGAATGGAAGGAGCTGTAGGGAAAGAAAAGCTCGCCTCGTCAGGAAAGTTGAGATCAAGTTCCAGCTCTGACACCAAGGGCCAATACGTGGCCTTGGCACCTCATTTAAACCTGCTGTGCAAAAAACGGATAGGGGGAATGATGGAACTGCCCTGGTGTGCAGAGAGGTTGATGGTGAATACATTCAAGATCACAATAAAGTGCCCAGATACCATGGTGATGGGTATTGGTGTAAGCACCACAGATCAGGTCCAGGGGAGGGGGTTTCTGTCCCTTGAAATGTCTTCCTTATCCAGGGTGGCAGAGCCCCCAGCCCCTCTGAGCAGGATGAGGCACCACCACGGTTCCTCTCAATGCCAGCCTCTCCCCCCCCACAACCGCGATACTTTCAAGCAGCTCCTTGGCTGTGTGCACTGGAGTGATTCATCTCATTCCCTGGTGCTGCCCAAAAATAGCAATGCAGGAGCTGGGGGTGGGGGGGTGCAGAAGATAAGCCAGCTCGACCCCAAAATAACCACCTGCATCTGAGTTGTGCAGGGATGCAAAGAGGGACAGAGAGGCACCTCGCTCCCACCTCCCATTTCCAGGGCGCTGGGATCTATCCTTGCTCAGCAGCAGGACCGTCACCCTGGGATACTGTGCCCAGCTGTGAAGTTGCCTAGGCAACCAAAGGAGGAGGATGAAGGAAGGGAAAGAGATGATGGGAGAGAAAGAAAGATCAGGGAAGGGATAGGTGGCCCTTTTCCCCCGCCCAGCTTCCCTTGCTTCATGGTTCACCTCAAGGACCTGTTCTTTCTCCTGCTTGAGATGTCATCTGGGATTTCCAAAGGGGTTTGGTCCCATGCTCCTTCAAAAGCTCTGGGGCCCCTTGGGGCATCTCCACTGCAGGAGGGCTCAGAGCTGCAGGCGTTGAATCCTGGGAGATCAGGATTGCCCAGCTGGGTCCTGCAGACCCTTGTGCTGCTTTATTAAACTCATGGTCCCGGTCAGTGGTTGGGGTGAGCCAGACCCGCTCAGCACACACAGCGGTGAGAAGACAGTGTGCCTGGTGCTGATAGACTTTTCGTGCAAGAGTGCTAGCCAAGTCCTTCCGGGTGGATATGCCCTTGGGTACGTACATTCCTGCGTTCAGCAGTACACAGCCCTTCATGCCAGCTGCACACCCACTCCTCAGCCATTGCACCTACATAGTGCAATAAGCACTTTTATATCGGTGTAGCCATATCCACATTAGTGGGTAGGACTGCGGCATCGGTTAAAAAAAGAAATCACAGTGCAAGCCAATATCACTGTCCCACTACAAAGCAGAGGCTGTACAGCGCCTAGCACTGCTGATAATGCCGCAGTGACAGTAACTCTGTTTTACATCCTGCTGTCACAGAGTTGGGCTAAAATCAAAGGCTAACAAATTAGGAAGGAAATGGATTTTGTCTTCTGCTGCCACCTGGTTGGCTGAGAACCTGGGGCAGGGAGCAGGAGGGAATATAATTAGGCAGGGTAACCATAGCAACAGTGCAAGGCAGGTGTGAAGAAGTGTGCAGGCTGCCTGTCACAGGCTCCGCTGGATGCAGAGGCACATGCCCATCAGCACATCTGCCTGCAAATCGCCTGACCCTGCCAACCCTTGGCTGTATCTCACCTGTTCCCTTCATGCACTCACTGCTTTGGAAAGGGCAGAAGGAAATCATTTAGAGGGGGAGAGAATCACGGGTGCTGTGTCTGTGTTTCAGGATACTTTGCAGATGCTGACCAACATCAATTCCTTCATTATACAGATAGGGAAACTGAGGCAGGGAGGAAGGGGAGGGTCTTGGACCTGTACAGGGCAGAGCTGAGCGGCCCTGATTTAAGCACCAGGCAGCACATCCCACCCAGGCCCAGGATGAGGTTGAAGATGAGACTCTGAAATGACCATATGAAGCAAGGCGTGGAGTATCTTAAACCCTGCCTGCAGGCCCAGGGCCCAGGGCTCCCATGTCCTGCACCTTGTCACAGGGGTGTAGGTTGTAGCTGTGTTGGTCCAAGGACATAGGCAGACAAGGTTTTTTGGGTAAATCTGATGTCTTTTATTAAACCAACTCGAATATATGGAAAAATGCCCCCAAAATTCCAAAAAGCTTGCGAAGAAGGATTTTCCCTGCACCTTGTCAGTCACGTATAGGGGTGCGAAGAAGAAGGCAGCAGGTAAAATATTGGCCTGAGACTTGGGACACCGGGGGCCACATGCTCAGCTCTGCTACGTGAGCTTCAGCAAGCCATGCCCCAGCTCTGTGCCTCAGTTTCCCCTCCCATCCGCTGTTCTGGAGGGGCAGGGACCCTCTCACTGTGTGTTCACCTTCGAGCACAACAAGGCTCCCATCTCAGCTGGGCAGGACCGTGGGCAAACAGGGGAGCGCAGGCCTCTGCACTGTTCAGGCAAAAGGCCTGTGCTTGTAGTACAGTACAGAGCACTGTACTCATTCATAGCATCCTACACGGAGGGGTTGGAGAGACGGATTTGACCAGGACTGAGCATAATTCATAACCAGTGGAAGAGAATCAGGGAAGGGAGGAGGGGGAGGTGAGAGGAGGCGGACCGATTCCTATGTATATTGGTGCAGTGTTATCTCTCGGTGTATTTTAATGGAATATCTACTTCTGTTCTATGGGAAAGGAGCTAAAAATAGCAGCTCGGAGCTGTCTAAGCAAAGAACCCGGAGGTCTCTGACGGTAACTGAGAGACACCAGAGCTCAGTAACATATCTGCAGGGCTGCAGCCAGAAGGGGTGTGTGTGTGTGGCTGTGTGACACAGAAGCGATGCTACCCAAAACTGTACAGAGGGGCTGCGATGGACTGAATGATTTTCCTCCCATTTATTTATTCCCAGTCTCTGGATGAAGGAGACAGATCTTTTTCTTTTCTTTCTTTTTTTAATGTAAGCACCTGTGTGTGCACACACAAACACGCACCCCACATACACACACACATGGTGCATGAATGTGTGGCAAAGAGCTTAAGACATGAAAGAGCTGCAGGTCCCTGCTTTCCTTTCTGGAGGGGGCAGAAGCATGTGGCCCCAAGGAGCTGGCAGGAGGTGACAGGCGAGATCCGGAGGGCTCCAGGTATGATGCTTCTCTTTAAAAAAAGGGAAAAAAGGAGAGGACTGTTACAGAATATAGTGCATCTTCCTTTGCCCGTTTCACCGCTCTCCCGCAGCTGCTGCTGGAACTGAGCATCTCAGCAGGCTGGTGCACTGGGGGCTGCCTTTATGCTAAAATGTATAAGGAGATGGGGAAGATTATCAGATCTGGTCTGTCGGTCCAGATGACTGTCAGTTTATCCCCAAACCCCAAGCCTCATTCACTGTTGGTTTTCAGACCAACCTGCCTTGCTGGAGTTCTTGGGTTGCATGCAATTAGAGATTAATTATTGGTTATGAATGTGCAATATTATCGTCACGATGATTTTCTCTGTGCCTGTATGTCTACTCAGGTGTTGGTCTGTTTTCTCACCTGCCCAGGTCCCTTACTATTTTAATTGGTCCCTGCCAACTGACCAAGAAATCTGTTTTATATTAAAATCTAATAATGTTTTATTGCTGCTAGATGCTTTATTGCTTTCAAACCACCTGTTCATACAATTAGAAGTGGGAGAAAATTATTCCTTAATTCCAGTGCCTCCCTCTCCCCCAGTGCATTCTGAACTATAATATTCAGCATTAGAAGTTCCTTTAAATTATATACATACATATATATATACACACACACACGCACACACACACACATACATATATATATATATACACTGTATGTATAACCAATTGTATGTAACTGCATATAACCAATTGTACATAGCTGTATATAACCAATTGAATGGAGCAAGAGAGAGAAATTATACTATCTATACTGTATGCCTACAGTATGTCAACTGCATATATATATACACACACACACAGAGTGTGTGTGCATGTGTGTGTGTATGATGTATGATATATGCAGTTGATATACTGTAGGCATACAGTATAGATAGTATAATTTCTCTCTCTCACGCCGTTCAATTGGTTTTATTCATTCTCATTTAGGCGGTTATGTAACCTGCCAAGGCTGGAAGTCCCTTATTAATTCGGACCAAAATATTCCCCTTCTCATTCTCTTATCCCCCCGCCCCCCCGGAAAGAAACCCCCAAACTTTGCATCTAAAATCACAGGGGAAAAGATGCCTGAATGAATTCCGTTTCCCATGGATTCTCATCTGATCAGCTCTCCGCTAAAATCCACAGGGCTTTCCTCATGAGCTTGGAGCAATTTCCTGAAATCCCTTCATTTTCCAGCTAAAACCCCCCAAAAAAGACCAAGAATCCAGCTGTATTTTTCCTCTTCTTTTTCCTCCCTTCTTCATTCATTGCATGCCTTTATTCTGAATCTCTCTGTAACAGCTTTAACCCTCTGTTTCCTGTCACTTCACCGAAGCCCTGTTGCTGTGCCTGGAATGTTTTTTTTTTTAAGGTTAAAAAGGGCAAAACGAAACAAAACAAAAAACCCTGCTCCATCTTCTGCAAAGCGGCTGTGGGTTTTACAGCACAAAGCAAAGGATTTTCCTCTGAAAGACTCCGAAGGCAAAATGGGCTTTTTCAATACTTACAGATCCTATGGAGAGAAGCAAAGTGAGATCCTACTAAACCGTAGCTGATTTAGCTGGTGTTCATATTGAATAAATTATCCGGGGGTTATAGGAATCCCAAGAAGAAATTGCATGCTTTATTATGCCCCAGCATGACATATAGATTTTTCTGATGTGATATACAGCTTTCATAGATTTCCTCCAAGTGCCTGTGGTGGAGCTCAGAAAACCTACTAAGGAGGAGAGGTCATTCCTCATTCATTTGCACAGCCCTAGAAATGTGCAAGAGGGGGCATCACTGCTGGTCTATCACTGATGCAGGCCCTGTTATGAGAGAATAGCCGGTCTAGTGGGTAGAGCACTGGCCTCAGACTATAACAGCTGCAGTTCAGTTCCTTTCTCTGCTACATACTCTCCAGTGGAGCCTTGGGCAACTCACTTCATCTTCCCCTGTGTCTGAGGTGTCCAGTTACAGAAGGGGAATAATCCATCCCTTTCCCTGGGGAAGTGGTTATTAGGATAAAACCCATTAGGGCTATATGGTCTGAGATAAAGAGCCCCTGGCTACCCAAATCACTCTGAACACTAGAAAGGCTTAGCAACTTTGTGGGCATGAAGGAAGTCTTTTGTGGTGAGATCAGAGCCCAGGTTGATCCATGGATCTCTTGGACTCCATGATATTACAGCCCTTGAGACCTCAGAGATGAGCAAAGTGTTACTCCTACGTGCTGGGGGCTGGGCCTATGTCAGGTAGGGAGTGCACGATCAGGTCCAAAGGGCATGTTGGACTCTCTGTGCCAGGGAAGTAAAGGAGGGGGAAATACTCTGGGAAAGTAATGGAGCAGGTCAGATACGTGCATGGTGAAAGTCAGCATGGCCCTATGGAAGTTGCTGGAGCAATGGCCTTTCCGTGGCTGAGCTTTGGGCCCACGGACACCAAGAAAGGATGGCTGAATCCCACAGACTCTGATGCACCAATGCAGATCCATAGCAGCCCATCCCCTTGGTTTCAGTACCCACTCACATCACCTGCAGACCTGGCCCGCTGACTTTGGTGGAGCTATAGCTAATTGGCATCTCCTGCAAATCAGTGCCGTTGTGCTGATTTCGGAAGCTGGCCCTCTGACTGCCAGGGGCCATGACCACTTGCACCCACCTGGGTGGACTGGCTGCTTGATTGCAATGGAGCTGAGCCTCTTTTGCACAGCAGAGGACCAAGCCTAGCCCCAAGCTTTTATTTTTAATGCCCCCTTTGACTCCACCCATATCATACAGCCACTGAAACCCACTGACCCTGATGAGGCAAACACTGACGAAGCAGGGACTAGATCCACAGGGCTCCTGAAAAAGCTCCCTGGAAGGAGCATCACGGCAACAGAGGGGCAGATGATGAATGAGATACCCTGGGTATCTTCATAGAGGTCGTGACAGATCATTCAGGGACCTTTTGCCTGCAGAGAAGACACAAGACTGCCCGAGAGCTGATGCATCCTCTGGAGGCCAGACACGAGACCCCTGATGTCTGCGAAACCCTTTGTCAGGCGCCTGCTGGTCCGGTGGCTGCTCTGTGTCAAGGAACATATGCAGGGCTTTCAGAGACTGCCGCATCTCGGATGCATCCATCTCTTTTCTCTAACACCCTTCCCCCTGCCATGGTGTATTTTTGCTTGGTGCTCCAAATAGAAGAGATGAGAAATAACCAACTCAGAAGAGTGCGTCATGCCTCAGGCCTGGGCACAGCCCACGATGGTCCAGAGAGAAGCTCTGTGGGAGTTGCACCACGCTCTTGTTTAATGCATTTGGGGCTGGGATTTTCAGAAGAGGTGGTGGGGAGCTAGGAGCATTAGGAGCCCACCTCACTCCTTGAGGCATCTTGGGAGCCCCCAGGTAGAAACCTCAAAGTAATTTGTGACAGACGAGTGAGCTTTTGTCATCCCTGGTCTATTGTCATGGAAACTGAGGCACAAAAAGGTGAAAGGACTTGTCCTACTAGTCAGTGGCAGGGCCAACAAATGCGAACCCAGGACTCCTGATTCCCATCTGCCTGCTCTAACCATGAATCAGCGCTGCCTCCTACAGCTTAGAGCAGAACCCAGACACCCGGATCCCGGCACCTATGCTCTCCTCCCATACAGCTAGGAACCAAACCCCACCGTCTTCCCTCCGAAACTTATGTGCTACCCCTGCGTCTGCGCTCCCTGTGCAACTAGGAATAAAATGTGGCAGCCCAAACCCCCTGGCCCAGGCTCAGCCCATTATAGCAGCTTCACTGTCTTCTCCTCCCTGGAGAAAGATGTGGCAACCACAAGCTAAATCTAGAGGTAATGAGGAAATTAATGCGTGCTAATGACAAAGCGGCTGTAGCGGGCCACTGAGCTGGCAAGCGCCCTCGTCTTTCAAATGACAAACGGCTCCGGGATCCTCCCCCTGTTTTGTGTGCTGGTGCGTGGATGGCTGCCGAAGTGACACCACAACACAAGTAGGGATGAGTGTCTACGAGGACAGACAGACTGAGATTTTCCAGGCTGCTGCAAGGATCTGGCTATACCGATGATGTTAGTGTTAACAGGAACTTGCCATCCAAATACCACTGAAAATCCCAGCCCAGCTATTTTAAATCCCCTGTTGCTTCTCTGCTGACATGTGCTCCTCAAAGTCCTCTCCAGGCCTGGCCAGCCCCACTCGCTGACTGCGTGGCCAGTAGGACTGGAACGTGTGTTCTCGGGACAGCGCGGGGTTATAGGCACCCGACCTCCCCCCCCCGGTACTTTCCATTGACATACCTGGGTTCATACGCTCTCACATACCCCACACCTGTTCTGCTGTACCCACATACCAGGACTTGACTCTGCCACAGACTGACTGGATAATCTTGGGCAAATCACCTGAGGTTGGATTTCCAAACTCTCTGCTTCCTCCGTTGCTGCTCCAGCCGCTTTCTTCTGGAGCTGCGCCTGGAGCCCAGGAGTCCTGGCTCGTCGTCTCCTACTCTGACCATGACACGGTGCTCGCTTTCTGCACGAGAAGGCTCTCTAACTGTTTAGGACAGGACGTGAAGAAGCCCCCAGGCCAGAGTACCAGCTCTTGCACAAAAAGAGCCAACTCACAAGCACAAGTGGCAGGTCTCCTACCCAGATTCCTGCCAAGTCTGCTTAGCTTGTGGTGTCACCTCGCTCTTGTCCCTTGAGAGCAAGACTCTTGGGTCCATTCATCTCAAAGCCCCTGATTCAATCAACCTCCGGGTTGGGGGACCGCGCCAGCCTCCAAAGACCTGTGGGATGCTGCTAGTTAGCCTGGGGTGGGTGGAAATGGGTGAGCCAGGGTCCCCAAGAAGACCCCAGCCCCCAACTCTACTCATCCTCTGTCTCATTCCTGCCTTCTTGTGTCCTCTCCCCTTCTACCTGTCTCTACACCTCCTCCTGGTCCTTTTTCCCTTCCCGCTTTCTCTACCTCCCCTGATTCTCTTTCTTGCCTTCACTTTTCCCTTCCACCCTTGCAATCTCTTCTTTGAACCCTCCCCATCTCACAACCCTGCTTTGCCCCTGCCCTGCCCTGCCTCTGTTTCCTCACAGCATGGGTGACTGGACCCGTAGGAATGGCTGCCCAGCTGGGTGTCTGTGGGAGATCTGGGCATCTGAGCCCCCTAGGATTTTTAGCCAGGTTTGGAAGCAGCAGCTGCTTCTGCCGTGCATCACCCCCTCTCCAGATGCCCCCACATGAGGTGTGTGGAGTGAGTCAGCTCCTTATTTTAATGCCCTCCTGTTGCCCGTTAATGCCCTTATTTTAATGCAGCTGCCAGGGGCAGACAAGGGTGGATGCTGAGACAAGGGTTGTTTTGCCCTCGGACGTCTCTTGGGGCATCTGATTTTGGGTGGAGAAAGGGGGATTTTTTTATAGAGGCACATCCCAGGCTGTGCTACCACCATCCAGGGGCTGGGACTGGATTAAACAAACCTCACTCCAGAGGTGGCCGCCGTAAATCTGCACGCCATATGGCTACCTGGCTATTAAACACCGGCTTTGCTCCAGCCGAGGGGTGGCTGCAGGATGGTTTAAGGATGCATTGCGAGATGTCATGACTTCCTTTCTCTCTTCTGTCTCCTCCCAGGCATGCGTTCTCCTTGGGCCAGGCCCAGCCCTGCTTCCCCCAACCTCAGTTTCCCCCAGGCCACCCCCACCCAGCGGTGAGCGCCCCACCGCCATGCTGCACACAGAAGGCAATGCCTTGCTGAAGGCCGTGGGGCAGGGCAAGTTCCGCCTCACCCGCCTCTTGCTGGAGGGGGGAGCCTACATCAACGAAGGCAATGCCCAGGGGGAAACGCCCCTGATCGCCGCCTGCCTGGCCCGCTACGACGACCCCCACAACAAGCCCCGCATGGTGAGGTACCTGCTGGAGAACGGGGCCGACCCCAACATCCCCGATAAGACGGGCAAGACGGCTTTGATGCACGCCTGCGCCAACCAGGCCGGCCCGTCGGTGGCATCGGTGCTGCTGGAGCATGGGGCAGATCCCAGTGCCAAGGACTACTCGGGTGCCTCTGCCCTGGTGTACGCCATCAACCGGGGTGACCGGGAGACCCTGCAGGTGTTGCTGGATGCCTGCAAGGCCAAGGGCAAGGAGGTGATCATCATCACCACTGACACGTCCCCCTCGGGCACCAAGAAGACCAAGCAGTACCTAAATTCGCCCCCATCCCCGGGGCTGGAGGAGAAGCCGTCGCCCTCCCTGTGCATGTCGCCCTCGGACATCGAGGTCCGCACGTCCCAGTCCCCCGGGGCCAGTGAGAAAGAGGAGGAGAGAGACGTCTTCAACTTCACCATGGCCACGCGGCTGAGCTGCCCCCCATCGCTGCCAGGACCAGACGGGTCCTCTGAGCAAGTGCCGGTGGCCCCACCGCCTCCCAAGGGCCGGGCCAAGCAGCTGAAGAGGCTCAATTCCGAGCCGTGGGGGCTGGTGGCGCCCTCCGTCCTGGCTGCCCCCCACGCTGAGAAGGCGCGGACGCCAGAGGAGAGGGTGACGGCTGAGATGAACGGCCTGAGCCTCACCAAGAGGGCCCTGCTGTCGCGGCGGCACAGTATCGAGGGCCAGGAGCCCTCATGCTTCAAGGTGGCAGCCCCCCAGGATGGCGCGGCGGAGGAAGGCGCAGGCCCTGAGGCGCCTTGGGCCGAGAAGGTCCATTTCAGCCACCTCCACCAGCCCCTGTCGCGGCGTAACACGGCCCCGGAGGCCCAGGAGAGCGCGGGGCCGCCGGGGCACGGTCTGCGGGGCACGGCCCACCACAAGCTGACGCGGCGAGAGCATTACGAGTCCGACTCGCACCTCTGCCCCGACTCCATCCCCGGCTCGCCCGACTCAGGCCGGGTCTCGCTGGAGAGGAGGAGGTACAACGCCTCGCCCCTCACGCTGCCCACCAGCTCCTCCCGGGAGTCCCTGGAGAGCATCCCCAGCGCCGTGTCCCCACTCTCGGGCCGGCGCCGCTCCCCAGGGCTGCTGGAGAGACGGGGCTCTGCGACCATGCTCCTGGACCACATCGCCCACACGCGGCCCGGTTTCTTGCCCCCACTCAACGTCAACCCGCACCCACCCATCCCCGACATCCGGTCCAATGGCAGGCCCCCCTCGCCCGGGCACCGGGGGCTCGTGCCCGTGGCCCCCACCTCTCCCAAGAGCAAGAAGAAGCTGATGAGGAGGCACTCTATGCAAACGGAGCAGATCAAGCAGCTGGTCAACTTCCAAAACCTGCTGGCCCAGGGCGACCCGACCAGCTAGAGGAGCCAGAACCCACAGCCCCGTTGCAACTGGGCCCCGTTGCCTGGGGAGAGGCTGCGGGAGATGGCCAGAGCTCCCCATCTTCTCCCCACCTTGGGCAGCCTCTCGCAGTCCCTGGGTTGCTGCTTTCCACTGCCCGCCCCCGTCCCCTGCCTCCCACATGTATTTATCCTAATGCCAGGCCCTGCCAGAAGAACTGGACCAGAACAGGACCGCTCCGGGGCTGGGCTGCTTCCCAGAACAACTGGGCCCACTGGGAGCTACTGGACAGCGGCCAGCTCCAGCCATCGAGGCTCTGATGCCGCCCGCCGGGTTGGGGGTGACTCTCAGTCGCGCTGACCGGGCTTCCAGACTCCCCAGCGTGGCTGTCCGGGGTGCGTCCGACAGCATCTGTTATCCCAGTCAGGAAGCCGAAGGGGATGTGGAAAGGAAGAGGACCCCCCAGATCAGCCCGGTCTGGGAGTGAGAGGTTCCCACGTCTCTTGGGCTTTCATCCAGAGGGATCCAGGCTTATTTCCTTGGCCCAGCTGCTGCTGTCTGCTGGGCAGAGCTGTGGGGACCTGCCAGGCCACCTGCTTCTCCCTGCAATATTAATAGTTGTCATATGGATTGAGCCCGGACTTCTAGGTTCATCGTGGGGAGGGAAATGCTGTTGAGGGGTCAGAGTAAAGGGGACTGGCTTTGGGGGCTTGACTCGGGCTGTTTTAAAGCGATCCCCCCTGCTCCTCCAGCCTCGGAAAGATCAACCCGCTCTGACACACCTCAAGATGAGGCACTCAGCACTTGAGGCACTGCCCCACTATGGCCCGATGCAGGCCACAGCTTCTGTTCCCGGTGGGGGAGGAAAGTGGTCAGAGTTAAGGGTACAGGGGAACTATAGCCTCTTGGCTCCTTTTCCTGTCTGTGATTGCTGTGTGGCCTTGGACAGGTCCAACCCCCCACCCTCGTCCTCCGTGCCTCAGTTTCCCCATTGGATCCAGTGGGGGCAATGATACCGACCTGTGTCTGTACAGCGCTTTGCAGTCCATGGATAAGAAGTGCTCTATAAATGCTAAGTAGTATCTGTAATTTATTTAGCATTCTGTCTGTGGCTGAGCCGCCACTTTAGATAAAGCAATAGGATTAGCACCGCACTCAAAATCACCCCTGTAATCCTCGACTTCTAGGCACTGCCGGGACAGTTTGAATTTCCTAAGCACAGAGCAACGGCAGAGGAAAGAGGGGTCTTGGCAGCACATTGCTGAAGCAAAGGGCATAGCACAGGGCTTCTCAACTCTTTTAGACTCCAGGCTCCCCCTCGGAGATGCCAGCTCTCAGCTTTCACTCATATTTGACTATGAAAAAGTCCTAGAGCAATTCTGTTGGAAAGAACTCAGCCAGCCCACGATGGATGAGAATGGTTTTGACGCTACAGATGCCAAAAGGAAATCTCTGGTTTATCTTGTGAATCGTGCTTGTGCACCTGACAGGGCTAACGGCTTGGAAGTCCTCAGCACCCTTAAAAGGATCTCAAGGCACCCCTGGGTGCTGCAGATCCCTGGTTGAGAATCACTGGTGTAGCATTTAGGGTGGCTTGATTCGTGCCTGAACACACTATATGTTAGCACTCGTGTAGCTTACCTCGGTTTTGGAAACACCTAAAGGAATCAGTAGTTTCCCCAGGGCTGGGCATGGTAGTCAGGCCCCAAGGATCTGCTTATATGCAGGTGCCAACTCCTTGCTGCCCCCCTCTTTTGTTCCCAGAAAGCAGCTTTATTGGCTCCAAAGTGTCTTTTGAATGGATGGCATGCGACTGATGCCATGTGGCCTTATTGAGAGCCTATAATAATAGCCCTAAGATACGTGGACATCCCCCCATTCATTTCAATTTGGTGTTGACGCTGAAACGTCCCAATTACAACCGATGTGGCAACATGGTAAATGGCTCCATTGCTGAGTGTGGCAGCAAGCTTGCACTAAAGTATATCACCAGATGTCCCCAACTCTGCAACAGCTACCACATTCTAGCTTCTTCTTTGGCCGCTCCTAGAAAGCTGCACTGTTTTCTCCATACACAATTTGGCAGCATGCTGGAAACGTAGGGCCGAATCCTTGGTACAAATTAGTGCTGCTCCTGATTTACACCCAGTGAGAATCTGGCCTTAAAATATTCAAGAGGCAGCATCTGATCGACCAGGATGAAGTACTCAAGAGTTCCCTCCTCGTTCCTTTCTGTATCCAAAGCTATTTGCTGCCAGATTTGGGGGTAATTTGTTGCAAAATTAATGAGCTCTTCCTTGACCGCCAGGAATGACTGCTGGGAATTTCTTCCCAGTGGTGGCATGACTGGGTTTTGGAGACTGCCACTGAGCTAGGGGAGGGTGCTCAGGCCTGGGGCTGTGGGTCAACAGGCTGGAAAGATGCAACTAGAGACCAGATGCATCGTGCAGTTGCAAAAGCTGCTGTATTGCAGCTAGTGTTGAGAGTGTCTCTCTCTAATAGAAGAAAGTCTAATGGGTGTGGGTTTGAGCCCATGCTCTTGCCAGTTCAGCCCCAGGAGATGTTTATGCCAGGCCTGTGCCAATATAGGGCTGTCTCGACTGCTGCAACGACTGGGTCGCTGTGAGCTTCCAGTATTATCCCGCTCTTCCTCCCATGCCCATGTCGTAGGAGCACAACGCTTCCCCCTTCTGCTGACCTCCTGGGCAGCAGCGGCCTCGCTGGGGGTTTTCTAATCGCTTTTCCTCCATAGGAACCTCACTGGTTTGTGTGTGCCCATGCGTGTGTGTATGGTGCTGCCCCGGCTCCCCCACTTCAGGTCTTTGACAGGCAGCCGTGGGGGGGTGGGGAAGGCTGTACTATAAACCCGTGGCAGTTCACAATGCAGAAATGCAGCAGCATCTTCAGGACATCCTCATCCAACCCTGAGGGGCAGGTTTGGGGTCTTCCAGGCTTTGCAAAAGCAAAACCCACCCAAATATGAGGTCTTTGGGCCTTGAGCAATTTCCAGCTGGATCTTTTGGCCGGCTGGGACTATCCAGGGGACACCTTCCCAGCTGCAGCAGCCGGCAAGGGTCCATGTAGCTCCTGGCCACGGTCAGTTTTGCCCCCACTCACACACAGCAAGGTCCATCAAGGTATCTCTGCCCGGGGATTTGCACTATCGGACAATCAGGGTTCAAGCACAGGGGTCGGCTCTTCCAGAGCAGGGCCCCCTTTCCCTACCGAGCCCAGCTTGGGGCTGTGGCTTCCCCCAGGCTTTGTTGATGAGGCTCAGAGGAGTCCACAGATCAGTCTAGTAACATGGGAAGGGCAGATCCATTGTGATCCCCCCAGCTGGGCTCCCAGCTCCAGTGACCCTGCTGCTCCCATCTGTGTGGGAGGGCGGGTGAGGAGAAGACCCTGAGTAGAGGGAGCGATCAGTGGCATTGGGGGTGCCGGGGTACTGCCTATTCTTGACATATCAGTGAATAAAAGTCTAACATAGCTGACTGGCTCCCAGGTCATTTTTGGATGCAGGGGATGAGGGGGTTTGGGAAGGGACCTACTGCTTCTTGCTGGTTTATATTGGAACTAAAGGTCATGGGCAGATCTAGGATTTTGAAAAGGGGGGTTCAAAGGATGCGCTGCATCAATACACATAGCACAACACGTTTTTCTCCAGTGAAAGAGAAACTAGACGTTTTCCTAATAAGCTAGGGGCCCAGCGCTACCTGATTCAGGTTAAGTTCAAAGCCAAACCAAATATAACTTTGTTGGACTGCTCATTTATTTGTTAGATTATATATTGCATTTGAAAAGCTCGTGAAGCTATGCAACAAATGGGCAAAAAGGTATTATTTCATTGGTCCTGTTGTCATCATAGCTATCTTAATTACAGGCAACAAAATCTAGCCTTTCTAGCACCAGTATAACGGGCTCGGGGCAAGGGGGGACAGTATGACAGTGCCTGAAATACTTCACTGTCAGTCATTTCTACACTTGAGTTCAGGTTTTGAGCTTGAACGAAAAGCAGTCTGTGGAGCTATGAAGTAGGAGAGAGACTTTACCAGGAAGGCCTAAGACAGGGACACTGCAGAAGAAAGGATGGTTTGAATACGGAAACACTGAGACCATTAACAAGCACATAGGGTTGTTAACACCTATGGATTTAAAAGATTAGCAGGAATAAGTGGATTACAATAAGCCATGAAGTCAATTGACTCCCTCAGCACAGCTGCTGCCCCTCCCAGGCAGTTTGGGTAGAGTAGGAATCAAAGTCGGGTGCAACAGCACCACTGTCCCCCCTGGATCTGCCGAGATGACAAAGCAAGGACAGCGTCTTACCCATGTCTTGCCAGTACCAGCTGCAAGGTAGCATGGCTGTGGTCATCGCTTGGATCAGTGGTACCAAAAGAAGGGACAGCAGGGCACCTGGCCCCATGTTTGAGCCTGGCCCCTGGGGAGTTGGCTGTCCCCTGTTATGCTGTGCTAGTGCCAGGTTCCCCAGAGCTACTGCAGCACAGGGCAGGGCTGCACACACTGTGCTTTCCCCCTGTGTTTTGTGCCACCTCGAGGAAAGGAAGGTGGGAAGCCGTGGAAAAGCCAGGGTTTCCCCTTGATTCCCCCAAATCCCGAGATAGGAGCTGCCAATCACGGGGCCCCTCCTGGAGCTCCCCACTGCTGATGCTAAGGGAGGAAGGACATGATGAGTCAGCAGGAGCTGGCTGCCTCCTCCGCACTGTCCGCTGGACCCTCCTCCCTCCTGCCTGCTCCACACCGAAGCCCTTCTGTCAGCTCAGAGAGCCCAGCTGCATTGGAAGAGGTGTGATGCCTTTGCTAATGCCTCTGAGCTCAGCCTATCCGTGTCCCCAGGCCTGTTCCCTGCCCGGGAAGAGAATCAGCCAAGCAGGGCATTAAAGTTTCATGAGGGCTCGGATCTCTGCTGTGACTTGCTGGGGAGAGAAATGACCCTGCTGGAGGGTGAAGAAAAGGGTTTGGCAGGTGGGTTCTGCTGGTGACATTGAAAGGGTGGATGGAAACGGTCCGAGTCTCATGGGCTGGGCTGGAAGGAACAGCCCTGGTGTTTCTGTTACAGCCGGAGCTGAACAGATGCGGCCTCCGAGCACCTGGGAAATGGGAGCTGTGAATCCTGCTAAAGGTGAGCGCTGCATCCCGCCCTGGAGGGTGTCAGGGGCAGAGCTGGGAACAGACGCCTTTCATCCTGGCTCCCAGGACTCTGCGCTGCAGGAAAGCCTTGCCTCCAGATGGGAGGATGAAACCCAGGAGTCCTGGCTCCTAGTCCTCGTCTCCCCCCACCTTGGACATGCTCCTTGATCTGGAGGAGAAACCCAGGAGCGCTGGTGCCCTGCTTCTACTCCGGTCCTTAGATTAGGAGCCATTTGTTAAGGACCAGGTTTCTGTTCCAGGTTCCAGTAGGACCCTGTCCAGGACCACCCCACCCTCCCTGGGTACTACTGAAATAGTATCCCACTCTCCCCGGGTACTATTGGTAACACCACCGCTCCCTTCCTGATCCAGCACCACAGTCACGGAGTCCTGGCCCCATCCCTGTGCTCTGTCTTCTAGCTCATGCCCCCGCTGGACGCAGGAGTGGAGCCCAGGAGTCCGGGCTCCTCGTCCCACATTCGTCCCAAGCCGGACTGTGGGAAAACACCTCTCCTGTGCTGGGGAAAGGCCAATGCAAATTCCCGACTCCCAGGCCTGGGTCGGAGCAGGGGGCTGGGAGCGCTGGGAGGATGGTTTACTAGGACCCCTGGGTCTGGAGCTGACACTGGCTGAAGTGGGCAGCCGTGCGGCTGCAAAACACAGATGAATTATTCACAGTCCTGCTGATTTATTCATCACAGCAGAAGCGCCTGGCTCTGACTCACCCCCTGCCTGAGGGGGACCCCCACCTCCTGGGGCCAGCCAGGCCCAAACAGGTTTGGAGGCTGGAGCTGTAGCTCATACAGTGGTGGCAAGGAGGGACCCCCCAGATCCTGGCCCCTGGCAGGTGTCCTCCTGGCCCATCTGTGGGAGCTCTCAGCTTGCAGACAGACTGCGGGATTTCTGGTCTCTGCTGCTGGGAAACAGCACCTCCTCCTGAGGTGTTTCAGATGCTAGCCTGCTGCCAGGGCTGGAAGCAGTCAATCCCCTGCATGCACAAGGCTCGGAGCTCGCGGGGCCAACCTGCAGTGGTGCTGAGGGACAGGGGGCGCAGGGCAGGGAGGTCAAGACTACAGCTCCTTTGCTCTCTAGCGCTGGACCAAATCCTCTGGGGTCTGCCTGCGGCTGTTCAGCCCACCCCAAGATCCTGGGCCCCCTCCAAGGCGAACGGGGAGGTCAGACAGGACCTCCAGGCCCCTTTAGAGCTTGCATCCGGGGGGGTGTTGCAGCTCCAAAGCTGAACCGGGCCATCCTGGGCCCCTTGCCCCATGTGCCCAGCAAGGGCTGAGCGGCTGGCCCATCACCCCGGCCTCCAGCCAGGCTGCACGTGGCGGTGGGTCGGGCTCAGCGGCTGGGAAAGAGGTCGAGAAGCCTGTAGCAGCCGTACCGCCAGCCTCAGAGCCCGGGACCCTTACAAACGGGCAGCCCCATAGCGGCGATCCAGGCTGGGAGCCTTTCCAGGGCGAGCTCCTCGCTAGCCCCGCCGGCCGCTCGCTGCTGCGGTGAGTTGGGGCGCCTTGCGCGGGGCTCGTGCCGGGCTGCCAGCCGGGGGGCGGCCCCCCCCGCGCCGCCGCGCCCGCCCGCGCTGCAGTGCCCTGCGGGCGCCCCGGGGCTGCGGCACGGCGGCCGGTAAGGGCAGTTGGGCCGGGGGCGGGGGGCGCGGCCGGAGCCCTGCGGCGTTTACACGGCCGGGATCGGGGCCCTCGGGCTGGCACTGGCGCCGGGTCGGGGTCCGGCCCCTTGCGCTGCGCCCCCTCCCCGCTTTCAGCCGTTTCCACTGGCGCCGGATCAGGATCGGGACCCTATGACCCTCCCCCCTTGCCCCGAGCCCGTTATACTGGTGCCGGATCAGGATGCCCCCCCCCCCATCCCAACACCAGGAAAGCAGGGTCTCCTCTGAGCCCCCCCCCCAACTATGGGCAGGGAAACTGAGGCACAGCGCATGGCAGGCATGCCCCCCCCCCCAGCGCCAATCATTCAACCTCACTCCTGTCCTGACTCCCTTCCCAGAGCTGGGGCTCCGAGCCAGGACCCCCAAGCTCATTGCCCCCCTGCTCTAACCACTGGACACCACTCCCCTGGCTTGGACCTGGGGTACAGCCCCATGCACCCCAGCTCCCGAGAGTGTCCTAGCTTGAGGGGGAAGATCTGTGTGGTGCCCCCGGGGCCAGGCTCCCCTGCAGCCACTGCCCTCGTCTCAGCGCTGGTGGCCATGGCACAAGGTCAGAGACAGTCGCTGTCCCAGGGAGTTTGCAATCTGAGTGGGGAAACTGAGGCTCAGAGCAGTGCAGTGCCTGCCCCGGGGAGCCTGGGATTAGGGGCGCCAGGAAGGGAGATAGGACTCGGGGTGGGGGGTGGCCTGGGAACCCACATCCCAGCCCCTGGATGGGTCCAGGAGGCTGAACAGAGCCCATGGTAGTGCATGTCTGCATGCTAGGGGGGATTGGGGTAAATCCAGGGGGCTGCTGTGGTCAGGTCCAGCTCCCTGCCCCTGCCCTTTCCCCTGCCCCTGGGGGCTGGGCTCTCCCCTCCACAGAGCAACAGGCCTGCTTTGCAGGGAGGGGACAGACCAAATCCAACCCCTGGCCACAGAGAATTGGCTGAATTGAGCCCCCGGCCCAAAATCCTTCCCCCACCAGCCTGAAATCCTGGTCCTTCTGCCCCAGAGAGGCAGCATGGACCTGAGTATCGGCCCCCCTGGAGACAAGACCCCCCACCCCAGGGAGATGGGAGGACTCCCTGAGGAAATCCCCAGGGAGCCTCTGGCCAGCTGCATTCGCCTGGCCCTGGGCACCTGGAAGGAGCTCCAGCCCCTGCCTCTTGTCTCTGCTTCCTCTCTCTTCTTCCCTGCCAATAAATCAGCCTAGCACGTCCTCCCGCAGACAAGCTAAAAATAGCCCAGTAGGGTCAGGACGAGGTGGCTGAGGGACCTTGGCTGCGCAGCTCGCACGCAGCCTCGCAGAGCGATGGGTCTGGCCTTTCCTGCAGGTGGCACAGAAACCGATGGCTGCAGTGGCTCCGTCCCAGCTGGGCAGGGAAGGGGTGTTGGGCCGGCAGCACCAGCTGCTGGGGGTGACAGAAAGCCTTGTCTGAGCTGGGGTTCCTGGGAGCTGGTGTCCACCCAAGCTCGGGGCCAGGGGTGGCTGCAGGTGGGTCTCATCAAGCTGCCTGTGTGAGATGAGGGTGGGGGGGGTCTCAGATACGTACCCATGGGTGTAAGCCTACCCTGGGGTTGGGGAGAACGCAGCCAGAGCTGTGATGAATGCCAAGGCCACTGCAGTTAGCAAGGCCCCATGTGTCTCTGGCACCTCTCGGGCCCCCAGTGCTGCTGCAGTCACACAGCAGACTGTGCGCCATGAACTGCCATCCCGGCGCGACAGGACTTTGTGGCCGGTGGAAACCAGCAGGTAATGCAAATTCTTACTTCATTCACAGGTGCCTGGCGCTGCCAGCCACAGCTCTCCACGGACAGGAGACGGACTGAAACGGCCCATGGGAAGCAGAGGTCTCCTTGCATGACCCACCTGGATGTGGCATCACCATATCTTGGGCCAGGGAGGTCGCGAGCTTGCTAGGGGCCACAGAGGCTGCTTTAGGAGGAGCCTGGGGAGGACACTCAGAGCAAAAACCCTTGGAAAAAAGCAACATCTTGCACCCTGGAGGGAAAACCTCCAGCCTGGCACTGTGCTCAGCCCAGAGGCTACCTGCCTTCTACACCCAATGTCCCACAAAAGGCTTCGATTCAACCACAGGAGCTTGGGAAAGCCTCTTCAGCTGGGAACCATAGCAGGGCACCTACCTCCGGAGGGCAGCCAGCGAGACTCTGTCTAGGGAGCTCATTAATTCTTCCACATCCTGGACAGAGCCTCCAGGTGCAGTGTGGATGGAGGCTGAAAAGCAAGACTCCACTTAGACTCTGGAAACTTTATTGTGACAAAGCTGGTCCTTGCTGGTTCCCGGAAGCAAAAGCCATTGAGGGTGCAGCAGGCAGCCCCAGTGTCCCAGTGTCTCCCTTCAAGCAGCAAAACATGCCCAAGGACCCCCGTCCCTGCCGACGTCGAGAAGGAGCAGGGCTTCCCAGGGACCAGCCAGAGTCGGCACCACGAATCCCTGCCGCTTTGCTCTCCTTGGAGCCTCAGTGCAGCAGCGGGAGGGACAACTCCGGACAGCAAAGGCAGGATGCTAGGATGTGCCTCTGAGATGAACACCACCGCCTGCCCGAGGTCTGGGGAGATGCTTGAGCTGGGCTCACTTGTGGCGGGGAACCAGAGCTGCGGGGAGCCCCAGGTGACAGCAGGGAGCTTGGCCAGCAGTGGGTTCAATGCCAGCATCCCGGGAGAGGAGATCTTCCTGCTGCCCACATTCTCCACCGCCGCTAAGGTGCGGGTGGCCATCACCTGCGTCCTCTTCCTCTCCTCTGCCTGCTTCAACATTGCTGTGCTCTGGACAGTCACACGGAAATACCGCAAGAAGCCGCATGTCCGCATCCTTATCGTCAACCTGGCAGCGGCCGACCTACTGGTGACCTTTGTAGTGATGCCCTTGGATGCGGTGTGGAACGTCACTGTGCAGTGGTATGCGGGTGATGTGGCCTGCCGGGCCCTCATGTTCCTCAAGCTGGTGGCCATGTATGCCTCGGCCTTCGTCACTGTGGTCATCAGCCTGGACCGCCGAGCCGCCATCTTGAACCCGCTGGGCGTGGGCGACGCCAAGAAAAAGAACAAGGCCATGCTGTGCGTAGCCTGGGGCCTCAGTGTGTTGCTGGCACTGCCGCAGGTAGGGGAGATGTCATGGCTGCCCCCGGGGGCAAGATTCCCAATGGTTTTGGGTATGGGTAGTGGGGGGCACTAAATCCACGGCTGGAGATGGAGTATGGGTAGCCTTATGTCCTATGGCCAGAGATGGGATATGGGTTGTATGGGGCAGTGGGCAGGACATAGGGGTACCAGACTAGGCAGACCAAGAGGCTGACCCCTGTTGAGATGCCAGAGTAGGTAGGCCAATGGGGTGATGATACATAGCTAGATCCACAAAGAGTTTGGACACGTTCATGGAGGAAAGGGGCATCAGTCGCTACTGAGCACGGGAGTGAGGGGCACGGCCTCTGCATCTGAGCTTCCTAGATCCTAAATGCTGGAGGCTGCAAGAGAGGAACAGGGGAAAACATCTTGGTGAGACCCAGATCACCCTCCCTCTCAGCATCTGCTCTCTGTTGCTGTGACACCAGAGACTGGGCAAGATGGACCCAATTTGTGGCAGTTTTTATGTTCTCGCGTGGTCAAGATCCAGCTATGCCGGGCTGTGGTAGATGCTTTTTCTCCCTGGGGAAGAGAGTGAGATGGAATGAGCCAGATGCCGGCATGGCTGGATCTTGACAAGCTAGGACGTTCACTGGGTCCCTGGTCTTTCTTGATATAGGAAGGAGATACAGATGTGGGACCCACTGGACCTGTCTGGTCCAACATGGGCTGGGAGCAGGGCTGGGGGCTGGTGGTCTGCTCCAGTATACACCGAGGCAGGGAGGTGGGACAGGCTGGACCTCCTGGGGATGTGGAGCTGACTGCCAGCCTGGGGGGCCCGTGGGGTATCTCTTCCAGATCTTCGTCTTCCACACAGTGAGTCGGTCCCAGCCCAGCTACTTCATCCAGTGTGCCACAGTGGGCAGCTTCAGTGCCCACTGGCAGGAGACTCTTTACAACATGTTCACTTTCGCCTGCCTCTTCCTGCTGCCCCTGCTCATCATGGTGCTATGCTACTCCCGCATCCTCCTTGAGATCTCAGGCAAGATGAAGAAAGCCTGTGGTGAGCCAGCGCCACTTGACACCGTACTGGGGGGCGTGAGGGGACGGGAAGGAGCTGGGGCTGCACGTGGGTGCCAAGGACCAAGCTGTATGTCTGCATCTCTGTACATGTCTGCATGCATTGGCATGTCCCCTGCCTCAGTTTCCCTTCCCCATCATCTCTGCAGGCCTTTCTTTTGGCTCTCTGTTCCCTTTGTCTTTTCCATCAGTCGCATGCATCCTTCCTTTTGCTTACTCTTTATTTCTCTTTTCCTCTCCTTCATTTTCCCCTCCCGTTTTTCTTTCCTGTCTTGCTCTTTTCTCTCTTTCTTTGGGCTCTCCCCCTTTCTTTCTTCCCCCACATCCATGTCCCATCTCCCTCAGAGGAGAAAGTAAAGCCAGGCCTCAGTGTTCAGCTTCAGGGAACCAGCCCCTTTGCTCCTCCAGCACTGGGGCCATGATTCAGACCCTCGTGCCATATCGACCCACCACGTCTCTGCTCTCATGTTCCCCAGGCAGTGACAGATGTGAACAGAGTCCTCTGCCACCCCCCCTCCCCACCCCCCAGGGTTGGTTAACATGAGCTGCAGTGACTGTGGGGGCTTGGGTCAGGAAGGGGGAAACTGGTCCCCATTGCAGGGATCCTCTCTCTCATTTCACCCCATTCTAGAGCCCACCCAGCTGGGCTATTCCCTGTGGCCACAGGGGACAGGACTAGGAGCAACAGCCTCAAGCTGCAGCAGGGGAGACTGAGGTTGGAGAGGAGGAGGAACTTTTTACGAGGGTGGCTGAGCATTGGAACAGGCATCTAGAGCAGCAGTGGAGTCTCCCTCCCTGGGGGGGTCCAAGAGCAGCTTGGACAGACACTGGGCCGGGATGGTTGACAGAGCTGATCCTGCCTTTAGCAGGGGATCAGTTTAGACGTGACCTCCTCTCTGCCCATTTTTCCCCCCCTCGTTCCTCTGCAGTCTCCTCCCAGGAGATCCACCTCCGCCGCTCCTGCAACAACATCCCACGGGCCCGGCTGCGCACCTTGAAGATGTCCATCGTCATTGTCTTCACCTTCATCGTATGCTGGACTCCCTACTACCTCCTAGGCATCTGGTACTGGTTCTCCCCAGACATGCTGACCCGGGAGAAGGTCCCGCCCTCCCTCAGCCACATCCTCTTCCTCTTCGGCCTCTTCAATGCCTGTCTGGACCCGCTGATCTACGGGCTCTTCACAGTGCACTTCCGCAGGGAGATCTGGCGCGCCTGCCGCTGCACCCGCCGCGGGAAGGAGCCCGAGGCCACCTCCATGCTGACCGGCTCTTTCCGCATCTCCACCACGGCCGTGCCCACCCGGAGAGCTGGCGAGGGCCATGAGGGGTCTGGCAAGTACGAGATGGAGGTGACAGCAGGCGCAGCCCCACCCAGCAGGAGATGCGAGCTGTGCCGGAGGAGGATGGTGGAGAGTTTCATGTGACAGGACCTTGGCATCTCTGGTCTGGACTCATAGCTGCCTCCCAGCTGGGGAGGAACAATCAAAGTGGCACCTCCCAGAGGTAACCAGTAGGGCTGTCACCGTGTCACTTACACACCTAGCAATAAATCTGGATTATTTTCTCAGCCTCCCAAGTGCCATGAAGGCCTGCGGGGGGGAGCCCCAAGCACCCTGCCATCTTGCCCATGACAGCTTCCCAGCTGGTGGGGGCTGCAGGTGGGATGTAGAGAACAAGCCTGAGCCCTTACAAGTCTTTGCCAGCACAAAGGCCCAAACCAAGGTCAGGCAGCCTGGGTTCAAGTCCTGGCTGGCACTGAGAAGCCTTGGGAGACAATCTTGCTGCTCTGTGCCTGTTTCCCCATCTCTTAAAGGAGTGGGAAAAGTGCTGGGGGGTTTCCATTCCCCTCCAATGCCTCAAAACACTTGAAGGAATCCAGCCTGCTGCTCTCAAGGGGTCCTCCAACTGGTGCTTTCCTCACGCCCCCAAAAAACTACTTGGTATGAAGTTGCCACTGGTTGTGATTCAGGCCAATCACTAAGCACAGACCACTCCTTCCAGGGGGTGTTTTACCCAGAGGTGAAAGTACCCATGCATGCGACAGCCTCAAGTGGTTACAAACTCAGGGGCCGCCTTGATGTTCAGCTGCCAGGGACAAACAAAGGCCTTCAAACCACCATGTGGCAGTAAGACTTTAACTCCAGAAGTGAGGAGAGGTTACAGGATGTAATGAGAGCTAGTCTCCAGCCCCTGCTTGCTCCAGATTTGATTTCCAGGGGCTAGGTCCAAGCATGGCACAGGTGTCCCCACATGGGGAGAGGGACTCGGCAGAACCAAGATCCTCTGCGCACGGGCTGAGTCCAAAGGCAATGCTGAGCTGGCTCAGGGGCAGGTGGGTGAGGAGCAGAAGTGGATGAACCCAGAACTGTGTCTGGTGGCAGATGCAGTGCTGACACCCAGTGCACAAGCATGCACATTGCCTCTTCTACCCCAGTCCTCCACACCACAGCTCAGTACCCACTGTTCACCCCTCCAACGCAGGACTCAGCTAAGGAGCCAGAACTTGTACATGGGAGAGGGGAGCATGGGGGTCAGGAGTAGGGTGGCTGTCCCAGGCAAGATGAGTTCCTCGTCTGAGCTGGGGGGCTGGGGTTACCTGCCCTGTGACACTCTCTGGGCTCCGTAGTAGCCTGTGAGCAGCACACGTTATCACAGGACAGGAAACAAGCTCCCAACAGGCAACTGGAGAGAGCCCCCCTCCCTTCCACAGTACAGGGATGGTTACAACACCCATGGGATGGAGGCCGACCCCAGGTCCAGCTGCCAGTGCCCCCAATGAACTTCCATAGTCAGCCCAGGGGGCAGTGGCCAGGTGGCCTCCCAGCCAGAGCAGAGCAAGGAAGCAACCCTCAGGGTAGTACCTCTGGCTGAAGACAAGGCAGAGAGCATGGGGTAAGAGGAAGGGGGGAGGCTGGGTTGGGCCTGGACACACGTGCAGCATCTCTCCACCCAGCACAGGCCCACTGTTTCAGCCCATCACCAGCACCTTGGTGCTCCCAGAACACCCACCTAAAGCCTCCATGTCCATTTCACAGAATGGGA
Source organism: Crocodylus siamensis (assembly GCF_052110815.1). NCBI lineage: Eukaryota > Metazoa > Chordata > Crocodylia > Crocodylidae > Crocodylus > Crocodylus siamensis. The sequence continues at coordinate 14,125,875 of NC_143400.1, read as the reverse complement.
AACTGAGGCTCAGACAACTCAGCCACACAAGCAGCCAGCGACACAAGCCTAGAGCTGCACAAGAGTCCTAGAGGGAGGGACTGGGCAGGCAGTGCTGCAGGGGCCACAAGAGGGGACACTCAGAGGCCACAGTAACCTGTCCGATGTCAGCTCGCAGGCCAAGAGGGGCCCACAGGTGGGAGACACCCTCCCCTCAGACTCTCCAGCACCCCCTCACAGACACAGTCAGGGCCACATGTGAAGACTTAAAAAAAAAAAAATACCCCAGCTTTTATTCAGAGCTTGTGGGTAACATTTCTCATTCCCAAACCAGCCCTGCCCCGTGCCCCAGCTTCCCTCGGACTGGCCCCATTGCCTGAGGGGGCCCAAACAGGAACAATGAAAAGCCTTAGGGGTTTTGAAACACAAGCTGAAAGCCTAGCAGATGTTCTTGCAGGAAACAGGATCCCGGGTGAAAACCCTATCGCCCACAAGAGAGACCCGGGGGCGCAGACGGCTCAGGACAGATGTTCCAGGCCCAGCGTTGTGCAGGGAGCTTCCACCATGTTACTGCCAACAAACACTCCAGCAGCGAGACTTCAGCGTCGTCTCCGGTCAGGACTGCGGCTCCGTCTGCGCCCTCCTCTGTGAGACAGACAGGCAGAGTGGGCACAGGTAGGTCTACATTCATTCTAACCCAAGCAAAACAAGCTTGAGTTCTTCAAGCGCTCAGAAAACCACACGTAAGAGGGACAGTCTGAAATGCAGCCACTTCTGGCATAGAAACAAACAGCTGTTTAAATCATAGAATCATAGGGCTGGAATGGATCCAGCCCCTGAACGAGCAGGAAAGACATCTGGGGTCAGATAACCCTAGAGCCAGGTGACTGTCTATTCTTCTCTTGAAGACCTCTAGGGTAGATGACTGTACCACCTCTGGGCGGCGCTTGTTCAAAACACCTCAGAGTATAATGGGAGCAGTGACAACTGCTTCTAGATCTAGCAGTTCACCAAAGACAATGAGGCATTGTTCTCCAAGAAGCATGGGGGTGTGAACAAGAGGGATCCTGCCCATCACGTGCATCAGAGGTTCAACCTTTCCAAGCCAAGACAGTTGACCATGTCCCATTTGAGCTCCCTGGAGCACTGCTCCATGGGGATTGTAGCTGGGGAAGGAGGGGGGTCACTGCTCTGTGGGGAAAGCATCCTGGCTCCCAAATGGGTCAGTAAGGATTTCAGGAGATGCAAACCCATCTCTTGCCCCATGGACACTTCCCAGGGGACTGCATATGTGATAGCAGGGGACAGAGACCTTGCCACATTCCTGCTTGCACTTCAGCCTGGTGCCTGGTCTGTAGGACAAGACTACCCGCCTTCCAGTTAGAAACAAAAGCCCCAAGGACACAGACTGTGCCCAGACTCAGGTCCAAGCGAGAGAAGCAGAGACCTGGTCTATCCCATTGAGTGTGTGCTTCCCCGCTCCAGAGACAATGGGACAATCCTGGACCCATCTGGCTCCTGGCAGGGGATCGAGTTGCCCAGCAGAATGTGGCCCTTTCTCACCTTCTCTTCCCTTTGGGTGGTCCCCGGACAAAGCACCAGTCCACGCTAATGGGCTGCCCCATCAGCTCCTGCCCGTTCAGCCCTTCCATAGCCGCCTGAGCCTCCTTGTAGGTCTCATACTCAACGAGTGTGTATCCCTGCGGGAGACAAGGACAGTGGCATCACCCTCACCTTGGCTCCCGGCAGTAGACCCCTGGGGTTCCAATTCCCACAGCCCCTCTCTCCACTTGGTCACCAGTGTCAGGAATGCAAGCCTGAAAGGCAACGCTGCTGCCCTGCCCTTCCAGCTATTGCCCTGAACTCCTCACTTGAACCAGGGGCTTCCCAGACAGGTGTAGGAAGGGGACCCATATTAGTACCCAACCCCTCTCCAAGGCTCTTTCTTAGTATGAAGCCTCCCCAGCACATCTCTCTGATAAGATCCCATGTGGGATTCACCTGTGAAACTGTAAGAGATCTCATAGGGATCCCATGAGAGAAGCCAAGCACCCCTTGCTGTTACCAGCAGCACCCACTGCCCGTCAGGCTGAGAGCAGAACCCCAGCATCCCTGTGCTCACACTCAGTCTCCTCACCCTGCCCAAATCACATGTATGAAACATTAAGGGGCAGCTGCCCGTTTAAGTGCAGCTTTGGGCTCCGTGTCCGACGAAGCCGTGCACCTCACAGGCCCACTGCCCCCACATCATACAGGCAAGAATCTGAAGCACAGAGATTAAACGATGTGGCACAGACGCAGAGAGTCTGTAGCAGGGCAAAGACATGACCACAACTGTCTAGAGACCCCAGCCAGCCCTCTCCCTGCCCGGCCCCTACCTTCAGGTAGCCCGTCCGCCTGTCCAGGTTCAAGTGGATGTTCTTGATCTCGCCGTACTCAGCAAACTTGTCGTGAATATCCTCTTCCGTGGCTTCCTCGTGGACTCCCGTGACAAAGAGAATCCAGCCCTCCACCGCTGCAGGCAAAGGGAAGCAGCGCTCATTACCCAGATGCCTGGTCTGAGAGCCCTAGTGAACTTGCACGTGCAGAGCTTCACAGCTACACCAAGGAAAGACATCCCCACTCCCACCACATCTCATCCAGGTTAGCTTGTAATCTGTTTGCCTGAAGACTCTGGAGTGGAGCTATGAGAGGAGGAATGGAGGAGTAGTGAATGCAGGTGCTCGATGCCCCTGGCAACAGCAGCTCTTCACTTCATTTACCCCTTAATGAGAATGGCTGCAGAGCAGCATGAAAAGTTTCTGCCCCAGACCCCTGCAATGAACCTGAATCCTGACCTAGAACAATCCCAACATCCCATGAGCACAGCCAAGTTGCTCTGTGTGTTGCATCAATGGTGACAGCAGTGATACCTGGCTTTCAGAGAATGCTTCTTATCAGCATCTCTCACAACTTTACAAGGGAGGAAACTGAGGCACTGAGTTGCCTGGGGTCAGAGAGCCACGTAGTGGCAGCACTGGGAATAAAACCCACATCTCACAGGTTCACAGAAGATAGGCGCTGAAAGAGACTTTGTGAGATCATCAGGTCTAGCCCCCTGCGCTGGGCAGGAAAGACTGCTGGGGTCAAATAACCCTAGCAGTCCCTTGGTCCCCATCCAGCATTTTACCCACTGGACCCCACTTCAACGATAGACCTGGCTCCTCTCTTCCTTAAAGCAACCTCGTGTGACACTTATCTCACCAAAGACCCCAGAACGAATCCCCAGCAGTACTCACATCTCTGAGGCCCCGGCTCATCCCCATCCTGCTCCACGCTGTCATAGTCCTCACGCACTCGAGCCCTAGAGCCTTCCTCTGGGCACAGGGGGAGAAAAGCAAAACGTGGATCATTTCAGACAACTAGTGACGGTTTTTCTGCGCAGCGACCCCACCGCCAGCCACCGTAGCTTGCAGGTGCAAACCAGGTCTCCACGCCCAGAGACCCTGCCCCAAAGAGCCTATAACAGTAATGATGCAGGGAAACACGCATTCATAAGATCATAGAAAATGAGGGTGGGAGACCTCAAGAGATCATATCTAGTTCAACCCTGGGGTCATGTGATCCCAGCGGTCTTTGCTGCCCACGTACAGGGGGACTGGACCCAATCTGTAAGGTCCCTTCCAGCCCCTAACGACCGGGAAACCCCCTGCTCCAAGCAGGACCAAGCTGCCCTGCGTGGCTGCACACACTTTCCGCTGTGCAGGGACACGGGGCAGACAACCGAGCACCCTGGGCATGTCTCCTGCAGGTAGGGAAGGGTCTGGACAGACGGACGTGGGAGACAAAGGGATCTGCTCACAGCTGAAAAGCCTAGGTGTCCTCAACACCCCCAGCCCCTCCCCCGCTCTGCCCTGTGAGCAACAAGCAGACACCAGTCTGGAGACTGCACTGGAGGCTCTGGCAGCACTGGGGTTCCCGCGTGCAGACGGACAGAGCCATGGGGGTTGCAGCCGCATCGTTACCTGAGCCGAAGCCTCTGCCTTTGCGCTTCTTGGCTTTCTCCTTCAGCTTGTGGATGCTTTCTGCGGGCAAGACCGAAGGGGTCAGCGCGGGGGGGCCGGAGCAGAACCAAACCGAGTCCCGCGGGGAGGAGACCGGGCAGGGCGGGGCCCAGAACCGGCAGGAAAAGGCTTAAAGTGGGACCCAGAACCGGGACTAGGCCAGCCCCATGCCGGGGGGCGGGGGAGGCCGGTGGGACCCGGAACCGGGGGGGGGGGGGGAACCGGCCGGGGGGGAACATCCGGGTCACCCCAGGGTACCGTCGCCATCCTCGTCCATGGCGAAATCCTCGCCGCCCGCCTCGTGCAGATCCAACACGTCCGCCATCTTGCCCCTCTCCGCCACCGCTACCGCCCGGAAGTTGTCCCGGTGCTGCAAGGCATGTCGGGAAGTGGGGCGGAAGTGCCATCACACTATGGAGCGGAAACCCCTGCTGGGCGCCGCCATCTTGAGAAGGGAATGCGGAGGAGGGAGGAAGTGTGATGACGCAACGGCGCTGCCAGGCGGCGAGCGCCGCCATTTGGAGAAGGGCGTCAGGCTGGCGATGGGTGCCATCTTGGGGTCTCCATAGCAACCCTTCAGGGCCCGCTGTAGGCCTTGTTGTCCCCCTCAATGGTGGGGTCCCCTCCGTGCCTGAGACAGCCCAGCAGCAGGCAGGGCAGGGCAGGACGCCAGGGCCCTTAGGGCCTGGCCTACACACTCCGGGGGGGGGCAGCTGCCCCCATTAGACAACAAGCACCCTCCCCCCCCCCCCCCCCCGGTTGTCCCTAAACATGAGGCTCCTTTAAGAAAGCACCACTTCAGGAGACCCCCTTGGTGCCCCCTGAGTCCCCTGGGCAAAGGGAGCTGCAGCCCAGCATCCTTCTAGCGCTGCCCTGAAGCAGCAAGTCTCAGCTGGGCCAGAGGCGCCACATCACTGTTCACACAGGCACGCCCCAGGACACAGCTGGAGATCTCCCCTAGGAGGCCTGGGTCTGCCCCACGATCTTGGATTCACTTGAGAACAGGCGCCAGGTGGAGAAGCACTGGTCTAAGGAAATGATGAATCAAGTAATCCAGGCTCCAGGAGCTGGGGCTCAGGGATGGACAAAAACCCATATTGAGGAGGGCAGCATTAAGTTGTCACCCCCCTCCTGACAGCCAGAAAACAGCATGGTTGTGTTGCGCAAAGGCGGTTCGTTTCTCTGGAGGCCCGCAAAAAATCACAGACACACATACGTTAAATAGCACAAAGGTGGCATTTGTTTGCAAACAAAGGTCAGAGCAGAGTCAGGTACTCAGATTACTCTGACCCCGCATTGGTATTCGCAAGCAAAATTTATCTTCTCTCTCCTGGGCACGTGTGCAGAAACAGGAACTGTTACAGCTTACTTCCGTTTCATACAAGCATACATGTAAGTTACATCACTACATACATCGCATGTATAGTATAATTAACTACTTAAGTATGCAGGGCAGAGAAGTAAATATGCATCAGCTAATTAAGCATGCTCAGAAACTACAACAGGTCACCAAAAGTTTACTTCCCCCCCCTTTCAAGGACACAGATAATTGAATTTTGGCTCCTGCAATCCGCATGAGAAAGACTTAAGGCAGGTGAGGGGGAGAAACTGCAATTAGCATGAGAAAGGCTGTGGGAAGGCTGGGAAAGAAAAAGTCCTTGGCAGTATTTCTTTCTTATCAGGTGCAAGATGCAAGCTGCGCATTTCTAACAATATTCTATTTCTAACAATATTCCCCCCTCAAGATGCTTTCTGCTGCCCGCTTTCATTTAGGCAGATCAAGATAATTACGAGGAATTTTTCTGAGTACCATGACTTTTGCTACAGTCTGCGCTTTGAGGGGAACTGTTGCAACCTGCATTCCTTCAACTGTGGTGATTATCAATCTTATGAAACAGGGAATAAAAATCAATCCAGTCAGAGCACACAGAAATACAAACCCTACCTTTTTCCACCAGGGTCCTCCAAGCAGATTAGACCACCAGTCTCTATCCCATGTGTTTTTCCACGTTTGTATGGGTACATGGGCTATTTTCCTAATCTCTTTGGCAATCTCTAAGACTACTTTCCCGTTATCATCTATTTGGAGGCAACAATTAGAAAGGTTGAACTTTCCGCAGACTCCGCCATCCTCTGCGAGTAAATAGTCTAAGGCCATTCGATTTTGGTATATGGCTTCTCTCATCTGAGAACTCTGTCGGGCCAGTAACTCGAGAGCAGTGGCAGTTTGGTTAGTAATTATTTCCAAGACTGCCTGCAACCGGATGATTCTATTTAACATGTATATTGGTGTCCGGTATCCCCAACTCCCAACATTAGCCCATGTAGCTGGTCCATAATACTCAATAATCCTCTGAGGAGGCCACTCATCCTCCTTCCACTTTTGGGAGCCACCCTGTGTCAAACTTACATCAATACTTCTCTTGGTTCTTTTCCAATCATCATACAAAGAGACTCCCAACTTATTTCCAACCTCAGACGGTAGCAAAAAGAAAGCTGGTACAATCACCCCAATGTAACAGGTTCCTCCCTTGTGGTAGTATTGTATAGGCCCGTCGTCCGCAAATCCAATAGTATCCTCTTAAGGCCCTATTTTCTCTATTAGTGGCATTTGGAGGGGCCCAACCATAGGGCATCTCGGGAAACCCCAAGCCTCCTTCTGGACCCAAAGGACCAGCGGCTGCGAGGCCTCCTCTCATGGAACATTCCCATAGCCCATCCTGGTTCTTGTTTGTACAATCTGTCTGATCATTACTTTGATTTGTGGCACTCCAATACTTATTAAACCATGCAATTGTTCCATTAGGATGCTGCCACACTAGCTGATTATACCGTGGGCTGTTAGGATAATAAAGCTGTTCTAATTTTGTAAGGTTCATCCATCTCACTTTTAAAGTCCATATGCAACGGCTATGTCCCAAACTTTTTCCTGTACCATTATTACTGATGCAATACTCTCCCAATGCCACTTGGGAAAGCTCCCAGCTGCAGTTCTCATCCCATTCTTGACTAGTACTCTTAACATCTGCCTTACTACTCACTAGCCACTTTGGGGCCAAAGGAAAAGCCCTCCAAGGCCACCGGCCTCCGGCCTCTTGGAGTCCCCCATAGGCCCAGCAGTTGGTGAGATTGAAGGTACCTGCAATTCTTTCCATCATGTCAACATACAAATTTGTTCCTGGGGGAGCAATTGGGGGAAGTGGGGATATAGGCTGGCGGCTAGGGCTGCTCAATCCTGCTTCTCTTACTACATAGATAACAACAAGGCATATTAAGACTCCCACCATATTTTCCCTTTCCTGAGATCAAATACAGCCTAAACTTTTTCTTTTTACTTTCTTGTCTAATTTTCTGAACTTTGATTAAGCCGTCTCAGGTGCACTTGGAGATCACCAGTAGGTTCATAGCTCCACTTGCTGGCTTCTTGTTCTGAGGACAACTCAGCTTCCGGAGTGAGTTCGTCCTGGGAGTTGGTGTCCTCTGACGCTCGTGGATGTCATTTCACACGGGTATGGTGTATCCAACGGTCATGGCCAGCAATCTTTACAGTGGTGTGGGTTGTTAGAAGTACCTGGAAAGGGCCACTCCACCTCTCAGTCAAAGGTTCCTTTTTCCACCGCTGCACCAAGACCCAGTCTCCCGGGCAGAAGTCATGTACCGGAACGTCTAAAGGCAGGCGCTGAAAGGAGGCTGCATACCTGTGAAGAGAAGACAAGACAGACTGCAAAGCAATAACGTGCATACGAAGCTCGCTATTACCTAATTCAAAAGTTACATTTTCTCGCGTCCCAGGAGGTAAGACTCGAGGGGGCTTGCCAAACATAATTTCATATGGGGTTAATTTAATGCCCCATCAGGGAGTGTTTCGGATGCAAGTAAGAGCGAGCGGCAATGCTTGAGGCCACTTAAGGCATGCTTCAATACAGATCTTGGTGAGTAGAGTCTTTAAGGTCCTATTCATGCGTTCCACTTGTCCTGAACTCTGTGGTCTCCATGGTGTGTGTAGTTTCCAAGTGATCTTGAGGGCTTGTGCGACCTCTTGAACTACCTTTCCCACAAAGCGTTGTCCTTGATCCAACTCGATGGATTCAGGCAGAGAATACCGGGGAATGATCTCCTGCAACAGATACTTCACTACTGTAGCCGCAGTGGCAGTCCTGGTGGGCCATGCCTCAACCCAACCGAGAGCTGGTCTACCATGACAAGTAAAAACCCATGATGTCAGGACCGTGGGAGCTCGGCAAAATCAATCTGCCATGCTTGTCCAGGGTACGTTGCCCAGGGTCTACCTCCCATTGGCACAGGGGGTTTCCTTCGAGGGTTTACTTTCTGGCATGTGATGCACCTGGTAGCAATACGCTGAGCTTCTACATATAGCCCTGGGGCTACTGCTTGGCGGATCACTAGATCACCCATAGCCAAGCCTCCCAGATGGGTACTTGCATGGAGCTGTTGCAGCACCTCCCGAAGCAATGGCCTAGGTATCATGACTAGGAAGGCCTTGCCTACTAGTTTTGTTGTAGGGTCACCTGTTCAGTGGAACCTAAGTTGAGACCCCTCAAACTCATTTCACCTGAGCCAGCCAACAGTCATCCAGTGACAACATCCTCACACCTATTTGTTGGGGTAGAAATCGCCATCTATACTATGGCATCCAGTCTGTTACTTTAGCCTTGGTTGGAGTGGGTTGTCTTTCTTTTTAAGCTCTTTTCCAAATGGAGAAGCATGGAGCTCTCATCGTAGCCATAAAATATGTGGGGGGAACTGCCAAGTGGCAATAATTTCTCAAGGAGCTTATGGATGCCAAGTGGTTTTGGACAGCAACTGTTTTGCGTGTTCAAGATGCTGTGTGCGCTAGTGAAATAGCCCAGTGCCATTTCCCCAACCCTTCAAGATTTTAAAATAACAGTCATGCAAGGTGGAAGAACAAAACTTTATGTTCCTTTTCATTTTATTTTTTTGAAAAGGGTGGAAACTATGTCTCTCACTTGGGGCAGCTTGTCACGTTCTTCTTAGTCAGCAGGCAGGCACGTGAAATATCATCCTTCCCACCCCCAAAAAAGAAGAAAAAAAAAGAATGAAACCATTTTAATTCCGTATAGCGTCTTCTGCACATGTCCTTCCCGCAGGCCTTGGAGCGAAGGAGTTACAGCTAAAGTGTGAAACACGAGGCAAAGTGCTGAGCAGGTATGATCTGAAAAGAGAGCACAGCTTACGTACACACACACGCCCATCTGGCTTCTCATGCCTTCCAGCCCCCTTTATAAGCAGACACTGCTTCAGCTGTAGTCATCACTGGTACCCATGAGCACAGCCATCTCCTTTTCCATCACTGCATCCTTATTCCTTCCAAGTCAGGCCAGAATTTCACTCTTCCCCTCTCAGGAGTCTCTGCTGCCTTCCCAAATTCAAGGCAGAAGATAGAGAATCTCTCATGAGTGCTCTGCTTCTGCCTCAGGTGACAGGATTATTCCTTTATTTCTGCACCTCAGTTTCCCCACCTTTCCTACGCTCCAGGAGATGGTCCGATGGGAGCTACCAGTGCAGGAGCAAGCGTGAATAGCAGGACCAAACTGTTATTTTCAGCTGACTCAGTGCTCAGCTGAAGAGGATTATAATGGGCTTCCGCTAATGGGAAATTTGGTTCTACAAACATCCGACTGGCACAGCTGTTCCTGTTCTTGTCCATTCAAACTGTGTACAGTACATTGCGGAAGGGGAGATGAAGACTTCGCGAAGAGGGAAGAGACCCATTTCTTTCCTTAGACACCTGCCAGTCAGCATGCTACAAAACAACTGTTGCCATCCCCACCTCCAAGAGTTGGTAGCTCCACCTTTCATAAGTTTCAGGAGAGACAGCACATTCACCCAAAGGCAAGACTGCTATTAGCCTTCCCATGCTGAAAAGCCTTTTAAAAGGAGTTTTGGGAGCAACAGTGCAAGATCTGACCCTCATCCTCACCCCCCTGCATTAGTTAAGGCAGCAAGGCAGATTTTGTGCAACATCAGCAGGGCTATACTGCAAAAGACAGGTCAATACATCCTGTCTGGTATAACTAGATGCTGGGACCAGCAGAGACTAGTTTGCAGGCAACTGTGGTAATTCTTAGGGAGAGAAGGGGTGGAGGGAGGCATTGTTCTCAGAGGTTTGTGATGTATCAAACAGCTGGTTCCCTCAGGAGAGGCCATAAACAGCAGGAGAGAAGCAGCTTAGGGCTGAACGAGAGTAGTACCACATGGACAGGTGGTTTCTCCATTTCAGTTCCCTTTTCAGGTACAGGAAGGGTTAGCAAAGAAAGTGCATGCCATCAGCACAGACTGGTTCACTTCACGCCAGCCTGCCTAAACCCCAGTAACAGATCAGAAACTAAGCAGCTTCTCATATCCACCATGGCACACCTATTTCGACGCCAGCTATTCAGGGGGTTTTGTGAAAGCAACAGACACTCGCATGTTTTGTTACACGGGATAGCACATCAGAGCCAACAGCACACTGAAGGATCAATCCTGCATCTCTCATTAGGAAAGGAAGAAAGAGACAAACTACCCAAAAAATTTAGTGTTTTATTGTATAAAAATTATACATACAAAATGCATGTGTTGTACTGAACTTGGACATACAATGGAAGATGTGGTGGCAGTGTGTGAAAGGCAATTTATCTTGCTCTGGTTTTTGATTTGGACTCTATGCTGGTAAAATTGGAAGGGACTTTGGAGGCCAAGAGAGCTAGGCTATTAACAGCGCTGGAGTCGTGGGGATCTCCTGGCTGCTGATCCATCCCTTGAGACTCAAGAGGTTCCAAGATCTGTTTTAATTAAAACGAGAGGAACAAAGTGTCAGATGCTCATTTATAATGAAGCTGAACTGGTCCTACCCAGGGAATCATGTTTTTGCGAGGAGAAACAGGATGTGTAGTGAGGTTGGATATCTTCCCCCAGCTGGGAGTGCTGGCAAAGGCAGATGCTAAGAGTCTGTCTAATTCAAGCCATTGCTAAACAAAGACTGAACTGGCATTTGACTCTCAGAAGAAAGAGTCACAGGCTGTTGAGGAGGCTCTATTTAAAGCCTACTCACATAGCTGCCATGACAGTTCAATAGCCCAGACAAAACTAATGATATCTTACTTGCCCGAGAAAGAGTCACTGCATGGAGGAGAATGCACATGCACTGCTCCATAAACAAGCTACTGTTCACTGCAGTTTTATATGCTGCTCCTACCACAGAGCCATCTCATTAATGCAACTTGGCCTTTGAGCATGGAAAACTGACTGTTTCAAGTGTATTTATTTCAAAAGATGGCCTGACTTCATTTTTACATGGCACCAGGAAGTGGTTACTACTCAGAATATAATCCTGTGCAGCTCCGTGGCATCAACTTTCTAGTTTTAGCCAAAAAGCGAAATAGAAAATGGATTGCAAATATCCGAATGGTGCTATTTCTCCCTGCCTCCACGTCACTAGCAAACGAGACTTACATTTCTGTGCTAGCTGGGTGCTCCCTAGATCTCAGAGCAGGATGGTCTGATTATGCAGCTATCACAGGGGTGGGCAACTATTTTGGGTGGAGGGCCACTTACTAAGTTTTGGCAAGCCATCAAGGGCTGCATGACAGGCAGTCCAGGGCAGATAAAAATTTAGAAAATTAATGTTTAGGGGCCCCATGGGCCAGACAGAGTGGCCTGGCAGGCCGCATCTGGCCTGCGGGCTGTGTTTTGTCCACCCCTGAGCTACCATAAGGGCACTGCATGTGCCTGTTAGCCTACAGACTGGCTAGCTGAGAGATCCTGCATGTCAGGAGAGAGTCAACAAGTGCCAGACATTACCACTTTCTACCACAGGAGAAAAATAGGAAGGCAAAACACTTCGGTCCATAGTTCAGATGGAAAATACATGATGCCATTCAAAATAAACTAGAAACTTGTACCATTTCTAGAGATCTATATTTAGGGCCAGTTCTGCAAGCTCTCTCAGGTGAAATGACATGAGCATTCAGATAAATCACTTTCACACACTTCATTTTAACATGATAGGCAAGTAGAAGTGCTAGTTAAAAGAGTTAGACTCCATACTATTGCTAGAAGAACATATTAAATCCAGTACAGGGTCAAACATCAACCAACCTGTAAAAAATGCCATTTACAAATCAAATTTATAAATGCATTAGACATTTAATACTGTTGTGTAAAAAGACTGCATATAAAAAATATAAAAAAACCAAACGTAGGATTGTTAGGACAGGGATATAAAACTAGAAGGCCTAACAATAATGCCTTGATTTTAGTTTAGAGAGAAAACCATTGCTTGAATATCCATGTGCTATTAGTCTAAACGTCCTTAATAAGAGGGCTGCTTTAGGAGGAGAGGAGAGGAATTCTGTGGAACGAGCAAGAGTGTTGGATCCTGAAGTCCTGACTTCAGATCTGTGCTCAGGGACTAGACAATTAAGTTTGGGAAGACCCAAAAAAAAATCTCAGTGTCAGAGCACTTAAAACCTTCAGCTCTGCATCCATAGGGCAGTTCCACTTCTCCTCTGGACCATACATTTAAAAGGCTTTAATATATTGCAAGAAAGATTACCTTGCACACCAGCCATGGGCTCCTTTGTTGGATTACACTGTCTAGGGGTTGGGCACTTAATCTCAACTGTGCTAGGAATCAAGGATACCAGTACCGTACTAGTGATAGACTCACTCTGACCTTTCCCTCTGGCTGGCTACAAAGCAGGACTCTTGTCTTCGAGTGCTGAATAAAGGAAAAGGTTCATAAGCCAGAACTGCAAGACCAGCATTTTCATGCTATAAGCTGATCCACTGTACCGCACTTCACATGCTTCAAGACACAGGATGATTGATTTGCCTCCTGGAACTTTCTAGGGAACGTTTTTGTCCACAGTGGCAAAGCATGAGTCTGAAGAGCAAGCAAAAGCTTGCGTTGCCGATTTGAAGCTTCATATCTGACATCATTACAATGGTATACGGCTAACTGTACCTAGATGATGACTTGGAGCCCCACCAGCCCCAAGACATGTCACTGCATCCCCCTCCTAGAATCAGCAGTCCACTCTGTGGTCTGAGCTGAAACAACTACTTATTATGTCCTGGAGTAGGCAGCAAAATGTTCCCATTTGGTAACCACAGCAATTAATCCCTGGCTTGCATTGTAGTGGCATTTGTGCACACGGGAAGATTTAGCAGACTGGAACTGTTTGATAACAGTAATCTGCAAACTTGAGGCAGATGTGAAGTATGGGTCATTCAGATGTTCTCAAACCAATTCCCCTTCCTCAGCAAAAGCTGAGGAAACCCAGTAAGCCAGTCCTGTGGTTGTGCTTAGATTCCATCTTTCGCAGATAGGAATGTTACTACCAAGTTGCATCTCCACAAAAGCTGCAGTTTTTCCATCTCTGCCATAAGCATCCAGGAATTATCCCTGGATTTGGGGTTTATATCCTTCAGTAGACAGGATAACCCCAGAGTTTGAGAGCTGTGGTTACACAGCTGACAACAGCCTGGATTGTCTAGCTGGCTGCAAAACCATTATAACCTGTTTCACAGACCCTAGAGAGGAGCTAGAAATAGATTTAGTGTCTTGTCTGGGTTTCCCCTTGTGCACTGCTCTTCTGTAGTGAGAAATTTTTGTTCTGTGCTTCAGCTACAGGAAGAGCTTTGCTGTCTAAAAGGATACTTGTATTGCAGCACTGGTGTTAATACTGATACTAAGAGCAAAGCTCTTTCCATTAAAAAGTGCATATATAGATTTGCATTTCAGAAATGTTCTGTTCAACTAATGCTATAAAAACAGGGCAAGTTCCGAAGTGGGGTTTTGTAGCTCCTTGCAAGTCACTTCTTTCCACACTGACACTATAACTGAATCTTTTAGGCCTCAACCCAAAGCTGTCCATGCTAGCAGTTTCCTCAATTTTATAATATAGGCAGGATCCAGTGCTGTATGCAGCACTGTCTGTATCAGGGTTCTGACTTCTCTACCCCGACCAAGAGCAGCCAAGTGTAGTTAAAGCCAAGCCATAAAGTTCAGCTCCAAATCAGAGCTTTTATTGCTGGAGGAGCTCATGTTCTAGTTCAAGAGGTTAAACTCCATTATGGTTAATTGGGTGGCAAATACAAGGCCAGTGAGGATATGCCCCAAACAGCTCTGCACTCCATTTCCCACTCTTAGCCAGCTCTATCAATCTGGCAATTCTTTTCAAAAGGGTTTCACATCCAGCATCCAGATTGGAGGCATCCTTAAGCCAGGTTGGAACTGCAGAGCCAAAAGCTTGATGCCAGAGAGACACACACACATAAGACAAGCCCAGAACTTGGGCTTCCCCTAACTAGGCAGGGGGCACTACAATACTGCAAAGATGCTTGGTTGCAGTCAAGCATATTAGACACTTTGCACCACCACCTACTGGCAGAGCTTAAAATGGCATCTCCAAGGCCATCCTTCCCACCGCACTTCCTTCCAAGCTAGGTCAAACCCCAGAGAAAAAGGGAGGGAAGCTACAGGCCTCCTCATCTAGAAGAGACTTAATTAAAAGACTAAGGTTAATTCCTTACTGCCAAGCCCAGTCCCTCAAAAAAGCCACACAGGAGCCCTGTCATTTGGTATTAAGTGAATCATTCACTTTGAATGTCTGAGAGACAGGCATCTGGAGTCTACTCTATAGGAAAGGGAATGTCAGGGCAGAAATGGACCCAGACACCCTACCCAAAGCTTGGAACCTGGATGGACAGGACAGGCTAGAAGCAAAAATCCTAGCTCTGCAATTCCCCATCTATGCTTTAGTACAGTCTGCAATGCAGCACGTATTTTTGCATACAGAAGAGAAGGCATCTCTAGCTGCTGTGCTTCTCAAGGTGCGAGAGGTTTGGTAAAACCTCTCCAGCTGCAAAAGCAGAAAGAAAGGCAGGCTTGCCTCACACACACACTCAGATCCAACAGGGTACAGCTGTGCTGAGGGAAAATGGTCCATTTCCCATTCATCCCATTATCCAAACAGTACCTAGGTAGAACAGAGGTCTTTAGAGTAGGGTTAATACTGAAAGGAGGCCTTTAAAAAGACATGCTTTGAGACTGAAGAGGTGGAGGGATTCTTTAGTAGATACGAAGTCAAAGAGTATTAAAAACGGATTAAAAAAATCTGTACAGGAACTTTAAAAAAAAAAAAAAAACCTTTTAAAAAAATGTGCAAAACAGGCCGTGATTCTGGAGAAGGAACTGCTGCATGTGCTAATCAGCACAGAGTTGTTAGAAGGCCCAGGGCCACGGAACGGCCGACGCGCACAGTCTAACAGGTGGAAGGATGCATGCTTCCCAGCTGCCCGGCTGCCAACATCAGGATGTCCTTCTTCTCCTTGTGGAAACGCAACTCTTTCCCAGCCAGGCGGGCTTCATCCAGCTCTCTCTCTGTCGAGGCCAGCTCTCTGGAGAGGGCTCCCGGAGTGCTCTGCTCCCTGTTCACCCAGTCCATGGCCATCTGGTTCCTTATGTCGTCATCCAAAGCCCGGTGTGAATAGTGAGCTAGCACCTCCTGAGGGTCAGAAACACACCCGAGGGGAGCTCATGAGGGAGGGGTGACAAAGTGGGCTACACCTTGGGCACCAAGATACAGCCCACAGGGAAGTGAAGAACCCGCCTGTGAGAAGGATCCAGGAGACCACAGATCTCTGGAGCAGGACTACAACGCACTTACCTGCCGTGAGCACTGCCGCTCTCGCATAGCTTTGAGGCTGCCATTCCAATGCAGCAGCTGGAAGACAGTCATCAGCTCCTGCAAGGGGAAAGGGCAGTCAGACTCTGAAGGTCAAGAGCAGTGAGGGAAGAAGAGGAGCTGGGAAGGCTCAGAGAGGGGCAAACCAGCTTCTTGGGAGGATCACAAACTGCTTAGATGCAGTGCAGTAAAGAGCTGATGCAAGAAAGTCTGGAGTGTTTCAGTCTCCCCCCCAGTGAAGAGCAGCTAAGTGCCAGCATCACAGCCAAGATTACATGCTTCAAGGCAGGGACTACTTGTTATGCATTTGTAGAGCACCTGACACAGCAGGGTCCCCCACCATCACCCAGAACCTCATGTACCACTGTAGTATGCACAGAGCTGACTTACTGGCTTTCTCTGAGTTGGGCCACTTCACACTGTACAGTAAAGCTCTTAGAGAGATCAGAAGCACATTCACTTCCCTGCAAAGGTATCTGCAAGAGCCTCTCATTCTGAGAAGCTGATCTGTCACCTAAGAAAGAAGCCTGCACCGCTGCACACAAAACCTGCACCAACAGTTGGATGACACAGACCCTTAAGACTGTCTGCAAGGTTAAAACAACCTCTGTGCACACTATCCCCAGAGGCTGGCAGGAGACAACATGGAGCTGAATTTGAATGCAAACTCAGCACACAATTCTTTCTGAAGGCTGCATAAATTCCCCAAGCAGCCAGGCTTCCCAGATCCCACGCAACATCCAGAGCGTGGCGTCGCCCTATATAAACAGGGCCGTTTATATAAACACTCGTATCCTCTGCCGCCCGAATATTTCCATTCAAGGGAAACCATCCAAGTGAGAAGACAGCATCAGTGATGCTTGTGAACAGCCAAGACCCCCAAATAAAAACTATGCTGCAGACTAGAGGCGCCTGCATTGATGAAGCTGCCAAGCCTCACTTCAGAACAGGATACAATAGGATATTCTCTTCTCTATACAGGATTCCCAAATCCAGTCACTGGTGGGGCATTAGGAATAACAATTGTAAAGCTACATCTCAATAAACACTCACATTTCCATACAGGGATCCAAGCAAAAGGGCCTAAACTTCAGAGGCAGATCAGCCCATGTGTCAGAGAGGGGGCAAAGCAGATGCAGGGTACAAAGTGCCAATTCCTGGTGCTTGCTGCTCTCCTCAGTGGAGAAGCCTCTCCTCCAAGGCAGAGAGGAGGCATCTGAACTCCTAGTCATCAGCTCTGGGTACTGGGCACACTCCCTCTGCAGCCACAAGCATGTAACAATGGCAGCACCCCTCCATGATCTGGACTGGACAAGCACGCCACCGCAAAGAACACTAATGAGAGCAGGAAGCTTGATACTGATCTGCAGATGCTGAACAGGCAGAGAGAAGATTAAAGGTTCACAAATAAGGTAAAAACGAGAGCTGGAGACCTCGTGGATCAAGAGTGGGGCCAGTGCCCCCGATTCAGTTGTCTCCCAGCACCACAACAGGATTCTTGTCTTGGTTACTCTAATTCTACAGGGGATGCTACTTACCCACCACCACAGTGTGGACAATGATGGCATTCTATTCCCACCTACTCCTCTCCTCTGACCACTACACCATGTTGCCTCCTCTTACCAAAGTATTCCAGTGTCAAACATGCTAGATCCCATCAGACTCTCAAGCACATGCAAAACCTCTTCTAGGAGGACACTAGTCTCTGCAAAGGCATCCCAGGTTATTTTCAGAGGGAAGCCCACACCACAGCCCTGGAGCAGATGTACCTGCACTCCAGAAACAGCTTCAAAGATCCGGATCCTGTGGCTGAAGTCTTTCCTGAAGATTAAAAGCACCATAAAAAGGCCCTTGTACTAGGCCTTTGCAGTCAAAGAGGCATGCATGTTGCACTACATGGCTAGAAGGGGGACATCAGTTGCTTTAATCCAGACCCACACGTGGAATCCAGTTATGAACAGTACCTGAAACTCCAGCATGGACTTCCCCTTGTTGGATTCCAGCATGAAACGGAAAGCACCGATTCCAGTGTTTGGGTTATCAGCTTCTTCACGATTACCCTGCAAGAAAGGCTGCGATTATAGCCAGGAAATAAGAGGAGCCAGCTTCAGCCCCCACACATGGAAACAGAGACAGCATCTCCCCAGGACTCTGCTGCAATATCTAGAAACGGTTTCCCACTGAAAGTCAAAGACTATTGAAGGAACAAGTCCTCACAGTCCTACTTTATTAGGCATTCTAAGCAATGCCACATGAAACTCGCCACTCTCTAGCAGGGCACTGTATTCTGTGGCAGACAAAGAGACTGTCTCCCATTTCTTCCACTGGATCAATCTAGCCAACCTTTCTTGGGATAGAAGTACACATCAAGAAAGCCTGGCTTTCATTTTGGCACTGCTGAAAGCAGTTCCATACAAAAGTAGTTTGTAAAAAAGGACAAGAAGAACCTCTTCCAAGTTCTAGAAGAGGGAAGAGTCTGGAGTTCACAGCCTTTCAGTGGCAGGCATGATAAAAACCTATCGGGCCAAATGCTGCTTTCATATATGCCGGTGTCAAGTAACCCCAAAGATCTAAGTAGGAGCAGAATTTAGCCCCAAGTGTGGGGTTAAGGGTATAGGCAGAGTGGGCATTTGAATCCAGGAAGGGACTAACTAGAGGGCTGAGAGAGGGAAGAAAGCCACAAGAATTAAAGCTGATCTTTGTTTTAATATTTTTCTAACATTCCAAAGCATCACTGAAAATCTGCCCTAAGGATTTCCAGATGCAAAAGAAATTTCCCTTCCCGGCATTTGAGGCTTTCCAGTCAATCTGTCCCCAACAACTGCAACAGTCAGAACCCTTACGTTGAAAGATGCCAAGGCCTCTGAAACGCTCTTCTCGATGAATTCGTCCGTGATCCTCCGGGACGGGTGCTCGTTAAAGACAGAGTTCATTAGCGCAATCTTCGCGGCGCTCCTCCTGGCTTCGGCTTTGGTTGGACAGAACTGGGGAGAGATAAATACAAGCACGGGAACGGCTGAGATCAGTTGGGCCCGACACGCTCCAAGAAGTTCTCCTCCCTCAGACGCATGAAACAGCTATTAGGTGGTCGTGTTGTGGAGTACTGGAAAGCTGTTCTCTCCAACATCCTGAAGTCATTAGGAGAGAGTTTTAAACCACAGCTATCCTAACCACGCTGAATGCAAAAATTAAACAGTACGTGCTGAGTTCAGCTTGCCTATCTGGATGGGGGGAAGAAAATACCACTGATCAGACTGTCAGCGAAATTAATTAGCTTATAACTCAAATGCAGTCATCCCATTCTAAAAACGTGACGGCTGCTCTTCACAATGGGTAGGCAGCTCAGCAGCCCAAACTGTTTCTTTTGGACACTTTCTTCAAACCAAGGCTGATATGCAACTGCCTAAAGCCACTGCCTTTCGGATTTCTTTGCTACAAAATCAGGACCCTGTGTGATTCTTGGACTTTAATCTTTCTGGCAGGATATTTGTGTTGGACCTTTTCCTGCTCAAAGGCAAGGCAGAAGCTATTGATCAAATGTTAGAACTCAGTTGCCAATTTTCTTGGCATCTTAGGGAGAGATACTGGGTCAAATTCAGAGACTGGAACTGCAATCATGCCAAAGCTTATGGTATCAACATTTCATACCCAACTGCTTCCCCCTGTACAGAACAGAGATCTAACTATAGGTACATAAAAGTGTTACCCTAACAACTGGCTATTGCCTTAGAAACCTTGCATCTTACCTGGGCATTTGCAGTATGCTGGTTATTCTTTGTACTTACTAGAGGGAATTAGGTGGTGACATAGTAGCATTTATGGACAAATTCAAAAGAATGATTTATTGAGAGATTGATCCTGGACAGAAACGTATAGTGATTTGCAATCAGCACAGCATATGACAATCTAAGAGCCTGGATCCACTAATACAGGGGCTCTCAGAAAACCTTGCAGCTTCCAAGCTAAGGACAAGACTTCATCAGAATGGGAACTTGATAGGTCTGACCTGAGGGAGCCTCCTTGATGGTGGGGCCCATCTCATCAGGAACTGGACACCTACTTCCAGGCATTCCACCCTACAGCTGATAACGCCTTGGTGGAAATAAAGAGCTACCATGAGGTCCAGCCAGGGGTTGCCTGGACAGAGGCAGTCTCCAGCCCTAGGAGGCACTGCACCAGGGAGACCATTCCCCTGCAGCTGCACAACCACTTCAAACCCCTCACACCAGCCGAACCGGCCGAACTCCCAGCCCCAGCATGCGAGGAAGGAGGGCCACCAGCAACTGCACCCAGAAGACAACGCAGCATAATCATGATGGGCGATTTCCTCGTGAGGGGAACAGAGGGCCAAATCTGTCGCCCTGACCCCATAGCCCGTGGAGTTTGCCGGCTCCCTGGGGCTCATGTCCGTGATGCGATTGAGAGGATACCCAAACTCATCTGGCCCTTGAACCACCATCCCATGCTACTCATCCACGTGGGCACAAAATGATACCGCTCAGAGCAATCCCAGCTACGTCATGCATGACTATAGGACTCTGGGGGCTGGAGTCAGTGGCCTGGGGGGCTCAGGTAGTTTTTTTCTTGATCCTCCCCTTGTCACAGGTCATGGGCCCTGGAGGGATAAATAGGTGCATTGTTGAGGTGAGCAGAAGACTCTGGTGATGGTACCATTGTGAGGGGTTTGGCTTTTTTAACCACACTCCACACTTCAGTGAGAGAGGTAGAAGGGATGGCCTCCACTTCACCCAGAAAGGGAAGAAGCTCTTCTTGGCCAGAACGGCTAATCTACTCGACAGTGTTTTAAACTAAGATCACTGGGCGACCGGGGGGGGGGGGGGGGGCGGGGGGTCAGTCAACGTGTACCTAACGCAAGAGGTCTATAGGCCAACTAGGGGACAGGCACTGTTAGATCTGGTTCTGGACAAAGGGGATGACCTGGCGAGTGATCTAAGGATCGAGGGCAAGCTTGGTGACAGCAACCATGATACATTTACTTTCTCTGCCCAAGTCAGGGTGAGTAAATCCCTGTAAGAGTAAAACAGAAATCTTCAACTTTCGTGGAAGTCAGCGCCTTCCCAACTTGGGAGACTGGTCAGTCAAGCATTAAAGGGACCATGGCCCCCTAGGAAGGGAAGTCCATGAGGAATGGTTGTTCCTAAAGAACTTAATCCTCAAAGCGCAAGGGAAGTCCATCCTGTCCCCCAGGAGATGCAGTCAGAGAGCAGGGAAACCCCCCTGGCTCAATAGGGAACTTCTGGGTCTCCCGAAACAAACAAAAAAAAAGGAGCCTACATCAAATGGTAAACTGGAACCGTCACCAAGGAGGGCTACTCAGGTATTCAGCACTAGCTCATACCTGCAGGTCCAGAAAAACCAAGGCAGCAACCAAACTCAGGGTAGCCACTGGAATCAAGGATAACAAAAAGTCATTCTTCAGATATGTGGGAAGTCAGAGGAAGAACAAAAACAACACCGGCCTCCTGCGAGATCAAATGGGGCAGCTGACTCCCAAGAAAAGACCAATTTCCTAAACGATTACTCAGGGGGTCATGCTGTCAGACAGGACACAAAGTAACTAGGGCTTGGGAGATGGGTCCACAATTGACATGGATCAAGTGAGAGAACACCTCGAGAGGCTTGATATCCATAAGTCCACAGGCCTGGACGGATTACACCCCAGAGAGTCTTAAAACAGCTGCCAGACATCACAGCATGCCCCATGGCCAAGATATCTGAAAGCTAATGGTGCTCGGGTGACATACCGGCAGACTGGAAAACAGACAACGTGGTCCCAATCTTCAAGAAAAGGAAGAAAGAAGATCCAGGGACTTACAGACCTATCAGTCTGACATCCATCCCTAGAAAGATCTTCGAGAAAATTATCAAGGGATCCATCTGCAACAGGCCAAGGGAAGGCAACCTAATGAATGCTAGCCAACATGGTTTTATTACTGGAAGGTCTTGCCTGACCAACCTCATCTCCTTCTATGACCAGGTAACACATTGCCTGGACAAGGGAGATGAGGTTCATGTCATTTATCTGGACTTCAAGAAGGCCTTTGACTTGGTCTCCCACGATGTCCTCACGGCCAAGCTGGGGAACTGTGGCCTCGACCACCTCACAGTCCGATGGCTGGGGAACTAGCTCCAGGGACGGACCCAAAGGGTACTAGTTGATAGGAACAAATGAACGTGGCACAAGGTTACCAGGAGTCCCCCAGGGCTCGGTGCTTGGGCCAGTACTCTTCAATATCTTCATTAATGACCTGGATTTGGGCATCAGATGTGGACTGGCAAAGTTCGCAGATGACACTAAACTATGGGGGAAGGTGGTCATGCTGGAGGATAGGCTGGGGATACAAGCTGACCTGGACATACTTGCGAAGTGGGCAGACCAAAACCTGATGGCATTCAACATAGAAGTGCAGGGTACTCCATCTTGGAAGACAAAAACCAGCATCATACTTATAGGCTCGGTGGTGTTATGCTTGCTAGCACTGCGACCAAAAGGGACTTGGGGTTCTTGATTGATCACAAGATGAACATGAGCCCCCAATGCAATGCCGTGGCCGGCAGAGCAAATCAACCACTGGCATGCATTTACTGATGCATCTCGAGCAAAACCAGGGACGTCATCCTCCCACTTCACTTGGCCATAGTGAGGGCACAGCTAGAGTACTGCGTCCAGTTTTGGGCCCCCCACTTCAGGACAGATGTAAATAAACTCAAGAGAGTCCAGAGGAGAGCCACTTGTATAATCAAAGGCCAAGACAGCAAGCCTTATGAGGAGAGGCTGAGGAAAATGTTACTCTTCAGCCTAGCGAAGAAAAGGCTCAGAGGGGGACTTGGTGGCTGCCTACGAGTACAGGCAGTCCTCGACATACGACAGTTCGAGTTGCAATGAACCGCAGTTACGACATTTGTAAACTGACACCTGGGATTTGAAGTTCTGACTCAGGTACCTTACAATCCTGAATGCTGGATACCAGTCTGTCGGTGAAAGGGGAAGGGGAAGGAAAGGGCCATGGGGGTGCAGATCAGGGCCCCTGCAGGAGGAGGGGCTGGGGCAAATGCTGCCCAGCTGGGGCTATGTCAGCCTCTAGGAGTGGGGACTATAGGTGGCGGGAGAAGCAGCAGCTTGTCTGGCTGCTCCCCCACTGTTATCCCCCATCCTCAAAGCACAAGGGAAGTCCATCCCATCCCTCCTGGAAATGCAGTCAGAGAGGAAGAAAACCATTTCTCATGGACTCCCCTTCCTAGGGGGTCATGGTCCCTTAGTGCCTGACTGACCAGTCTCCTGAGTTGGGAAGGCTGACTTCTACGAAAGTTGAAGATTTCCTGTTTTACTAAGGGATTTGTTCAACTTGCTGGGGTGAAGTAGGCAGTGCCAGGGCTGCGCCAGATGACTGCGGGAGAAGCCGCAGCTCATCTGGTTGCTCCCACTGGGACGAGGCAGGCAGTTCTGGGGCTGCGCCGGGCAGCCACAGGAGAAGCCACGGCTCATCCAGCTGATCCCCTGGCTGGTTGCACTACCTGCCTCACCCCAGTGCTGGGGTTGAGCTGGACGGCTGCAGGAGAAGCCACGGTCCTGCCACTTGTCCAGGAGGGCATTTTGGGGGGGGGGGGGTTGTGACCCCCAGATCTATACATTTACAATATAAAATACATAAATAAATACTTATAGAGAAGTAATATAACTAATTTATTTTATATAATTGATCGAGTACTGTACAAAATTATGGGTTTTTTGGGGTGAAAATAGGGTATCAGGCCTTGGTTCAGGAATTAGTCCCTCATTTATAATATTGTTTCCTGTGCGAAAATTGGTTCCAAGTTGTTGAAATGTTGTAAGACGTGGTTTGCAGGAACCAACTGTGTTCTAAGTCTGAGGACTGCCTTTATCTAAGCAGGGTACCATCAGCATCTGGGAGAACAGTTGTTCTCCAGGGATAACAAGGTCTAAAGCCACAAACTTCTAGAAGGGCAATTCAGACTTGAAATAAGGAAGAACTTCTTTACAGTTCAAGTGTCCAAGCTCTGGAACAGACTCCCCCTAAAGGTGGTGCAAGCACCTACTTTGGACTCATTCAAAAAGGCATCTGGATGTTTATTTTGCTGGGATCATCTGATCCCTGCAGACTTCCTGCCTCTGGCAGGGGGGCTGGATTCAATGATCTCACGAAGTGCCTTCCAACCCCTAATGTCTATGAAATCTATGGGAAAAAAAATATATATATAATCACATAGGCCTACCTGGAAACTGCCAAAGCAGCTGCCCCCTGGCAAGGTGACGTAGCAGACATAAGGGGGGCTATTGGAAGGGACCATTTCATACACCACGAGGGCTCCGTTCTTCAGGTCGGCACCACGCGACTGCTTCATCTGCCAAAACTCCTGCAGAGCCTCCACGACATTCACTGAAGAGACAGAAGCAGGAGGTGGGTTCAGACACAGGGAACAAATCCTGGAAGTTCAGTATCACTCGCAGTGATCACTCTCACATAGAAACAGACTCCTCCTAGCACCCACACACCAGCATGAATATATCCACCACCACGGGGCTCCCTCCCATAAACCGAAGTCACAGTCCAACTCTGAAAGCCATCAGCAGCAGGTGCTCACCATCTCAGTCACAGGGTCTGACTTTGAGATCAAACGTCCCACAAGTCAGTTAAAAAGGAAATCTCTCTTCCTTCAAACCTAGAGACCCAAAGGAAGGCATCCAAGTTAGCAAAGGAGCAAGGCAACAATGCATTTCTCTTAAAGAGACCAGATTGGTAAGGTAAGGGCAACACCATCAGCAGGGGAATCAGCTGCAGTGTCAGTATTAAGGAGCAGACTAGACTTTGTTCCCCAGGTATTTAAAGAGCAAGAGACGGCAAAATCCCGAGCAACTCTGCAGCTGAAGAATTGCTGGATGCAGGAAACTTAGTAAGAGCCACAGTCTGTGTGATCTATACTCGTGCTAGGATTTCTGCTGGAAAAAAATCACCCGCCCTGAACACAGACATTTCCCATCCCCTTTAAGCACACCAGTGCATGGGCTGCAAAACTCAAACCTGTGGACAGAATTCGACTCAAATTTGGGAGGAAACACTTGGCTGCCACAAAGTGGCTACATGATCACAGAGGAAACTGGCACTGGAGAATCGGGTCTGTGTCGTTCTGAACAGGAGAGAGTGTAATTAAAAGGTGAATCACATGCTAAAAGCAGAGCTCATGTTTAGGAGAAAAGTTTTTTTCCATTCGTATCAGGAAACCAGAGCCCGAGACTTTAATGCACATTTATTTTAGCAGTCTCAGCCATTTCAGGATGCGAGTCCTTCCTAAACAGTCTGCAAGCTATTCCTGAAGCCACTGGAACATAGACTTTGCCATGCTGGATTCAAGCAGGACTACTCCTCCATACTCCAATTATTGAGAGAAGGCAAAGCTCCCACGTGTGTACCCAACTAATTGTGTAGTACTGTAGATGCAGGAAGAAAGACTTGTCCTTAATCTTTGCCACAACTTTGTGTCCACAGCAGGAGAGTCAATTATTCTTATCTGTATATACATATACAGGAACTAGACATGTTAATCAGGACACTCTCCCGTCTGTCGCCACCCCCCGCGAAGAGGAAGCATTTCCTTTGTTTGTTCTCCATTTCTGCTGCTGTTTGTATACTGAGTGATCTGTCACACAACTGGAAGGGCAAGAGGGTCCTACAGCTTCCAGATAGTCCAACCTCAAATTCCTTCCAAAAACTTAGAACAACAGCCAAAAAGGGCTGGAAGGGATCTCAAAAAATCATCCAATTCAACCCCTGCTTGAGGCAGGATTGTCCCCACCTCAACCATCTCACCCAAGCATTGGGCAAACACTGGGTTATTTGATGGGCAAACTGCTCTTGAGAACTTCCAAGGATGGAGACCTCCACCACCTCTCTAGATGTTTGCTCTAGGACCGAGTTTTTCCTAAGTCAACCTAAATTATTTCTATGCAAAAATGTCAGGTCTTTCAATATCTATTAGGAAAACCCCCTCTTCACCCATCCTTCTTTCACAGATGCTGTTAGGTGTTAGGGGTTGGGAGGGACCTTACAGCTCATGAGGTCCAGCTCCATCTTTTTAAGCTCAGCTACAGCCCCTCTAGGCTTTTTTAACCTCAGCTACAGCTTTGAAATGAAGGGCTCTCAGAAATATAACAAAACATTTTGCCGATGCATGAATGCCACTGGTATAAAATTTGACAGCTTCACTCAAAACACACACTCTCCCAAGATGAACGGTGCTAACTGAGCCAGCAGCAAGCCCAAGTAACTGGCAAAATGACACTTGAGCAGACAAAAGTCTCCCATGGGCAAGAAACAAATAGAAAGGTCAGCACGATGACACATGCAAGAGGAACATGCTAAACACATCATACACTGTCTAGCTAAATATTTCATTCGCCCACACGCTCGGCTGTTTGTTTTCAGCCATGCACATCTCCAAAGGGAAGAGAGCTAGCAAATTCTGACGGCCTGAATTTATTAATTTGGTGAACGCCCTATAAGGGCAGAGCCACCATTCAGCTACCAGGAGTTTCTCACTCAAACGTTTCACCCGTCTTGCTTCAGATGCAGGGTTTGAGAGCTTGGTAATAGCACGCAGTCAGCTTGGACTGAGTTCAAGTTTGGATTCTTCCCCAGACGTCCAATGTGGGGGTGTACTTCTAACCTCAAGATTGACAGCAAACCATATACAACATGCGGTTCTCTGCCGGCACAGACAGCGTGCCAACGTATGCATGGAATTCGAACATAAAAACGCAGATTCCCTTGCTATTGACAACAGGAGTCAGGCACATAATCCTCCCTGGGGCATTCAGAGACAATGCTTTATTGAGCCACCGTTTGAGAGGCTATTTGACATGGGGTGAACAGCGTCTGCAGCAGCAGCTGTTCAGAGATGACTTTGCAAATGAAGTTAAACTGTAGCAAGCATCACACAGCCTTAAGAAAGGCCCTGGTTATTCTCATCCTTCAAAGCAAGACAAATAGATTTGATGGGGCTGGAGCAGAGCAGCTGGATGTTGCACAACCAAGTGGGGGTAATGTGACAAGACCATATATGCAGGGTGGATTTATTCAACTCCAAGGCAGTTCTCTCTTTATGTGTCACCTGCACATTAGGGTTACAGTTGCAGGGCACTTGATTAGCTATTGGAGCAACAGATCAGGTAGCTGAGCTGCATCTAAGACAGCCATTCTCAATCTTTTTTAGCCTCCAGGCACCCCTTGATAGACTTGAGGCACCCCTCAAAAAATGCCAGATCTTAGCTTCCACTTTTTTGATTACAGAACAACAGAGCAATTTTTTTGTGGCAAAGAACTCAACCCACAACAGAATGCGTTTAATTAAACACTACAGATTTCTCCTCAACATCCCTGGGGTTATCTTGTGGATCCCACTTGCACACCTAAGATTGTGGGGCACCCTTAAGAGGCACTTATGGAACCCCACCTGACAACCGCGGATCTAAGAGGCTCTTGCTCACGACTAGAATAGACGCTTCCAGGCTGACACAGAACATAGGCAGTGCAATTAAGAGGGGAGAGTTAAATGCCTAATTGTAACCCTGGAAAAGTCCTTTCTAAACAAACTGTCTGATTTTAGATGATGACGCAGCCGCAGACACTCCGTGTGCCTGGCTGCCGAGAATGAAAAACAACTGCAGAAGACAAAGTAGCATCACAGAAACCCAGAGCAACATTCAGAGTTACAAGCTCTTTTTCCTTGAATAAGCATAAAAAAAATTCCTCTCTGTTTTATCCCTTTCAGCGACATACCAGCTGAGCGGTGTTACCGAGCCACTCCACACCACCATTCATATTTATAGGGAAGCCACTGGCTTGAAAACTTGCGATTTTCCAGCTTCATAGACCCATTGTTCACAGATACAGAAAAGTGAGGGCTAGGGGATAATTTTGCCCTCAATTTATTCTGGGTCACAGACCTTCAAGTTCCTTAGCTGACCAGAGTTCAGAAAAATCAGCATCCATCACCCCAAAATGCCACCGTAAAAAAAGGGGGAGCATTCATGTCATTTAATGGTTTACTAACACAGAAGGCGACAGGAACAAGACAGGGCAAGGAGAAAGAGAGAAATTAAAGCCACGTGGAAGAAGGGCCAGAGGTTCTGATCCAGAGACTATATTAAAATAACGTGCATTGCAAGCCAAGAGTTGGATGCTTGTTTTGGCTGAAACCGCAAGGAAACAAGTGAAGATGGACGAGTTATTCAGCTTTCCAATGAGCAGTTGGCCCAGCCCAGCCCAGCCAAAAAAACAACAACAACAAAAAAGTGCATGAAGACCACGTTGGAAATTAAAGGCAGGTTAATTAGAATCAGCTTTTTGGAGGCCCTTACTGGCAGCTAAAGCACAGAGGAAAAGCAGCCCGACAGGCTGCTGGCCTGGGAGAAATGCAATCAAATGGGACATCGGTTTCATGCGTGAAGTGACTAGAACATAGGTCAGGTTCAGGATTAGTCAGATTTATTTGCTGCCTTGACAGCAATGCGCAGAAGTCAAGAGACTTGTCCAAGGACTTGCAGGAAGGTCAGATTTCACCAGTTCTGTAGCAGTGGTATCATGCAAAGTTCGCGAGCAGTAGGATCTCGGAGCACGCCGCAACGCAAGACCTTTTACAGAGGTGGTTTTCTTTTTAATAAAAGAACTTTGGAAAGCTTCCCATGCTCTGAAGAGATCATAATCTATACAAGCACAATGTATATGAGTACATCACTTCAGCAGAGCAAGGACAAGGTTTTTGTTTTGTTTTTTTAAGTGCAAGGAAAGAACAATTCTTAAGGTTTACAAAAATATCTAAAAGAGGATTGGGGGGGGGGGGGAGGGGGGGCGCAGAGAAGGCAGCTCCAAGCCAAGGCTTCTTGAACAAAAAACTCCAGCATCTGAACGCATTGGATTTCTAAACAAAACAGACACTGGCTCAGCCAGGTTTAGAATGGAGCTTCTTAAACAGCCAACAGCCCCTTTCAACATTCATAACAGCCCTCAGCGGCAGGCTCTCAAACACAGCTCTTTAATTAGAAGCCCCAGTCTGTAACACACGCAGACATCGCATCCACATGGGGATCTGCAGAGCGCTGCGTGCAGCAAGAGGGGCCGCGTCCTGCTTTTCAAAACCAAACCAGAAGCAAAGCAGCAGGTCCCCACTTCAATTTACCACTCGGACGCGGCCCGCAGCCGCATGTACAAAGCGTGCCTGTTTTGACACCCATCAGCTCTTGTTTACAGCCTTGGAGGACAACTCCCGGTCCCCCCATTGCGTACGACAGCACATCTGCCTTGCATATTAAATAATAAAGAGTAAGCGATTCCACATGGCGTGGAAACGCTCCCCAGCCAGAAGAACAGCACTTCCATTGCATTTACGGCACACAACCACTTCGCGGTTGCCACTGGAAGACATCGGACTGCAGTTATCAGACCCGCTGCCACAATCCAGAGTCTGGAAGTCAAAGCATTCCCGGAGTGGTGGGGAGGAGGACAAGCGCTCCCACAGTACTTAACACACCCAGAGCAACCCGCTCCAGCACAGAAATAAGTCAGTTGTTTCTTCCAGCTACTGATGAGATGCCATGCAGCCCCAGGGATGTGAGCAGGCAGAGGGACCTCGCCAAAAAAAAAAAAATCCCACCTTTGGGAGAAGCAAAGCATCACGGTGCCTAGAGCTCCCTTTGCCGCTGCTTTCCAGGCACTCGAGGCTCTTTCGCTAGACACAGACCCAAGGCAAGGCCTTACAGTACACCCAAGCAGCCTTGTCAAACCTCCACATTTCCAGACGAGGATGTCGTTCCCCACACACACTTCCACTAATGAGCACCATGAGGCTGACACCTATTCAGCTCCAAATAACCAGCGAGGAGCTGTTTTAGATCCAGCAACCAACTCCCGCCCCCATCCCATCCCTGCCGATCTTCTACAATTTCCTAACCACAATCTTTTTTCTTTCTTTTTCTTCCAAAAAGCAAAGCTCTGGCTGCTCTCGGCAGGGATAAGCGATCTCCCGCATCCCGTTTGGGACCTGGCTGCCCCAAGATACCCTCCAAAAACGAAGAGCCTGCAAGACAACTCACGTGGGGCGGCGCAGCTGCACCCCCCAGGAAGGGAGCGAACCCACCCGGGCGCAATCGGCTCCCATCTCCAGGGTGCAGGAGGTGGTCAAGGGCCGAAGGGGGGGGGGGGGTCCCCAGCTCCCTGCACCCCCCCGGGCGGGCATCACATTGGGATTAGGGCCCCCTTGCCCCCCGTCACGTGACTGACCCCCATCACGTCACCCCGGTTCAGGGGCTCACCTCGGCCGTATCCCTGCGTGTGCTTGGCGAAGCTCCGCACCACCGCCTCTACCGCCTCCCGCAGCACGGCCGGGGGCGCCGCGCCACCCGGAGACCCGCCCGCCGGCCCCAGCCCCAACCCCAGCCCCAGCCCTAGTCCCAGCCCCAGCCCCAGGCCGGGCGGCGGCGGCGGCAGGCCGAGGCCGAGGCCGAGCGCGGGTGGGGGCGGCGGCGGCGGCGGGCGCGGGCGGGGGCGCGGGGGCGGCGGCGCCAGTGACCCCCGGGCGCAGCGGGCGTAGCGCCCCGACCCCCGGCTGCAAGCGCTGGGCGCGCAGCGACTCCATGGCCCGCCCGGCCGCCGTAGCCAAGCGCTCTACACAGAGCCCGGGCCCGCCGCTGTCACTCACCCCGGGGGGGCGGGCCCGGCGCGGCCCAGGGGCCAATCCCCGCGCGGCTCCCCCGGACGGGGCGGTGACCTAGAGGGAGGCGACCAATCTCCACGCGGCTCCCCCGGGGAACGAGGCGGAGACTTCAGAGGGAGGTGCCCAATCGCCGCGCGGCGCCGCCAGGGAAGGTATCCAATCAGAGTGTCTCGCGGGAGTGGGCGGGCACTGAAAAGAAGCCTCTCCCCGAGGGTGGGGGAATTGTGATCCAATCAGCAAGGGAAGGGGCGGGGTTTGGGGAGGCCTACCCAGTCACAGTCCCAGAGGTAGGGGTGGGCACAGAGGGAACTCAGCTGCACTCTGATTGGCTGAAAGCGGGGGGCGGGGAAAGACAACAGCCAACCAAATAGCTCAATGGACCACAGGGGCGTAGTCCAGGGACGGCGCTAGGAGTGAGGGGCGGGGATTGTGGCCCTCCGGCCAATCAGAGCGCGGGTATGCCACCTAGGGGTGGTGATGATAACACGCAGCACAGCGCAAAGCACCTTGGGAGTGTGGCTAACTGCAAAGGATTCTGGGATACTGGGGCCAAGGTGCAGGCTCCTGGACTAGGCAGGATGAGCACAGGCAGCCATGCTGATGGAATCTGCTCCAGTGTCCGTGGCCGAGGGGGGCTGACTGCCTGCCACGGTTCGGGGTGGACATCAGCTTCTGGCCTTGCTCTGCTGTCAAGTCACCACCAACAAACAGGTGCAGACCCCTCACATGCCCCGATAAGCATTTGCACACCCCTCGCACACCCTAATGAGCAGACACATGCCCTTCGCACACTCCCTTGAGCCACAGGGAGTTCACTCAACATGGCTTTTCCCGTCACAGGCAGCCTCGTCCCCGGGGCCTTCTCTGAAGCTGCAGGAATGTCAGCCCCACACCAGGGGTGGGCGGATGAGAACAGGATGGGATTCAACACTGACAAGTGCAAGGTGCTGCACCTGGGGAGGAAGAACCGGCACCATACCTACAGGCTGGGGAAGTCCCTTCTCATCAGTGCACAGACAGAAAAGGATCTTGGAGCCATCACTGATGCCAAGATGAACATGGGCCGGCAGTGTGGGGAGGCAGTCAGGAAGGCCAACCGCACCTTGTCATGCATCTATAGATGCGTCTCGAGCAGGTCCAAGGAGGTGATCCTCCCCCTCTATGCAGCACTGGTCGGGCCGCAGCTGGAGTACTGTGTCCAGTTCTGGGCGCCCCACTTCAAGAGGGATGTGGACAGCATGGAGAGGGTCCAGAGGATGCCACTCATATGATCAGGGGGCAGCAGGGCAGGCCCGACGAGGAGAGGCTACGGGACCTGAACCTGTTCAGCTTCCACAAGAGAAGGCAGAGGGGGGAGCTCGTGGCCTGTTACAAACTAGTCAGAGGGGACCAGCAGGCACTGAGGGAGTCCCTGCTCCCCCGAGCACTACCACGAGTGACCAGGAATAACGGTCACAAGCTGGCAGAGGGTAGATTCAGGCTAGACATCTGGAGGCGCGACTTCACTGTCAGGGCGGCTAGGATTTGGAACCAACTTCCAAGAGAAGTGCTGGCTCCTACCCTGAGGGTCTTTAAGACAAGACTAGACAATCACCTGACCCCAGTACTTTTTCCTGCCGCGTCAGACTTGATGATCTGCTCAGGTCCCTTCCAACCCTATGAAACTATGGAGAGGCCTTGGGTGCGTGATGGGCGCAGCAGCGAGACGCAGAGCTGTCCTGGTCAGCGCTTTGCAGCGTACCCTGCCAGCTGGCCTGTCCGTCCCTTACTTCTGTCTCTCTCCCAACATGTTGAAAAAGCATCTAAATGCTTTACAGGACTCTAAGAATTGGGTCAGATCTAAACGGCGTCTTTGCTGCTGTCTGAGGCTTTTTTTCTCTCCTGACCTTTGTGCTATTCCCATCACCTGAGGACTTGTATCTATGTATATCCTGCTGCACAATCTCCCTGCTCATGTGGCAAAAGCCCACAAGCTGGAACCTTTATAGACGCCCCGTTAGACTCAACCTCCCCTTGGAAAATGCCAGCTCTCAGCTTCCACTTATTTTTTTGACTACTGAAAAATACCAGAGCAATGTTTCTGTTGCCAAGACCTCGGAGAACCCACATCAGGGTGGGATGTTTGGGACACTCTGGACTCCAATTCGAAATATTTTCATTGCTTGTGAATCTTTTATAGATGGTGACACACCTAACAGTGCTATCTTGCACAGTACCTCAGGGCTCTGTGGAAAAGATCTCACAGGACCCCAGGGTGCCATGGCACCCCGGTTAAAGATTGCTGAGCTAGCATAGATTTCTGCCTCATTGCCTCCGCTTTCCTAATCTCCTCTGAAGCCATCCCTTTTTCTCACACCCCTCTGCTCTCTGAAGCATCTTGTGCCCGCAGAAAGACACCGTCAAAAATAAAACGGCATTGTGCTGAGCTGTATCATTAGGGCTCTGCAAGTGGCAGAAGAGGCCACAGAACAAACAGCCTTTATCCCAGACTCATAATTAGATAGTGTGCAGCGGTGTGAGCAGAAAGAATCAGGCATTGTTGTTGCATTGTGCCATGTTCCGGGTCTCCCTGTTGTTTGGCAGAAGTGGAGGTTGGGAAGGAGCCTGGGCACCCGCTGACACCTTCCTGCCCTCACGCCTTCTCAGCATGTCTTAAAAATCAGCACCTCACACTAGTATGGACATGGCAGAGAGAAACTGTGTGTGGCTGGATAGGCAGGGGAAAGGATCACAGCGTGGGTAGCAAAGGCACTGGTGACCTGCGGTTGAAGTAGGGTTCCTGGGTCCTATCCTGGTCCGAGCAGGAGTTTTGCTGGACCAGGAGCCCGGGGACCAGAACTCCTGGGGTCCGCAGCCATCTCTGCTGCCGACTTACTGACTGCAAGCTGCACACACCTCCCCTCTCTGCCAGCGCCTCCGTGTCCCCTCCGACGCATGAGAGGGGCTCGCTGCCTGGGAGTGTGCGTGAGTGCACACGGCCTGCCTGGGGGTAGAGCCCTGGCGCTCCCCGATGGGGGGACAGAGTGAGGGGAAGGGAATGTGTCACCTGCCTTTGGCGGCCAGGATTCCCTCGTTTTCCCTGGGCAGCGACAGGGTACACGGACCCCGTGGGCATTGGTGGCCTGGAGCAGAGATGGGGGTACATGGACTTCCTGGGCATTGACTGCCCAGGGCAGAGACGGGGGTACATGGACCCCCTGGGCATTGTCGGCCTGGGTCTGCTAAGGACTCGGGGGCTGGAGGGACCGGGGCGCTGGGCTGCAGCGCCCAGCGCCACCTGCCCTTCCCCTGCCCGCTAGGCGGCGCCGCCTCTTTCCCATCCGCCAGGGAGCTCCGTTTGACTCTCGCGGCGGCCCGTCCGCGCCCTCCCGGAAGTGGCGGCGCTCTGGCGCGGCGCCCCGCACTCGGCTGCTCCGGGAAGCCGGGGCGGGGCGGGGGTAGGCAGCATGGAGGCGTGGGTGCGCTTCAGCGCGCAGAGCGCCGCCAAGGAGCGCGTGTTCAGGTACGGGAGCCCCCCTCTCCCAGCGGGGCGGACCCAGGTGGGACCAGCTAACAGGGCCCTTTGCACCAGTGCTGGGGTTGAGTCTCCCTGGAGGGGAAGCTGAGGCACGGGGACGGGGGGCAAACCCAGGAGTCCCGCTCCCCAGGCCCCGGGTCGGGGGGATGGTGCAGCTGGAGCCCCCAGTGCCGTGGAGGGCTGGCGTGATGGCAGAGCTCGCGAGATGGACCTGGCGGCGTCCAGGCCCGGTGCCTGCAGACCCACGGCCCCCCCTTGATAGGGGGGCAAATGTAAAATGAAACAGAGATGGGAACGAAGGGCGAAGTCCACTGTAGGGGACATAGATGGTGCACGCCAGCCCTCGGACGAGTGGGTGCAAGGAGCCGGCGGATGCAGCCTGGTGAAACCTGGCCCAGAGACGAGCCGGCTCAGGAGGAGGAATCCAGAGCTGTCATCTGGCGCTCGGTGAGCGCTTTGTAGCAGATGAATCGCTCTAGGGCTTTCCTGCAGTCAAAATACGAGTGAAAGCGGAGAGCTGGCATTTCCCAAGGGGCGCCTCAAGCCTAATGAGGATGCCCTTGTTCCTTCTTGAGACCAGGAAGGCTGGGAACCAGTGCTCTAACTGGTTTAGCCTCCCAGTAACCAACGGGGAACTTTAGAGGCCACCAGGAAAAATAGCCTCGGCCTCGCAGCCATTTTCTTGAGAGCCTGGTTATGAGAAAAGCCTCTAGAGGAGCCGAGAGCCAGGTTTGGCCCTTTCAGGCACAAGTCGCCTGGTTTTTATTCCCACTTTCATAGGAGGGGGCCAGGCGCTGGGCTCTCCTCTTGGCTCTCCCTGAATTTTTTTCTTGTTCCGCTGTTTTGTGCCTCGGTTTCCCCGTCTGCCGAAGGATCAGGGACGTCGTAATGTTTGGTCAGTTGTTAAAGCACTTTCTGGCTGGGAGGCTGCTCTGACGGGTGAGGTATTAGCTGGTGCCTTGCCAAATGTTCCCATCTGCGTGCGCGACTGGTGGGCCGGGATGCAAGCCAGGCTGTTAATTCCTGCTGAGCATGCACACAAGGTGCTCGGGACTGAAGCTTTGAAATGTGTGTCACCCTCCTATGACGTTGGTGACCAGCTGCTGGGAGCCTGGCTGGAAAGCCCTACTTAGGGGCAAGTACGAGGCCCTATGCATGGTACTTTAAAGTCTAGGGTTTGTTGTGGCTCGTCCCAGTGATGCTGCTGGTCCCGGTTGGAGAGAGGAAATGGCACCAGAGGGAAAGGTTTGGCAGGTGGCAGTGAGCCAGGATTCCCAGCTTTCCAGGCACAGTGCTGGCATAGGGCTTAATTGTGCTGCTCGTGCATGCACAAATTGCAGGAGGCAGCAGAGCCTAAACCGGGCCAGGCCCTTTGCTGGCATAGGGCTTAATTGCACTGCTCGTGCACACACAAATCGCAAGAGGCTGTCAGAGCCTAAACAGCTAGTAGTCAAAACTTACCAGGCTGGGAGGGAGGGTTGGGAAATATAGGAGAGAAAGAGAGCGACTAACTCAAGGTTGGTGAAAACCAGGGGCAGAACCCAGTTGTCTTCCAGCCCGTCTCCCAGGATATTCATTCCCACTCTGTGCAGGCCAGGCTGTGAGGTGTTCTGCACTGGTGCAAATCACGGGACTAGCACACACTTATAGAGGGAACACAGTGACACGGGTTACTGCGTTCCTTCGACCAAAAGCTATTGCCATAGCCCCCGACCGCTCCATTCGGGGCACCGGACTCCCCTGAGCTGAGCATTGTACAAACAAGTTGAGACGCTTGTGCTGGCAAACAATCGG
This sequence comes from Crocodylus siamensis, assembly GCF_052110815.1. Taxonomy (NCBI): domain Eukaryota; kingdom Metazoa; phylum Chordata; order Crocodylia; family Crocodylidae; genus Crocodylus; species Crocodylus siamensis. The sequence continues at coordinate 14,090,080 of NC_143400.1, read as the reverse complement.
GTGAAAGGACATGCTGGAGGAGAAGCAATTTAGGACTGGGAAAGCCAGGGTAGTTCTTGTAATGGCAGGGTGGGATTTTCACCGTCAAGGTGCAGGCACCTCTTGGTGCTGGGCTTCCATAGCATTCAACCCCTGCTTTGAAAACTCCACAAATCATGAAAGTGGCTTCAAAATCATGAGCTTGAATGGGGGAAAAGGGCTGGGTTTTTATTTGCCTCTGGCTTTGCAAGCCTTCAGCGTTCCCTGCTCTCTGTCCATGAGAGACGGAAAGCTTCCCTTCTCTTGGAAAATATTAGCAGAGATTTTTGTCTAATCTCTGGACTTTCAGAGTTGGGACTTTGAGGTTGTTGGGAGCTGCACTGGAGGATCAGATCACGGCTTTCAGCCTGTACCATTTCCTGAGGACTGAACTCGTAGGAAAAGAACAGCTCAAGGTCAGATGGTATCTTTAGATGAAACAGTGCAGCTTGCCTTACTTCTGGGGTCTCGGTGCCATGGGACATCAAGCGCTAGCGAGGGAGAAGATCTCTCGAATCAGTGGGATGGTACCAGCCAAGGAGAAAGTGGCCATAAGTGCATTTCAGGCTGGAAAGCAGAAGAAGACTGTGTAGTGTTAGAACAGTTGGGATCTGTGACATGCTTCCAACTGGGGCAGGAGGGGCAAAACCTGACTTGCCTTTGGGAAGGAGCCAGATGTGTCTGTGGAAGGGATTATATGGTGCAGTGCCTGTGGAAACGAGAGCCAGGCTCTGTCCCAACAGCACCTGACTCGCCCCGCACTCCTGCTGTTTCAGGAGTAGGTCAGTGCAGAAGATTTTTCCAGCCAGGTCATTATCAAGGAGAAAATCCTGCCTTGGCCTGCCAAAGCTTTATTCACCTGATCAGTGCTTCCCCCGCAAGCAGTTTGGATTAGAACCTTCTCAGGGCCCAGTTTTAATTCCTTCTTCAATGAAAATAATTGTTTTGATTGGGATTTTTGGAAGGCTGCAATCACCGGCGTATCCAGGCATCCAGGGAAACCCAAGGATATGAGTTTTCCCAGTTCGGCTTTGGGTTGACTGTATTATCCAGGGCGAAGCTGCACTGTTCGTGCGGAGATGAGTTCTGTGGTGTCAAACCAAGCCATAGGGCTGAACAGGGAGGTGTTGAATGACCTGAGGTTTAGCTAAGAATACCCTTAATCCATTCCCCCATCCCTTGGCAATGCACACACATGCACAACCCAGCACCAGAGAGCTCAGACTCTTGTTGAGGATCTTTTCTAGCATGGGCGTGAGCAGTTAGGCATTCATGTTGTATAAGCCAGCTAAAGAAAGCCCCACAGACAGTCAAAGCTTTGCTGCTACATTGATACCTGTGGGCTGTGTGGGGAAAGCTGAACTTCAGATTGTAATCGTGCAATTGTCAGCAGCCTCCTGGCTGGGTGAGTTGAGCCAGGAAGGCAATTCCTCTCCCCTCCACGCTTAGCCTGTGCATGATATCCTCTCTTCCAGAGCCGCCCAGTATGCCTGCACTCTGCTGGGCTACACAATGCAGAAGAATGGGGCAGGTGCCGAGCTCCTGGCCAGAATCAAGCAGCTGGAAGCTCATATGAGCCTGGGACGCAAGCGTGAGTGACCCGGGCTCTCCAGTAGGATGTGGCAGGGGGCTCTGAGGGCTCTTGTCATGGAAGTGGCTGGGTGCAGGCGGTGCAGTCAGCCCCCTGCTCTCCTCTCAGGTTTGGTGCAGGTCGTGGTAACCTGGCACTAACAGGGCTGCAGCCTTGTAGCAGAGCAGGAGGGGTGTGAATGCTACTCCAGGGTCACACGATGTGCAAGCAGTAGTGTAAAGGTGGGGCGTGGGGATGGGGGGTAGGGATTTGGGCACCAGCTCTGGGTGCAAATTCTAGAGGGGTGGCAGTATGGCCATCTCCCACCAGGGGTCTTTGCTACAGCAGGGGTAGCACAGCTATAGCTGGGCAGGCACAGCTTCTGCACCAGTAGTCTGTCTGTGCTGGGAAAAGGGTGGAATAAGGCACTCCAGGACACTTTGCCGTGAGAGAGGCAGCCCTGCGCCCAGCGTGGGTGGGCCGTTGGGGTACAGGGTGACGCAGTGGCACCTGCCTTTGCAGTGTTCCGGCTGGGCAATTCGGCTGAGGCGCTGGAGGCGGCCAAGCGTGCCATCCACCTGTCGGACGTGGTGCTGCGCTTCTGCATCACTGTGGCCCATCTCAACCGAGCTATGTACTTCGCCTGCGACAACATCCTGTGGGCCGGCAAGACAGGCCTCGTCCCCCACGCAGACCAGGAGAAGTGGAGCCAACGCTCCTTCAGGTGAGGTCCCATCTGCCCCTCCAGGGCAAGGAGGGTGCATTTCCTGCCAGTGCTGTGGCCTGGTCAGCGAGTGCTGCTCAAGACTTCCTCAAAGGGTCAGGAAGCTCCTCTAGTCCCCTGTCTCTGGGCTGGCCCCAGCCAGGTGTCAGGCAGAGGGAATCTGTGTTATACAATGGGGCCGTGCTGCTTTTAGCAGCAAAACAAAACTGCTGTATCCTGCTAGATGGGTGTTGGCCCCCAGGGACTCTAGTAATGCCTCATCTTAGCAGTTCCCAGCCCCCTGGGGAGCTGGCTCTGGGCATCCTGTCTATGTGATGTTCTACGGGCCAGAGGAATGGTGTGGGGCCAGTCCACAGCCAGTTGCCAGCATGGCCCAACATGGTGAATCTGGCTATGTGCTGGCCCCAGGGGGACCACAGCAGCCAACATCCTGCTGCTGTAAAGGCTGTTGATATATGCTCAAGAGATCCCAGGCAGAGGCCATGCCCCACCGCTGCAGAAGAAGGCAAAACAGTACCAATCTGACCAGGGGGAAATTCCTTCCTGATCCCAAATGTGGAGTCAGTCTGACCCTGAGCAGAGGGGCAAAACCCTCTAGCCAGCATCCTCCAGGGTTGAGTCTCAACAGGAACAGTGGCACAGCCCAGTCCCTATGCCCCAGTGCTGACACCCAGTGCCTCTGAGAGACATGTAGCAGGAAAGGGCAGGGGGAATCGGGATCTTCTGGGCGTGAGTCTGCAATTAGTGTGGTTTCACTGCTCCCCTTTGATAATAGTGGGGCCTTGATGGGACAGGAGGCAGTCACTATGCAAATCCCCTTGTCAGGCCTGGCACATCTCTCCCTGTCCCTCCTGCCTTCCAGGTATTACCTCTTTGCGCTCATCATGAACCTGAGTCGGGATGCCTATGAGATCCGCCTACTGATGGAGCGTGAGGCCAGTGGGAAGCGCCCAAAAGGCACTGAGAACGGGCATCAGGCACAGGTGGACAACGGGCTGCAGCACCTGGCTCTGCGGCTCCGCATCCAGCTGCGCCTGCTGGGCCACGTGCTGAGGAGCAACCCCCCGCTGCTGCTGGACCTGGTGAAGAATGCCTGTGATCTCTTTATCCCACTGGACAAGCTGGGGCTCTACAAGACCAGCCCAGGCTTTGTGGGGCTGTGTGGCCTCACCTCCTCCATCCTATCCATCCTCACCATCGTGCACCCCTGGCTCAAGCTGAAGCCATAGGGGGGAGCCTCAGCCGGCTCTGGACATGGGACTGTGCCACCTTCTTTGTCTCCATCCCTGGTTGGAAGTCAGCACTGATATCGGTAATCCCAGGTTGTTTCCTGCTACAGCTCTTGGGTCGGTGGGAAGCACTGATTTGATGGGGGGGCATCAGTCCTGTGGTGCACAGACCTGTCAATCTGACCTCTGTTCCTGGAAGTCCTTTCTCCGAGCCTTAAAGAACTGGGAATCCCAGGAGTCAGGGGCTCAGGGCTGGAGGCATCAGGGATTCCCCTCTTAATCAGCTGTGAAGCTCTGGTTTCTTAGATATGACCCATGACTGGGACAACCCTGTCCTGCTTGGAGGGGCAGGTGAGGATGAGACAGGTGGCAATTCCAGATAACCTGGCTAGTCTCCATGTGTGTTGTTGAAGCCTTGAGACTATTCCTGTTAAGGCTGCCCCAGCTTGGACCTTTCTGCTGTGTTGCAGGGATGGCCTGCTCTCCTGGCTGTGCCTTTTCGCTTAGGTTAGATGGTAGGAGTAGGAGATCATTTCTCTCCCTCCCTCTCTCAGTTATTTTCTCCCATGTGGGTTTTCCCCCCTTGTTAGAGAGCACTTAAGGATGCTACAGATCCCCTTGATCTGTGAAACTGGCCAGACCTGCTCTATTCAAGCGCTGGGTATGGACTGCCAGGAGAGGTGGCATCTGAGTGCAGGTTCTCTTCCTGGGTTCTCTTCCTGCCTTTGCCCTGAACGATCGTACACCTTTCGCTTCTCCGTGCCTCTGTTTTCCCATCTGTGAAGTGGAGATTATACAGCCCTGTTCTTCCAAGCCTCTGCTGCTGCTCGAGCAATTCACTAGACACCCGTGACCTTCATCCCTGTAATGGTTTCTTCGTTGAATTTTTAATAAGCCAGAGAGGAAGAGATTTCATATTGGGTCCTGAACAGGTGGGAATAGAACCCAGGAGTCCCAACTCCTAGCCAAGTCACTGTTAAGTCATACTTCCCACTGTCTTTGTGTCCTGATTCTGTGGGTCACTGGATATTTTGGCTTCCCTGTCTGCAGATCCTGCTCCCCTCAGCAAAGTGATTGTTTTTAACAGTTTAGAGTTGCTCAAAGGCAGGGATTCTTAGCTGACAATGCTGCCACTGCCGTGCAAGGTTGAAGACACCTCTGCTCCTTCTCTCAGAGCTGTGTTAGCTCCTGCTTCACCACAAAGAAAAGATTGTTGTACTGATGAAGTAAAGACAGTCGTGAAGAAGCAGAGATCCCCAGCAGTCTGTTTCCAGCTGTCACCAATCTTCGTGACATAGCCTTCCTTTCCCCAAGCTCCGGGCAGCTTCTGAGCAGAACCCAAGGGGGTGGTGGCCGTATTGTCCTCCACTTGCTACTTCGGTGGGATCCCGGTTGGGACAAAGCTGAGAGCCACCATCTCAGCTCTTTTGGAGAAGTCTGGCGATTCACAGCCATGTCCCCTGTTGTCCCTCTGATAGCAGCTGAGAGCAACGATCAGGTGAAGATCGGTCTGGGCTTCAGGCTTCCAGTCGGGTTGGCACGGTTGCCAGGAAAATGAAGATGCTGAACTGTGAGGAGCACAAGTCTTGGCTCTGTAGGTATCTATGCCCTACATGCAGGGGGTGGGTGACTGTTTCAGTCTGACAGTGTTTGTCTTTCCCCCCGCCACAGTCGCCCATCAACCAGAGACGTCCCTGTTAAATGCCTTGGGGACTGAATCGGGCTGCATTTTGGGGGAAGGATAGAGTTGGTTGTGTGTCATTTTGAAATGGTTGAGGGTTACCTAGAGAAAAGTTATTCTCATCAATTGTGGTGCATCCATCTGAGGATGTTCTTGAACAGATGCCTAATGTCCTGATGCACTCTGCCCTTCACAGACATGAGGGCCTCCAGGCTTTCAACCGTAGGCTGTGAAGCAGTTCAGGAAGAGACTTTATTCCTTCAGAAGATGCTACAACAAAGCATTCAACCCATGAATTCTCTCATCACCATCAGCAAACCCAGCTGCCCGTGGCTGCTTTCTCCTGCTAGCACCCTGGTTTTGATTGTTAGAGAGCAAAGCATTTGATTGCCAGAAACCTGGAACTTAATGTGGGCAGCTGTGACATGCATCTTCCGCCGTCCCTGTCTGGTCACTGTACGATTCACTGTAAATACTGTACAATTCATTTGTAAATAGGCATCAGCTGCTAGCAGAAAGTCCTGTGGCAGCTCTCAGGCTGACGCATTAAAAAGCAAAGCTGCTGATGCTTTCCTGTCATCCCGTGTCTTCATTCCCAGATGATGTTGGCTCCGGGGAAGTCAGTCAGGGGATGTCAGTGAAGTCCAGCCTGCAGCTATCAAAGGGTAGGGGGTTTAGGACTGGAATGAGGGAAGTTTTGTTGAGAGCACACAGCTGAGTGCAAATGAAATTTCCCATTGCCCAGGTGGACTTTTTGGGCTAACTGCTGTACAGTATTGCAATGGATGAGGACTGCTCAAGGAGGGCTGGTGGGAGAGTGAATCTGGTGTGGATGGGCTGGTATGACAGTGAAGCTGATATATGGCTCAGTCCATGCAGCAGAGTCAGAGCCCTTGAGGAAGAGCAGGATGCCAGCTCCAAGCTCTATACCCTGCTCTCCTCCATGTCCTGCCTTTGTACAGTCAATGCCCTTTGTGCACATGGAATCATAGAAAATGAGGGTTGAAAAGGATGTCGGGAGGTCACATCTAGTCCACCCCTGCTCAAAGCAGGACCAGCCCCAACTAGATCATCCCAGCCAAGGCTTTCTCGAGCTGGGTCTTAAAAACCTCCAAGGGTGGGGACTTCACCACATTCTCTGGATAGCTTGTTTCAGTGCTTCACCACATTCCTAGTAAGAGTTTTTCCTAATATCCAATTTAAACTTCCCTTGCTGCAATTTGAGACCATTGCTCCTTGTTCTGTCATCTGCCACCACTGAGAACAGTTTTTGCGCCGCTTCTTAAAGAGAGAAATGGGGCTGGAAGGGACCTCCAGAGGTCACATCTAGTCCCAGCCCTGGCCTGAGGCAGGATCAGCCCTCTGCAAACCATTCTATGCAAATCCATTATCTCAACTTTCTAAAACCCAGCCAGCCCTGACACCACACAAGACGTTGCACCCACCTGCCACATCATGCAGATCTGCTGCAGGTAAAATAGAGGAAGGGGTCCTGCATTTGTCCGGGGCGGGGACTAAAATACAACACTTAAGATCCTACGATTCTATGAGATACTTCTCAAGAGGAAACTTCAGTGTTGCCTCCAAGGTCCTATCAGATCCAGTTTGAATACTCACGCAGCACAGCTGCTCAGTGAGTATAAGCTTCATGTAGCCTTTATTCATGTGGGCAGCCAGGTGATCAAAGTGGATTCTGGTTTTCTTTGATTTTTAAAAAAATACCCAATTTTCAGTTAAAAAAGAATAACCCCAAATCCTAATTTTCCATGATTTAAATGGAACAGCACCGGTAGATAGAAGGATAGTGGTGTTTCATTTGAATCATGGAAAAATGTGGATTTGGGGTTAGTTTTTTTTTTTAAACCAAAAATTGGAGATATTTTGTAAATCAGAGAAAACTAGGATCCCCGGTGATCACTGTTCACCCTGCCTGACAACAGGGATACCACAGGGTTAAATACATACCCAAATTATGTTTCTCTTCTGCTCTATACATTTAAAATGCTTAGCTCAAGCCTGATTTGTTGCCTGTGATGACTTGCTGATTAACAATCTTTATAATGAGTCTCCTGCACCTGGTTTTAGTTGCATAGTCTCGCATGCTTTCCTCATAGGCAGTCATCTTGGAGCCACATAGCTTTCCAGTTTACTAATTTGGTGAACTTATGCAGGTGCAGCATCCCACACGCACGGATCCTGTCGGGTTTGGCCATGCTGTCCCGTCTGCTGTTATCTGTGGTCGCAGCTTGTACTGGTTTAAGGCATCTGAGTGTTTACCTAGAGAAAAGTTATTCTCATCAATTGTGGTGCATCCATCTGAGGATGTTCTTGAGCACATCCCTGATGTCCTGATGCACCCTGCCCTTCACAGACGTGGGGGCCTCCAGGTTTTTAACTGTACGCCATGTAGCATTCTAGGGAGAGACTTTATTCCTTTGACAGATTCCACAATGAAGGACCAGCTTGGCATTAACTAGATCCTTAGTGATACGGTGGGGTTGGATGGGATTCAGTGAATTGCTTGCTGTCTGTAGCAGTGGATGGACCTAGCCTTCGGGGTTTGCACTTTGCCTCTTACAAACTGGTTCAGATCCAGATCATATTGGTTTCACACACCCAGGAGCTCCTATTCCTCAGGTCCAGCCTCGCTCTAGGAGGACATTCCTGGGTCCAGGCCATCTCCATCCTTGGATTTCTGAGCAAATCTTTGCCAAACCCTCTCATGCTTTTCATCTGGACACCCCAGATCTATCCCCAGGCCTATGTGAAATGGGGCTTTGAGTGTCTTGCTGCTTTCCCTGTTTGGTGCAAAACAGGGCGCCAAGGTGGGGTCCACATGACGCTCCATTTGACTCCAAGGCTGGATTTCTTTTTGGGTTGTTTTGCCCAAAGCTGTTGTGAAAGAGCCTTAAAACTACAAACGGGGCCTTTTGCTAATCTGATTCCAGCCACCAAATCCTTCCTCTCTTTAAGGCTGGAATTCAGTTAAAAAATAGATTAAACTGATCCCGTGTAAAGAGGTGGAGTTAACCGACTGGATAAAAGAGCTGCTCAGTGGGAAACTTCGCCCCAGATCAACCCGTAGAGCATCCCCCAGGGCTGGCCGCTGGCTGAGCTGGAAGCATGGTCTCCAAGAGCATAAGCAAGCTCTGTTGTTTCCTATCCCCATGTGTCGGACCTGAGACAATGGGGTTCATGCTGAGAGAGTAGGAACCTGGGGTTGAAGCAGGTTGCACGGGACCCATCATAGGCCAGGTCCCCACGGCTCTTGACGCTGTATGAGGACAGTGTGGAAAGATGCCTTGAGTGTTGGGCTCAGGTGAGGCCAGATCTGGGCTTCAGGAGGGACGAATGAGTGCAACCTGCTGGGCTTCAGGAGGGGTCTGGTGGTTTCCACCGGCTCCCTCCTGTCTCCTTCTAGGAGTCCAGGGTGCGCTTCTCTGGGGCATGATTTGAGCCCTAGGATCTTGGTCAGTAGACATGTTCCCTGAGATAAGGGAGTGAGGTGGGGACCGGTGGTGGAGAGCAGGATTGAGCCATCCTCCAACCTGTCCCTTCCTAGCGCGCTCTGTGGGGACAGTCTGCTTTGCTGGGAGTGAAAACAGAGGGCAGGAGCCAGTGGGAAGAGCTGGCATCCCCTGCCCATGTGTCAGACTCGGGGAAAGGACTCAGGGCCCCTCAGACAGCAGCAGAGGGTGGAGCGCCAGGAGCTGCGGGCAGAGCGGGGCAACACGTGTGCAGCAGAAGTTTGCTTGCCCTGCTACAAGCTCCTGGCCTGCTTCTGCCCTCCGAACCCGCAGGGAGTCAACACTGTCCAGGATCTCGTCCTGGACACTTTCAAGCCCATACAGGGCATCTGGGCCTGGGCGTCTCTGTGCGTGGGCTACAGAGTGGTAGAGACCTGTCTGGCCCCCAATGCACTCAGCTCACAGCCCCCACTCTCCCCCGCCAGGACACTGTGCCAGGGCACATGGCTGTCCTCCCGCTTCTCAACTCAGCCTGCCAGCTTGCCGCCTTCACATATGCCGACCTTCATGGCTTGCACCCACTGCTGGGCATCCTCTTCGACCTGCTGGAGCGTGGCCTGCGGGCCACGGCAGAGGCGGCCCCCATCCTGCAGAGACTGGAGGCGCTGGGTGAGTCCGAAGCACGGTCCCCAGGATGCTTCAGGCTCGATGTGGAGTGGAGAGGGCTCTGCTCGGCTTCCAGAGCTGGGAACTGGGATGGGGGGTTATCCCATGGGGCTGCCCAGCCCCCGACCCCAGCCATGCAGATGGGGAGGATCATCTGCCCCGGCGCATCCCCAGATATTCCTTGCCCAGCAGGACTTGATCCCAGGTCTGCCAGGGAAGGCATTGGGTTGTGGGGGGATGTCTGCTAGGACAGCGAGCCCAAGGGTTGGCACTCGTGGTGATGCTGGGACGTGGGGAGATCCCAGGGCTGCCTGCCCATGCAAGCAGAGAGGATGATTGAGGTGAGGTGCCTAGCTCTGCCTGGGGTCCCTCTCTCTCCCGTGATGCACCATGGCATCACTTGTGGGCTTGGGGAGCATCCTGGGAGTGGCATGACTGCATGGCATCATGGATTTGTAGCCCCTTCCTCCAAGGTGAGCAGGTCTGGAGAAGACCATTCCAACAAGATGCCCCCTGACACCCCATCACATAACCCCCCCCCCCATCCCCTTTCTCCTGCCTAGTGGCTGCACTGATCAGCTTTGTGCTGCGGGGCCTGGAGGAGCTGGCGGCACTGGTCACCGTCCCTGAGCAGCTGGCGGATGAGGTATGAGAGCGGCGGGGGAGGGTTTGGGGGTCCTCCCTCGAGGTTGGGGGGACTTGTGGTAGTATGGTGCAGAAAGCAGCCGCGAGGCCTCCCCTCTTCCTAATGGAGGTAGACGGCAGGGCAGGGAGCCAGGACTCCTGATGGGAGCCGGGGCTCCTGCCGAGGCCAGGGGCACACGCCTGGGTTGTGGCTATGCAGAAAAAAGGGTTTGGCCCTGGAACTGGCAGCTCCTGCATGGGCATGGGGCCACAGTCATTGTAAGCACGCTCCCGTGCACACGCAGAGCGCACGCATGTGTTTCCCCAGCTGTGCCACCAGGTGGGGCCCCACGACCACGCCTGGCAGCCTCTGCAGCTCCCCAGGGCAGAGATCCTGGTACCTGGGTCCGTGCCCCATTAATGCCAACTCATCCCCTCCCTCCAGGTCCCCAGGAGCCTGGCCAGCATGATGCTGCTCCAAGCTCCCATGCTGGAGGCCACAGGCGGCGCAGAGGAGGCAGCTGGACGGACAGCAGGGGATGCCCTGGCGAAAGCAGTTGGCAACTTGGGTGCTGTCAGGGTGGTGCCAGCGCTGGGGGCTGAGGCAGCACCAAGTTGGGCCAAGGGCAATGTCACCTGCTCCCACCCTGCAGCTGTGGATGAGGAGGCCAGTGAGTAGTGGCACCCCCAGGTGCCTCCGTTGCGCCCCACAGCAAGAGTCAGGAATGCCGGCACTGCTACGAGGGGGATCTGAGAACTGGGGACCTCCCTAGCGTCAGCAGCGAGTCAGGGAGAGAACCCAGGAGTCCTGGCTCCTTCTCACCCCGAGGTCTGGTATCCTTAGCACAGAACCCAGGAGTCCCATGGCTCCCCCTCTATCCTCTCCGCTAGCATAAAGCCCAGGTGTCCTGGCACTGTCTTGTCTGTATCCTCTTGACCTGGCCTGCCTCTTAGGGTAGGACCCAGGTGTCCTGGCTCAAAGGGCAAGCTGCCTTTGGGCGTAGGACCCAGGCATCCTGCCCTCCCCCGTGCACCAGTCAGACCCTTCTGCAGCCTGGTGGAGCTGGACGAACGCAGCTGCTGGGGCCCAGCTGACCTAGGGGCAGGAGGAGTCCTGCTGCAGGCAGGACAGTTCCCCTTTCCTGGACCTGGGCACTGGAGAACTGGGCCTGGGTGCAGCGTTTCGGCCCTCCAGCACCGACAGTCAGGGGGGCAACACCCAGATCTAAGTCAGGGAAGGACCCCCCTGCAGAGGGAACGGCCCGCAGGTAGATGCAGCATCAGGGCAGATCCAACACCAGAGCCAAGCTTCTCTGTGGTGTTCCCCAAGGAAGCTGATCCCAGTCGCTATCCCTGGAGAGTGCCTGTGTGGACGCCTTATCCCAGGTTAAACCTCCGGGTGCTCTAAAGCCAACATGGCAGGACAAAGTCCCTCTTAGGGGTGGGATTGTGTCTGCCCAGGTGGCGGGCTGCCACTGTTCCCTGTGGCAGTACAGCCTGGTCCCCCCCATCCCACCTTGCCAAAGTCCCAGGCCCTGCTGACGTGTGGGGTAGCCAGAACAGCCATGGACTTGCTGCCTCCATGGCTCCAGCCTCCTTGCTGCCTGCAGACGTCAGCATTTCCCAGAACCTCCCGGCTTTCCTGGAAGGCGGTCGCTGTTGGGGATCAACAGCAGTGGGTGACGGAGCGGCAATTAAGCACCGTTCCAGGAAGTCAGGCTCTGGGAAGCGGGGTGCGTGCTCCAGGTACATGGGTTCCACTCACATCTACCCCAGCACGATGTACCCAGGGCTCTTTCACCCCTGATTCCTTCCATGTTGGTGTGGGCAGTGTTACTCTGGGGCAGGGCCAGCCTGTCTGCCCCTATTGTACCCTAGTATAAGGGTCATTCACCCCTGGGTGTGTCTGTACCCTCTAGGCACAGCCTCCATTTTAGAGTAAAACCTGGCTTCTGCTTTTGTCGTGTGACCTCCAAGATCCCTCTGTTAGGCCCAGAGGTTGCTCTGGGGTCAGTCCTGGGCCTGCAGCTGGCTGGACAGACATCTGCCCCCTCCCCATCCTTCCTACTCCATCTGTGGTAGGAAGGATCCAGAGTGAAACTCCCTTACCCAGGTGCTGTAACAGCATTGCTAACCTGGGGTAACAGTTACATCTGTCCCTCTGGATCCTGGGGGAAGGGAGCTTAGGGCACTGAGCCTACCAGCATAAAGGACTCATCTGTCCCCTGTTCTGCCCCTCTCATCTCATGGCTCCCCTCCCTTGCCCAACAGAGGAGCTGATGCCGAGACAGACAAGTGGGCGCACTGAGGGCACATCTGGGTGGCTGCAGGTGTTGCTGGCGGCTGTGGTGAGGCTGGCGTGGGGTCGGCCAGTGGACTATGGAAGATCCTATGCAAGGCACTGGCACTGCTGCTGCAGTGGGCTCTCGTGGTACGGTAGGTGTTCACCATGGGGCAGCATGGGGTGGGGGGCCTGAGCTTGGGCAGGGTGGCTTCTCCCCTCCATCTACCCGGGCAGCCCAGCTCTTCCTGCTCAGGCTGTGTGGAGACCCCCTAGAAGATCAGCCAGACTGGTGGGGGAAACTGAGGCAAAGAAAGGCAAGGGGACATCAGAGCCAGGTGTAAAACCCAGGTGTCCTGCTCCAGGCCGTGTCCACCACGTCGCGCTGCCTTGGGTGTCGTGCGCCTCTCTTGGTCTTTCTGGCCTCTGTGATGCTGCAGCCCTGTTCCAGTGGGGACCAAGCTCGCGAAGCAGGGGTGGGTCCCTTCCTCCAGGCCTGACTCTTGGCTCCACAGCACCAGGCTGTCCCCATCTGCTGTGCTGGCCTGGCCAGGCAGACGGGGAGTGTTGCAGGGGCTGCAATGAGCCCCCAGCTCCTTGCATTTCCCCCAGCCACCAGCCAGTCGCTCTTGTTACCTACTCTGTCTCCATCCCCCTCCCAGCTGTAGCTGGGGTGGGGGCTCAAACGCCCTCCCACCATGAATGTATCTACCCAGGGCAGCCCCATTCCCCTACCCTGGGGACTGGGGACCCCACCCCGGGCCACATGGGCTGTCAGTGGCCGAGGAGAGATCCTCCATCTCATAGGAGTGTGTGAATGCATGTGCAGGGACTGGGGGGCGGCGGCAGGGATGGACCCCCAGCCTTGACCCGCAGCTCGCTTGGTGATGAGACAGGTGTAGGGATCTGTGTATTTTTTCCTTCCTTTCTAAAAATAACCACTCAGCTTGTATTTTTACCCTGCAATTCTGCCTCCCGTGTTTGCTCAGCAGCAGGGAGACTGGCACAGGCCTCTTATGTGCACTGCCCTCTGAATGGAAGCTGAGATGTGGGGCGCGGGAGGCAGAGGGAGGGGGCCGTGGCCTGCCATGTGCATAGCAGCGGTAATGGCAGGTAATGTTCCAGCGCTGATGACAGTCCTGGCGCTGTGTGATTTAGCCCAGTGGGTTGCAGCCTCAGCTTTCAGAGCTAGGAGGGGGAAGGGCCAGCTTTGTCAGCGCAGGTGCGTGGGCCCTGGCGTGTGCATGTGTGAGTCAATGTGCAAGGGGTGCACACGTGTGCCATAGGGTGCATGAGGCCACGTGGGAATCCAGCCTGGCTGAGGTGCTACTGAGGCAGCTAAAGATGAAGGCATGCATATAGCTGCATGGCACTTGTGTATACGTGCACACTGCAGGCATATGTATGACTGCATGGCACATGTGGGTGGGTGAACTGCACACACATGTGTCTGTGCTCCTGCTGTTTGCACCCAGGTATTTGCATCTGGAGGCCTGCGTTCCAAGGTGCCTGCATGCATTAGCATGTGTGGAGGGCAGGCAGGTACACATGGAGTATGGAACACGCATGCACGTGCACACGTGTGTGGGTTTGTCACACCTCCGTTCTCACTACAAATCTGAACGCAACCCCCCACTCCCCCCACCCCACTTCCTGTCCTAGAGTCATGCGTTTGGCTGCACATACCAAATCGCACACATGCATGAAGGCAGGGTCAGGTGTGTGTGCAAGTGTGTGACAGCACACAGATCATGAGTGCACGCAGGCGGGGGTGGCCAGTGTGTGTTGGCGGGTCTATGATGATGGTGCTGGCCCCACTTTAGGGGGAAACTTTTGGATCTCTTTGTCCAGTGGGCCTGTCTCTGTCCGCAGGCACCAGGCAGCCGGCCCCATGTCCTGGGCTGGGATACGGGGTCAGGCTGGCTCCATTGGGGGTGCTGCCCTGGTTGAAGGCACTGGGGATCCTGGCAGAACCAGGAAGCAGGAGGCTTTTCACATGCTGGCTGCTATTCAGGAGCCAAGTTTGCAGAGCCGGCTGCCCCCTCACTCCCCCCCCACACGGCCAGAGGGACAAACACGTGTCTGCAGCGCTGCCAGGAGCTGCCTTTGTGCTGGGTTTAGTCACAGGCAACCACAAAGACACTTCCCTCTGCAGGGAAACAGCCTTGTAGAGTGGGGAAGAAGCAGAGGAGCAGAGCCAGGCCTGCAAGGGATTTGGCCAATTTTTTAACCCACCCGGTGGCCAGTTGCAGTCTGTCCCCTGGGGCAGGTGCTAGCCCCGTGTTATGGAGGGGGTGGGGGGCTGGATTGTAGCTGAAATATGACTCAGGAGTCCTGGGCTGAGAGATCCCCTGGCCTGGGGTAGACCAGCCTGATTCTCCATTTGCTCCCTGCTGTCAGTCACCATGATCTGGGGGCACCAGAGCCTTCCCAGGTAGAGGAGACCTTACTGTTAAGCAATACGATGAGACCTTGGTCTCCGTGCGCTGGATTCTTAATCCATGATAAGAACTCCCATGCAAGCGCTGAGCGCCAGTTTCCCGGCCGGCCCAGCCGCTTGGCATCACGCTGCCTTTGCCCGTCACCAGTGCCCTGGGGAAGGCACGAGAGGAATGTCCGTGTTCTCGCTGCCTTCGGAGGCAGGAACGCGGAACTGGCAGCTGCCAGGTGAGCGGGGTCCAGACGGGGGAAATATTTCACTCCCGTTTCCGGCTGCCTGGGGCTAGAATCACAGAATCACAGAAAATGAGGGTTGGAAGGGACCTCTGGAGGTCACACCTAGTCCAACCCCTGCTCAAAGCAGGACCAGCCCCAACTACATCATCCCAGCCAAGCTTTGTCTTCCAGGGCTTAAAAGCCTCCAAGGATGGAGACTCCAGCACCTCTTAGGGTGACCTGTTCCAGTGCTTCACCACCATTCTAGTAAGAAAGTTTTTCCTAATATCCAACCTAAACCTCCCTTGCTGCAACTGGAGCCTGTTGCTCCTTCTGTCATCTGCCCCCACTGAGAACAGTCCAGCTCCATCCTCTTTGCAACCCCACCCCATGAAAGGAGCTGAAGGCTGCTTTCAAATCTCCCCTTGGTTTTCTCTTCTCAAACCAGGACCAGCCCCAACTACATCATCCCGCCAAAGCTTTGTCCAGTCAGGGCTTAAAAGCCTCCAAGGATGGGGACTCCATCACCTTTCTGGGGCGCCTGTTCCGGTGCTTCATTACCCTCCATGTGATTACATTTTTCCTAATATCCAACCTCAACTTCCCTTGCTGCAGCCTGAGCCTATTGCTCCTTGTCTGTCATCTGCCTGCACTGAAAACAGTCCAGTTCCATCCTCTTTGCAACCCCCCTGCACAGAGTTGAAGGCTGCTGTTAAATCCCTCCTTGGTCTTCTCTTCTCCAGACTAAATAAGTCAAGATCCCTCAGCCTCTGCTCAGACACCATGTCCCCCAGCCCCAGAACCATGTTGTTGCCCTCTGTTGGACTTTCCCAGTGTGTCCACCTCCTTTCTGTAGTGGGGGGCCAAAACTGGACACAGGACTCCCAATGTAGCCTTCCCAGTGCTGAATTAGAGGGGAATAATCACTTCCCTCCGTCTGCTGGCAAAGCTGCTACTCATGCAGGAGTCCTTGGCTAGGAAGGCACAGGCAGCTTTCCAGCCAGAGAGTATGGGGGTTGGTGACAAGTCCAATCCCCCTTGCAGATGCCTGGTGATGGAGACTGGCAAGGCTAAAATGCCAGGGCCTCATCCCCTGGTGCTCAACCCCGGCTGCCTTGAGACAGATGCTGCTGTAGGGGTGTGGGATTTGGGAGCATTTAGTGCTTCAGAAACTGTCTGGTAGTGGTGGGCGTGTTGGCTGTGGAAGCAGCACGGGGGACCACCTTATGGACTAAAGCATTCAGGGAGGCGGGAGCTTTCGTGGGCGCCTGCCTGCTTCGTCAGAGGCGATGAATGGCCTCGCAGAGAGCTGGGACACACAATAGAAAGGGATTGTGTTGTTTAAACACAAAGGACAGGGAGGCAGGGGCATGGTTGAGAGAGGCGAAGCGGGGGTTGAAGGCTTTCATTTTAAGGACAGGTCAGATTGGGGTGGCCAGCCTGTGGCATGGGGCAGATGCGACACAGCGCAGGCCACATAGGAGCAAATAGGGCAGGGCGAACAAGACAGAGCAGCAGATTGGGCAGAGGAAGGGGATCAGAGTGGCACTTGAAGGTGTGAAGCTAATTTATGCCATGCCAGCCAAAAAGGTTGCCCCCCTGGGTGCGTCTATTATAGATTTCATAGATTGTTTTGGGTCGGAAGGGACCTTGGTAGATCATCAAGTCCAACCCCCTGCCCTGGGCGGGAAAGAGCGCTGGGGTCAGATGACCCAAGCCAGGTGTTTTTCCAGTTTTCTTCTGAAGACCCCCAGGGTAGGGGAGAGCACCATCTCCCTTGGAAGCCCATTCCTGATTCTGGTAACCCTTACTGTGAAGAAGTTCTCCCTATTGTCCAACTTAAATCTGCTCTCTGTCAGTTTGTGGCCATTGTTCCTAGTTCCTCCAAGGGGTGCCCTAGTAAATAGAGCATCTCCTATCCCCTGCCCCATACAAATTTGTAGACAGCCACCAGATCACCCCTCAGCCTTCTCTTATGGAGGCTGAAGAGATCCAGGTCTCTCAATCTCTTCTCATAGGATCTTACTTGCAGGCCCCTAACCATACAAGTAGCCCTCCTCTGGGTCCCCTCAAGGTTATCCACATCCCTCTTGAAGTGCAGTGCCCAAAACTGGCCACATAGAGGGGAAGCATCACCTCCCTAGACCTGTTCGTGATGCACCTGTTAATGCATGACAGAGCACGGTTAGCTCTATTGATCACTTCGTCACATTGTCGACTTATGTTCATCTTTGAGTCGACTATGACTCCGAGATCCCTTTCTGGGGCTGTACTGCTGAGAAGGTCCTCTCCCAGCCTGTAAGTGTGTTGGTGACTCCTTCTCCCTCAGTGCAGCATTTTGCTCTTATCTTTCTTAAATTGCATCCTTTTTTGTTCTGTCCTCCTCTCCAGCCTGTCCAAATTCACCTGGATCAGTTCCCTGCCTTCCAGTGTGTTTACTTTGCCCCATAATTTGGTGTCATCCACAAATTTGGACAGTGTTCTCTATGCCTTCGTCCAAGTCACTGCTGAAGACAGTGAATAGCACAGGTCCAAGGACTGAGCCTTGGGGGACTCCACTGCCCATATCTTTCCAGGTCAATACCGACCCGTCCACCACCACTCTCTGGGTGCATCCTATTAGCCAATTTGCCAGCCACCTGACCATGAAATCATCTAAGTCACAGCACGTTAGTTTTGTTATGAGAATGGGATGTGACACCGTAGCAAACACTTTTTTTAAATCCAAGTGTATGACATTCACCTTGATTTCTGCATCTAAGCAGTTTGAGACCTGGTCGTAAAAAGAAACAAGGTTTGTCAGGCAGGATCTACCTGCTATGAAGCCATTCTGGTTGCCCTTCAGCATTATTTTTCCTGCTGGGCTCCCACAAATATAATTCTTAATAATTTTTTCAAAGGTTTTCCCAAGGGTAGAGGTGAGGCTAACTGGTCGATAGTTACCTGGATCCTCCTTCCTCCTTTTCATGAAAATAGGGACCACACTGGCCCTTTTCCAATCCTCTGGGACTTGTCCTGAGTGCCACGAGTGCTCAAACAACCATGCCAGTGGCTCTGCTATGACACTGGCCAATTCTTTCAGCACCCTTGGGTGAAGATCATCCGGGCCTGTTGACTTAAATATGTCAAGCCCCTCCAAGTGTCCCTTCACTAGGTCGGCACTAACCTTTGGTGGGCCATTGTCCCTCCTGTGCTTGCCTATAGTCCAATTTGGAGATATGTCATTATCTGTGTTCAGAAATAATGAACTCATTGAACAGCTCAGCTTTGTCCCTCCTGTCTGTCACTAATTGCCCTAGGCTGTCCTGTAGGGGTCCTATGCTACCATGTGCCGCCTTCTTGCTCTCTGTATACCTGGAAAAAGACTTTTTGTTGTCTTTAATTTTGGTGCCAGCCTGAGGTCCATTGCTGCCTTGGCCTTTCTAACTGACTCCCTGCAAGTGTGAGCCAAGTAGGTATAATCCTTCTTGGTGGCTACCCCTGCTTCCACGGTCTGTATGCCTCTTTTTTCATCCTTAGGCATTCCTGGATTTCCCTGTTCAGCCAAGAGGGTTTCTTGGCTCTTTGCCCCGCTTTGTGTGCAATGGGATTGTCCCCTTTTGTGCCTGAAGGACTGGTCCCTTGAGGAACGACCACCCTTCCTGGACTCCCATCTCACTGAGGCTCTTGTCCTTAAGTGCTTCTCTTACTAACCTCCGGAGCTCGTTGAAGTTAACCTTTCTGCAGTGTAGCACTTCTGCCCTACTGGGTATCTTTGCCATCTTTCGATGAATAGTGAATTCTAACAATTGGTGGTCACTCTCTCCTAGACAACCCTGTATCTGCAGGTCTTCCACCAGGTCATCCCCTGTAGCAAACACCAAATCCAGTAAGGCATTTTCCCTAGTGGGATCACATACTTCCTGCACTGGGGGAAGGTCCTGTATGCAGGACGGTCAGATCTAGCTGATTGCTCCTCCCAGCAGATGTTTAGGTCACCGATGACAAGCATGTCCCTTGACAGTACGGCCTTTGAGAGCTGCCTTGAGAATTTCAGGTCTAGCTCATCCTCCTGGTGTGGCAGTCTGTAGTAGACCCCCACTACCAAGTTCCTTTCTCCCAGACCCCCTTGTATTCTGACCCACAGTACCTCAGTATGTCCCTCTTCTGATCCCATCTTGATTCTTGAAGATGTGCATTGCTCCGTAACATAGAGAGCGATGCCCCCCACCCCCCTTTCTCTCCCACTCTATCATGTTTATACAGCCTATAGCCCTCAATGCCTACTGCCTAATTGTGGGTTGGGTCCCACCAGATTTCAGTTAATCCAACCAGGTCAAAGTCTTTGTTTGCAAGCAGGGGTGTGAGTTCTTCCTGCTTGTTCCTCATGCTCCTAGCATGAGTATAGAGACACTTAAGCCCCTTGACGTGTGCCCTTGGTACCACCCCGTCCTGATGTCTGTTGGGCCCCACAGTACTTGCGTGGACTTTTCCAGTGCCTGGCACATGGCTCATTATTTCTTGGTTCTTTGTCTTCTGCATCCCTGTCCCCCGATGATCCTACTTTAAAGCGCTGTGTGGGAGATCAGCCAACCTGTACGAGAACAGACTCTTACCTTTCGAAAAGAGATGGAGACCATCACGTCCCAGCATGCCTTTTTCATGGAAGTGCAGATCATGGTCGAAGAAGCCAAAACCTGCATTATGGTTTGGACAGGGCTGGTCTTGCCTGGATCAGGGGGCTGGGCTAGATGCAAGCTGGGGCAGCAATATGGAAAAATTGGCCAGGCTCTGGAGAATGGAGACCCTCCATTTCCAAGAACTTCAGGCAGCTTTTTGCCAAGCTTTAGGTCTCTCTCAGTCTTGGGACTCTTAAATGACCCTTCGCGGGGATCTCTGGTGTCTGTGCTCACCCATGCAGCTAGTGTTGGAGGGAAAGGGCCTGTGAGGATATGGAAAATTAACTCATAAATGTAGATGAGTTTTATGAAGTTTGGGCTCCCTGACAGCTGGAGGACTATTTTTCCAGAGTGTCTTTCCAACGATAAAATAATTTATAAGCTGAGAATAAAATATGCAAAAGTGCCAGGCGGGAGCAGTCGGCTGGTACATCCTGTCTAGGGCTCTTTCCAAAGGGAGGGTTTCAGCTCCGCACGCCCCCTTCGTCTGAAGCAGCTGGTTGTGGAGATGGCACATGGGGACTAGACCCGCGTGGGGAGCCATGAGACCCTTTCAAAGGTGCCACAGAGCATCAGCACAGTGAAGTGTGCGGATACCAATGTGTGATTCATGAGATAAACCCCGGGATTTCTACTAGGAATCCCACGTGTCAAAGCCATTCTGCCCTGCTGCAGGCCGGCTGAGATCTTTGCAACAGAAGAGTTGCTCTAGGATTTTTCTATATTCAGAAACAGAGTGAAAGCTGAGAGCTGGCATTGTGAGTTCAATGAGGGGTTGTGGAGTCTTAAAAGCTGGATGAGACAGGGGTTAGTCCCATGCTGTGCAGTGCTGTATCCCAGACAGGGCCAGGGGGAATCACTTCTGACTCTTCCTTGCAAGGCAGTGGGGTGAGGATAACTGAATCCTCGAAAAATGGGCCTCAAGGCCATCAGGATGTTGGCCAGTCCGAGCCCGTGTTGCAGCCAGGACTATCTCTTGTCTCAGCTGTCCCAGCTAAGTCGGACTCCACCATCCTGCACGGTAGCGCTGAGCTGTCTGCAGACACCGGTAGCAAGGCTGGGAGGCAAAATCTTGCCAAATCCAGAAGGAGGAACTGGCTTTTTCCCCCTTGTGTTCTAGCTCCTTATGTTCAGCGCTGACAGTTACCAGGTGATGACAGGAAGACAAACACTAGCTCCATTTACAGCTTGCAGCGGAAGGGCTGAAAGCCTGCCTAATGGATACCTCCTGCAGAGACAGCTGGGCTATTTTTATGCAGCTGATGAATTTGGACTGTAGTCGTATGTATGTAGAGAGCACAGGCCCAGCCAGGATGAGCCTGGCACAGACACAGTGGAAGGGGCCATTCCAGAGAGTTTGTGAGCTAGGGAGAGAGGAGATGGAGCTGGCACGGGGCTGAGGGGAGCTCCTGCCTCCAGCCTGGTAGCTCAGGGCTGCACTGTAGTGTCATATATTCCTGATGGAAAGGCTCCAAGTGATGGAGAATAGAGCATGTCCCTTGAGAACTGGACCCCTGGCTTCATTATTGCCTCATTATAAAATGTGCTCCCTGCTTTTTAATCTGATTCCAGGTTCCAGCCACTTGCTCTGGTTCCACCTTTGTCTTGGACAGCTTGTTAGCATCCATCATTTTCCCTGCCCCCAGCATAGGTGCCTCTAGGGACACTGAGGTATGGGAAAAGGAAATGACCTCTCCGGGGTCCCGCAAGGTGGGGGATGGCAAGGAGACAGTTGCTACACGGGGCAGGCTAAGGTCTTTCTGATAAGGTTGTATTGTATCCTTGCTGAGCCATGGAGAGCATACACTACCTTCCAGTGAGTATTGTAGATGGAGAGAGGAATATAGGTTATAGCTGTGTTGGTTTAAGGACATAGGTGGACAAAGTTTTTTGGGGTAAATGTGGTATCTTTTATTAGACCAACTCAGCTTGCAAAGAAGAATTTTTCCAACTATCTTTCGGGTATGAATACCCTTTGTCAGTCCATAAATAGAAAGAGAGAGGGAGAGGTTGTTAATTATGGGTACTCATCTACCTTGGCACAACAGTCCAATCTCCTGTTGCTTTTAGCCCCACACCCAAGCCAACTCTGGCTTCC
This sequence comes from Crocodylus siamensis, assembly GCF_052110815.1. Lineage (NCBI taxonomy): Eukaryota > Metazoa > Chordata > Crocodylia > Crocodylidae > Crocodylus > Crocodylus siamensis. The sequence goes on along the minus strand of NC_143400.1, from coordinate 14,068,409 downwards.
CTTCTTGTTCATGGTGCCTGTATGGATGGGGTGGGTGGCTGTCCTAGCTGTGAGGGACAGTCGTACGCTGCCCACCCCCCGCGGCAGGACCTGCTGCCTCTTGCTGCTGTTGCTAGCACTATAAGAACATGCTTTTCACTTGTTTTCCTTGTGCTCAGCTGGAGCTGGCGGCTGCTGGCACACTCAGCGCATCCTTTGATCCTGAGCAGAGCGCTTTTGCAACAAGGACAGCTGAGACAGAAGACCTGTAGACCCCCCCTTCAAGGCGGTTGCTTTGCCCAGGCAGCGGCTCCATAGGGAATGTGCCACACCTGGTGACCCCGGGCATCAGGCAGGGCTGGCGAGGCTGCTTGTGCAATCGCAGCTCTGATCTGACGCAGGGAAAACAAACACAACTTCGTAGCGCCGGCTTCTCATACGCTGCCTTCCTGAGAGCCACAAGCCACCCAGCCAGGGGATCTGGGCTGGGTTAAAGATTGACCCACCTGGGAGGGATGGAGATACCAATGCTTTTTTGTCACGCACTGGAAAAACAGTGCTGGGCCCCCCCTGAGCCCAGACAGGACAGCCAGGCTGCTGGGTAACCCTGCTCAGAGTTTAACTCCATTTCTGGCTTGTAGAGATGACCCAAACCCTCACCTGGGTCCACAGTAACGTTTTCACTATCCCTTTGTAATGCATGGACCCAGGCAAGCAGACCTTGGCCAGTCCAGTCATGGAAGAGCCTCCCAGCTGGCACCGGCAATGTACCCGTTATCCTCTACGCACAAGGCAGGCAGCTGCGGGATGTAGAAAGACCTGAGCTAGGTCTAAATGGGCAAGGGCAGGTACTGGATGTGAGAGTCACTGTGGGAAGACCTGCTACTGGGACTAAAAACCATGCCATAGCTAGACTGGTTCAGTCCCCAAGCTAACTCGGAGTGACTGTGGGTATGGACCCCCTGCCCAGCAGACCTGCCCCCTGAAGGCAGCCGGGCATCCACACCAAGGCGTGGTGCCAAAGCTGGACGCAGGTCTCTCACCGTGAGGTCTCCTTTGCAGGGGGGATGTTGACCAGGCTGAGTTAGCAGCACGGCAGGGCTGGGAAGAAAGCAGAGCAGCCCCGGTTAATGATTACTTGCAGGTTCGGCCCCCCGCACAGTGGAAGGTATGGAATTTGGCACCCATCGCTAAGCATGGGGTGGCCAAGTCAGGAGGCAGGGGACTCTCTGCTGTCTTCTGTTGTGGCATATGGGGACAGGGAGAGAAAAGGAGGGGATAAATGAAGGAGCAGAGGATTGGAAGCAACTTGAGAATAGGATTCGGAGCCTGGTTCTGGTGACTGTTGTGCCAAGGGGGTGGAGGAAGCAGGGAGGCGGCAGGCAGTAGATTGCTAGCCAGGCTTGAGTAGTACCAGGCTGTTCTTAAAAGAAAAGAGCTGCTCAGCTGGGAGCTGAAGGAGCATGTTCGGAGCCCTCTGGGAGCGTGGGTGTTGGAAGGAGAGGCTCTGAGGACGGCATGTTTTCAGGGCAGGTGACTCAATGGCATCATAGCAGGGAACAGGAAGTGAGAACATTGCAGGGAGGCTGATAGGACCTGCTTTGCTGGCATCACCCTTGGCCTGGTGGCTTGTCCCCTCAAACGGGCACTTGCCTTCTCACTATGCAGCCTGCCTGGTGCAGTCCAGGGACTTGTTTGCACATCAGAGTGACTCCCCATGTACCTAACGGGGATGAGTGTCCACGTGCTGATGCTATTCTGGGTTTGGATGCTCTCAGCTGAGTTCCTGTACCTCTCAGGATGCAGCTGGACCCAGCTTCTAGCTGGGGCAGAGGCAGGACTGGGCGGTGTCGGGGGGGCTCCAGGAAATGGAGAGAGCCCTCCAGCAGGAGAGGAGCCCTCCATGGCCTCTGCAAGAGGAAGGGGATGCCGGGAAGGAAGTGGGTGGCTGGCCAGCTGCTTCCAAGAGCATGAATCGGGGCTGGCCCCAGTGCTGGTGATGGATGGGGCCCCAGGGCCTGAGCTCACCAGGCTCCTGCTGCCTGCGTGGGGCTAGAGGCTTCTGCGCTCAGATCTCACCTCGGAGCTAACTCTTTCCCTGCCCAGCCCAGCCTTACAAACAGGGCACAAAACCCAGCCTTGAACTCCTGGGTTCTGTCCCTGCTCTGTGACCCTGGAGTCACAATCCCATGCCTCAGTTTCCCCATTCCCCGTGCTCCAGTACACCTGCCTTGTGTGAGTGACCTGCCTCTCTACCAAGCACACGTGACCTCTTTTCTCCACCTGCAACGGACTATTTATCACTAAGGTGGCTTGATCAGTGGGGCACGTGGCACTGAGCTCAGCTCTCCTCCTGGCACACTGGGATCATTAAGGAAGCAACCGCCTCTGCGTGCTCAGCAGCTCCCAGTAATCGTATTTGTCCTGTGCTCAGTGGAAATCTTGTTGGAGCAAAGAGTCTGGGGTGTTGCCGTTGCCAGTCATACACAGGATGGTCAGGGTTGTATTATGGCTCTGTTGTGGGGTCAAGGCTGGGGGCTGAAATGGTGCAGTGTCTCAGGTGCAGCTCCTGGGGGTAAAGTCAGAACTGGGGCAGGGAGGTCTGAAGCTATAGCAGCATCCATACCCCCTGCGCTGGCAGCATGACCTGTATCTGCAGGCCCCATCCCCAGCTGTCAGCATCTGCCTGCCCTCCACCCCAAACTGCCTGGGTGGCTTTGGGCAGAACGCCCTGCCCCTGTTTCCCCAGCCAAGAAACTGGGGGTCTTCTCCTTCCCTAGAGCAGTGGTCTCCAAACTTTTTTGATCGTGCACCCCTATCTATATAAATAGAAGTTCTAATATTTTCTTTCCGCACCCCAGTGGAGCATCTTGCGCACCCCACTTTGGAGACCACTGCCCTAGAGGAATGTGTGAGCAGCAAGGAGGGGTGTCCAGGTGCTGTGGGGATGACTGAGGACCACTGCTTGCTAAATAAGCCTTGGTGGAGTGTCAGGCATCTTCCAAGACAACCTCACACTTTAAGATGTAAGACAAGCCAGTAATGAGGATTGGGAAGGAGCTCATCTTGCAGGTAGATTGTCCTTTCACTGCAAGTCATCTTATTCCAGCTAATGCTCCAGGGTTGGTCACTCTCTGGGGCTGGGCATGGAGCAGGTGAATGAGAGCTAATCTAGGCAGGCAGGTTCCTGCATTCAGCAGCTTGCTGGAGTTTGCAAGCTGGCCTAATGCTCAGGGCTGTTCATCCAAATTAGCTGAGGAGTTGGAGAGCATAAAAGGGATGTTGTTACACTGCGTTTTCCAGCGCTGTATGGGCACTTGTGGTCAGGGGGAAAGGCAGAGCTGAGAGCTCCACGGGCGAGTATGTTTCCCCAGTGACCAAAGGTGTCCCCCGAGTGTGAGTCAAATTATCAAGCTGCCTCCAGAGCCTTTTAACGAGTGAAATGAATAAACCAGTGACTCAGAACCGCTTCTCTCCTGGTACATTCCTCTGGAGGAACAGTGTGTCTTGTGAGGGTCGCAATGTCCCCTTTCCTTTGGGAGACAGGTTGGCTGGTGGGGCTTGTGTGGAGACAGGGCCAGTGGGGCTTGTGTGGAGGAATGATTGCAAGCAGATGCAGCCCAGCCTGCAAACACCCCCTATACATTATGCATTTAGATGCACGTCATAAAACAGCGCCAAAAATCACCACTTCGCTAGGTTAGTCGCATCTGAAAATACATGTTGATGTCTTTTTATCATGGTAGATTTTGATTTACCGTGGCAAATTAGACCACCTCCAACATGAGAGAGGATGGACAGGCAGGGTGGAATCAGCTGTGATTTCCTGTCCCCAGACTCCCCACTTGCTCTCAGGCCCAGTGCAAGGACCTTGGGCAGATGGATGGCAGCAGCACCAGGGCTGGGTGCTGGCATGGCAGTGGCTTGGTGTGGGGAGGCGGGTCAGACACAAAGGGGGCTCTGAGCCATGGCTTTGATGGAGAGCGCAGAGTCTAAGGAGGAACGTGGCCCTTCATCAGGTGGCTGTGTCCCAGTTGGTGTTTCTGTTCCTGGAAGCCGCTAATGAGCATTTCTCGGAGGGGCAAAGCGACTGCATCAATTACTGGGGATAATGATTCGCTTCCTTCTGTCGCTGATAAGCAGAGATGGGCCTGGGCGGTGGAGCCTAGGGCCTGATCCAGATCCTAACATGCCTGGAGCTACGGCTGTGCCTGCACCCTGTGCTCAGGGGACCTGGCACAGCTGGAAAAGCCTCACAGTGCCCTGTGGCTGTGGCTCCACTGCCTGGCACAGGTCCTTGACAGTGGATGTGGTCTCAAGCGGGGTTTCTAGCTGAGGCTGGTTCCCAGCAAATAGCTCTTTGCAAGGATGCTGAAACCAGCCCTGCACGTCTGGCTAAGTTCTGGTTTTATCAGGGAATGTATAGGGGGCATTTGCAGGCTGGGCTGCATCTGCTTGCACTGGTTCCTCCATGCTGTGCCAGCTTCCCATGTCGTACAGCCACGAGCCCCAGTGACCTGTCCTGCGTGCTCATGTACAGCCCCTGGCACCCATAGCTGGCTGCCCCATGCCTGAGCCTTGTCAGCACTAGGATCATAGGGATCCCAGCAGAAAGCGCCTGGAGGGGGCACTTCCACCCTGTGTGTAAGTCCCATGGGCGCAGCCTTGCAGCTGTCATGGCTGTGGCTGCAGGGACAGGTGCTGCGTGTAGCAAAGGAGAAGCAGGAGGGGAGACGGGAGAGAACAGGACACGGATCTGCAGAGGGGACAGGACGGAGCCGTGGTGCACTAATGAGGTCTGAGGGAGGCCCAGCATGCACGGTGCTAACGAAGCAGGAAGGGGCCCAGTGCCTCTCATTTCCCCATTGCTTAATTAGCACTTGGGCTGGGGGTCCTGCCAGTGCAGGACGTTCAGTCCTGGTTTCTCCCTCAGCCTCAGAGTAGCAGCCAAAGAGCCCCTAATCCCTTTTGTCCCCATCTCCCTCCCCCCTGGCTAGATGAGGTCAGCTGCTATCCCTGGTCACCCCTCCCTGGCCTCCCATTGCCAATTTAAGCAAAGCCCCTTGCACAGCTGAGAGCAGGCTATGCTGGGATTTTAAAGGGACCCTGTCCCCAGAGAGGCAGGGCATCAGGGAAGCCGGGTGGTGAAAACACAGAGCCTAGGATGCAGGAGACCTGGCTTCAAGCCCACTGATGCCTGGGGTGGCCTCAGCCATGGCCCTTGGTTTGCTGTCCTCAACTTTAGCCCTGGGATGATTTTTTTTTTTTTTCTGTTTTTTTGCACCGGTCCTGGAAGCACTGCAATACCAGGTCAATGCATGGAGTGGATGGAGCACGCTCCGGTTCCACCACCCAATACCAAAAAGAATCTGCTCAATATAGACCTACCACAAGGATAGGTTACTACAGATGATACTTCTTCCTCCATCTGCCGTGTTGGTTGAGGCTGTGAGCCCATCAGGGCAGGGAGCGGCTTTCTGATATGCAGCATCCAGTGCCCTGGGGCAGGAACCCCAGGAAGACTGCTGCTTTGCAAGCATGGGATATCTTAGGGTTTCCTTCTGGCAGAGTATGAGGTTTGGGGAAGGCTCCTGCATCTGCACGAATTGCTGGCCATGGGCAGAGGTCGGATCCTGGCACTGGAGGGGCCATCCATCCACCCCCTGCTCAGACGCAGGATCAGGTGAAGCTAGACCATGCCTGCCAGGCGTGTATCTAACCAGTATGTTCAAACCTCACCTCCGATCTGCTCAGACTGGCTGTTTGTGCATGCGTCTTCACTCCTACATGAGAGCTGGCATTGCTGCCTGTCTTTGAAGTGCTGGGATATAGGGCTGCTGCTTTACTGATCACTCTGGACTCAATGCAGTAGGGCTGCAGTGGCATCACTGGATTTCTCCCCCACTTGTCCCTTGGGCTAACCTCGCTGATGGAGAAAATTGTGTTCACCTCCACAGCAGAGCTAAAACCTGAAGGCTTCCAGCTAGGGAGTCTTGCCCCTTCACTCAGGGTCAGCCCAATCACTGCACTGGGGTCAGGAAGAAATTTTACCCCTTGGGTAGATTGGTTTAGACTAAGGTGGGGGTTGCTTTGCTGTGCATTGGGTGGCACAGGTCTCTGCCTTGGATCTCTGGAGCCCCCCTTGCAGCAGCTAGATGCTGCCAGCCCTCGTCCCCTGGCTTTACCTGAGGCAGGTTCAGGTGCTTTTTGGAGTCTTGGAGCAATGGGCCTTGTCGTTGTATGGCTGGGTTAAATGTGTAGAAGCAGGTTAGACAAGGATGAGTCTGTGATGGTTTGGCTGGGGATGATCCGGGTTCTAGTTGGGACCTCCAGAGGGCCCTGCCAGCCTGTCTTGTCTATGATTCTAGGACAGGTTTGGTGCTCCATTGAGTTTAAGAAGCATAGATGCTCCTATGCCTATGGGAGGCCAGGCACTGGGCACAGGGGGGAATTGATGACACAGAGAGGCTAAAGACGTGCTTTGGCCGCAAGCCAGATTCTGACCCAATTTACACTGGTATAAATCTGGAGTGGACCTGATCCCAGGAGACCTGAGACCAGCAACCTGGGACTTCAGTGGGATGCTTTGACATTCGCACGTTTGGAGGAAGATAGATTCATCCTGTCATCCCACTAGTGGTGCAGGTGTGACTCCAGATTCATGCCAGTGGCACCGAGGGCCTCATCTGGCCCTCTGAGCAGGATCTGGCCTCAGTTCTCCCACTGCCTTTGCCGATTCTGCGTTCAATAATAGTCTGGCCCCGTCTCTTTGCTCCCCACAATGGATTGGCCTGGCAGGGGACCAGCAAGTGCCTGATAGCATGGCCTCCATGCCAGCCGGTTGCATGAAGGTCACCACTGCATACCAGACGCTCACGTCAGCCAGCTTCTCTGGACAGCTGGGTGCCTCCCCCCCAGCCGAAATATCTCTTGGGAGGACAGTGAGCTCATGAGAGAGGCCCGTGGGGTGTGCAGCCAGCCAGAGAGGGACACTGCTCCAGCAGCTCCCTGCGATCTGTCATCAGTGGAGCTCCATGGCTGACAGCGAGCAGGTTGCTTTGCTGGAAGTGAAGGTCCATCTCATCCAGTCGCCTGCCCCCAGTGGACCCAGCCCTGTCTGAGCTGGCCCAGCCAACGTGCTCTTGCAAACCCTGCGGCAGTGGAGACTACACAGCAGGTGATCTCTCCCAGGGCTTAGCCGCCCTCGGCCAATGCCTGCTTGTTGAACCTAGCCTGTCTTGTGAAAACGAGTTGGTTAGATGAATTGTTTATCGGGTTTCTTAAGTTTGGGGTATCCTTAATGTCTCCTGAGAGACCATACAGAAAACCAGAACTCTGGGTTCCAAAATGATACCTTTTATTAGACCAACTGGAGAATGGCAAGAAAACTGTCCTTTTCTGCAAGCTTTCGGGATCAAAGTCCCTTCGTCAGGCTCTGGGGAAAGTGTAGATGGTACAAGATGGTAAAAAGTCCCCATAGGTAGGAAATAAACTTCATTTTTGCACAGAGGGAGCTGAAGATGGAAGTCTGTCCCTCTGGGTCCATGAGAGTGTCTTTGTGAGCTGTGTTGAGTAGCTCTTTGATGTGTTGATCAGGTAGAAATCCTTCCCTGGAGGTGTCAGATGGCAGGCAGGGAAGCAAAAAACCTTCCTTGTTGTTCTGCAATTAAGTTTAAAATCCAAAATCGGCTAAAATTCGGCATCCTCCATGTTTCAAGGGTGCACTTGGTAGCCGTGTTGGTCTGAGACAAAAAGACAGACAAAAAACTAGAACTCTTGGTTCCAAAATGACACCTTTTATTAGACCAGCTGGAGAAGGGCAAGAAAAATGTCCTTTTCTGCAAGCTTTCGGGATCAAAGTCCCTTTGTCAGGCTCTGGGAAAAGTGTAGATCGGGGTGTCCAGCCTTCTTGAACGTGGGGCCGGATCGCAAACTTTTTATCACCCAGCAGGCCAGCGAACCACATTCCAAGCCCTCACAGGAAGTGGTATCACATCAGGAAGTGATGTCATGTGACCTTTGACACCATTGAAGTTGCAGGAAGGGACAATGAACAGGAGCAGGACATCAGTTTTCTGTGCAGGGGGTTGGAGTACATTAGGGCTGCCCAGCTGGCTACCTGCAGGCCACATGTGGCCCACAGAGGGCCAGGATGTCGCCCACAGTCTACATGGGGTCTGCAAGCAGTTAATATATAGGGCCTGGGCCTGGGCAGCCACCTCTCCTACTGCTGTGCAAGGGGGAAAGGCCTGTCGGGGGGGGGGGGGAGTGGTCCATGTCCTGCTAATGCAGCCTGCATGGCTGAGGAGGGGGGTCTGCATGCTGCGTGCAGTGAGGGGATCCCAGGGGCCCACCCCCACAGCGTGCAGCCTGTGCAGCACATGCTGGTGTCATCTGGGGCCCACAGCCTCACCAGATCTGAACAGCCCTGGACTGGCTCATCCTTGAGATCTCTTCCACATCTCTGCAGCATATGCCTACAATTTCTATTGAATCAGCCACAATGATTTCCTGTTACTGGTTAACTCTTTTCTTCTAAAATTAAGACCACAGTAAAGTTAAATACCTGCCTATAACACCAAGGGAAGTCTGTGATTCAGCTTGTTTTCAAGGGTGAATGCAGCTGGAGCCATAAGGGGAAGTTTGTGCGTCCGTTTTGGCCAATATTAAATGTGTGCAAGTGTTCTTTACTAACTTGATCGTGGTCATTGTGGTTAATTAAATAGAAATTGTAGATGGTACAAGATGGTAAAAAGTCCCCATTGGTAGGAAATAAACTTCATTTTTGCACAGAATGACCAGTAGCTTTGGACACCTGGCTGGGGTGTTGGAGACAGTTTCAGGTCCTGATTCCCACCTGGGTGTCTTGCATTCGAGTGAGTGCCCTGACCACCCACCAGGCTGAATGTTCTGGGGAAAGGCAGAATTTTGGGGGGTTTTCCTGAGAAAGTTGGAAAAAAAGCTTTTTCTATGGTGGAACAATGCTCACCTTGGCTCAATGACTCACGTGAAACAGTCATTTTCCAGCTGGCCCTAAGTTGTACTGTTCCTTTGACCTGATGGGAACAGAGCACCTCAAATGCCCTGAACATCAGGATGGATTCAAGCCCTCCAGCTAGTTCCTCTAATGCAATTCACAGGGACCTATGCCATGATGACTTGGGTCTAAATGCAATGAGGAGCTGATGATGTGATGGAAAAACATCATCTTCAATCTCCAACTAATACTGTGGTGTACTTTGTCTTTACAAGCCACGTTCAGGGGACACCATCTTGCTTGGTGCTAACCAGTCAAAAATTTCCCTGCAAAACAGTTCTTACATTATGGGGAAATTAAAAAAAAACAAAAAACTGATTGGCAAAAATTGAAACAGTTGTACCCATTTGGGGAAAAAAATCATGGGAAATTGTTGCCGTGTTTTGTTCCCACTTCATTTTTTTTTTACTACTGCTTGCAGGCTCAGATTTTGGCTTCTCTACAAAGCCATGTACATAACTATGAAGTTTAACACTTGCTGATGTATTATCATTTAGAGTATATTGTGTCAGGATGCTGAATGTGGGTTGTAGAATGCAACCCACAGAAAAGGACCTGGGGGTTACAGTGGCCAGTGAGCTGCATATGATCCAGCAGCGTGCTCTTGCTGCCAAGAAGGCTAATAGCATCCTGGGCTGCACTGGTAGGTATGTTGCCAGTGGGTCAAGGGAAGTGATTTTCCCCCTCTATTCTGCACTGATGAGGCCACATCTGGAGTCCCGTGTCCAGTTTTGGGCCCCCTACTACAGAAAGGATGTGGACAAATTGGAGAGGGTCCAATAGAGGGCAAGGAAAATGGTTTGGGGGCTGTGGCACATGACTTGAGAGGTGAGGATGAGGGAACTTGGCTGATTTAGTCTGGAAAAGACGACTGAAGGGGGATTTAATAGCAGCTTTCAACACCCTGCAGGGTGGTTGCAAAGAGGATGGAGCTGGGCTGTTCTTGGTGGTGGTAGATGACAGAACAAGGAGCAGTGGGCTCAAGCAGCAGCAAGGGGAGTTGAGGTTAGGTGTTAGGAAGAATTTTCTCAAGGAGGGCAGTAAAGCACTGGAACAGGTTCCCCAGAGAGGTGGTGAAGTCTCCATCCTTGGAGGTTTTTAAGCCCTGGCTAGACAAAGCCTTGGCTGGGATGATTTTTGGGGCTGGTCCTGCTTTGAGCAGGGGGTTGGACTAGATGTGACCTCCTGAGTTCCCTTCCAACCCTCATTTTCTATGATCTTGTGATGAAAGTAAAAACAATATGGTTGGAACAAAGTACTTGGGGAGAATTTGCTCTCTGAAAATGTTTTGGGTTTTCAGTCTGAAATGGGGCAAAGCACAATTTTAGAGTGGCCCATGAGAAGGATTTGTTTTTTCGCCAGCTCTAGCACTGAGTGCCCTTGGCCCCATTGGGTTTGGTCCCTGGGGATGTCAGTTTGAGGAACTGCAGGACATGAACTGGGGTTTAACCAGGTGGGTGAGGGTGACCCATATCTTGCAAGATCAAGGCCTGATAACCTTTCTTTTCCAACAGAGCCACTCACGTGGCTCATGGTAAATGATGCAGTAGGGGGTAGGTGGTGGCAGTGCCAGTCCTCAGCCCAGGCCGGGGACAGACTCTTGGTCCTTTGCAGACTCTTTCCATGTGCTTATTCAGTTCTCCCCCTTGAGCATCCTAAATCTCTTGCAATCCCCACAAAGGAGGTGCGATGCCCCCAGGTCAGCAGAGCGTTTGGGCGCCCAGTTCTGTCTCAGGTTACATTCAGCCAGGAGCTCGTGGCATCCTTGCCCCCAAAAGCCCCCCAATGTGTGGGAATGGTCCAGACTCAGGTGAGGGGAGGGTGTTGGGAGGTAGCCAGTGGCTGCAAGGCAGTGTCTGGTGGGATGCGTTGCTCTCTTCTGCTCATTTGATAATTGCATCATGAACGAGCAAGTGCCAGACTGACCCCTGTGCCATCTGCTTCTTACATAAGAGCCTCTAATGGGTGGCATGAAGCAGAAATAGAAGCACATCAGGGGCTCAGAGGCGGCTGTGAAGAGGGAGCGCTTCCTTGCCCGTGACCCATGCCTCCTCCAGATCCCTCTTCTCGTCTCTTTTTTAGCTGAGAAGCCGGCTCTATCATGCCATGGCTGCTCTGGTGAAGAAGGGCAGCTCCAACGTGCAGCCCCCAGCCGGGACCCCCCAGGACGCCCAGCCTATTGGACTGCCTGAGAGGACCCAGTCTAGCTCAGATGCTATGAGCCACCAGGAACACACAGCCTCAAGCAAGGAAGAAGGGGAGACCGTAGAGCAAAGCACCCAGGCTGGGAGGAGAGGGACTGGGGATTGGTCCGTGCCAGGCTGGGAAGGCCTCTCAGCCACCGCAGATCCAGGTCAGCCCGGGAGCAAGGACCCTTCCACCTTGGAGGAAGAGAAATAAGCAGGGTTGTACAGGCCCCTGCCCTGCCACGACCACCAGCCCAGTCAGAAATGGATTCCCCTCATCCCACGGGGTCACAAAACCCCATAGCAGTCTCCACCAGTCTTTGTTTTGTGGCCTTGCTGCCATATGATCATGGTGGGTGACATGATCAGCATTATCAGAGCCAAGCTCGGGCGTCTCAAGCATTTCCTGCCGAAACTACCAGTGCAGTTGATACCGGATTTGGATTTGCCAAGGAGCCACGCTGAAGAGCCCTGAACAGACACATGAGAGCATCCTCTGCCACTGGTTCCAGTCCTCGCCATCAGACAGCCACCGCCAGCCCTCCCTCATAAACTCATCGGCGCCACGCTGAATCTAGCTGTTGCCTCCCCTTTCCCCATCATGGCTAGAAAACACCTCCTCAGTTTATTCCTTGCTTGTTCCAACAAGCAGAACCAAGTGGAAGGAGAAGCTATGTGAGTAAAAGGGAGGAGGAACTTTAACATGGGGTAACTACCTGTGTGCGCACTCTTATCCCGGGATACATAACCTCCTTTCATTGAGGCCTGATGTACAGCAGCGGGCACACAGGCAGTTACTGTAAGCCCCCAGCCCCCACTTTCAACTCCTGTAGCTGGTTTGTTCCTACAGGTACAGATAAACAGTTTCTTTAATTAAAACCCACGGAACACTTAAGCCCTGGACTGACCCCCGCTGCGATGTAAGGCACCTGTTAATTACCTTGGATGGTTGTTGCCAAGAAATTAGGCTTCTCTTCCTCTTGCATTATTTCCTGCCCTGCACGAGTGTTATGTAAAATGCTGTATCCTGGCCATGCCTGCTGGAGCCTGGGCTGCATTAGCCCATCCAAGCAGTGGCCATGGACTGGCACAGCACCCCCGGGCACAGGAGGACAGCACGTGGGACTTTTCCATCTCGTCACATGTCTGAAACTCTCCATGCCCCACAAAAGACATAAGTGAGTTCTGTTAGCCCCACTTTCCAGGTGGGGAAACTGAGGCCCAGATAGGTTGGATGACTCATCTGAGGTGCCACAGCAAGGGAATGGCTGAGCTGGAAATAAAACCCCAAGATCCTAATTCTGCACTCCTTTGGCTTCAACCCATGGGACACACTTCCCTGTCAGTTGGGGGGCAGCGCACCGCTCTCCTAATCCAGCACCTCTCGTTTAATAGGTGAGGGATTAGTGGAGTTTTGTGCTGCCCCTGGGCGCACCCCCCCATCTCAAGCAGCTGGGGGTCCCCATTTCCCCAGGCTCAGCGCCTCCGCTCTCTCCCTTCTGTTCCCCTTCCCTGGGGCTGTAGCCTGGGCATCCAGAGCAGGCGCACAGTGCAAGATGTAGGTTTGCAGAATATTTTACCCTTTTTTGGCCCCTCTCAGTTTCACCTTGAGACTCAAGAGCACCAAACTTTCACCCGCCTGAGATAAGAATCAGACCTGGACCCGTCCCTGGACTCACTCGCATGTCTCCATCTCCCTTGCTACTGGGTGATGTGAGGGAGTCAGCTCGCACTCCTGCCTTTACACCAGTGGGGCAAAAAAAGACTCTGGCCCTGTCTGCACCTAGGCTACCGGTTAGCAAGGTTAAGGTGGCACTGCCAGCCCTGGGGAGCCCTTCTCTTTAACCTCTCCTCCTCATGCTGTGTTGCTCTAGCAGCTCAGGTTTTACGAGCCACTTTACCTCCCTACGCTCCGAAGACAGGGCCAGGTGCTCGCTCTGCACATGGACTTTCCAGCGAGTCAGTTGGCCCGGAGCCTTCCCCAGACCCGCCTCAAGAAGCTGGTTTCCAGATCCCTGCTGACATCGAATGCAATCGTAGGTGCCCCACTTCTCTGAATAGCCTCCTGCTTGCCTCCCTGAGAGCACGTGGCTGGACCCTTCCCAGTCTGGCTATGAGACAGGCCTTGCCGGGGTAACAGCAGGGTGGAGAGACCCCAGCCCCTCAATCAAGGGGGATCCAGCTACAAATCTGGAAGTTCGGTGCCACGGTTTTGGTGCAGCCCCTCTGGGAGATAAGAACCAGCTGCTAAATTAAGGCCCAGATCTTGAGTCCTGGGAGGCAGGTGGGTTCACAGCCTGACTCCTGCTCCCGGGCTTGGAGCATCAGATGCTGGTCTTCTGATCCAGCAGCCTCTCAGGGATGGGCGCTAGGATTGGAGGACTGGTCTCTGAAAAGAAAACCGAGCCCTGGTATCTGGCAGGTAATTACAAAGTCTGGGTCACCTGCACTGTGCTCCACTACATATCCTGGTGGGTTGGGGGCATCTGTGGGGTGAAATTGCGGGTGCCCAGGACCTTGTGCCTGTCCCAGTTGGGCCCTAATTGCTTCCTTCACTGAGCCCTTAGTGGACACCATGGCTCCCACCTATATCTGCCATCCAAAGCAGGCTGGCTCGGACCTCCGGTCTTCCTTGACTCTCAATGCACTTTCACTGAGTGCAATTCATGAGATCCACCTGCTCTGGCTGGTGGAGTAAATCAGCAGCGCAGCTTGGCCATCCATCCAGGCCCCTGTCTGAGCCCAGAATTCCCCCACTTGGATCTTGTGATCCTTTGGGGACCAGCAGTTTTACGGGGAGGAGAATTGGTGATTGGGAGCCTGCACTTCTAGTTTGGTCTGAGGTGTCTTTTAACTCCCATCCTTTCTTGCCGGCTGCTCGTCTCACAGCCAGTTCCTCTCTGCTGAGTCTCCTTGAGACAGAGAAAGGGAGAGAGTGCTGTGGTTTCTGCCTTTCTGGGGCTGGGAGACTGGGCCGGATGCTGAGGTCTTCTAAATGCCCTCTCCCGCTACAGAGCACTCATGTAACATCCTGAAAGGGCCGGGAGCTGGGCTGTGCCCTGCGGTGTCGCAGGAAACAGGGGAAGTGACAGCATCTGTGTAGCCCGGAGGCTGCCAGGTTCCTGAGATTGCATTAACAAAGAGGGCCCCAGCCCTCTGGTTCCCACCATGTCATGGGGTCTGAGGGCTATGGGGTGAACTGCCAGCCCTGATCCCAATCCCAGGCGGTTGCTTTAGCACGTTGAATCAATAGAAAGGTGGTAAAATCTCCATCCTGGCTCAAAAAAGCCTTGGCTGAGATGATGTAGTTGGAGCTGGTCCTGCTTTGAGCGGGGGGGTTGGACTAGATGTGACCTCCTGAGGTCCTTTCCTACCCTCATTTTCCATGACTCTATGAATAAAGAGACCTCTACTGCATGTGGCTCTTGGTCCCTGTACACTGGCAAGCAGAGGGTTAGCTATGGCCCTTGCCTTCAGTAAAAGAGCATATCCTAAGGCCAGTAGGGAAGATCTAGGTCTAGTTTGCAGATGGGAACACCGAGGATAGCAAGGGCTGGGCCCGGCCCAAGAAAGGGGGCCTCAGAGCTGGGCATCTCCCCCCTCCTCTGTTCTGCCCAGGCACCAGGTCACGCTGCCAAGGGAGCAGCGGGGGCATCAGCAGCGCTATAGGCCCGCCAAGCCATGTAGGCGTTGATACCAGGTCCCAGCCTGCTTTGTTTCAGAAATAGCATCGCCAGCATCCCTCCACCATCTGGCCCCAGTCGCAACAACTTCCTCTCGGTGGAGAGCAGAACAGATCCAAGCACCCTGGCTCAGGGAGAACCGTAATCTAATCCCGTCGCACTGCCTGGTCGGGCATCTGGGACCTGAAGCACTTGGAGATACTTGCTTTCCCCCCAGGACAGGGACAAAGAAACCCAGTTGCAGCCACTTCAGTGCATTGGCTGAGGGGTAGGACCCAGGAGTCCTGACTCCCAGGTCCTTGCTATAAGCACCATGGCATCTAGGAATCTGTTCTCAAGGGCCATAAACTACTCCTTTCCAGGAGTCCCTTTGCTATAGCACAAGGAAAACCTCCTTGCCAGGTCTGCTGAGAGTGGGCCAGGGCTGAATGGCTTATTACTCCTGCTTCCTGCTATAACCACTGGTGATTGCTGCTGGTCATCACCGTATTGCTTTCTGCATTCATATTGCCCATGCTGTGACTTGATTCATGGTCTATCCTGCTGGTTTTGTATGGGCAAAATGAAAGGGGTTAATTCACTTGGTCCTTCTGTCCTATGTTCTAATCAGCTGGAAATCCAGCTCTGAACTCCCCCAGTCTTGCTCTAAATCACTTGGCTAAGATCAAAAGGGGCAAAACCAGGAACCTAATCCAAATCTCCCAATCCTAATCCCAGTTCTCTAGGAGGGCAAGGCTTTCTAGAGTGAAAACACCAAGACATCACCACATTAGTCTCTTTTCTACCATACAAACTTTTATTGCTCATCCAAAAAATAGCACTTTTTCCCTCCCCCTCCCCACAATCATTTACAGTTATAATGTGCAAGTTGAATATTTTCACCAAAAAAAAAAAAAAAAAAAGAATTTCTGGATGTAAACAGCATTCACTCTGATAAAGACAATTCTCAATAAATTATATATCTCACATACTCACAAAGGGACAGCAGTTCACATTTTAATTTGGGAGAATGTATGTGCCAGCTGCTGGAGACAATAAATCCTTCTGCCCACCCTGGGTCAGATGGGGTTCAAAATGTTCCAGGTTTAAATCATGAAACAGAGGCAGCCCACTCAGTGTTTTTAATAGTCTAAGGAGTGCTTTTTGGTTCTTACTGAGAAATGAACATTGCTTTGTCGCTGTGGGACAGCTTTCAAGCACTTGGCAACTAATTGAACCTTCCAAGCCCCAGGCTGTGAGGTAGGCGTTCTGGTTTCTGCTTCCCAGATGGGGAAACTGAGGAACGAGGAGGGGAAAGCGACATGGTAAGGCCACCTAGTGAGTGAGTGGCGGAGGTGGGAGCCGTAGCTAGGCGTCCTGATCCTTGCTGCAGTCCCTTGGCTTTGCTGCACGCAGGGAAAATGCACCTGCCATCGCTTCCAAGGCACAGTAAAGGGGCTGGAGCCAGCTCTAGGTTACAAGGCTAGAAAGGCAGGGCCACTCCTATCTGAAGTGACTCTGGATTCATGCTCTTTGTAGCTAACCAGTGGTTTCATGGGACTGATGGGGTTGGATTCAGATCTTGGCTTTGCTAGAGCCAGGACCGTGATTCCATGAGTTGATCCCAGGCTATGAGAGGTCAAAAACAGGCCTCGTGCCTTTCAGAAGGAAAAGAAACTTAGAAACACAGAGGGAAAATAAAATGCCCTTAACTGGGTTGTGCTGGCCTGATGTGCCCAGCACACCCCATGATTTACTGCCCAACATTGCTACCCAAGGCTTTAGGGCTTCCAAACATGGGTGCCTCCAAAGGCTGTAAACATTGTGCTTTTGGTTCTTGCCAAGCTTTCGGCTTCAGTTCAGGATCAGGGCCGAGCTCCCGACTCTATTGTCCACATCAGAGACCTGGGCTTCTGATTCTTTAAGTGCCTAATGTAAAGCCTTGAGACCGAAATTCTCTGCTGGTGAGGTGCCTGCTGACACCCAGCAGTGAATCTGGTCCTCCAGAGGCAAAGCGAGTGTGCAAGGCTTTTTCCTCCCATGTGCCCACTTTGTACAGGTACCCGCAGTCCGGAGAGAGCACCCAGCCGAAAGATGCAGTCATCCCCCACCAAGCCCTCTAGCTCCCTGACATACAGCCACCTCTGGGGTGGAGCGCCAGGGCCCTTGAACAGCATCCATTTTTAGGATAGGGGGAAACTAGCATCTCCCCTGGAAACTGCCCATGCGGGTAGATTTGGGGAGGTGGATTCTTAACCATCCAGAGCCGCTTTGAAGGGCCGAGTCCGTGGCACGCAGGGGGAATCCCGTTTCCCTTTGTCGGTGCTTCTGATGCCCCCGCCAGGACTCATAGAAGTGCATGCAACCACATAGCAAATGCCACGTCCTGTCTTTTGGAGGGGGCTACCTACAGAAGTCGTCCCCCGAACTGTCGGTGCGGCATCCCAGCTCATTCCTCCTGAGAGGGGAGCCCCTCACTCCGTCCTCCTCCTCCCAAAGACAGCCGACATGCTCCGGACAATGCCGCGCAGGCCCACGCCTTTCCTGCCCGTGCTCCGGGAGTCCCGCACCATGTCAAGGAGCTCGTGGAAGACCACCAAGGCACCGTGATAGGTCTCGGCAGCCGAGATCTCGAAGAAGCCGGCGTCAGTGGAGAGGGCCAGGAGCCGGCCCTCCTCGCTGGAGACCACCCGCCGGTGCTGCAGGTCCCGCTTGTTGCCCACCAGGATGACGGGCACCTTCTCGGTGCTGCCTCGCCGCTTCACCTGCCGGAGGTGCTGGAGCTGCTGCCGTGCCTGGTGGAAGCTGGAGCGGTCGCAGATGCTGTAGACGAGGACGAAGCCGTCGGCCCAGCGCAGCTGCTTCTCGCTCACCCAGGCCTGGAGCTTGGACGCCTGGACGGAGAGACAGAAATGGGGGGCAAAAGCCAAGGGTGAGTGGGTGCAAGAGGGGCTGCTGTGGCAACCACCCACCCTCCTGACCCTGGGACCCCCACCAGATCAGTGGCGGCATCGTTGTGGGCACGTGGCGGCTCTCGTGGCTGGCGGGACCAGGGATCCAACCCATGAGGTAAGTCCCAGAGCCCCAGTCGCCTTCTCCCTACATGCCTCACACCATAGTTATTATATGAACTGAGTTTCCATCCTCAGCACCAGGTGAGTTGGAAGCTCAAGCAACCGTGTTTGTCGTGGGCATGCAGCATGGCGCTCCCCCAGCTCCTTTGGACCTAGGAACAGCCTTGCCGCGGGGGCCTGATCCTGCCCTCCCACGTGGTGCCCCCTGCTGGCTGCCTCAGTGCTGGTTCAGATTCACAAAGGGCAGGATCAGGCCCTGTATGGCTCAGCTCCCATTTCCCTAGTGCCCCTAGGATAGCACCAGAGGGTATGGGGTACAGGTGGCCAGTGGGGGGTCTCTCACCTGGGGGCAGACGGAGTCCCAGATGCTGAAGCAGACGTCCCTGCCTCCCACTGCTACATTGTGAGTGTAGATGGACTCTGCGGGGGGAATGAGAAGGGTGGTCAGAGAGCACAGACGAGGGAGGGAGGGAAGGGAAGGGAAGGGAGGATGGATGGATGGATCTGTCTCTTAATCAGAGCTACTCACCGATGTCCCCGTATTCACCAATGAACCTCCGTGTGAGGAATCGAACTGTCAGAGCTAGGAAAGAAAGACCTGAGTGTCAGATGGGCTGAGAGTGAGGGGAGCGACACACTCACACATGCAAATGCACACACACAAATGCATAGTTAAAAGAAATGCAGGGTACTTGAGTGACACGCACATGCATGTGAACACGCACACAAATGCGTAGCTGAAAGCAATGCAGGGTACTTGGAGAGTGACATGCACACACACACACATGCACATGCTGGACTGCAAGGCTGAGAGCCATCCTCAGCCCCCAGAGTATCACACACACACACAAGCACCCATGTGTGCACACATGCACAAGTGCATGGCTAAAAGCTTTCAGAGGGATTAGGCTGGGGGATGTCACTCCTTTTGCCACTCTGGACCCCTGGCAGCAGCTGGCAGGCTACTGCATGTGCTGCTCCCCCTCCCTGCTTGCCGAGGTCATTGCCCTGGTCAAATTCTCCACTGGGGTCAGCGAGTGAAACCGGCAGAGCGGGGAGCCCTATTTTGAGGGTCCAGGGTGGTCAGGACACCCTCCCATCACCCAGCCATGCACCTCCCCAGGGCTAAGCCCCCCACACATCTCAGCGATCTGGCGCAGCGATGGGGCTGCAGATAGGAGAGAGGGATGGGGAGGAAGGGTGGATTTTCCTGCTCACCTGATTTCCCCACTTTCTCCGCTCCCAGCACCACGATGTTGGCTTCCACCTTGGGCTGGCTCCCTTCGGACATCCTGCAGGTCTGGGATGGCCCGCTGCTGAGTTGAACGACCATTTGTAATCCGCAGGAAGGCGGGAGGTGGGAGTGCAGCCGGCTGTCTCAGTCCAGTGTGTGCAGCCTGGGCGACTCCGGGCTTTGAGAGCCAGGAGCTCCGGAGCCCGGTTTTATAAGGAGAAGGTGGAGCCGGGCTTTGAGTGATGGGCACAGCCAGAGGGAGGTCACGCTGCTCCCCACACTGACAAGCATGTGCCCAGAGGCACGGGGAGGCGCACACTTGCATGGTAGGCATGCGCGCACACATGTCCGCACACACACATGCACAAGCCTGGTGCATCCAAGCACACACATACACATGCTATTATGCAAGCAGATTCTCACCTGTTCAAGCAGACTCATCCAAGGCTGGGGAGAGACAGAGATGCGTGCAAACACAGGTTCACAACACGTGCATGCGCGCGCACACTCACACCCCCAGGATTCTCACCTGGAGGAGATTCTCACCTGTGACAAGGGACTCACACAGCTACACATGCAGAGACACACAGGCATATACACATGAGACCACAACATGCACACGCACACTAACACGCAGTCACAAACGCAGTCTCCCTTCTGTGAACACATACACAATTTCTCTCCTACAGGTACTTAACAGTACACAGTTCCTGGCACACAGACGTATATGCACACTCACTGCTAAACATGCACATCTGGACACACTTTTTCCTTGTGCATGTATGCATACACACACACAAACACACAGCCATGGCTTTACTTACATGTGCATGCGCACACCCGTGTTCTGCACACGCACACACACACGTCCATTCCTTCCCTTGGATACGCACACCCCCACCCCATGCCTTTACTTGCATGTGCTCACACACACATGCATCCAAGCCCTGCACACATACACATATGCCCATGCCTTCCCTTGAGCGCGCACACACACACATGCTTTTACTTGCATGTGTGTGCATACACACGCGTGCGCACATGCACACACACATGTCCATGCCTTCCCTTGGGTGTACACACAGATACACACACATCTTTACTTGCATGTGTGCACAAATGCATGCACACACACAGATGCCCATACCCTGGACACACACACATGCATGTCGATGCCTTCCCTTGGGCACACACTCACACATACACCTATGCCTTTACTTGCATGTGCAGACACACACACATGCCCATGCCTTGTATACACACACATATGCCCATGCCCTAGATGCACACACATACATGTCCACGCCTTCTTTTGGGTGCACACACATTCCCACCCTTTCCCCATGCCATCCCTTGCCCACACACCCAGCAGCACAGAGACTCCCTGCCCCCCCGACCCCCCACCTCTTCTCCGGGGGCCAGAACTCTCTGCTGGGGCTGGAGCAGCTCCTCCCAACATGACCTGGTCTGGATGCTGATAGTTCAGCATTGTGAGAGCCCATTTCACACCCTGCAGGGGTGGTGAGAACAGGGGGGACATAACGGGGTCTCCTCTTGCTGCTCCTCTTGCAGGCAGCTCACCCACCACGGCAGCTCCTTCTGCACACCCAGGCTCACGTAGCCCCGGAGAGGCGGCACACAGCCAAGGGCTGCACTCCCAGCTGGGCACAACCCAGGAGCTGAGTCCCACAAGGACCCTCTCCAAGCCTGGACTGTAGGTGCATCATATGCATGCGTGAATGCTGAGGGGGGGTTAAGAACGTGGGACTGGCCAGGAGCCAAGAGTGCTGGGACAGGTGGGGAAACTGAGGCAGGGGAAGTGTCTTGACTGAGGACACTCAGAAAGGCGGTGGCAGAGGGAGGGACAAGGTGCCCCCTGGTGGACAGACACAGAATTACCTGTCCATCAAGGAATTTTCTCCTCTCTGGGACTGGCGGGGGCTATATCAGGTGATCCCCACATCCGTGGAGTTCAACCCTGAAGGAGACTATGACAGTAGCTCACCTGTTTCCTCTGTAGATCTCAACCCAGTTCACAAAGTACCCCTGCCCCATGTCACTGATGGGGAAACTGAGGCAGGGAGTGGAGAAGTAACTCACCCACGATCCCCTAGCAGGGTAGGAGCACAGCTGGGAAGTGAACCCAGGTGTCCAGAGTCCAGAGAAAATGTTATGCCACTGTTAACAGGATATTAAGCAGGTCTCGGGCTCTGATGGTTGCTTCAGCCACATGCAGGTCTGATCTGGTATGAGGAGTTGCTAGACACCAGGCTTAGTGTTACCCTGCCGCAGCCTGGACGAAGGCAGCTTTTCTGTTGTTCCGCACTAAGGGACTGGGGTTTGAGGGACCATCGGAGCATGACCTACTTCCCCTGGCCCATTCGTGCATTTGCAGGCCTTTCTCCCCTCCTGTCTCATTCGTCTCCTCTCTAAACAGCCAACTCCAGCATGTGACAGCCTTCCCAGGCTGCTGGCAATGACCACCCCGCTATGCCAATGCCAGAGTGATGATGAATAAGGCATAAAGAGAATGGATGATGGATAGACAGGAAGACAGAGAAAAAGAGAGAGAGAGAGAGAGAGAGAGAGGAGACAGATGCCATTGTCCTGAACGTCAGGTGGATGGATGGATAAATGGATAGGCAGATAGATTAGACAGACAAGTGTTACGGCTATAGATGAGTGACTGTGGAAAGAGTTAGAGAGAAAGCTGAGTATATGGAGGGATAGATAGATAGATCGATAGATAGATAGAAAGGAGGATCCAGGAAACTATAGGCCCATAAGCCTCACATCGGTCTTGGGGAAAATCCTTGAAAAAATTGTCAAGGATCACATCTGTGAGGGGCCAGCAGGGGAGATCATGCCCAGGGGAAATCAACATGGGTTCATCAAAGGCAGGTCCTGCCAGACCAACCGGATTGTCTTTTATGACCAGGTAACTAAATCCCTGGATGATGGTGTTGCTGTGGAAGTAGTCTACCTGGACTTTAAGAAGGCCTTTGACACTGTCTCTCACCCCATTCTCATTACTAAATTGAGCGACTGTGGCATTGATGCCTACACAGTTGGATGGGTCAAAAATTGGCTGATGGGGCGCACCCAGAGAGTGGTGGTGGATGGGTCATACTTGACCTGGCGGGATGTGAATAGTGGGGTCCCCCAGGGCTCAGTCCTGGGGCCTACACTGTTCAATATCTTCATCAGCAACTTGGACGAGGGGTGGAAAACACGTTGTTCAAGTTTGCCGATGACACCAAGATGTGGGGAGAGGTAGGCACGCTCCAAGGGAGAGAGAGTCGGCAATTAGATTTAGACAGACTACAGAAGTGGGAGGATGGTAAAAGGATGGGGTTCAATGTAGACAAATGCAGGTGCTGCACCTGGAGAGAAGGAATCCACAGCACACATACAGTCTGGGGAGTTCCCCCCTTGTAAGCACAGGGGCAGAAAGGGATCTTGGAGTCATTATTGACTCCAAGACAAACATCAGCCGCCAATGCCAGACCGCAGCCAGCACAGCCAACTACACCTTGTCATACATCCAAAGATGCATCTCAAGCCAGTCCAGAGAGGTGATACTACTCCTCTACATGACATTGGTCAGGCCACAGCTGGAGTACTGCATCCAGTTCTGGGCACCGCACTTTAAAAAGGAAGTGGCCAGCCTGGAGAGGGTCCAGAGGAGGGCCACCCGCTTGGTTGGAGGGCAACAGGGCAGGCCCTACGAGGAGAGACTGAGGGACCTGAACCTGTTCAGCCGCAGCAAGTGGAGGCTGAGGGGGGATTTGGTGGCTGCCTACAAACTCATTACAGGAGATCAGCAGCAAATAGCAAGGGCCCTATTCTCCCCAGCACCAACTGCGGTGACAAGGAGCAATGGCCAGAAGCTGCTGGAGAATAGGTTCAGGTTAGAGATTAGGAGACACTATTTCACTGTCAGGGTGACTAAGATCTGGATCCAGCTTCCTAGGGAAGTGGTCCTCACTCCTACCTTGGGTAAATTCAAAAAGAGGTTGGATGAACATCTGCCTGGGGTCGTGTGATCCCAGCATGTGCTCCAGTGGCCACCAGTGGCGGGGGGGGTCAGACTAGATAATCTGTTTAGGTCCCTTCTGACCCCAAACTACTATGAAACTTAGACAGATAGATAGATAGATAAATAGATAGATAGATGAGTATGTATGGCCAGATGGATGAGGTAAATAGCTGGATGGATGGATGGATAAATTACCAATATAGATGAGTGTGTATGGAGATAGATAGATGGATGGGTTATGGATATAGATGAGTGTGTATGGATGGATGGATGGGGTAAATAGCTGGATGGACGGACAGACAGATAAGTAAGTATGGACAGATGGATGGCAGTGGGTAGCTAGCTAGCTAGAGGCATGGGTTATGGATATAGCTGAGTGTGTATCCATGGGAGTAGGTAGATCGCTGGATGAGTGTTATGGATATAGGTGAGTGCACGTGAAGGCAGGCAGGCAGGGCAGTGTGCGTGGGGATGGATGGAGGGAAGGAAGGAAGGAATCGGGGAGAGTGAAAGCAGGTGCTGGCGGCAGCGAGGGCAGAGGCTGTATCAAGCAGCCTTTCTCTGCGGCGCTGTTCTCTCCCTTGGCGCTCCCAGGCCATGAGCAAGGTGAGTGCCGAGCAAGTCTGCCATCTCCTGGCCACATTTCCTTTGCTCAGGGCTGCTCCAGAGGCCAGGCAGCAGGGAGCAGGAACCGGGTGATGCCTTGCCAGTGTTAGAAATATTATTAAAAATGCATTATCAATAGTGTTGTTAGAACAGCACAGCTGCTAGCTCTCCCTGTCTCCTTGGTGGAAGAAGTGGGGTTGGAGATTGAAGAGAAAAAAAAAGCTACTAAGGGCTCTTTGTATTCAGGTATCACTCTCTCTTTGTTCTGCAAATTTACTATCTCTTTGTTACACTAAATCACACTTCCTTTCATGCCCCCTACATTTCTCAGGGTAGATAAGAATAATTGCTATCTTGTCCTTGAAGTTTGAACTTCTTGTAACCTAAAGTACTTTCTGAGCAAGCGCAATTAACTAATACATATAAGCCTATCCGCCCCGCATACTTAAGTAGTTAATTATAATACACATGCGATGTATGACGTGACGTCATTTCATATATGTTTGTCTGAACCGGAAATGAGTTGTAAGAGTTCCTGTTTCTGCACACGTGCTCAGGAGAGAGGGGATAAAAGCCTGCTGAGAAGTGTTCCCCGGGGGCAGAGGGTTTGATCTTTTGTCTCTCTCTCTGACCCTATTTGCAAATATATACCTTTTGTATCACCAACAATGTATGCCTGAAGGATCATTAATATTCATGAGCCTCCAAAGAAACGAACCGAGATTTTTACATCACCAGGAGGATCCAAACAATGAAGCGGTGCCCTGGCCCTGTAAAGCATTCATGTGGCTGGTGTCACCCAGCCTCATCGCTCCAGTGCCAGGCACCACCAGCTTCACCTCTGGTCTCCATCCCTGCAGCTCCTGCCAGCTCCCACCCAGGGCCAGGATTGTGCAGGTACCTGGGGCTGCTGGCAGGAAATACAGAATTGAGGGGCCGGGGGAAAAGAGCAAAGCCCCTCAATTCTGTATTCTTCTGCCATAGAGACCCTCCACACAGGCCCCCGGGACCAGGCAGCCATGTGCTAGACGCTGCACATACCCAGACTGGAGGGATCGCCTGTGCACACTGGAATGGAGGCTTGTGACCTGCTCTGCAGTCGCTGGAAGATACGGTGCCAGGTACTTCTTGCATTTCACCCCTTTCAGGCAGAGGGGACTGCAAGTGGATACTGCCAGCAGCACAGTTCCCCGGCCTGCCTGAAAGCTAGAGATTCATCTGCCTAGGTCTGCAAAATGCTGTCTGACTCGAGGCTCATCCCCAGTGGCTGGCTCTGTGTGAGAAGCCAGTTCCCTCTACCTCCCACTCAGCAAAGCACACAACTTCCATTCATCTTCAGGGCTCAGGGGTGAACCCCGCGCCTGCCTGCTTTTGTTCAACCTGTGTCTTTGCCCCCCCCGCCACGTGTGGGTTATTTGTACATACTCCTGGCTCCACAGTCCCAGGGTATCACTGTCTTGCATTCAGTTGCCCTGCTCTGTACCCACCCACGCCCAGCTGTGGCATCGGACACACTGTGGGGGTCACATTCGACCCTGGCAGCCCAGAGGGATCTTAAGTACAGGTCTCCCACCCCTCATGTGCCTGTGAAATGATGTGAACCATTCTCCTTGAGGCATAAATGCTGCTGTGCAGATGTTTCCTTCTCCCCAGCTCCTTGTGATGGGAAATCACAAGTGTGTGTTAGATATCAGTGACTTATACAGGGTGCTGGGGTGGTTCTTATAACCCATGTGAGTGCCAAGGACGTTGCAGCCATCCCAGGTTTTGTTGAAGCCCTAATAAGCCTCCAGTGTTTACAAGGGGCTCAGGGTTTGACTGGAATAAGGGAATGGATTTCACAACCCAGTAGGGCTGGGGTATTTGCTTACAAGCCTGGTGACAAGGAAGATTATCAGGCTGCCTTACATCTACTCTGGATCTGCCAGACTTGGCCTCCTGCCTTTTGTTTGTGTCTCCCTTCATTTAACTTCCTGGGTCTGTTAAGCTTTCCTGGCAGTTCCCCCTTCTCAGTCTGAAGGCACGCAGGAGGCAGGGTAGATTGGCACCTTGTAGACTAACTAAATCAGAGGTGCAGTGTATTGCACTGGCTCAGGCACTCTGGCGCAGAGCTGCATTGGGTTCATCTTAGTGCATAGGCTGCAGGAGGGAGTTTGAGCTCACTCAGTGCTGCCTACATGTCAGGGAGCCGTGAGCTTGCTGCAAGCTTGCTCCTACCTCCCTCTAGGCTCCGAGACTGTGTGCACCAGCAGGAGGTGCCACTGTAGGAATACCCCAGTTAGGGCCGCACTGGTCATGCCAGGGGGGCAGTGGCACTGGGCAGAAAGCAGCTCCGTGATTTTTCTTCTGCAAACATTGCAGAACGGGAGTGAGGGAGTCAGCTGGGCTTCCCCAGGGGAGCAGGAGCTGTAACTACCCGCCAACACAAAGCTCAGCTAACCTGGTTCAAGAAGCAGCATCCAGCCTGGTCCAGACAGATCCCAGGTGAGCTCTGTGGGACAGGCTCCTTCCTGGGGCAGGTTTGGGGCTGAAATCAGGGGCTGCAAGGGCAAATGAATTTAAACCTCATTGCAAGCAAAAGCATGGGTCTATTAGCCCCAGGCTGGACATGCTTCCAGCTGGGAAAACCATCTCAGTGTAACAGGCTTGTCTCCATAACAGACCAGTTGTCTCGCTGGTCTCTGCCACGGGCAAACTTTGCCCTGTTTCCTTCCCATTCGGTCTGGAGTCAGCAGCTGTGGCGATCCCACTGGTGTCAGCACTTAAAGCCCAACCCTTCCCCCTGCTGCTCTCTCAGTTCTTCTCCTAGCTCTTCTCACATGCCCAAAAAACCTGCTTATCAGGCAAAACTTGGCTAGCAGCCCTGTGCCCACTACAGGGCTCTGGGTGAATGTGTTTGAAAGCTGGGGTCTCAGGGCGGGTTTGAAAGCCCTCTCCCATTTGAGCCAGCTGGGAGAATTTGGGCAGAGATGTAGCAAGCGTGGATGCCCGCCTTCGAGGCCCAGGGCTGAGAGTGGAGTAAGATCCAGTGGCTACAGCAGCAGGGGGGTGTTGGGGACTCCTGCATTTCCTTCCTGACTTGCCTGTTGATCCAGCCACTTCCTCTTGGCATCTGCTCCTCTGCTATTAAAACAGGGGCAATATTAACCTTCCCCTCTGTGGTGGGTGTGAGCTGGGGAAGCACGCTGGAGGGGGGGCCCTGGGCCATTGATGGGAAATCTTCCAGCAAAAAATCCTGCATGCAGGGTGGATGTGCAGCTAGCTTAGCTCTGAGCTGGCTAGCACAGGGGTGGGGAGAGGTCTGGCTCCGGACTGCAGCGCAGCATGTGGGACATATCGCGCCTCTACCCCACGCTGAGCTCCCCAGGTTGTGAACAAGGGGATCTGGCGTGTCCATGTGCCTAGAGGCTAAGTCGCTCCTTCCCTCTCTGCAGTTGCCCGGCAGGGAAACGGCGTCCTGCCTGCAGAGCCACAGATGCCACCTCAACTCCGCTGACCCCGTGTTGAGCAAGCCCGGATCCGGGTGCCGCTCTGATTCCACGCAGGTAAGAGCTGGTCTGCAGGTAAGGGCCGAGCACGGTTCAGTTATTGCCCCAGTACGGGCTGGGGACTGGCTAGCTAAGCAGCAGCTCTCCAGGCAAGGACCTGGGGCTGACAGTGGACAAGAAGCTGAGTAGGAGCCAGCAGTGTGCTCTTGTTGCCAAGAAGACTAACGGCATCCTGGGCTGCATCCGTAGGAGCGTTGCCAGCAGATCCAGGAAGGTGGTTAATTCCCTCTAATCATCACTGATGAGGCCACATCTGGAGTCCCGTGTCCAGTTTTGGGCCCCCCACTGCAGAAAGGAGGTGGACACACTGGGGAGAGCCCAGCAGAGGGCAAGGGAAATGGCGCTGGGGCTGGGGGACAGGAAACTGGGCTGATTTAATCTGGAGAAGAGAAGACTGAGGGGGGATTTGATAGCAGCCTTCAGCTCCCTGCCGGGGGGTTGGAAAGAAGATGGAGCTGGGCTGGTCTTGGTGAGGGCAGGTGACAGAACAAGGAGCAACGGTCTCAAGTTGCAGCGAGGGAAGTTGAGGTTAGATATTAGGAAAAACTTCCTCACATGAAGGGTAATAAAGCACTGGAACAGGTTCCCCAGAGAGGTGGGGCAATCTCCATGCTTGGAGGTTTTTAAGCCCTGGCTGAACAAACCCTTGGCAGGATGATGTAGTTGGGGTTGATCCTGCTTTGAGCAGGGGGTTGGACTAGATGCGACCTCCCAAGGTCCCTTCCCACCTGAATTTTCTGTGATTCAAAGATTTGCTCTAACCTGGCACCCGGCTGCCCTGGCAGCACAGGCTCAGGGGTTCAGCCCCTTGGATGTGTTGCTCTGCAGGTGTACAAGCCCTTTGCTTGGTGGATTTTTTTTTTCTCAGAGCAAACTTGTTTGTTTTGGCCCTTGTCCCTTGGCCTGTGAACTTCCTGTATTTGTGCTGCTGAGAAAGCCATGGGCAGGGGGTCGAGGCAGAGCATGGTTCAATTCCCACCTCTGCCACAGCCCCCCCTGTGTGGCCCCAGGCAAGTCCCTTAGCCTCCCTGAGGAGTTGACCTCCCTCATCTCTCACCCGCTTCTCTGGGAGGAAGTGATCAGTGGGTGGCAAGTGGCTGCAGAGATCATTGACCTCTCACGAGGGCTTGTGACCAGCCTGGTTTCTGTGGTGCTGGCCTTAACACGTTGCCTGCTTCCTTTTCTTGAGTGTGCATGTGCCAGTTGCTTCCTCTCTCCAAACCTCTCTGTCCCCTTCCATCCTCTGCCTTTTCCAGAGCTGTCACCTGCTGTGGCTCAGCGCCCTGCGGGGCTCCGATTTGGGTCCAGGTGCCACCATAATCCTGCTAGTGGCAGGACCCAGGTGTCCTGACTCCCAAACTGGTATCCTCCCCACAGCACCATGTTGCTCTCAGGAGCCCAGAATGGCCCTGTGGGATTGCCTTTGTCCCTGGGGGTAGGATCCTGACTTCGATAGTTGCTGGGGGGCCCAGCTACAGCTGGGTATGAGTGGGCTGGCACTGGTCCATCCATAGCTACATGGCTGGGTTCCCTTCCTGTCTCCTTGCTATTGCTAAACAGTACCCAAGAAAAAAGCATCTCCCCTGCCTGGCCTCAGACGTGAGGAGCTGTTGGAGCAGCAATGGGGACTGTTGAACCTGTCTGGACCCCCTGCTTGCAGGGGCAGCATCTGAGGAACCTGGAGGGGCAGTGGGGAGCCCAGATTGCTGCTCCATTGCTGTTTCAGGACCGGGATCTCATGTTAATCATTGCTAGGCTGGAATTGGTGGTTTTTGTCGGGTCCTTCTCTCCCATCCTCCCTAATGGTGAAACCCATTCAGATCAAGGATCTGATGTGTCAGGGATCAGATAAGTCAATTGGATGGACCCCAAGAGGCAGCGAGCTTGGAAAGGGCCCTTGTTTTGCAGCTGTTCCTTTTTTTTCTTAAGTGAGGAAACTGAGGCACGCGGGCAAAGCTTGATTTGGAGCCAGGCTTCTCATTGGTGGTAGCACTGGGATTAGACGGAAGCACCTGGGACCTCTGAGTTGTGGTGCTATGTGGTATCACCACCTGATCATCCTCTTGCATCACAGCGGAGTTGAACCTGGGACCCGCAAGGCCCGAGGGCCAGCAGGTTGGGATCTTATTCCTTGAGAAGCTGCCTGCACCCTGTTCCACAGAGCCTAAGTCCAGCCCTGACAATGCGTCCTTTCCCAGGAGCTCAGGGCCCAGCTGTGGCTATGGGACAGGGCTGTGTGTGTCCCCAGCAAGAGGGCGAACACACACACACACACATGCAGTGTGGCAGGACATGCCCCTTGGCATGTTTGCACAGCCCTCTTATCTGGGAGCCTTGTAAAACACCCCAGGAAGATAAGCCTGGAAGCAGCTGACTTCCCGGCTCGGGAAGATAAGAGGGTAGACTAAGGCAAGGATGATGACACTGGAAATCATCTGATCCCAAAAATCATTGCAGGCTTCAAGGGGGTGAGGAGGGCTCCTCTTCTGGGATTTCTATCCCAACCTGGGTTGCCAGACTGCAAGACCAGAAGGCCCCCGGGCCCCGTGCGGGACTTCACCTGTTTGGAAACCTGCCAAAATGGTTGTTCGGGCATGATCAGGCTACACTGCCCATCCCGAGGTGAGTGATGTCTCCTCCAGGCCTCAATCGGTTGCAGCA
This sequence comes from Crocodylus siamensis, assembly GCF_052110815.1. Lineage (NCBI taxonomy): Eukaryota > Metazoa > Chordata > Crocodylia > Crocodylidae > Crocodylus > Crocodylus siamensis. The sequence continues at coordinate 14,038,383 of NC_143400.1, read as the reverse complement.
CCGGGGAGCTCCTATCGCCATCCAGCGCAGGTGTCTGTGTGGGTACAAGGGTGGAGGTCACACGGCAGTGAGGCTAAATGAATGCAGGCAGGGCCTGCGGTGACCCACCCCTGCCCTGGAGGAAACACTGGCCTGGGATCAGAGGGGCTCTCACCTCGACTTCACTCCTGAACCAGCTGAAGCAGCCGCTCGGGGCCATTCCTCATAGTGATGGAGGTTTCTTTGTGCTGGCGCCTGCGAGGACCTGCTGCAGTCATTGCATGCCAGCTCCTGACTGTGAAGGGGGGCCAGGCACTTAACAGCTCCAGTATGAACCAGTTTTATGCAGAAGCTCATGTTACCCCAGCAAGACCTGGTGGAAGCTGGCATCAGCCATGGCCCCTGGCTCTGAGTGGTTCCTGAATATCCTGACCTGCCTTGTGGGGCCCAGATGCACTCCCTCGCCTGATCTAGATCTGGTTCAGCAGTGCACACACTCACCTTATCTATAACTGGATCATCTGGCTAGCAGGGAGGAAAGGACATCCACGCTGGGACTGTGCCACCCTGCTGAATCCACCTGGGACCTGCGCCTAATCAGCGGACTTCTCTCTGCTCCATTTGGCCTGTAACCTCCCTGATCTGGCAACGCACTTGCAGACACCTAGGACCAGGGGCACAGTTCTCTGCCATGCACCAGGCTGCTCTGATGGTCCTCAGCTCCCACAATGCCTGACTCAGCCAAGACCTAAACAGCTGCTCCTGCCTGGGCATCCCATGGCACAGTGCAATCCAGGGCACCCGGGCGAGGAATGATCAACATTTCCAAGCAGTGTGGGCGGGATCAACTCTAGTTTTACAGCTTCCCTAGACTGCTTCCTCTCTGTTTTGTGAGCAGAGCGAGCCTGGTGGGCTTGTTCTGGGCTCTGTCTGGGTGTGCAGGAGGGGAAGAGAGCCAGCTTCCTTTATGGGTGTTACAGTGTCCTCTCCAGGGGTGGGCAAACAGCAGATTTTTCTTGCTCCCAGCTGGAGTGCTTGATTTTACAGCTTCTGAGCCCTTGCCAGGTGAGCTGGGCAGGGGCTGGGCTTGGCTTTGGAACAATTGGGTTTTTCTTTGCATTGCAATCTTAGTGTCTCCAGCCAGGTGCGAACACCAGGACCCTGGGGCACAGCATGGGGTGAGAGCGCGGCCAGCTGAGGCCCCACCGAGCTCCTGGCACTGGGCAGAGCCAGCTGCTGCAGGAGGTCTTCAAGGGCTTGCTAAGGGATGCTGGAGGGATTTCATGTGAGCCCTGACGGGCCGAGGGATGCAGGGAAGCTGAGACGGAGCAGGGCAGGATTTCAACCCCAGCTGCGTCATGGATGATGTCCCTGAAGAACTGCCTTCTTTGGAAGAGCCGATGCAAGCCACAAGGTTGGGAAAGAGTCTGTCTCAGGTTGTCACCAGTGGGGCACAAAGGACTGAGGGGCCTGAGCCTGCCCAAGGGGTCAGCCCTTGTTCTTCTCCCTCTAGGCCAGGGCAGATTGCCCCCATCCCTTGATGGACCAGCCCCCACCTTGCCCCCTGGCTAGCCCCGCAGCTGCCAAGATGCACGGGGCAGGGGAGAGGGTCCAGCTGCTGTTAGGGGCCAGTGATGGGGAGAACTCGCTGGCCGGAGGGGTGAGCGATGTGGGGGGCCCAATCCGATGGGGGGAGGGAGGAGGTGGCTTGGGGCTGCACGGGCAGTGGTGCTGGCAGGCTTTGTTGAGCCGGTGCTGGGGAGGGGGAGCACAGAGCCTGTAGGGAGGAGCCTTGGCCTCACCGAGGCTGCAGCCTCTGGGCTGCGGGCTCTGTCCTCTGCAAGCTGGCCGGGCAGAGCTGGCTGTCTTGGCACAGGGCAGGGGTGCGTGGGAATATGGGGTAGTGGAACCGAGCAGCTGGCAGGTAAGCCTTGTCCCACAGCTGGAAAACAGCAAGATCAGGACCTGGGGTAGGGGCAGGGGCTTGGAGCCAAGCCCTCTGCTGCTGGGGGGCACAGGGAGAGCTTCCAGAAGGAGATGGTCTCCTCTGCAAGTGCCAGAGAGCTCCAGAGCACTGTACTCCCTGGGTGCTTGTACACGTGATGAAATTTGCCCTTTCTTAAGTTCCAATGATGTTACAGTTTGCACATGTGGTATTTCCTGGGGCTGCTTCTGCCTCAACCCTCCCAGCCTCTGCCTTGCCCCAGTTGCACCAGCCCAGGCTTTTCTGCACCTGCCTCCACAAGGAGGCGGGAGCAGGGAGATGCCTGAAAACCAAGGCAGGGGCGGAGAAGAGGTGTGAGCAGTGGGCATAGAGCCAGGGCAGTGCTCTACCTATCAGCCACGCTACCTAGGGTCGACCCGTTCCCACCAGCCGTTCTTTCCTGGGGATGTATACCCCCTACCCCTCCCACACACATAAACACTGCTCCTCGCTCAGCCCCTTCGTCTGAGCTCGTGGGAGACTACAGCCAGCTCCCACACCCCTCCTGCGACCTGCATTCCTTCCATCCCTAAATCAACAGCCAGGTTGAAGCCAGCAAACAAAAGATGGTATCATCCTCTGAAACCTGCTGAGGGCCTGGCAGCGTCACATCCCTGGAACCTAACACCCTTCAGATCCTGCACTGAAAGTGGTGTTTTTTTCCCCTTGCAGAAACTTGGGCCCCTTGCCAAAGTACACTCAGAGGAAGAGCATTGAGCGTTGTCTGTCTGTACACAGCTAGCTCTTTTAGCTGTGAATCAACAAGCCAAAAAGTTTTGGCCACTTGTCCGTGGAACATTATCAAGCAATTATTTGTCGTCCTCTCCCTGCTGAAAGGGAAAGAGAAGAACACTATATTTTTTATCCATGTCAGTGAGATGTGGGAAGGAGCAGCCTGAGTCTCCTTGAACAGCAACTGCTTTTGCGGTCTAGAACCTAGTTGGTTGGTTGGGTTCAAACATCCCAGAGGCTGTTGCAAGCTGAAATGATTTATGGGTGTTGAAATATCCTGGTTTGTGAGTCCTGAATCTGCAGTGCAATAAAACATCAAAAAAACTGTTGCTCTCCAGAGACCCAGAAAAAAGGGGCTGGGAGAAGGATCCTGGGTAGTATGCTCCAGTCTCCTGCTTTTGCAGACAAGTGGTTGACCAATTTCTCTTTCCTTGGTGCAATATGTACAGGCCTGTGGTTAAAGTAATGGGGCAGGGAGCGGTGTCCCCATGGGTGATTAATGGAGGGGAGTGATTTAAAGTCCTGGTAGGCCCAACATCGATCAGGATTTGGGGGTTAGGGGAAACGGTGAAGCCATGCGCTCAGTGCTGTACATATTTATATGTAGCTGCATCTGCCTCCAGTGTAAAGAAAAGATGTAGCCAGTGCAAAACCCTCAAGAAAGCAGGTGAAGGAGGAGCAGATATGATAAGTACACACGGCATCACTGTCTCGTGATGTGTTTGATCATGTTCCACCCCAGAGCTGGCCGCGTTTCCAAAGCAGATTCATTCAGGCTTTTCTATTCAAGGTGATTGCAGCTCTTCCCAGCGGCTGCCTTTCAACCATCTGTACACCAAGAATCCCTGGGCAGGAACGAGTGTGGTGTGACTATTGCACCGGAGAGCCGCACCCTGAGGTGTTGGGTAATCACCGTCTCTTGTAAATAGGATTGAAACAACATGGGGCTCTCTTGCACTGCCCAGCTGCGCTGTAAACCCAAGGCCTGGCGCCTCACCAGAGCAGGCCTCATTGGAACTGGGCAGTCCGATGTCCTGTATAAACCAGGCTCCTGGGCTTCTCTGGGTGCTGGGTGCTGGGAGCTGGGAGCTGGAACGGCTCAGGAAATCCAGCAGGGTGGGGCCATAGCAAAGCAATCTCAGCAGAAACAAAGCTTGGAGTTAACTCTGTTCAAGATTCCCCAGGCTCGGGGAAGGGAGCGAGGGATTGTTGGTGGTTTTCCTGATCCGGGGTAAAAAACAGGCTCTTAGGTTTTTTGAGTTGGAATTATTGAACTCCTTTGGGAGCTTCTGGCTTCATTTGCACGTGTGTGAACATGTGCATCTGTGTGCGTGCATGCATGCGCCTGTGTGTCCGTTCCAGTTTCTGCCAAGAACTCCCCTGCCTTTTCCCCCGGTTAATCCGGAAGGAAACACTTCAGACTGCTCTCATCTGCTCAAGTGCATGGCCCTCAACAAGATCCCAGGGCAGCATAAAGGCTCCCGGAGGAAAGAATCGTTGCCCTCCCTACCCCCTTCTTGGCCCTGTCTCTCTTCCCCTGTAAGGGCACGCTGGGCTGTGCAGCATCCTGTCTCAGGCATCCAACCTGCTTTCCTCACCTTGGTCCTTCCAGAAAATCCTCTCCCCTTCCCAAAATCCCACTCCGATGCTTCCAGCATCTCTCAAGTCTGTTGCAGCAAAACTCCTTGTCAAGCTGCCACCTCCAGTAAAGTGGTTCTTCTCTTCTTTTAACATAGGGCTGTGCCCGGCGGAGCGCCCCGGCAGCGTGGAGTCCACCTCTCCAGCCCTCCCCTGAGGGACAGCATCTGAAGGCCACATTCTTTGCTGTAATTGGGAGATTTTGTGAAGAGGAGCTGGGGGCGATCCATGAATCTTGCTAGAGCAGTGATACTCAACCAGGCTGTCATAGCGCCCGGAGGTGCCTTGAGATCCTTTCCAGGCTGCCATGCTATGCTAGCACCTGCCAGTGTGCAAACAGGATGCACGAGACAAACCCAGAGCTTTCAAATAAGAATCCAGAGTGTTAGAAATATTAAGATGCCTGTGATCTTCTGGGATGTATTTGGTAGCCATGTTGGTCTGAGACAAAAAGAAATGCAAAAGTCTAGAATTCTTGGTTCAGAGATGATACCTTTTATTAGACCAACTAAGAAATTGCAGACAAATTTTCTGCAAGCTTTCTGGCTCACACATCCTTCCTCAGGCTCGGGGAAAATTAAAGATGGTAAAAAGTCCCCATAGGTAGGAAATAACCTTTATTTTTTGCACAGCGGAAGCTGAAGCTGTGATCTTCTGGAGCTCTTTGCAACAGAAAAATTGCACTGGTGTTTGTCTGTAGGCAAAAATCAAGTGAAAACTAAGAGCTGGCATTTTCCAAACGAGGTGGGGGAAGAGTTGGAGTCTAATGAGCGGGCCCTCAAGTCTAAAAAAGGCTGAGAACCACTGGTCTAGATGGAGGGCAGGGAGGTGGACTCACGCTGGGGTAGGGGGGATGGGGAGCCAGAAGCCGGCCCGGCTGTTCCCAGCTGTGTCCCTGATCGTATAGATCCAGATGCACATAGATCTAATGTGCCGTCCCGTCTTGGACTTGGGCTGTGTCTATGCAGTAAGCTTAGCATGTCTGGCAGTGGCCCCTGCAACCACACTGTGCTCTGCTCTGCCCTGCTGAGACCGCCTGCTAAGCCAGTATTGGGCAGCCACTGCTGCACGATGCATTTACTGTGCGGATGTGGATGCAGCAGTAAGATGGGATGTGGGGCAAGCCAGTAGCATCAGCTCCTCCGGCAGGGTAGGAGTAGGGGTGGGACGTCCCCTCGGCTTGGCTGGCTTTGGTAGGTGCGAGATGCTGCCGTAGCTGACTGGCTGGTTCCAGGGTGCTGGACAAGGTGTCCCAGCACCCAACAGCATGGTCTTCAGTGGGGTCTAAAATGAGCTGCATTTTGTGAGGACAACGGGCTGGGCCAGAGGACCCTTGATCTGTCCTGGGGGCCATTGAGCTTCTGAGTCAAGGCTGAGTCAGGCTCAACCTTCCCCTCCAGGTCGTTTCATGGATGCTTCCCTTTTGCCTCTTCCAGGGGGACCACCATGACGAGATGCTCACAGCTCTGCTCGTCGATGCATGCATGACCCTGGGCCTGCTCCTCACAGGGCTGGCGGGTGGTGCTGGTGCCCTGCCCTGCTCCGCTCTCAGCGATACCACCATGATCTGCAAGGGGCAGAATCTCGTCTCCATCCCCCGTGACCTGCCCAGCAGTATAATGTTCCTGGATCTGTCCTACAACCGGCTCCACGAGGTCCCTCCCGCTGCCTTCTCAGGCCTGCCCCAGCTCCGCCAGCTGAATCTGGGCTTCAACAACCTCTCCAGCCTGGCAGCCGATGCCTTTGTCGCCAACGTGCGGCTGGAGAAGCTGAGTCTCTTCAACAACTCCCTCCGGGAGATCCCCTCGCTGGCCCTAAAGCCCCTGAAGAACCTGCAGTGGCTGGACATGTCCAACAACCTGTATCCCCGCGCCACCCTGGATGGGGTCTTCAGCACCCTGAGGAGCCTGCGGGAGCTCTCCATGGGTGGGCCACTTATCCAGATGCTTGGCCAGCAGGACTTCCAGCCCCTGAGGAACATCATCTTGGATAAGTTCGCCCTGAAGACGGCCTCCAGCCTGTTGGCATACGAGGAGGGGGCCTTCCAGCCACTCAACACAACTGCCCTGTGGTGCGACATAGCCCTGGACCAGAACCCCACAGCCTTGCCCAGGATGCTGCGGGACCTGAGGGGCCTCCCAGTGCGCTACCTGCGCTTCCGCAACCTCTTTGAGTTTACCTACTACACGCAGTCCCTGGATATCTTCGCCGGTCTGGCCGAGGTGGAAGCCCAGGAACTGGTTTTCTACTGGGGCAAGTTCAACGAGAACCTCCTGCGCCTGGCGCTGCTCAACGTGCAGAAGTCCCGCATCCGCGATCTCTCGCTGGTGGCCATCGACTTTGCCCGTTCGCCGCAGTGGAACAGCTCGGAGGCTGGGCTCTCGTGCCCGCGCCTGGACCACCTGCTGCTCAAGGACATCAGCAACCCTGACATCCTGCGCTTCGACTGGACGTTCACCTGGTTCAGCCAGGTGTCCAACCTCTCCATCATCAATGTCAACTTCAACTTTGTGCCCTGTGATGCCTGGGATGAGATGCGCAGCGTGACTGTCCTGGACATCTCCCGCAACCGGCTGCAGGACGCCTACCTCTACAACCAGGCCTGCCGCTACCTGAACATCATGCCCAAGCTGGAGCGGTTCCTGCTGGCCCACAATGAGCTGACCAGTTTAGACATACTAGCTATGATCACGGTCACCTGGCCCCGGCTCACCCACATCAACGCCAGCTACAACAACCTGGGGGCCCAGCAGGGATCCTGCCGGTGGAACCCCGGCTTGGTGTGGCTCTCGCTGCACCACAACTTGGTGACCACGGAGGCCTTCCAGTGTTTGCCCACCACCCTGCACTACCTGGATTTGTCCGACACCCAGGTGGACCGGCTGGAGATGGTCTACTTTGCTCGCTGTACCGAGCTCCAGGAGCTGCGGCTGAGCGGGAACAAGATCAAGTTCATCCCCTCAGAGTGGCACTGCCCCAGCCTGCGGGTGCTGGCCATTGACGGCAACTCTTTCGGGGTCATCAGCAAAGGCTCCTTCGCCAACATGCCCCAGCTGAGTGAGCTGCAGGCCAACAACAACCCATACCACTGCACTTGTGACCTCTACAGCTTCCTGCAGGAGACTCGGGAGCAAGGCCACCTGACCCTGGTGGGCTGGCCGCAAGGGTGGACTTGCTACCACCCTGAGGCCCTGCTGGACACAGCTGTGGCAGCCTATGCCCCGGGGCTGATGGAGTGTGATGTGAGGGTGGTGGTGGCCATCTCCGTGGCGGTCACAGCTGTGGTGGTGGTTGCCTGCATGATGCTGTGCTGGCGATTCGATGTGCCGTGGTACCTGCGAGCTACATTCCACATCGTGCAGTCACGATACCGTGCCCGGCATGCCCAGCCTGCCCGGACCTATGCCTACCATGCCTTCATCTCCTACAGCTACTCTGACGCCGACTGGGTGAGGCAGGAGCTGCTGCGGCGCCTGGAGAGTGCCCAGCCGCCATACCGTGTCTGCATCCATGAGCGCGACTTCACGCCTGGGCGCTGGATCATTGACAACATCATCGAGAACATCGAGAACAGCTACAAGATCATCTTCATCCTCTCCCACAGCTTCATCGACAGCGAGTGGTGCAACTACGAGCTCTACTTTGCGCACCAGCGGGCCGTGGGGCTGGGCTACGAGGATGTCATCCTGGTGGTCAAGGAAGCCATTGACCCCCAGAGCCTGCCCCACAAGTTCTGCAAGCTTCGGAAGATGCTGGGCACCAAGACCTACCTGGAGTGGCCTACAGAGCCCAGCCGCCAGCCCTTCTTCTGGATGCAGCTCCGGAGCGTGCTGGGGAAGCCAGGAGTGACTGATGAGGCCCAGGAAACGGGCTCACTAGCCAGTGTTGAGATAGGGCTGCCGGCTGCTGCAGCGACACCACCTGAGGAGGAGACAGCTGTGGACGCTACGATGGTGCCCTCCAGCTAGGACTAACCACGACCTCTGCTCCATCCAACCCATCTGCCAGCAGTGGCACAAACTTTCTCCAGCCCCCTCTCCGTCTCCATAGAAGGGGCTGGGGAAATGCAGTGAAAGGACATGAGGAGCTTGAGACCTAAGATTTGCAGAGGTGAATAGCTGATGTGCCCACTGAGACCTCTTGAAAGCATCCTAGTCTCCAAACCATGCCCAGCATCAGAAGACCAGGGCGCTGGGGCTCTGGAGATCCCAGCCCTTTCCTTGCTCTCTACAGTGATGCGTTGCATTTATCCACAGATGGAGAACAGGCATCAAGACCTGAGCTCCTGGGCAAATGCCTCTGGTAGTTAATCAGTCTGTCCCATGGGGCAGGCCTGAAGGAAAAAACCAGGCTTGGCTTGGCCATTTATATAATCCTGCCCTGAAGGCTTTCACCCACAACAGTACTGAAGCAGCTGGAGGGGCCAACTCCATTGCATCTTGGTCCCAGTGAGTCCATGAGATGCCTTTGCTGATGTCCCACCTGTTACCTGCTCTGAGGACTAGGGATGTCAGCATCACTCTGGATTGACACCTGGATGTTGATGATCGCAGGTTTGGCCCCTAGCTGTTAGCCTGTCTATTGTGTTTGTCCAGAACCTGCCTCTGCCCCACTTCTCTCCCGAGCTAGAAGGCACTCAGGGTCCTGAATCATTTCCATCTGCTCCAGACATTTCTCCATGACTGAGAGGTTTTGCTTATTCTACTGTTGCTCACTGCGGTGGCTTCCCAGAGATCTGCCAGGGCCAGCTGTGTCCAGAGAGCAAGATCCCTCGGCTCAGGGAGGACGCAGCTGGAAGAGCAGCTGGCCTGAGGCTCCCACTGGAGGGTGGCAAGGAGGGGAGTTGGCTGCCGGTCTGGACATGGGGAGCCCTGTCGCCTGGCACATCGAGGCTGCGTTGTTACTCTAAACCTTATGTGCACCTTAGAGGTGGATCTGTTCGTTTCCAGCCCCACAAGGTGAAGGCGGTGGGGTCCCCAGTCCATCTCTGAGGCTTTCAGACCGCCTGTGTCCCACATCTCTCCAGCCTTGCTGGTAGGGATTCTCCTATGAAAGCAGACCTGGGAGATCTGCTCTGCTCTTGCGGCAGGGCTTGGAGTTTATTTTCTGACTGGGGGAGCCATCCAGCTTCTGCTAAAATAGCTCCTACCTCACTACTGATGCCATCGGCAGTGGGATCAACCAAGTGTTTGCCAGCAGAAATATTGCTGGCTGGGGACACTGTCTCTTCACACCTTCTGGCCGCCCAAGCCTAGCAGCACAGGCTGTGCTTTCTAACACTTCCACCATAGCTTCAGTGGGACTCTTATTCCTTATGCACAGATATATATAGAGAGAGATATTTTTGAATGCCCCTTTCAAGTCCTCCGATGATCCCCAGGGTCATGGCTGTGGCTTCCTGCAGGAGCTTTTATCCATTGTGGAAACTGTGAAGCAGGCATCTGCCGCTGATGTGACATACAGTATATTGCTGGCTTTTATATTGAATAAAAGACCTTTGTTTCCTAGCCTGGCCGTATCTCTTCTGAACGGAGTCCTTTTGTCTCGGTGGCTCTGGCTTACTCAGCTAAGGGAGAATTGCTGGGGAAGACAAGGGAAATATTGGAAGCCGGGAGGATGTGTTTGATGGGCAGCTCCGTGGTGCGTGGGCTGGTGGAGAGGGGGGAACCGTGCCATGCTCCAAGCACCCACGAGAGGGCAATATCGTATAAGACACAAACACACTTCAGCATGGCTCTGGGTATGAGACCAGCCAAACAGCTGGGGAAGGGAGGAGAGGGCATTGCACTGCCCTGCCTGGGTCTGGGGAGTTTCTCCAAGCTGCCCCAGTGCAGCAGATGCAGGACTTGGTATCTGTGGATCTGGGGCCATGGGCTCGGAGAGACATAGTTTGCTGTGATAGTCAAGTGAGGTGCAGATCTCCCCTGCCACCTATTGACTTACCAGAGGAGATAGATAGATAGATAGCAAATATCCCAAGCTTTCGTGGGCTGAAGCTGACTTCACTGCCCAGCATCTGATGAAGGGAGCATCACCCTATTAAATCTTGTGCCGTATCTGTCTGTCTGTCTGCTTTGGGCAGTCTGTAAGGTGCACATCTCCCCTGCCAATGGTACCACTCCAGCAGGGTCTTGACACCCCAGCCTGGGGCAGCAATTCCCAACCAGGGGTGCTGCAGCCCCCAGGGTGCTGCCAGACCCTTTGAAGGATGCTACAAGGATTTCATAGATTTCATAGACATTAGGGCTGGAAGGGACCTCGGGAGATCATCGAGTCCAGCCCCCTGCCCAAAGGGGGAGTGAGGAGACAAGCTCAGGCTCCTGGCTGATCCGCCTCCCAACCCCACGGCCCTGCCCCCCTGCCTGGAGCTAATCCCCGTGATAGCTACGTTAGCTTTTGAGACTGCGGGGGTTGCTCCATTCACAAATGTGATGGGGGCTTCCCTGAGTCTGTTGAGGGTGTCTTGAGTCTACGAGTCCAGGACGGCTGAGAACCCCTGGCTTAGGGGCTGGCAGGAATCTGGCACACTGGTTGGAAAGGATTCATCTTTACCCACGGGATCCTGGGGCAGAAGGAGTTGGTGCTGATCTTGTCCAGAGACTTGAAACCCACTTCTGTGTCTGAATCCCCTGGGCTGGGGCGAGGGGGGTCAGAACCCACTCCAGGCTCTATCTCTCCCCCTCTGCCCCCTTTGCCTCTGAAATGCAGCCAGCTCTGGGGAGGGGGGAGGCCAAGTAGGACACAGCATGCTGTGTATGGAAAGAGAAGGAGAGGTCAAGCTAAGGCTACCGTGCTGCTGCCAGGACCTGAGCTAGCTTGGGGGTCCCCAGGGCCCCAGAGTATGCAGGTAGAGGCAAAGGGGCTCCGGGGAGCTCAGCTGTCTGCAGGGCCTCGTGGGATCCGGCGTGTAAAGCTGACGCCCCGACGGCCTCCCTGGAGAGGCAGGGTGCAGGGCTGCATGTGCGGGTGAGGCCACGTGTCTAGAGCCCCCAGCCTAGTAGGGCTTAGCAAATCCCCCTGCCAGAGCCGGCTCCTCAGCTCCCGGCACTTCCGCTGCCTGTCGCTGAGCCAGCCGCCCAGATGTCTTCCTTCTGCTCCAGACGCTATTGCTCAGCATCCGGTCTGGCCTGTCCTGCCCACGGGCACCTGTTTGGGGCTCACTTGGACTCCCCCAGCAGGGCAGGGGTGCAGACAGGAGGCTGCTCCTCTTGCTCTAGCACCAGCTTGGTTTCCTTCCAGGGCTCATCTCACAGATGCTCAAGGTCAGGGCCATGGGGCAGCCTGGGGCATCCTTCCATGGATGATCTGTGTCCAGCCACCAGCTGTTGTATCCCCACCAGGACTTGAACTGGGGAGAACTGAGTATCTCCTGGTGCTGACAAGGTGAAGGCCCTCCCTACATGTATCTCATCTCCAGGGGTTGTGGAAACAGCCCAGGTCCCTTGATTAATTGCACTAGGCTTGTTAGTGATAGTAGCTCACAGCAATCACCGTGCTGAAGGTAATGCAGTTGCCCCTGGGATACAAGCGCTTTGTTCCAGGGAAGCTCCCCCACGGCACAGCACGGCTCTCGGAGGGCAGCTCCTGTTCCCAGCCCAGCTGTAGCACAGGGGAAAGAGGACGGAGCTATGCGTTGGCTTTGTCCCATCCCAGCCTATATTACACGTTCCCTCCACATTGGGCTTAATTCTGGGCTTCGCTTGGATCCGTTCCATGCAACTCTGGCCTATTTTCCATCCAGACCTTCTCATTTCCTACTGTCGAGGAATTCGCACCTCCAGGATGATGTGGAGACTGTCCAGCAGAGATGCGGCCACTGGGCTCAGATTTGAACCCAGAACCCAGCTGAGGTCGATGCTAGCCAGAGCCCCAAGCTGGGATGTGGCACGCTGCAGTCCTGAGATGCTACAAGGTGTGCCCTATTCTTGTCTTGGAGGGTGTCTGCTGGCTGCTGGATGGCAGGGATGGAAGCAAATCCTCATGTATGGAGATTTTTTGTCCCCCTGAGTACTGCAGCTTTTGCAGGTTTCCCCTCCCAGCCCCACAGACTGTGCTGCTAGAGCAAAAGCCCTGGAGAAAGCCGCTGTCCTCTCTGGTGTCCCCGGTGCCCACCCTGTGGCCTTTGCTGATGGGCTGGGGTGTTTCAAGCCCCTTGTTGCAATCCCAGCCAGGCGGGCAGGGAGCTCAGCACCTCCTCGTGTCCAGGGATGGAACTGCCCTTGGTGTGCTCTTGCCTGGGCTGCCTCAAAGCTTTACCCCCTGGGTAGGCTCTGCATTGCTCCCAACCCAAACTGAGCCCCTATGGGGATGGGGGATGTTTGCTTCCCCAAGGAGCAGAGAGCAAACCTTTCTCTATCACCATCCACTTCATGCCCCTGGGAGCACCAGCGCTGTGTGATCCCCATGCCTTCGTCTTCCAAGTCACCCTGGGGGGCATAGTGAGGGGTCTGGGCAGTGAGACCACCAGGGCCCTTTGGAAATGACTTGAGGCACAAGAAGAAAAAGTTAAAAAGTAGGCACGAACTCCAGGGCCTGAATGTGCAAAAACGCATGTCTGCACTTTTTCTTGTCACACCTGTCCCTCGCCCCCAAACCCCAGCACCTGAAAGCCAGGGTCCTAGTAACACCTACCGGGGTGTTTGCTTGGAGCAGGGGGCCAGGGAGAGGGGAGAGCCCCGGGGTTTGTTTTGCACAGCACAGAGGCTGAGACGCTGTGCTGGAAACACGCTTCCCAATGTGCTCCCTGCATCCGTGGCTCCGACTGGGCTATTTTTTCCCAACTCTGCTTTATTGTTTCTGCAATTTTGGTTTTCTAAAAAAAAAAAAAAAAGAAAATCTCTCTCTTTTTCTTTTTTTCTTTCCACAAGGAAAAAAACAACAAAAAAAACCCACCCGCTCCATGTATTTTTAGCAGCCAATTGAAACGTCTCGGAGATGGAGGAGGGAAAAAAAAAAAGGTGGCGTGGCGTGTAATAAAGACAGACAGAGTAACCTTTGAGGCTGCCAGAGTGAGCCGCTCGCACACACGTGCGTGCCATGCCCAGTTTGGATTCCAGCGCTCTGGGGACACGCTCACCGGCCAGGCTCTGACTGATGCAATGGTTGCTGCCCGCGGCCTCCGTGTTCCCTGCGTCCTGCTGCTGATCCCAGGTACCACTTTTTGGGCTCTTTTGGGTTATGAAAGGGGAGGACTTTTCAGCTCAGCCCAGCCCACCCAAAGCTGGACCATCCTCAAAGGTGCCATGGGGCCCGATGGGACTCAGAGGAGCTGGATGCACCGCTCGCTGCCCTTTGGGGTGCACAAGGCATTAACCCTTGGTCTTGGATAGGAGAATTTAATTGCTTCCCACCCCATAGGGATTTTGGTGTCACATCTGCAAAGGATTTGTGGTTTGAGGGGTTAAGATAAGAAGGCGTTTAAATGCAGCTCTGGCTTTTCCCCGGGCTAAATAGGCAGCCAGGAGGGAAGGATCAGCTGGGGTTGTTTCAAGGCTGGCAGTGGAGAGCGTCTGGGTCACTGATGGCTCTCTAAGCCCCATACCTCCAGAGAGCGGTTCTGGGTAAACTCTGGATGTGTCTGATGCCAGTCATGGCTGAGGGCAGCTATGAAAGAAGCAGCTGCAGGCCTGGAGAGAACTTATGGGAAGTGTTTGTACAGCGCCTTGCACAGTGTGGACACAATAGCATGGGGAGCAGCACCCTCCCTGGGGCCCTGGGGTGCACAACCACCTGTGCTCCACGCCGGTGCCAGTCTGGGTTTTGAAGGTGGATGTGGCCAGCGGGTCCCTGTGGGCAGCTTGTGACGCAGAACCCGAGGGTTTCATGGCTGGATTAGTCTGATCAGGGGGTGGGCAGTTGCCTTGGCAACGGGTGGGAAATGGGTTCACTGGGTGCAAGGAGCTGTCCCGTTCTGCCCCATTTCCTCTGTATCACGGTCAAGGCAGTGTGACCTGGTGGGTACAACCAGGGCAGGGTCCAGCCCTGGCTCAGGGTCTAGGGGCTGTTCTCCCAGCACTGTGTACCCAGAGCCATGCCAGTCCCACCTCCCCCTTCCAGGAGCTCAGACCCCAGCAGGATGGGTCCCGGCTCTTGCAACCAGTAACCAGCAGCGAGCCCTTGGCAGCAAGTGGTTTTGCAGCTCCAAAGGGCACTGTTGCTCATAACCGGGCCAGGAAAGGCCTCCGTTAGCAGTAGGTGCAGATTAACAGAGCCAGGCCAGGCACTGCGAAGGCTGGATGCAGCGAGAGCTGATCCATGTGTCCAGTCCCCTGGCTTTCAGGACAGACCCAGCGGCAAGGAAAAGCCCAGAGTCCAAAGCACAAGCAGCCGGCTCAGGTGGCCCCTGCCCTCCCCTCCATCAACCTCAAGGCCACATCAACCCCTGGCTCTTCCAAATGTGGAAACTGAGGCACGGAGCTGCAAGTGACTTGGGGGCTGACAGGACGCCTCATGAAAGCTGGCCTGGAAGCAGGTTTCTGAGCCCACAAACATCTTTCGGGGTCCAGCACCTCTTGCCTTGTTCCCTACTTGGGAGGAGACAGAGGTCTTTGGATGTGCCGGGGGAGACCCGTGGCAGCTGGGACTGACATGGGGCAGACCTGAGATTTGAACCTGGGTCTCCTCCACTGCTGAACTGCTGCCTCGTATAACTCTGTGCCTCAGTTTCCCCTGCCTCATGCCTGCCAGATGCAGCCTGGCTCCCAAAAAGGGAGGACAGCTCCCAGGTCTGTGCATTGGCTCCCCAGAGCTGGTGCATGGCAGTGGTCGATGGCACAGGGGACCCACAGAGGATGAGCAGTTCGGACCCACTGGGGTGGTTTCTGCAGGGCTGGGCAGGCCACAGCAGCCACCCACGGGCCACGTCCCAGCCCCCTCCCCCTGCCACCAAGCACAGTGCTGAGTCTCGTGAGGCTCTTCCCCCGCAGCCCTGCGTTTGTCATTACCCCAGCACTGCTCATTTATGCAGATGCTGTCTCCCTGGCTCTGCTCACACCCCGCCCCAGTGACGGCAAGACCCAAGCAGGATCCAAGTGTGCAGCCTGCCCTAATCCCCAGCAGCGGGGGTGTCTTTTAGCGGCTGGGCCAGGGGTACGGGGCTGGAGGCTGAATTCTTGCCTCCTCTCTACATATTTGCCCCAAGTTGGCCTTTTTCATCGGCAGCCAGGCTGCATCTCAGGGGATAGGGCAGGGGAAGCTGAGGCACAGCATTACATGAATTATCAGTCCAGCTACACAGAACCCAGGCGTCCCAGGCATATCCGCTGGATCCTCTTCTCCTCCTCGGCTGTGAGCAGAGCCCAGAAGCTCTTGTCCTTCTGGTGTCTACAGCTGCTGCTCTTCAAGCGCACAGGGGGGGATCCCCAGCATGACACCTCTGTCTGGGGGTTGGACTAGATGACCTCCTGAGGTCCCTTCCAACCCTAATTTTCTATGATTTTCTATGATCTCAGGGATGACTGGCTTGCTTGTAAAGGAGCTTGTAAAGTGGGCAGCCAGGAGGGATCAGAGCACAAAGTGGCCAAGCTGCTGCAAAAATACCCCCTTCCCCTTCAACACAGCGTGTCTGCCAGAGCACAGGGGGTGGCAAAGGGTCTCTCTGTCCCTATGAGAGACAAGGCAGGGGGTCAGCCGGGCACCGCTCGTGTTGTGGGTTGATAACCCGGCGCCGCGTCGGCTGTTGCTGTTCCCGGGGATGCGGCCTCACTAGGTTATTGGGCGCTTGTACACATGCCGGGGGTTTAGTTCTCCCTAAATTGAAACAGTGGATTTTTAATTGGCAGGTGGAAAGCAGCTGTGGCTCTTGCCATTGGGCACTGAGTTGGATTGGAAGAGTTTGGGGGTTGTTTGGCCTGGGGGGGCGGTGAAAACGAAGTTTTATTCATGAGTGATTCTTTTCGGGGGGCCGTTCGGCCAGCTCGGTTTGTCTCCGCAGGGCAGGCCAGTTTCTCCCTGCCCGGCCCTAGCTGGAGGTGGCTGAAATCTGCATACATCTGGACCCTCTTTCGCCCCCTTCATGATGCCCTCCCTGCTCCAGCCCCGGGGGTATGGAAGCCAGGAGCTGTGGTGTCTGGAGAAAGCCCAAGGGGGAAGCCCCCCAACCCTTGTTGGAGGCACCAGGGAGGCTCTTTCCCGCTTGGAGCCCGCCGTTCCCTGCCTGAGTGGCCAGCTCATGATTTTAGGAAATTCCCTGCCATTTCTAAGGGGCGAGCTAAAATGCGAGTCTTTTCCTCCTCCCCCAAAGCTCCAGCTCCCAGAGTCACGGGATTTGAGTGGAACCTGGTTGGCCTTTTTCTTTTTTTGAGGAAAAGCAAGTTTCCAGCTCTCGTGGCTGCAAAGTCAGCCCCACGTGCAGCCCAGGCAGGCAGGAGGGGCGAGCCGGACCGGGGCATTCAGAAGCCGTGAGTCAGGCTTTGAACTTGGGGCGCGGCTTAGGAAGTTTGGGATTTTTTGTGCTCGTTGCATGTCTTTGGGTTTCTGAGAACTGAGTCCCACTTTGGGACCTTTGCAGTGATTCCCAAATGACTGAGAAGTCCCTGATATAATGTGATAAAAATCCCCAGGCTTGGTAGCGTTGCCCACTAATACTATACAGATTAAATGTAGCACGTTCAAAATAAACCCGACATCAGTCTCCGGTGAGGGAAGAGTGAGTGGTGACTGGAGCATGGAAGGGGAAGGGTAGGCTAGTGGGCTGGGCAACAGCCTCATATTTGAAAGCCCTGGGTTTATTTTTTCATTCTGCCACAGGCTCCCTGTGTGACCTTGGCAAATCACTTGAGTCTCTCTGTGCCTCCGTTTTATCTGTGAAATGGGTATAACAACACTACCTGGCCCCACAGTTGTGGGGGGATATGAAGGTAGATATATTAAAAACTGTCTAGATATTATGGTGCTGTGGTACCTTGGCGGGTCAGCAGTGGTGAAAGGTAGTACGTCTGGCACCCAGAATTTCTGTTCTGGGTGAATCTCCAGCGTCCTGACTGTCTTTTTTGAATCTGAAGCAGGACTAAAGGCCTTAAATCTCCCGCTGAAACAAAACTCACCCTCTGCCAAAAAAATAAATCTGATTTGAGGCAGCCAAAATAGTCTGAAACTACTTTCTCTTTACTTTCGCAGTGTATAAGTATCAAGCCTCTGTGGATTCTGCAGCCGGTAGCTCTAATGACATTCAAAACTCGCCCCCACAAAAAAAAAATCACGCAACTGAAATACTTGAAACTTTCTTTCTCTTTGCTTTTTCAGTGTATAAATATCAAACCTCTTTGGACTCTGCGGCCGGTAGCTATAATGTCCTTCCTGTTTGTCACACCACCTTCAAACAAAAATATTTCCACTCTTCATTTGGGGTGGGGGGGGAACCATTGCTCAATCAACACATTCAAGCCATGTGTTATGATTTGGGATTTTTTTTTCTTCTTTTTTGAATGGAAAACGTTCCCATCGAAAACTTCTCGGCCAGTCCTGACTTCAAAGCTTTGGAGCAGAGTTTGAGCATCTTGAGCCTCAGTTGAAGCCCGTGGGGTGAGGCTGGGTTTTTCAGGCTGTTTGGGTTTGGGAAGGAGCCATTCTCAGGCTTGTCTGGCTTGTGTAGCCCTTTCCCAGTCGTGGCTGGGCCCCACTGTGGTACCCTGCTGCAGCTCATTCAAAAAGAGCCCTTTATGTGCCTTCAACCACAGGGCAACCTCTCCAGCAACCTCAGTGCCGGAGCCGGTCCTCAGCGTTTCCCTTCTTTTCCCGCGCTCTCATTTCTTCTTCTGGCCCAGTCCCCCGCGCACCCCAGCTGGGAGACGCGGGCGTCTGCGCTCCCGGCCGACTGCTCCGGCTAGAAAGCAGTGCAAATTAAAATGGAGCAGGAGGCACTCGGAGTATGTGCGAGCAAGCTCCACGCTGGACCTCAGGGGCTGCGTTTTCTAGCTACACCCAGGGTAATTGCTAGGCTGTTTTCTTCCTGAGGTTTGCTGCAAATCTGGGCCACGGCTCGCTCTCCAGACAGAAGAGTTACTGTGCACGGGGCATGGCCTCCACCCTTTCCTTACACATCCTTAGCACCGCCGGAAGCGCGCTAGCTCCTGGCCGCGCTGCCAAGCCGGCCCTGGTCCCCGGGAGCCGGCTATGATCTCAGCTTGGAAGCTGTGTGCACGGGGCCATTGCCGCCAGGGTTTGTGCAGCCCTGACGTCCAGGCCTGAAATGCCTTGGATGGTTATAGATGCCCCGGCAGTCGAAGGGCAGCTCTGCAGGGGAAAGGAGTGTGAATGAGCTGCCCCCTCCCCGGAGAGGTAGCTTCCATGAAGGGCTAACCCAGTTTGCAAACTCCCTGCCCCTGGAAGACCAAGCTCCCAGCCACATCAGCTAATGCAATCCATGGGGTGAGAGCAAGCAAAGTTTCCTGCAGCCGGCCGGGGGGAACATGGCTGAGAGGGCTCCAACCTGCCCACGTCTTGGCTGTCTTGGCTGCCTGAGCCATGGGTAACCTGAAACAGTCCAGACAAGGAGACGGGGACCCAGAGCTTGGGACAGCAGAGAGCAGCCAGAGGCCCAGAGCCTAGGCAGGAGCTGGAGACCCCTCCGCTAAGCCGGAGTCTGGGTTTGTTTGTAAGGATGCAGGTGTTGACCCAGCCCTTTCCCCTCTCGATGCCCCATTGACCCATTATTGTCTCATTCATAAGCCATTGGGGCGGGGACCATTTCGTTAGAGCCTCCTTAATTGCTAGGAAAGCAGGGGGATGTTTTGAAGACGTGTTAAACCCTCATGCGGATGGCAGGGCTGAACACATCAGAAGCTGGAACCACAGCAAAAACCCACATCAACTAACCACCCTTTCTTCCCATGGGCATGGGCCCTGGGTACCCCGGCAATGCTTAGCTGCTCTGGCAGCAGCGATGTTAATTTGCCTTATTTGCATGCCATCCCCCATCCCCCAAGTGCAGGAGTTCAGAGCCCTTGAAAAAAACGTTTCTCCAACTTTTTGAAGCATCCTGACATTGCGGGGTCTGCGCGTGTTTGGGTGAATGCCTTGGCTACCAGTTAAATCCCTCTGCTACCGTGTGTCAATAATTGCTCCCAGACTAGATCATGGAGGTCTTCATGGGAGGAGGCTGGTTTGGGTGAGCTGGTTCTGTTTGGTTTCCATATCTGCTACTGCCCAGCTGGGTGCCCTCAGGCAGGTCACTTCTTGTTTCCTTGCCTCAGTTTCCCCATCTAAGAGAGGGGGAGGACGACGATCCTCCACTGCCTTGCTATGAACTTTGAGAGGGATGAGTGTTGGCACTCAAAGCGGCACTCGCTACAACAAAGGAGGGCCTTCACCTTTCAGCGCTCCTGTTTCAGGCTCTCGGCAAACTCCGGCAGAGATGCCTGCCCCCGTCCCAGCTGCGTTGTATTGTTTCCTTCAGACCTGTCACACGTGGAGGCTCAGCTTCCGGACAGTAATGAGACGTGTCTGCCTTCTCCTTTCTCAGGGCCCACCCCCTGGGTTGGTGTAACGCTGTGCTCCCTCTCTCCCTCCAGGGCTATGCGTGTCCTTCAACATGGACGTGAAGAGACCCCAGATCTTCCACGGCCCGTCGGAGGCTCAGTTTGGCTACAAAGTCCTGCAGCACGAAGCCGGAGGGCAGAAATGGTGAGTGCTGGGAGATTTATACCCACTGCTGCCATTTTGACAGTGGTAGGCTGCTCACATGAGACATCAGATTCAGCGGAGCAGGGTGAACAGAGGTTAGGAACAGATGTTGCATTTGTCCTGGGATAAATTGTGCCTTGTTTGTCCTGGGACCGACATATCCTGGGAGTGGCCTGTACACACATCACCCTTCTAATTGGGGTTTAGCAAATGGCTGAAAGCACTGCCGCTTTTCTGCCATTAATTCAGTGGTGCAATCCCGGGATAACTGCACAGATCCACCTGGGATAACTGTACAGACACACTTTGTAGTATCGCAGGATATGCTGTTCCTACCTTTTACCTGGGAAGCTTTTTAAGGATTTATCCGGGGCAACAGGTGTGGACATCCATACACTTGCACTTTGTCCTTGGATAAAATGGTTTGCAGCCAGAGGAGAGTGAAGGGGGCTGTTTTTTTTTTTTCCCCAGCTGGTTGCTTCCCGGTTCAAATCCACGTGTAAATCCCAGTTCGACTCCACCTGGCCCCCATTCTGCGTTGTTAAGAGACACCTAGGGTGACTTACAGTCCAGGCTCAGCTGCCACTTGAAACAGGCTTGCCCAAGGGGGGCCAGGGAAGCCTTGGGATTGTCTGCCACTGAGACCAGGGTCTTTTTCCGGGGGCTGGAGGGGCAGAGGCAAGGCCAGGCCAAGCTGCTGTCAGTGGTTGCATGGAACAACCTCTCAGTGCTCCAGCCCATCTCCCACCGTGTACAAGCGCCCCCGGCGTCAGGGTCAGTGCAAGGAGGGGATCTAAGCCCAGTGCTGGCCCGAAGCCACGAGCATGTGACCCCTGCACGGTGGCCCTGATGGAAGAGACAGGGATGGACAGACAAGCTGTGCTGCATTCGGCCCCCTCTCCCAGCTTCGCTGGGGAGCGACAGGAGCCCTGCCAGGGTGGGGGAGCAATGGATATGATCAAGGTAGCAAGCAGCTGGCAATGAACAGGACACGGCCCCTGCAAAACTCATCTACTCTCAGCCCTGTGCTGGCACTCGGCTACACCAGACTTTCGTGACCATGGCTCCCTCTGCTTCCTTGGTCACGACCAAACAAACACGTCTCTGGCACCAGCTCCTCCAGCAAAGGCAAGTCCATCTGCACATGTAAGGCAGCACGTAAAGGCACGGCAAGTCTCCCTGGGCTAGAACAGGGTCTCCAAGCCCAGAGCCCTTTACAGGGGGGTTCTCAGGGTGCGGCTTAGAGAAGCAATTTCAAAAATGACTTTTCCTTGCACGAAAACAACAACAACAAAAAGACACATTGGCCCAAAACCTAACAAACTGCGAGCCCAAAGTGCTCAGGTTTTCTGATGAAAGCACTGGAAACCTCTAAGAAAAGGAGACTCATTTGAGACCCCCATTTTAGTTTTAAGGTTAAATATCTATCTTATTTATTCACGTACCACTCTCACCTCTTTCCTACAAATTAGTGGCTGAAAATTGGTGCGTCTTTAATGAAGAAACCAATTCTGAATAGTTTGGCGTAAAAGAAAATCTTTCCTTTTTCCACTTTCATTCTGCTTTCCCCAAACTAGGTGCGTGTCTTATTTGGGGCAGTGTGGTTTGCCAACGAATACGGTGCTTTTCGCCCCTACGTGGTGAACTTTCAGCCATGCTGAATTCCACAGTCGAGGGCACCTGCCCATGTCTTGGGGGGTCTTTAAAGGGATCTGCTCTGTCATTTGACCCTGGTTTATGGGTTTGGGGGGAAGGGGGCGAGGAATGGTAAAAGCACCAGCTTGGAAGAGAGTAAATCAGCCTAGGGCCTATATATGGTTTCTTTTCTCTGTGCCTAACTTATGTCTCCGGTGCTGTAAGGCTGTGCTGTTATTCCCAAAGGAAACTGAGGCACAGAGGGGCTATTGCACCTCTGAGATGGGAGCACTGGGAGCTGGACGGACTTGTCCACGGTCACGCAGGGAATCCGTGGCAGAGGAAATGAACCCAGGTATCTGGAGCCCCCTGCAAGTGCCCTCTCCACACACCATCCTCGATCTCTGTGGGCGCTTGTGCATGTTGTGTGTTGGTTACATGCACGTTATGAAACAGGATGAAAAATCACGGGGGAAATCCGGGGGCTGTTGATCTCCGTTCCAGAGCTGATGCTTGGGGAGCAAGAGACAGAGGCCACTTGTGCTTGCCAGGGACCCAGTGAGCTGCCCTGTCCATCGACGCTGTCTCACGCTTGGGCTGATCCTTGGTGCCAGCGCGCAGAGATCATCCAACACGGCTTCTGTTTCCTTCCTCCATCCTCTCTCACTTTCTCTCATTTCTTTTTCTTCCCACTGAAGGTTTTCTTTGGTTGTTTCGATTCTTCCCAGGGCCTCAGAGGTTCTTTCCTCAGGTCTGCCAGGACCCGTTGTTTTAAATCACTACCATGCTCTACACCTGGCATAGTTACGGCCTGAGATCTTACGGTGGCCAGAGGGATGGCTACAAGGACACACTGAAGGCTGACCCCAAGACACTGACATTAAGAGCTGGGACAACCTGGCTGCTAAACACCTCCAATGGCACCGCAGCTTATGGAAAGGAGACGAATCCCAGCCTACAGCCAGCTCTGCCCTGTGGAAAGACCTGTGACTTCTGCATATGGGTCTGTGGCTCAAGGCTTGGACTCTTAAGACCCATCATAGTTTCATAGTTTCATAGTAGGTAGGGTCAGAAGGGACCTGAGCAGATCATCAAATCCGATGCCCTGCCATGGCAGGAAAGAGCACTGGGGTCAAATGACCCCAGCAAGGTGATTGTCTAGCCTTGTCTTAAAGACCCCCAGGGCAGGAGCCAGCACCACTTCTCTTAGAAGTTGGTTCCAGACCCTAGCCGCCCTGACCGTGAAGTCGCACCTCCTGATGTCTAGCCTGAATCTCCCCTCTGCCAGCTTGTGACCGTTATTCATGGTCACTCCTGGTGGTGCTCGAGGGAACAGGGACTCCCCCAATGCCTGCTGATCCCCCCTGACTAGTCTGTAACAGGCCACGAGCTCCCCCCTCAGCCTTCCCTTGTGGAGGCTGAACAGGTTCAGGTCCTATCACCTCTCCTCGTCGGGCCTGCCCTGCTGCCCCCGGATCAAGTGAGTGGCCTCCTCTGGACCCTCTCCACACTGTCCACATCCCTCCTGAAGTGCGGCGCCCAGAACTGGATGCAGTACTCCAGCTGCGGCCTGACCAGTGCCGCATAGAGGGGGAGGATCACCTCCCTGGACCTGCTCGAGACGCATCTGTGGATGCACGACAAGGTGCGGTTGGCCTTCCTGACTGCCTCCCCACACTGCCGGCCCTGTTCATCTTGGCATCAGTGATGACTCCAAGATCCTTTTCTGCCTGCACAGATGAGAAGGGCGTTCCCCAGCCTGTAGGTATGGTGCTGGTTCTTCCTCCCCAGGTGCAGCACCTTGCACTTGTCAGTGTTGAATCCCATCCTGTTCTCATCTGCCCACCCTTGTAACCTGTCTAGGTCCAATTGCAGCCTATTCCCTCTTCTAGCGTGCCCATGTCCCCCCACATCTTAGTGTCATCCACGAATTTGAACAGGGTGCTATTTACCCCCTCGTCCAAGTCACTGATGAAGATGTTGAACAGTGCGGGCCCGAGGACCGAGCCCTGGGGACCCTACTGCCCACGTCCCTCCAGGTCGAAAATGACCCATCCACCGCCACTCTCTGGGTGCGGCCCTCCAGCCAGTTGGCGACCCATTTGACTGTGTGGGTGTTGACACCACAGCCCCCCAGTTTCTTAATGAGAACGAGGTGAGAGACAGTGTCGAAGGCCTTCCAGAAGCCCAGGAGGACTATGTCCACTGCTACCCCTGCATCTAGTGATTTGGTGACCTGGTCGTAGAAGGCCACCAGGTTGGTCTAACAAGGACCTGCCACTAATGAACCCGTGTTAGTTGCCCCTGAGCATGATCTCCCCGCTGGCCCCTTCAGTTACTGCACAGTAAATACGCACATGTAGACACACCCAATGAGTGCCACTAAAGGGCTCACCAGCCATTTAAAGGAGCGCTACCCAATTTCTACCCCCCGCAACGTCCTGCTCTGGGAGGAAGTTTGTGTAGTGGCTAAAGTTGGAGTGGGACAGTGTCTCTTGTTGGGCCAGCGGCTTGTTGTATGACTGTGGGCAGGGTGCTTCACTCCCCTTCCGGGCCTCAGTTTCCCCCAGCTGTAAACTGGAGCTTGCGCTCTTCCACCACTCGGTAAATGCTGTGGGATGTAGTGTGGGTCCTGCCTGGTGAGAGCCGAAGATGATGAATGAAGAACATGAACCGTTCCAGCCTAGATCACCAGTGATTCTCCTGCCTTGCTGCAAACAGATGCTTGAAGAGGCAACAAATCCACTTGCTGGGAGCCAGTTATGGACTGACAGGCGCTGGGGGCAGCTTGTGCCTTTAAAACCCTGTCCAGGCACCTGCTGGGTTTTGTCCCAACTATCCATGTGCTCTTTCCCTGAAGGGGGCAGCCCCTCCGGTGTCCTGTTCCCCCCCGGGGGGGGATGAGTCCTGCTGATGCTGGACAAATCTCCATCCACTCTGGTGCTGGGCTGACGTCCCCTGTTCTTCCCTCCACAGGCTGCTGGTGGGGGCACCGTGGGAGGGCACAGCCGACGACAGGCGAGGGGATGTCTACAAGTGCGCGGTGGGATCCAGGAACCGCTCCTGCAGCCAGGTCCACTTAGGTAACAAGGTCTGAAAAACCCTGGGGCACTTGGGCAATACATCTCCTGCCCAAGGGCTTTGGAGGCATTGTGATTCCTCAGTCCACTGGCCTGTTCACAACCCCCAGCACTAAGTCTACCACCTCAGAGGTGAAAAATCTCCATTGGCATTTGCTTTCAGAAAGGAGGTGGCTGCTGCCAAGGTGCAGAAGGGATTGAGGGGCCTAGCTCCATGCAGGGAGGGCAAGGGGCTCTAATTCCCTTGGGCAGCCTCTCACACTGTTTCTTCTCTCCCTCCATCACCCTTGGGACCTTGCCGCAGGTGACACTGCCCTCCGCAACGTCTCCAAGCAGATCAAGAACATGCACTT
Source organism: Crocodylus siamensis (assembly GCF_052110815.1). Lineage (NCBI taxonomy): Eukaryota > Metazoa > Chordata > Crocodylia > Crocodylidae > Crocodylus > Crocodylus siamensis. Next base: position 14,013,361 of record NC_143400.1, on the reverse strand, counting down.
TGGGATGACGCTCGTGGACAACAAGGGCGAAGGGTTTGTGGTAAGCAGAGGTCTTCCCCATGGGCTGGAAAAACCCACCGCTGGCATTTCTGTGCCTGGAAAGCCATTTGTCTTTACTCCCCAGCCCTGCAAAGGGTGTTGAGGCAGAGACAAGGGGCCTATTGTACCAGATACCATACACGAGGCAGCTGTTCCCCACGAGTTACATGTACAGCGCCTAGCACCGTGATACCAGAGTGTCCCCTGGGGGTGCATGTCAGCACATAGGTCAGCGTGGGAGATGGCTCTGGGGAGCAGGCTGGGATGGTGCCCTGCCTCAGGGCTCCTTGAGCTTGAATGGGACAGCTCGCACCTCTCCCAGCTGCTGTTTGAGGCTCTCGGCAAACTCACCCTGCTCTCCGCTTGCTGCCTTGGGGCTTCCTGCCATAAATGCTGAGGCTAAGCCATGCTCCTGAGCCAGGGAGGTTTTGAAGCTGGGGTGCCCCTTTTGCAGCAGTGGTTTACCCAGCTCTGCCCTCTCTGGGAAGGCTGGGAGGGGAGGAATTGTTTGGCTGCAGGGTAGCTGGAAGAAAGACCCATGCATCAGCTGTATCGGATCGTCCCCTCCCAGTCCCTCTGTCCCTCTCCCCTGAGCACAGGGTCCCTGGTGCTGCCTCCCCATGAAGGCTGCTTTTGTGCCCATAACCTTTTCAATATTCGGTGTCCGGATGTTTTTCCCCTTCGCTTGCTGCTTTCCAGGGTTATCCCAGGGGAAGCAGGCCAGGCAAGGGGCTGGCTAGCCTAGGGGAGTGGGGCACAACACCTGTCGTTCCTATTTCCATTCCTAAAACCAGGCCAGAAATGGCCTCAGACACCCGTTCGGTGGGTTCTGGGTGTCCCTGTGCTGCGGTCACAGCAGTATTGTGGCAGGACTGGTTAATCTGGGCTGGGCTCCCAGCAGTGCCAGCTGGCCCCTGCTACTCAGAGCATGTTTTTGCCCATTTCCCACTGCAGTAGGTGTCTCCGGGACAGAGCTGGGGGTGCTAATCCTGACCCCCCACCTTGACATGAGGCTAAGGATGGAGTATGGGGCTGACTCCCTGTCCCTTTCTGACATGGGGGTGGCTCCATGTGGCTGTTGCATCTGTCTGCATTTCCTCAGTGTGACCCCCTACAAGGCTGGGGAAGGGCATCTGCACCTCTTGGGCTCTTGTGGCAAGTCTCCCAACCCCAGAAGTATTGCTGCAGTGGGGAAAGTTTGAAGCTTTACAGGATGGGGAGAGGGGGGGTGGGGGGCAAAGATGTGGAGACTGGAAGGGCCAGAAGGGCTGACGGGGAGATTAGACAGCGGAGATGATGTGGAGCTGGATTTTCCACCCTGGAGCTGCAATTAGCTGCCTCTTGACGACCAGGTCCCTTGGGGCACTGCCGGCTGGTGCCGGGTGGGGGGACGACAAGTCCCTGTCCCCAGTCTGTGCCCTTGCAGGAGGACGAATATAGCTCGGTCTGGCTGGGCGTTCCCGGAGCTGAGGCTGACACCCTGCATTTTTGTGGTTGCCTCGGGTTTGCTCAGTGCAGCGCCTGCCAGGAGCAGATGCAGCCCTGAGTGCAGGCAGGGCTGGGGGCAGCAGGGCTGGGTGGGGTGTCTGTGGAGCTGAAGCACTCGGTTGGGTGGAGATGGAGCCCAGCAAAAACATGCAGGCCTAGGCAGAGTCCCCCAGAACAGCCAGTCACCCCCTCCCCCAGGTCTCCCTGGGAACGGGGTCTCAGCTCTCATGCAGTGCCCCCCTTTGCAAGGCTACGGGCTGGAGAGGTCCTGGGCAGGCAGCGGGTGCATAGCCAGGGTTAACACGCATCTCCCTTGCCCACAGGCCTGTGCCCCGCTCTGGTCCCAGGAGTGTGGCACCTCCATGTTCAGCACGGGCATTTGCACCAAAGTGGACAGCGACTTCCGCCCGACCGAGACCATTGCTCCCACGGCTCAAAGTAAGTGGGAGCCACCTGCCTGGGTGCATGGGGGTGGGGGAAGAGCCCAGCACAGCTGGAGATCTCCACGCCTGGCTTGGACCCCTGGTCTGTGAGCCGTGCATGGCTCTGCTCTCCCTGCACCAGGATGGTCCAGGTGAGCTGGGACAGTGCAAGACATCCAGGCTGAATGCAGTGTCCTGGAGAGACAACCGGCCTGAGATCCTGTTCCCAGAATGCTTTGCTTCTGACACCCATGCCATGCAACCAGCTGCAAAGCACAACCTGGTTTTTAGCAGCTTGTTGCACGGGAGAGAGGCATTTCAAAGCACCCTTAGCTCTGCCCCGTTTCCTCTCTCGCTGCCCTCAGACACAGGATGGGACCCAGGAGTCCTGCTGCTTTTAACAGGAAGGCACTGACCCGTCTCCCCCAAGCCCCTGCTCCCATCCCTCTACTGCAGCTGCTTTCAGGTCAAGTGCAAGGAAACCCTGAAGCCAAAACAGCCTGTTTTGTTTCTGGCTTTTTTTGCCTCTTTTTTTTTAATTTCAATGTGGGCAATTTTTGGAATGAAAAATCTGAATGTTCATCCTTTTCCAAATATTTTTCCCTTTATTTTTTCAGCTGAAACTATGTGCTGAATTCCACCCATGGTAGCAGCACTTTTCTACCCACCCCGACTGTGATTTTGTCCTGGAAAAATAATATTTATTTGGTAGAGGTGTGGGGAATAAACCCCCAGCTCTCACACTGACCCGTTCGTGTATGTGTGTGGACGTGTGTGTGTGTTTCCAGGGTGCTCCACCTACATGGACATTGTGATTGTCCTGGATGGTTCCAACAGCATCTACCCATGGTACGAGGTCCAGAATTTCCTCAGTAACATCCTCAGCAAATTCTTCATCGACCCAGAGCAAATCCAGGTGAACACGTGGGTACTGTGGTCCTCAATATCAATCTGGGGTGGATCGCAGGGAAACTGCTCTGGTGTGAATTAAGATCACTAAGCAGAAATGGCAGGGCATAGGCAGATGTAATCACAGTCTGGATTCAGAAGTTACCAGCTGTGCCCACTCTATCCCGGATTAAGCTAAAGCTAATGTATGGTCATTTAGCAGCTATTTGGGCACTTGTACACGTGACGAAATTCTGGTTTAAACCAGCTTGCAATCCAGTTCAATTTAGCTTCCCTTCTTGTGCGATAGGAGTGGACCCATGAAACAGTTGCACCAGATCAGTGGGCAGACATTTGCAAACACCAGGTCTCATCCTCTTCTCTCAAACATGGGGCAGGGCTTTGAGCACCTGGAGATACCACAGGCGCTGGACAGACATACACATGCTCCAGTGAGTTTTGTACGGCAGTATAAATTACACAGTGAACAGGGAGGGACAGATGTGCAGCTATTCCGGGGTAACTCCCCCAGTAGGTAGCTGCAACAGACTCACCATTAGGTAGGGGAGCAGGTAAGATGCCTTCAGCAGACGGTTACCCTGGTATGGGTATGGACAGATGATGCCTAAACTGGTATAACTGGTATAACAGTGTCATCTCACCCCTGATTCTTCCCATCACACCTCTTCACCAGGTTGAGTGACCCCAGGTCCAGGGATTTGTGTCACTTATTTGCAGCTTTTTTATGCCAGTGTCATGCTGGTTATACTGGTACAAGTGTGTCCTGGCCTGGGGTCCTTGACTGGATCTGAATAGGGGGGAAAGGAGCTGAGTGAGCACTGCTGCCAGTATGTCCATGGTCCCGGAGGGGTCTGGTCTAGATGGGACATGGGGAGGGCAAGGGGACAAGGCCAGAGAGGTTGTGAATGGCCTCAGCCCCCACAAGGGGATGAAAGGAAATGGGCTTCCCGAAGAAATGCCCGTGGCCACCCCCTGCTCCCCACATCCTCCGGATGAGTCAGCAGGAAGCAGCGACTGGGATCTGCTGACTCGCCAAGGCAGCAGCTGAGTCAGGGCTGCACCCCCGCCACGGCGGGGGCCCGATCCTGAGGGCAGGGCCCGCTGCCTCGGATGCGCTCAGCCCCTTCTGGGGGGTGTCGGGCCTTTGTCCCGCTGAGGGCTGCTGCCTGGGGGAAGGGGCAAGTGCCCGGGCTCTGGGGGTGTCTTGCCAGCCAGTTCCCAGAATCCTTTGCTCTCCCCCCACTATGGCTTTGGGCCGCCCCGCATTTGCCCTGGTTGGCGCCTTCCCAAAATGCCCCGCATCTCGCTGTCACAGCACCCTTCCCCGCCAGCAGTGTTGCTGTTAGCCATGTCCTGTAACGCCTTGCACCTGGCATTGCCCTGACGCAAAGGAGCGCGACCCGCCACTTGCCCAGAGCCGGCGTCAGCACGTCGAAAAATCCCATGGAAAACAGGAAACCTGACGCCAGCTGGGGAGGGGAGGGAGCCTGGCCCCCGGGGTGGGCTGGGCGCTGAATCAGCAAATCCTCCGCCAAGGCCAGGAGTGAGGCCGCAGGGGGGTCACCTGAGCCAAACACCCCCTACCCCTCTGACCCGACATCTCCAGCGAGCTCTCTGCCCATGGCTGCCCCATCCCGGTGACCCCGCGCAAGACATGGTGCTCCTGTGTGAGCACCTGAGGGCTCTCAAGGGCTTTCTGGAGTCTGGTTGCCCTGGGCTAGCAAACGGGCCATTAGATCTTGCAGTGGGCTATACAGAGGCTGAAATGGCCACTGATTGATAGCTGCATCTTGACTGAACATGGGGAAAGAGAGCTAGGGGCTCTCCCCCTTGCCCATGAGTATCTATGCTAGCATCGCTGGACTGGTGGTCAAATACCTGACGGACCAGCCCTGGGCGGAAGTTGAATGTAGTGATTAGGGTGGGCATCACAGAGGACATTCTGGTTTTCTGCTACTCTGTCCCCTGTCCTCTATTCCTACAAAACCCGACGTCTTTATGTCCTCTATTTTTCTCTTCTTGAAGAGAAGACATAAAGGCGTCGGGTTTCATATCAATAGAGGACAACCGGACTGCCCTCTATAATGGCCACCCTAGTAACAATTGCTTATTGAACCCAGTGATCATTGCAGATACAGGGGAGGATTTGACCAGCGAGGGGTGTGAATCACAGGAACATGCTGGGGATTTTCCAGCTCTTTGAGCTCTGATCTCGAGGCTGTCCGTGTGCTGCCCCCATGCAGGGTGGACCCAGCTGAATCAGCCTTTTCCAGGGGCAGAACTGTTCCACCAGCCAGCTTTTGCCTTTTCCCCTTTGCAAATCGGGCAAGGGACCTCATTGCTGACTGCCTCAAAGCTATGAAATGTGCAAAACAAAACCTCGAGGCAAGGAAACTGAGGCACAAGCCGAGCTCAAGCTGCTTGCCCTAGAGCTGGGAATTGAACCCCAGCCTCTGAGCACCCCGATCTCATCCCTCCAGCCCTCTCCAAGGCCGGACTTTGGAGGGAGAAGACGTTAACCCCACGAGGGGTTGTTGTGTTGCAGGTCGGGGTGCTTCAATATGGGGAGAAAGCGGTCCACGAATGGAGCCTGCGTGACTACCAGACGGCGGAGGAGGTGGTGGAGGCCGCGAAGAACATCAGCCGGCAGGAGGGCAGGGAGACGCGTACGGCGTTTGCTATACACACGGCCTGGTGTGTGCGGGGTTGGCGGTGCCGGAGGGGATATCCTTCTCACAGAAGGGCCCAGGGATAGCACCGACGGCCCGTGAGGAGCTGAGAAAGCATTAGGGTGCTTGGGTCCCAGTGCAGAAATGCAGCCAGCTCTGGGGTGGGAGAATGACCGTTAATAACACCACCGGCAGGGTGTGGAAGAGAAAATGCAGCTGGGGCAGGAGAGGACAGCACTGAGGTTGGGCCCAGCCCAGCAAACCCCACACACCTCGGCCTGCCCTGGGGAGGGTGGTGGAGGCCTACAGAGCTTGCCCAGGGTAAAAGCAACAGCCCAGCTGCCTGCAATGAGCTGTCTGGGGGCTTGAGAGGAAGAGGGGCTGGGAATCCGTGGGCAGAGGTTTCTTGCTTCCGTGAGAAAACATGGTGCAATGTGGTACGAGCACCCAGGGGCATCACAGCAGCAAGCGGCAGCGCCCTGGTGCGGGGCGTGATGGCAGCCTGGCCTCAGGGAAGGCCATGCAGACACAGGTCCCAGAGGCAGGGGAGACCTCTGCTAGGGCTCTGTGCTGGGAGATGTGGGGGCCGAATCTCTTCCTTGCCACTGACTCCCCATGAGGCCTTGGGCATGTCACTTAGCTTCTCCCCATTCCTTGCCCTGTATAATAGACCCTGCCCTAACACTGATATTGCACTGCTGGAGGCCAGAGAGGGGGTGTCTGGGGTGTGTGGGCAGGGTGCTGGCACTCTGCCACTGATCTCTTCGGGGGTCTTGGGGTGGTCACTTCCAACCCTGTTCAGCGCCACTCTCTGCCACCAGCACGGAGGCCTTCAGCCTGGAGCATGGCGGGCGGGAAGGAGCCACCAAGCTGATGATTGTGGTGACTGATGGTGAGTCCCACGACGGGGACGAGCTGCCGGGGGCCCTGGCTGAGTGCGAGAAGCGCAACATCACGCGCTACGCCATTGCGGTGAGCTGCTGGGACAGTGCCAGCCTCCTGCCCTGGGGCAGCCTGTCTGCTCTGCTCCCTTCCTGCATGTCTTTCCTGCAGGGCTGGGTGTGTAGGGCCCTGAGGATAGAGGAGCCAATGCTTCCCTGGGTGGGCTGCACCTGCTCCCCCGACTTAGTTTGCCCATCTATATAATGGGCACTAGGATATCTCCTTCATGAAGCATCTTATGAGGCCCAGCCCTGCAGAGGAGAGTAGACCCCTTATTCCACCTCTTTGCCCCCTTTCTCCATCCCCTTCTTCTTCCTTCTCGTCCTTTCCTTCCTTCCTTCTCTTCACTGGTTTTTAGTTTTGTCGCCCCTGCCCTAGCCCGTTGCTCAGGTCCCCCAGCCCTCTCAACCCTGGCATGTTCCAGTCCTCTAACTGGTCCCCTGCCAAATATTCATTGTCCGGGGCGGGGAGGGAAAAGGATTTTCCAGCCTGCTCATGAGAGAGGACCCCTGCCCAACCTTCCCCCCACATCACCACCCGCCTTCCCAGGTCCTCGGACACTACATTCGCCGGCAACAGGACCCTGAATCCTTCATTCGTGAGATCAAGTACATTGCCAGCGACCCCGATGAGAAGTATTTCTTCAACGTGACGGATGAGGCAGCCCTGAATGACATCGTGGATGCCCTGGGGGACAGGATCTTCAGCCTGGAAGGTAGCAGGGATGGGCCGTCCAGAAGCAGCCGGTGCTGGGCAGAGCTGGGCTCCTACGGACCCTGGTTCTGACCCTGGGGGTGGCCAAGATACAACCCATGGGCTGGATCCGGCCCATGAGGGTCATGGCATCCAGCTTGCAGGGCTCTCCATGGGTCTGGAAATTTGGCAGTGGGGGAAAGCTGGGATATCTTCTTCATGAAGGTGTTAACACCACCAAGTTTCTGGAGCCTCAGTTCATAGCCGAGCCCACTGCCCTGCTTTGGCCAAGGTTGGACCCCCCAGGTCTCCGCAACCCAAATGGCGCTGATTGAGTTGTGTTCTCTCCCCTCCACCAGGCACTCACGGCGATAATGAGAGCTCCTTTGAACTGGAGATGTCCCAGATTGGCTTCTCCACGCACCTCCTGGAGGTAAGGCCGATGTCCAAGGGTGGCTGTGCTAGGTGCTGTACATACAGGCAATCCTGCTGGACAAACAAAAGGGGAAAGCGAGGCATGGAGAGAGGTGAAATGGCTTGACCAAGGTCATACAGGAAAGCAGTGGCAGAGCATGTCAGGCCTCTCCCTGTGACTGTTCCCATCCACTGGCCCAGACACTAGACCCTGGTGCTGCCCTGCTCCTGCCCCCGTTGTCCTACCCGGCTGTACGGGGAGGTTGCAGAAGTGGAAAGTTCAGCATGTCTCAGCCCCGCTCCCTGCTTTCTTCCACTGAGAAAACAGCACGAGGCCCTGACTGTCTTCAGCTTGAGAAGACAGGGAGGAAACAGGGCCTTGTGGCCTCTCTCCAGGTCTCTGTGACAAGGACAGAAAGCCTGAAATACTTGAAGGAGAGAAGTATTTCACTTTGGGAATTCAGCTTCTGGCTCCCAGGAAGGTCCCTGTGATTCATAACCACGCGGGGACCCAGGGAGCGAAGCTGGGGGCGATAGGAGTCTCCGAACGCAGCCGCCTCTGCTGGCATTCGTGTCTATTAAAAACCAACGAGCAGCAGGGAGCAGGGATTTCGTGGGCAATGACCACTCTCCCTGACTTGCTGCTGCTAATTTCTGCTCCATCGGGGCAGGCTGCAGTGCAGGGGGAGCCAGTCCTGGGCCTCTTCCCTCCTAAAAACCAGCCCGGACAGTGAGTAGAAGCCTCTTTATCCCCTCTCCCAGGCCAGCCAGCCCACGGTATTATCCTGGCTCTTAGAAAAATTGATGCTGTGCCTAAATCGCCAGCTCCTGGAGTCAGGGGATGGTGCGACCATTGACTTAAGGGAGAACAGCCCTTTCCAAAGCTAGAAACCCTTAAACCCAGCCCAAATCTCAGACAGCAACCACAAGGAACTGAAAAAGGGGAACATCTGAACCAAAAGAAATCATCCAATGTGGTTTTTTTACTGCTGGGGGTGGCAGTAGACACAGGCCTCTCTGCTGCTGCTATAGCCCGCCTGGAGGGGAAAGCTCCTTTTCAGGGCTTTCACCTGGTCCTGACACCACAGCAGTGTCTGGGCCATAGCAAGATATTACGGGCGCTTGTACATGTGATGCCATTAACTTGTACACGTGATGGAAATGTCGTTTTGTGTGGCTTAATGGCATACAGTGTAAGACTTCAGTGGGTTTTAAATGACTTCGCATCATTGCAAACTAAACTACCTAGGGATGTAGTTTAGTTTGCAACATTGCAAATTGCAACGATGCCACTGTCAGCTCGCTCCCTGGCTGTGGGAGAGGCAGGCAGAAAAGAAGGATCAGGCTCCTCGCCATAACACGACGAAAAAATTCAAACGGTTTCATTCTCAGGGTTTTATTTGATACCCCACCTTTACAATTAAGGGGCACAGAATAAAACCTTAGGGATTAAATCCCCGTCCTGTGTACAAGCGCCCTATGTCTCTGTTTTGCCCCTGGCTTGGAGCACGGGTGGGTTTTGCTCAGCTCAGGCTGGTGCTTTTAGACTAAAGGATCTGGGTTCAAATGCTGGTGTGGCAGAGCCCAGCCTCACCATCCCATCTGTCCCGGGGCAGGACGGGATCCTGTTTGGCACTGTGGGAGCCTACGACTGGGATGGGGCTGTGCTCAAGGAGAGCCGCCGCGGGCGCATTGTGCCCCCCCGGCAGGCCTTCGCCAAGGAGTTCCCCCTGGAGCTGAAGAACCACGCCGCCTACCTCGGTCAGTGCACCCAAGTCCCCAGGGCAAAGACAAGGGCAAAGAAGGGGAGCATATGCTGGGGAAGGTGGGTGTTGGGTAGGGCGTCGTGGAGGGGCTCTTGGGTTTCCCAAGCCCTGCCACATCTCCGCAGGGGTGTAGGTGCCTTGTCGAAAGGGGATTGCCTTGCAAGGCCAGGCTGACGGGGCTCCCTGGGTGTCTCCCCCCACTCCCACAGGCTACGCCGTGTCCTCAGTGTGGCTGCGAGGCGGCCGGCGGCTGTACGTTGCCGGAGCCCCCCGATTCCAGCACAAGGGGAAGGTGATCCTGTTTGAGATGAGCAACCGGGGCAGCGTGGCCATATCCCAGGCCCTCGTTGGGGAGCAGGTGAGTGCTTGGGAGTACCCCCATGCTCCCTTCGTTCCCCCAACCCCCACAGACACCCTTTCCTGCCCGGCCCCATGGAGCTCTGCTAACACTGGTCCTGCCAACACTGCCGATCCAGGTAGACTGGGTGGCGAGGTGAGGGGGCTTCGGGTCAACCACCCTCAACCCCATGTGTGCTCGCCCCCTCCACAGATCGGCTCGTACTTCGGCAGTGAGGTGTGTCCCGTGGACGTGAATGGGGACAGGGTCACCGACGTCCTGCTGGTGGCCGCCCCCATGTTCCTGGGTGAGCAGAGCAAAGAGACTGGCCGGGTTTATGTCTACAAAGTGGGGCCGGTAGGTTGCCAACCCCCTCCCTCCCTGCCCCCAATGAAGCGGGGTATTCTCCTGGATCGTGGGGGCAATGAGCATGGGGTGGGGAGAAGCCAGGTCCTGGGGTGGCCGCAGACTCCAGCTATACCTGTACACAGCCCTGGGGAGGTAACCCTGTCCTGCCCAGAGCAGAGGATGGGACAGGACGCGATTCTCTTGGGATCTTAAAAAACTCCGGTGGTGAAAGCCTCGTCATCCAGGGCACCAGAATCTCCAGGTCATATGGACCGGGGCAGAGGCTCATGGGTTATCCAGGCCTGCTGCAGGGATGTAACAAGGGAGTGGCGCCGAGCAGGGCCTGAATTGGGTGCCATTTGCCCCAGCTGCTCCTGATGCCCAACGGGACGCTTGAGGCCGAGCGGAAGCCGCAGGACTCGCGCTTCGGCTATGCCCTGGCTGCGCTGCCGGACCTCAACCACGACGGCTTCAATGACGTGGCGGTGGGAGCACCGCTGGAGGACGGGCACCGGGGGGCCGTGTACCTCTACCACGGTGCCCATGGCACTGTCCTCCCGCACTACAAGCAGGTCAGGAGCCGGGGCAGGGTGCGTGGTTGTGTTAACCCCTCCTCGTGTGCCAGCTGTAAGCCCCGCTCAGGTTCAGGGATTATGCTAGGACCTGCCGTAAATAATCAGCTCTGTCTGCACCACACAGGCTGGGCCATGTCTCCGGCCAGGCAGCAGCTGCAAGTCCTGAGCTCACAGCGATTGAGCTGAACCCCCCTCTGTGATCCTCCCCAGTTGGGCAAAGGAGAAACTGAGGCGCAAGAGTGGAGCAGTGACTTGGGGGAAGTCTCAGCCCGCAGTGCTTGATCTAAGCCCTGCTGAGCTCCACTGTCCTCCCCAGTTGGATGAAGGGGAAACTGAGGCAAGGAGCAGGGTGGTGACTGGAGGGGAAAGGGGAGTTGCATGGAGCCAGTAGCAGTGCTGAGCAGCGCCGTGGGGAGCTGACACCCACCCCAGCCAAGTTCACTCAGCAGCCCGGGGGCAGGTGTCCGAGTTCGGGGGTGCTGCCCACACAGGACAGGTGACCGATGACCCCCTCCCCTGGCAGCGCATTGAAGCCTCCTCCTTCCGCCCCGGCCTGAGCTACTTCGGGCGCAGCCTGGATGGGCAGCTGGACCTCGATGGGGGCACCCTTGTGGACCTGGCCGTTGGGGCCCAGGGTGCTGCCGTGGTGCTGAGGTGAGGGGGGCAGGTGCGGGGCCGTGGCCCCGATGCCAGCCTGGCTGTGGGGCTGGATGGGGCCCGGGGATGGGCAACATGCCGTGCCTCAGTTTCCCCAGCAGTGTCCCCTCCAGAGCAGCTCTAATTGTCCAGTCCCGTCGGGCGGGTGCGTGGGGCATCATCCCAGCTCCAACGGGGAGGGAGTCTCCTCATCCACTCCAGTCTGGTACTCCTGGCTTTGCCCCCATGGAGGGTGCCGGGGACTGGCCTGGCACTAGGGGGTAGCGCTGGCTGTCCTGTGCCCCATGGGGACTCAAAGGGTCATTGCAGGTCCCGGCGGATCGTGCAGGTGGCAGTGGCACTGGCCGTGACGCCGCCGTCCATCAGCGTGCTCCACAAGAGCTGCCGGCGCAGCGGCAAGGAGGCCGCCTGCCTCAGCGCTGAGCTCTGCTTCCAGGCCGCGTCGCGGGCACCCGAGAGGGGAGAGAGGCACTTTGGTGAGCACAGCAGGGCCCCGTGCCCCGGCCAGCCCCGGGCACCACCGGGCGCTGACCTCCTCCCCTCTCGGTCCAGGGCTCCGGTACAATGTGACGCTGGACGAGCGGAGGCCGGGCGCCCGTGCCGCCTTCGATGACGCCTCCCAGAAGCGCACGGTGCAGAGGCGGCTCCGGGCGGCCGTGGGGCGCAGGGTCTGCCAGAGTCACCCCTTCCATGTCTTCGTGAGTAGGACCCTGGCCGGAGCTGCCTCCTGCCTTGGAGTCACCTGAGAAGGGAAGGGAAACTGAGGCACAAACAAAGCAGGGCGAGGGCCTTGCCTGGAGCTCCAGTTCTGCTGAATTTGGAGCTACAGCCCTACCCACTGACCCACGCTGCCGGGTCCCGAGGGTCCCCCCCCAGCCTGGATACCACCCACAGCACGTGGGTTCGGCTCCAGCTCCTCCCGTCGTCAGAGGCAGGCGGGGCCTGCACCTGAGGCTGGGGGAGAAGGCGGCACCGTCCTGCCACCCTGCCCCTGGGGAGACTGCCCCCGAGCCCCTCCAGATCAAGGGCCCTTGCCTCAGCTGCCCCGGCCCTTCTTGCCCGCAGGACACGACCGACTACCTGCGCCCCGTCAGCCTCACGGTCAAGTTCGAGCTGCTGGATGCCGAGGGGGGGCCTGTGCTGGATGAGAGCTCGCCCACCACCCTCCACAAGCTGGTGAGTGTCTGGCTGGTGCTGGAGGAGGCAGTTGTGCGGTGGGGGGTGGCAGCGTCTTCTGGAAGCAACATCTCCCTGCCAGCTCAGGGTGAAGGGGGGAGGGATCCAGATGTGCTGCCAGATGTGCTGCTCCTCTAGGGAGCCCAGTGCTGGGGGACGGGCTAACGCAGCCCCATCGCCTGCCCCAGGTGCCTTTCTTCAAGGACTGCGGGGAGGACAACGAGTGCGTCACGGACCTGGTGCTCCAAGCCAGCATGGACATCGCCGGCTCCAGGTGCGCTGGGCGTGGGGGCACGGGGCTCGGGCCCAGCCCTGCGTGGCGACTGCCCCAGTGGAGCTGGGCAACACTGGATGGTGGGAGGCGGAGGGGTTAGAAGCGTGCAAGTGCTACATGGCACACGTGTGTGTGCATGCACATGTGTGTGCACGCATGTGTATGTGTGTAGATGTGTGTGTGCATGCATGCGTGTGTGTGCATTTGCTTACGCATGTGTATGTGTGTGTGTAGGCATGCGCGCGTGCGTGTATGTGTGTACCCCCCCTTCAGAGCTGGGCAAGGCAGGGTGTGGGGAAAGGGGCTGGAAGCTTGCAAGTACTACATAGCTTGTGTGCACAGGTGCACATATACGCACATGTGTGTGCACATGGGTTGTGTGTCTTTTTTTAGAGTTGGGCAGTGCCAGGGGGATGTTGCAAGCACTACACAGCATGTGTTTGGGTGTGTATGTGTGTTTGTGCATGTATATGTGTAAGTTGTGTGTCCTCCCCTTCAGAGCTGGGCAAGGCCAGGAGCAGGGAGGATGGGTTGGAAGGCTGCAAGTAGTACATGGCATGTGTATGTGTGTGCATGGGCACATGGATACATGCATGCGTGTGTGTGGGGGGGGGGGGGGTTGTGTGTACTACCCTCCAGAGATAGGCAGTGCCAGGGGGATGTTGCAAGCACTTGTACAGCGTGCGTGTATGTGTGTGTGTGCATATGTGTGTGCATTTGTGCAAGAGTGTGTATGTTGTGTGCATTTCCCTTTGGAGCTGGGCAGGGCAGGGCAGGACAAGGCAGGGCAGGGACGGGGAAGGAGGTTTGGAAGCCTGCAACTACCATGTGGCATGTGTGCACATATGCATGTGCATGTGTGTGCATATGCACATATATGTATGTGTGCACATGTGTGTGGGGGGGGTTGTGTGTATTCCCTTCCAAGCTGGGCAGTGCCAGGGGGATGTTGCAAGCACTTATACAGCATGTCTGTGTGTGTGTACATGTGTTTGTGCCCATACAAGTGTCCTCCAGCTCAGAGCTGGGGAGCGCCCTGGGGAGCTCTTGCATGTGTGCACGTGTGACACAACCTGGTCCTTTGCCGCCCCCTCGTGCCCACTCCGTGCCTCGTCGTATGTGCAGACCCCTGTGGCCTGAACCCAGCCAGGCAGCTCAGGCCAACTCCAGAGGGTGGCTCAAGGCCCTGGCCTGGGCACAGGGCAGGGGGGATGGGGATGGGGACGGGGCCCCTCCTGGCCGTGCCCTGGAGCTGTCCTGTCCTGGGGGGGCCGCAGGCAGGAGCCGTACGTTGTGCGCAGGGGCCGGCGCAAGGTGCTGGTGGATGCAACGCTGGAGAACAAGCAGGAGAACGCCTACAACGCCAGCCTGGCCCTCGCCTTCTCCACCAACCTCCACTTCTCCAGCCTGGCGCTCAAGGCAGGTCCTCCCCCGGGAGCAGGGAGAGCCAGGGAAAGCCCTGGGCTCTATGGGGCTGTATGGACCTGCCTGCCCAGTCTGGAGCTGGGAGCACTGGTCTGTGTAGTCCTGCATGAGCCCCACATGGTCCTGGGAAGCCCTATGGGGCTGTATGAGGGCCCTGGCCTGCTCCAGAGCTGGATGTGCTGGCCCATATGGTGCTGTATGGGCCCTTCAGCCCATTCTGGCCCTCAGAGCTGGTCCTTTGAAGCCTATATGGCCCCTCAGGCCTAGTGCACTGGTCCATATAGTCCTAGATGGCCCTCCTGGGACCCTACCCCAGCACACCAGGGAGCTTCAGCAGCCTCTCCCTGGGGGGGTAGCAGGGTCATGGCCCCCAGACCCCACCTCCCCTCAGTGGAGGCTGTCAGGGCCCTGACCCCCACCCTGTTCTCCACAGGGGGACGCCCCCCCCAAGGTGGAGTGCATGGCCCCCGCGCCCCACACCCGTGTCTGCGCCGTGAGCTACCCTGTCTTCCGCGCCCATGCCAAGGTGAGTGGCCCACAGCCCTGCTTAGCTAATGCCCCCGGCCTGGTCCAACCCCCCCCAGCATCCTGAGCTCATAAAGGGCCCCAATCCTGTGTGTAGAGGGGGGAGGCAGCTTCCTGAGCCCCCCGATTTTGGCCCCTCTGCACCCCCCACAGAGTGTGGCTACCCTCCCTGCCCCGCAGGCAGCTGTGTTGGGAGGGGGCTGCAGATCCCCCCGCTCAGCGCTGCTGCCCCCAGGTTGCCTTCGTCCTCGAGTTCGAGTTCAGCTGCTCCTCCCTGCTCAGCCGGGCCCAGGTGAAGCTCGTGGCAGGCAGGTAAGTGCTGTGGCACCCCCACACACACACTCTCCTCCCCACCAGAATGACCTGGGGTACCCCCATCCCCGCTCCCCACCCCCCGCAGCAGGGACCTTGGGACACGATGAGTCTGGCCCAGGTATCAAGCCCTGAGCCCCAGTGCTGGGAGACCCAGCTCTGCCACTGATTCCTGGTGGGCCTTGCCTATGTCACGTAACTGCACTGTGCCTCAGCGTCCCCATCTGCAGCAGTGGGCTGGCACCAAAGGGAAGTGGAGACTGGGCCCAGCTGAGGGCAGGGGCTGGGAAGGTGGTAGGGGGCTGCCAGCCTCCCCCTCCCCCGCACAAGAGCCCTGTGCTTTGACCTACTTTTCCCACCAGTGACAGCCTGGAGGTGAACGAGACCCTGCAGGACAACACGGCCGAGCTCTTTGCCCATGTCCGCTACGAGCCCGACCTCTTCCTGTCCAGGTGAGAGCCCAGGGTGGGAGCAGGGGTGGGGTGAAGGGCAGGGCAGGGGTGCAAGGTGCTGGACGCCTCTTTGCACTGGTATAACAAATCCAGTATAAACCAGCTTGCAGCTGGGCAGGGCCTGGGCTTCTCAAGGCAGTGAGGCTGTGGCCCCTAGAAGGCTGTGGCCTCTGTCCCACCCCCCAAACCTGGGGGGGGACTTCCCCTACACCCGCTCTCTCGCCTCCGTCTCCAGCCTGGCTTTGGGCTGGGCGGTGGGGCTGGGCTCTGGGCCGAGGGCTGACGGCTCTGCTCTGCCTGGCAGCGAGGCCGCTCTGACCCGCTACGAGGTGCACTCGGGGAGCCCCTTCCCCAATGGCATTGGGCCCGAGTTCCAGACCACCGTGAAGGTAACCGCCCCGGCCAGGCAGACGCGGACAAGGTGGGGGCTCTCGGGGCCAGGATGCACGGCCCTGCGCACCCAGGCTCAGCCCCAGACGGTGCAGTCAGAGCTCCCCCTCCCTCCTGGAGACTGAGCATCTGCTGGGGCAAGGCGGGAGGGTGGGCAGCTGCCCCTAGCCCCATGCACCGGCCTCGTCCCGCTCTCCTGGCAGGTGCAGAACCTGGGCTGCTACCCTGTCAGCGGCCTGGCCCTCCGCATGGCCCTACCAGCTGCAGGATACCAGAGCCGCCCCTTCCTCTCTGTCACACGCATCCTCGCCAACAACGTGAGTCCACAGGGGACTGCATGCCCCTTCCCTGTGCCCCCAAGTGGGTGCCAGCGCTGGGCTCCCCAGCGCTGACCCACTGCTCCCCGCAGGTGACGTGCAGCCTGGAGAATTTGACGACGGCCACAGCCCCGCTGCACCCTGCCAATCTTGCTCATGAGGACAGGCTGGTGAGTGCCCCCTGTGCCAGGGACCCAGTAGGGACATGGGGTGGGTGTGTGTGTATGCAGCGCAGATATGTATGTATATGTGCGGGCAGCTTGGGGCACTCGGGCATCTCCCCTCCTTGCCCCGCAGAACTGCAGCAACGCGTGGTGCCAGGCTGTGACGTGTGAGCTGGCACCGCTGGAGAAGGGCACCGAGGTCTCTGTGCAGCTGCTGCGCGTGATCCACAACAACTTCTTCCAGCGGGTGAGAGCCCGGCGGCCAGGAAGGGTCCAGGCTCGTAACCCCCATAGCTGCCTTCTGCACAGCTCGGACAGGCTGCAGGGACTGCTCCTAGCCCTGCAGGGATCTAGGGACTAGTCTGCCCTTCTGCACGCGTTTCCCGTGCCCTGGCCTCCGTGGCTGGGCACAGCTTTCTGGGTACGAGCCTCTCCTGCAGTCTGCAGGACAACATGGCCAAGCTCTTTGGCCACGTCCATGAAGTTCACAACACCCTGTGGCAGGGATCAAAGACCCAGCACCCACACCATGTTGATGTAAATCCTTCTCCCCCCTCCCCAGGCCAAGTTCAAGGCTGTGAAAGTTGTCAGCATGTTTGCGCTGGTGGCCGAGGAGAGCAGCGTCCTTGTACTGGATGAATCGGTGCATCGATGGGAGGTAGGAGAGCTGGGGGGGTGGCCCCCAAGTCTGCTGGAGCTGTGCACCGGGGCTGCATTGAACCCTGCCCTGCTGTGGGCCCATGGCTGGCTGGGAAGCAGTGGGTTTTAATGGCCACATCCTGAACCAGCACCATGGTCACGTCCACTCCTTGCCGTGGGTTGATTTACCCCAGAGCCACGTGTCTGCCACACGGATGAGGGGGCTCATTCGAGTCAGCTGCTTTCCAGCGGCTCTGCCCAGAGCATGTGGCCTGTTAGGAGACCTGCCCCCCCCAGCCAGCTGCAGGCCTGATGTGCTGGTGGGGGCAAAGCTGATGCCCCAGTACTGGCCCCTACTACCAAACCACCCACCTACATCTGCATACCAGCCTCAGTGCCTCCCTGTAGCTGTGCACTACTGACCACCACCCTGGTCTCCTTGCAGACGGTCCTGGAGATCATCCAGCCCAAGCGGATCCCCGTCTCCTTGTGGATCCTCATCGGCAGCATTGTGGGGGGGCTCCTGCTCCTGGCGCTGATCATCTTCTGCCTGTGGAAGGTAGGAGGCCGCCGGGCAGGCTCCGAGCCTGGAGGATAGACCCTCAGGCCCTGGGATCTCTCTTCTCCAGCCCAAAAAGAGTCCTGCCCCATTTGCTCTTGTTCAAACTTTCACCCTTAGCTCTTCTCCCTGCTCTGAAGTCACCAGGGAATGGGTCAGCAAGCAGGAAGGATGGGGCATCTCTCAGTTGGCAGCCACAACCTCCCGTGACTCAGGGAGACCGACCCCAGGACCTGGGCACTCAGCAATAGTGCTGGGTGCAAACAAGCAGCAGTCAGACTTAGCACAGCCCCTCACCACCTTCCCAGCACTGGGGCTCAGGACTCAATGCCTGGGCTTAGCACACCCTTTGCGTGCTGGGCACTACTGGTCTTCAAGCCTGCCAGGGGTGTCGGGGGGGGGGGGGTACTAGCTCCCCTGTTTCATCCCTCCTGAGCCCTGACAATTTCCTGGCGGGAGCTCAGGGCCAGGCCGTGACTAGCCATTTCCTCCCCCCAGCTCGGCTTCTTCACTCACAAGAAGCCCCAGGAGGAGGAGAAGGAGGAGCAGTGACCACAGCTCCCCGTGACAGACTCTCCACCGCTGCCTGCCAGCCCCAGGGACAGCCAAGGGCAGATGTGCCACTGCCTCGGCCACCCAGCTCTGCCCGAGGCCCACAGCCCCTTGGACTCCTGCTGCCCCTGGAGCTGGACCTGCCTCTGCTGGGGCTCACCCCTTCCACCCAGGCCTAGGGGTGCCAGGACGGGGCTCTTCCCCCCAGCAGTGCCCCCAAGCTACATCCAGCTGGGCGAGAGCTTCAAATGCAGCACCAATCAGTGGGAAGCCAGCATGGGGCACACACCTGGACTCTGGAGAAGCCTCTTGACCACCCACCCAGGCCCCCGCTGCAGAAGACACGAGGAAGCCAGTCAGCCCTTGCTCATGGCCCTGTGCACAGGGTGGAGATGGACCAGGCCTGGCCGGGGATCCGCAATAAAAGCCTGCAGCGCGGCTGCCCAGACCTTTGCTGCTGCCAGTGCCAGAGGGAGGAGGATGGGGACAAGGCTCAGTCCTGCTGACAGCATCTGTGGCTTTTTGGGAGTGGGGCAGGGAGTGTGAGGCATGGGGTGGTAGGAAAGGAAATCCCTGGGATCCCCATGGCATCAGCGCCTGCTCCCTTCCCATCGGGAACAGCTGACCAGCCTCAGCAAGGGAGAATGGGTGCAGCTACGGCTCAGAAAAGGGTGGAGCTCGGCCCACCGTGGAGTGGGAACTGCTCACCACCCCCCAGGTCACCCCCTCCTGCACATAGGCTCCTGCTTCAGCCACAGACTTGTGGACCCAGCACTGTGGTTTTGTCACTCCTGTACCTGCCCCAGGCCAGTACATCAGTGCCTGCTCAAGCTCCACATGGGGCAGGGAGCAGGGTAAGAGAAACCCAGACCTCATGGTTTCCCCACTTACCCTCCCCAAGGCATCCTCAGTCCCTATGAAGAGCCAGGAGCCTGCCTGTTGCAATGAACAGCTGCACTGATTTCTGCAGCATTAGAGCAGATGCACAAGCTCAGGGCTTTATTGCCAAGTGAGTGATGTAGCAAGCTGTGCTCAGACGAGCCGGGAATGAGGATCTGAGGCCATACTGGATGGGTACCTGGCAAGGGGAAGCAGCCCCATCTTGCCTCGTGGCCTGGGGATCGGTTTTAGCTCAGCTTGGATCTAACAGACGATGATTTTCAGAGGGCAAGGGGTGGGGGAGCTGGAATGTGAGAGCTGCTAATCCACAGGTAAGACAGTGCCCCAAAGCCAGGGCTTAAAGCAAACTGACCAGCACTAGTCCCATGCCCACATGTGGAAGGGGCTGGGATGGCGCAGACACGGAGCAGACTAGAGCACAAGCAGGAGGCTCCCACTGCTTCCTCCTACCACAGCGCCCCTCGCGGCTGCAACCCAGGGCACAGGGAGGCTTGGATGGTGCCAAGCAACAGTATGCCCCAGCCCAGCTGGACCTGGGCTGCTGCAGGAGTTTCAGTTGTGACCACGTAGCAGCATTAGTGCCCTCGGCTTCTGCCTGGAAGAGAGGAGCATTTGCTCAAGTCCACAGCTGTGTTGGTCTGAATGTGGCTCGGACAGACACCACGGTCCCCCCTCCCAAAACCTGACCCAGTTCAGGAGGACACTTCCACTGTCTTCCCCTGGCTTTGGATCAAGAATTTTTTAAAGAGCAAAAGCTGCTGGAAATCAGAATGTACATGATATATAAGAAATATGGTAAAAGCAGTTTTTACACTTACTGGGCAAAAGGGAGCAGAACAGGCTTCTGCACTGCTGCTACTCAGTGACTTGCTATAAGGAAAGAGCTTTTTTACCCATTTCAAAACCAAGGTGTGTACCATATGCAAGACAATGTGGTCACGTAAAAGACCCATGCAGCTGGCTTAACATAGGAGCCCCTCCAGAGCTCCTGACACACCCCTAGCCCTGTGACCTGGTTCCGACAACCTCAACAGCCGGGCTTCTTTATAAAGGCCTTTATTTGATTTTAGAGCAAACGAAACACTAATTTAAACCAGGTGTACGTGGTACACCATTACAGCAATGACATGGCGACAAGTTGGAGACGCAACCTCCCCTCTCCTCCTTCCTCCTGATCTGCCAACCAAACGCTGCCACGGGCGGGCTGGTGGGAGTGCGAAGCCAAGGCATGATTTGGACAATTAAAAAAAAAAAAAAAAAAAGACAACAAACCGAGAGCCCAGAACAGGGAGGTGACATTAGACGTGGGCGATTAAAAAAAGAAAGAAAAAAAAAAAAGACCCTAGGGAGCTTCTTCACGTTCCCAGACTCGGAGAATTACGATTTCATGTTAAACACTGAAAGAATCGGCCAGGGGAATGGCCAGGTGGCGTCGCCGTTGTGTACCTGCCGAGCACCTTGCTATGGTCCACACGATACAAGCCAGCTGGAGACGCCAAGACAAACTGCTGCTGGGGTGAGGAACCCAAAGAACAAACCACACATACCGCCACCGCCATGCGTCCAGGTTTGGAGGCACCTGGGGACATCGGCTGGAGACATCAGGTCATGAGACAGAGACAAAGTGTTCCACCCACCGCTTGGACTACATCTCCTCTGCCCTCGCCCCCCCCTGCGCCCCCGCACCGGATCTGGAGAGATTTGACAGCACTGTCAGCCCCTCCCCTCTTGCCCTCTCTCTTGAGAGGTCAAGGGTGGGACGTACATCATGTCACCTTCGTTAGAGAGAAAAGGGAAAGGTCAATGGATTCAGCTGCACCCACTGCTCTGGGAAAAGCTGGGAGTGGAGGGGGCAAGGGAGGCCTGTCAAAATCCTCTCCTCTGCCCCCCTTGCCCTTGTCCGATTGAACAAGCAGGGGCCCTCTGTGCTCCTGGCTCTGGGCTTGCGAACACTGAGGACATCCATCTAAATAGATGAAGCTGTGACACAGATGTGAGAGTCCCCTTGGTCGGGTAGGGACAGACTCCCCCTTCCCTGCTCTGAAAGACCCATGTGGATCGAAGGTTTCACAAGTAGGAAGGAAAAAAAAATCAAAGTCAAATCACTCCAAGACTCTGCATTTAGGACTAAACGAGGTGGTTTGGGTGGAGATGGGTGTTTGCTCAGAGACGCTAGCTTACGGGGCAGGAAGTGCCAGCACTCAGGGCCGTGCTATCGGGGCAGGTTCCCTCC
This sequence comes from Crocodylus siamensis, assembly GCF_052110815.1. Taxonomy (NCBI): domain Eukaryota; kingdom Metazoa; phylum Chordata; order Crocodylia; family Crocodylidae; genus Crocodylus; species Crocodylus siamensis. Next base: position 13,992,184 of record NC_143400.1, on the reverse strand, counting down.
CCTGCCCTAGATTTCCTGCTACGGGTTTGTTTTTTTCTCCCTCTCCTTGGTGGCTGGTTGCTTCACGCTATCATATAATATACATGGGGGGCAGGACCGCTCCGCGCGGAGCCTCAGAATGTCCATCGGTCGTGCAGCTGGTTGTCGCTGCTAAAGCTGTTGCTGGCCGAGGCCTCGGGGTTCTGCGTTTGCCGCGTGGAGTCCTCGCCATTCAGGCTCTTCCGGCACACGGGACAAGTGTCGTGCTGCAGAGACATGCGGTGGGACAGGGGGTCACGGCTAACACCCGCCTGGGATAGGCAGCACGGTTGTATTCATTCCCTTCTGCTACTGCCAGGATCTAGCTGCCTCCCCTCTGTTCTCTAGATCTGATTGAGTTAGTCTATCAGGTGCATATCTACCCTGCTTAATGTTCTTACCGCTGCCACGCTGTGTCACGTGGTAGCTGAGAGGAAGGAAGAATCCGTATTGTTAAAGAGAATCAAGTGGCTTAAAAGCAAATCAGCCTCTAGAGGAGAAGAGAGGGTCAATCTGTGCACCTAGCTCAGCTGGGGGCACTGTCAGTAGAGGCCTCGGCCCCCAACAGCCAGCTGCAGCACTGCTAGAGCTTTGGTCACTACTTGCAGTGGTGGGATTCAAATGGGCAACTTCAAGAGAACACTAGTGGCTCAAGCCACCAGCTCTGTTCGGTTTAGGACAGACGCTTTCAGCAGCACCACGGTCCCTGGGGCAAGATCCAGGGGAAGGCTGGATGCGAGGCACCCCCCACTCTGGCTGGGGGGCAGGCACCACTAGCACAGTGCATCACCCACCCTCGAGGGCCCTTACCAGCTCTAGCCATGGCACGATGCAGTTGCTGTGGAAGAAATGGTTGCAGGGTAACTGCCGGACCTGCTCCGCTACCGTGTAGTCTTCTTTACACACCGGGCACTCCAGACCCGTATCTGTGGGGTGATGGGGGGAGCAGTTAGCAGCATGAATAGGACAGTGGCTCACCTTAATCCACCCCAGAAACCTTCCCCTATAACAGGATATAAACAGTCACAGTCATCACATACAGATCTCCACTGCTCTCGTTCTAAGTGAATCTAAGTGTAACATCAGCAGGGCTGTATTGGGCAAGATGAATAGTCCATCTATCCTGGTAACCTCTCTCCAACAGTGGTGGTAGTAGATGGTTTAGAGGGAGAGCATTGGCCTGGGTACAACCTCCAGCCCCCAGGGCTTGTGCGTGGGGCTGGACAGTTGAGCACCACTAATCTAGAGTGATTTAGCCCCTGCGATACGCTCCTGGCATCCACCATCATTGGGGTAGGGGCATCCTACAGAGATGCTGAAAGGATGACCTAGGTGAGGCTTCAACCTACAAAAGCTTGCACTCTCTCTCTATCTTATTTAGTTACCTTGTAAAGGGCGAGGACAAGGCCTCGACCTGGGATCTCTTGAGCATATATTAACGACCTTTACAGACACAGTTGGCCACTGTGATCCCTCTGTTTTCCCTGTGGCAAGTTCAGGTCTGATGTCTAGTGTTGTGTGAGGGTGCACGACAGTTTTACTAAGAGGTTGGCTCACAGGTTTGTCTGGGATGGTGTAGACCAGGCTGATCCTGCCTCAGGCAAGAGGTTGGACTAGATATGATCTCTGGAAGTCCCTTCCAGCCCTGCTTCTCTCTGTCTCAATGACTCTATGATACCCCTCTGACCTGAATACAGGGTAGCTAACAGGTTGGGTAGCTTTGCCCAGAGCAGGAAATGCTGAATTCCAATTGTGCCAGTGGTTTTAACTTCCTTCTGGATTGCACCTTTAAGGCATAACAAGGAGACACTTTTCTCCACAGAGTGCCCTCTCCAGCACTGGGGAATAATTCATCATCATTTGTAAAGGGATACAGGATGTCAGCCCAATGCCCACTTCACATGTGCACACACATACGCATGCCACAAGCCACATTAAGAGCAGAAGTGAAGGAGGAAGCCACTGGAGCCCCCAGGATATTTAACCAGGTGGAAGATAATTACCCAGCTTGGAATCTGGCCAGGACAGAAGGATTCAGCCTTAGAGATCTATTAATGACATCTCTCTTACGGCATGCATGCACACACGCAAATGCACACGCAAGGAAAGGCCTGACACCCACAGCAGAGACCCACATTCTGCTTCGGGTTTGCATATAAAAAGAATGCAATGAAAATAGATACCATGGAAACAGCTTTTCTAAATGAACCTGCCTGTCTGAATGGAGTTGGTCTGGGTTCCCGGAAGTGCGGAGGCTTTGTGCAAACAAGGAATCCTGACAGTGACCCAGCACCAGGCGCCTCTGCAAACAGCCCTAAGAAAACCCCCCCTCTTTCCTGAGTCAGTTTGGAAACTTTCAGCACCTGTGAAGTACCCACAAGCCTTTGCTTCTGGTTATGTCAGGGGAACCCATGCTCTCTACCGTGACATTTTCAGAAGGACTGAGGAGCATTTCAGAGCTAGATTGACCAGCCCCACCCAGGAGCTGACACAAAAGGCAGCAGCTGATGCGCAAAGCCCAATGTGGAGCCTGTCATTCCCCAATGGAGCTGGGATTTAAAATCAAAGCAGCCAGAGCCTCAGCAAGACAACAGACTGGAAAGACACAGGGGTCTGAACTGACCATAGCCACTGGGGCTGCCATGGAGTGAGAGCAATTGGGAGACTGAAGGCAGCAGCAGGTCTGGAGTCGTCGGCACAGCTTGGTGCCAGCATCTCCTGGGCCAAGACAAGTTTGAGTCTCTATCGACTGAGCTAAGTCAGCAACTCGTTGAGATGGGAGCTGTATTGGGCTCCCCTCCTCCTCTCCTGTTCTAACAGACTGTCCATTAGAGCAGTCACAAGACACCATGAACCACTGGATCACACACACACGGGAGTAGCAGTCCATGGTTGTGGTGGACAGAAAGATGCTAAATCATGAACGGCAGGACTAGGAAAGCTTAGATCAACTAGCCACAGAGGCACAAGGCAGTAACGACCAGTTATCACTGGGATGTTCTGGTGTGACAAAGGGGTGTTTAGCAGGAGGGCAGAGAAGGAAAGAGCTGAAATTGGCTTTAACCCACCAACTTGTTCCTGAGTTACTGTCACAGTCGGGAGGGAGGATATCTTCTCCTTGTCAGCAGGAGGTGGTCCAGTGTTTTCCAACTGCCCCAAGAGCTGGACAGGAAGAAAAACAAAACAAAACACACTTAGACAGAACATAAGCCAGGTCTCTCTTGGAAAGCGTCTTTCAAGGAAGGCCTGACCCCTGAATGCCGCAGCATCCCCAAATACACTGATTCTAAGCTAGGGAGCCATGAGATTCTTTCAAGGGTGCTGCTGGAGACTGCTCAATTATTACCACTCTTAGGGATTCAAATACCCCTGTGCAATTCCTGATCTCAACCCAGACACTTCAAATGGGAATCCAGAGCGCCCCTAATACCCTGCCCTGCTATGGGCTCACCCAGTTCTTTGCAGCAGAAGAATCACTCTTATTTTCCTGTATCCAAGACAAAAGTAAAAGCTGAGAGCTCGCACTCTCCAAGGGGAGCCTGGAGGTCTGTCAAGGTTGACAACTGTGGCCCTAACAACTCATCTCAAAAGGTGGGGGTGTTCACAAGCGCTAGGACAGGGGAGGGGATGGGTTGAGAGCTTGGTCTTGGGAGGGCAACTTGACCCAGACCTGGCAGCAAGAGGGGAGTGATGTCAGGCATGAAACAGCTGCGACTCGCTCTGCTCTACAAGAGACAGCTGCCCACAGCTCCACGCGTGCTGTGTGGCACGTGGGCTCGGGCTCAGGCTCTGCTGAGGAAACTGTGACGGGGGGAAAGTCAAATGCCTCTGCTTTGCAAAGCTGTGGGCTCGTATGACTGACAGATGCCCGGGAGGTGCCTGCACGACAGCAGCTCCATTAGCTCCCGGACAGTGACTCAGACCAAAACAGGAAGGGCTCCACCCTGCAGATCTGCCTCTGCCCACAAGCAGACACCTCCGTTTGCCTATTATCCAGGGAGGGGGTGTGTGACGGGAACAGGAAGTGATGCACAGACCCAGAAGGGCAGGAGGGAACAGTAGACACCTGTTCCCTCCCTACAGCCAACTGCTAATTATTTGGAGGACTTGCAATTAAGCCTCAAAATCAGAGCCTTGAGACCTGAGCGAGGAAACTGAGGCACAGAAAGAAGGCACCTGAATGCTGCCACAAGAGCAAGTCAGTGGCAGAGCTGGGAGCCCCTGCTGGCCCCACCCATCTCCAGTGCTAAGAACGAGCCCACCTCTTTTTACTGAGATCAAACACATCGTAACCACCTTTTCCCCTTCCTCAAACATGGAATGCTTTAGATGATTAAAAAGAGCATCACCAGGCTGCCAGACACAGGAGTCCCCAGTGCTGAGGCATTTGGGGTGATAACTCAGGTGAATTGGAGCAAACACTGATACCACTGACTGCTCACGGTACCAGACTAGGTGTCTTCATGCTGGGACCCTCAAGGGAGTTTGTTGGGACGGCAGCTTGGATCAGCTGCTCTCCAAAAATCATTAGCCACCAAAGAAAGGAGTCAAGGGCAGGGGTAAGGAAACCTGGCAGCATAGGGCAAAAAGGGCTTGTTCTGTTCAGTCAGTAAAAAAAGGCAGATTAAGAGGGAATCTGAGTCCTGGGCATGAGTACCTTTGCAAGAAGGGAACAAAAACTCCCCAGCTCTCTTCAGCTGGTGATGAAGAGCACAGAGCACACACCTGATTTAAATGAGAACTTTTAAGCCCCTCAGGATAATGAGCCAGTAGGATGAGGTGTGCAGTGGACTTCTCATCTTTAAAGAGTCTGGGCATGATCTGAAGGCATGGTTTGGTGCAGCATGTCATGAGGATGAATGCAGGAGCAAGGGGCTGACACTTGGTGTGTCAATGCTGGAAGCGGAACCGAAGAATCTAAAAGCCATCGGGGCAGAAGGAAAAAGTAACCAAGATGCACAGACCTGAATCTGAGCTCCAGCCACGTGCCCTACCTGAGTGACGATGGCATCAAGGCCACTCTGTCCCCAGGCGTAGTCCCCAGGATTGGAGTGCAGCATTCCACTCCTGCAGGCGAGGGCAGAGAGTTAGGGAAGCAACGTTACCAGCCGCAGCCCCACACGGGACCCCAAGATGCTGGAACTCGTCTGGACACGGATATCCGCCTCGGAACCGGCCCATGGCAGAGCGGCGCCCAGCGCACACATGTGGTAACGCCACCGCTCGTTTACAAGCAAGACGGTGACAGCTACTCACCAGGAAAAGGGGTGCTGCGAGCCAGGAATTGCCGAGTTGGCAAAAAACCCCGCAAAGATCTGCTGGATTATTCTGTAAAGGAGGGGAGGGGAGTTGAGCAAACAGGCAAGAACAAGCAATGACATTGGGGCCCCTGGGGACAAACCGGCGCCTGGCGACTCCTAAGAAATCAAGCAGTGGGCGCCCCCATCCAAGAGTTCACAGTACAGCTCCCCTCTGAGTCGAGGGCAATGCAGATCTACGGTGTGAGGGGCTGGAGAGGGGAGGAGGCTTTCAGGACTTCAACTCGTGTCCCTGCAGTGAGAACAGGCCTGGGTGGGGGGCAGAGGGAGACTGGAGGAGAGTGAAAAATAATCAGTGCATGAGAGAGAGGATTTCTGTGCCAACTAGGCTCTCTGGTCTACAACCCTAGGAGAACATCTCCCACGTGGGGGTGAGATATGACAGGCAGGACTGGGGGGCAAGGCCGGATAACCACATGGACGCAATCCCGTTGTGGTCCAGCTTCCGCACTCACCCCTCGATTGCAGGAGACCTGTCCGGCCGTGAGCTGCCCCGAGACCGGTACCTCCGCGTCATGGGCAGTCGCGGGGGTCTGCTGGGTCCCCAGAGGTCGGCGTGGGCTTGGTGGCCCCTTTCATTGTCTCGGCTGTCTTGATCCAGTGAGCTGCTGCTCAGAAATGGTCTGAAGTCGGAAAAGAACATCGTGGGGTCCAAGTGGTCCCAAAGCTGCGGGGCAGACACACGCGCGCAGACTGTTACACCAGGTGTGGCACAGGAAAGACAGGCTGCCCACACCCCCCCCCCACATGCCCCTACCCACCATCCACCCCCACCTCCTGCTCTGGAGGGGCCAGAGGGAGGATGAGTCTGGCTTCCGGACCAAAAGATGGAAGGTCTCCGTGTTGGGTGCTTGCATGCCAGGAACATATTTGGGCAACACAGAAGCTCTGAGCCAGGTCAGGGGCTCTACAGACTCAAGGCACAAGCCACACTGCCAAGAAAAGCTCACAACGAAGGTAGGTCAAGCAGGCGAACAACTTGCCCCAGGTCAGTGGCACAGCTGGGCACAGAACAGGCCTCTGGGGACCCCCACCACTGCCATGAACGTGCTCCAGCCTATGCTGAGGGGAAGCCAGCTGGAGCAAGCAGCACCTGGAAGCTAGGGATATCCTTCCCATCAGCATTTTGCAAGGATCTGTGCAATGCAGGGAAGGACTCCATCAGTGCTAGCTAGCAGGGGCTGCAGCCTGGCCCTGGGAGCTGCTTTTAATACTGGCAGAGAAACCACCACTACGTGTCATGTAGAAGAGAGCAGCTGGGCAGCTGCCCTGAGAACCCGGGGGCAGCAGTCGTTGCCTTTTGGAGTAACTTCCTAAAGCCTTCAAAAACAGAGCCAGCTGGGGGGAAAGCCGGGGGGGGGGGGGGGGGGGGGGTGTCCATCCCAGGATGCACAATTTTGATGGTTTGCCATACATTTCCCTGGAGTCATGGCAACCAGCTTAATTTAGCCCAAACCAATCAGAAGTACCACCCCCAGCTAGACCAAGCGGCTGACTTTTTCCTGGCAGTTGTGTGCAGATATTCAGCACAGCACGTGTTTTATTAATGCAAAGATTCTCCATCCTGAGCAGCCCGGGGGCTGCACTGTCGAGCTCTGGTGCAGTAGGAACGGCCTCCTGGGTTCTAGACCTGACCCCTTGGGCAAATTTCCTTCTTGCTGCCTCAGTTTCCCCCAACTGAAGATGGGAAACAGGAGCTTTGAGACCCAGAGAAGTGGAGAATGATGTTGAGGAAACCACCCTAACCCCAAAGAAGAAAGGAAGGCGTTTCTGAAAGAGAAAAGATAGAGCGGCTAAGAGGAGGCCTGTCCACTAGCATATGTCAACTGTAAAAGGACCCAGCTCAATACATTTGGGGGGGGGGGGGGGGAGGAGTGTGCGTGACATTTTGCCATCAAAGTCCCATACCCAGCTGGCTCTGGAAGTCAGACTGAGATCATGCCCAAGTTGGAAAAGTATTAACACAGATGAAACTGGCTTAATCAATAGGCTGGCAGCATTCTCTCATGTTTACAGCTGAAACCTATGGGCCACAAGTTAAAAACGCCACGGTATCATCATCTTGTCAGGCCACCTTGGGGAAGTGTCCTCATCCTCTGTTTTTCCATCTATAAAATGGGCATGACCTCTTCATGGCAGGCAGCTTAGGGAGTGGCTTTCAAACCCTCCAGTGAAAGGTTGCCTAGAAGCAGAGGGCAATAAAGAAGCTGTGGTCCAGGAAACAGGCAGCCAAATTGAAACACACCTCGAGCTGTGAGGACCAATGAGGATTGGCGGCGGTCGGCTGGCATGATCTATTCTGGGATCCATTAACATGAATGAGCCTGGCTTTCTGGCCTTTTGCCAGATCTGGTCCTGCCGGCATAAAACCCGACTGGGATGGGTAAGCTGAGACGTTCAGATCAGAGAGGTCATCTGCATAAGACACACGGGCCTGCAGCTTCTGGGTGAATCGATAAAACGAGGTGGAATAATTGCCAAGGGTCTTGGCCCCCCACACACAGAAAGCACGGGCGACAGCACAGAGATGGGTGATAAACAAAGTCAAGGGACACCCACGTTTCTCCCAGGTCTCCAGAGACGCTGTGCAGCCTGAAAGCTCTAGCCTGGCATCTCGCAATGCAAATGCACTCTGCCCTCTCCATCTGGAGAAAACCTCTCTGCAATTAAAAACTGCCCGTGGTTTAAAATAGCTCCACTAGCAGCAGCTGATGCTCTGCTACGAGAAGGGCAAGGAAGATTTTACAATTCAAATTTTATGAAAGACTTCACCATGTGCCGCAGAATCAGCAATGCCAGATGTGACACCTCACGTGGGGGCTGCTGGCATTTGCCAGATGCAGGCACATCGCTGCAAGATGAGGAGGAACTTTCTGACTCAGAGGGGTCAAGCATTGGAACAGGCACTTAGAGAGGTGGTAGAGTCTCCATTTATCCCTGGGGATGTTCAAGAGCAGGCTGGACAAGACATGGTTGAGTCAAAGTTCATCTTGCCTTGCACAGGGGACTGGACTAGATGTGACTTCATGAGGTCTTAGCTCAATTTCCCCGTGATCCCATAAAAGTGACACTGGCTACTGGAAATAGCCAGGAGCTCAGATGCATTGCAGGCATTGGGTAACTACAGAACAGAGGGGAAAACAGCGTAACATTTACTGTCCACTGCCAGAGTGAAGCCCCGAGCAGAAGATTTTGCTGGAGAACAGTAGCTTCATATTCTGGATTGCAAGCCTAGCAAGCCAGCTCCATACACATGGCTTTTCCACTTACTCTTTTCAACTGGCCTCAGAGGACAGGGGGCAGAATTGTGCTTGCAATCAGCTCTAAATCACTGTGCACAGACACAGTCCAGACTCAGTTGCTACTTTTGGTCAATTCAAGCCAGCGCAGTGTTTCTGTTGCTTTGCTGAGAGCAAAGCCTTGTTCACCATTAATGCTAAAAATCTAAATGTACATCCTGCTTTCCATCTCGACATACTCTGGCATTGACTGGCCTCTGCCAGTGCTCCTGCTGGGACTTCAAGCTGGAGTTTCCTGGCTAGAGGGTCTTGCTCCTCCACTCAGGATCAGGTTGATCACATTTGGGGTCATGAAGGAATTTTACCCTGTGGTCAGATTGGTGCGGATGGGACAGGATAGGGGTTGTCTTCCCCTGTAGCAGGGAGCGTGACCTCTACCTGAGATCTCAAGTGTATATTAGCAACCTTTTACAGAAGCAGGATGTTGGCTGATGCCATCCCCCTGCTTTACCCGTGGCAGGTTTGGGTATTATATCTTTGTTGTGGCAAGGCGGACAGTCTTACATAGCTTCGATTATGAGTTGTATAGGATGGTTTGGACACGGTTGATCCTGCCTCCGGTCAAGATGTGACCTTTGGAGGTCCCTTCCAGCCGTCTTCTCTCTGATTCTTTGTAAACCACCCTCCAAAAAGGAGCAGAATTGCTCCACTTTGCTGCTGTAATGCAGATGACTCTAGGGGTAGCACTGCCATTTGACAGCCACGCAGCAAGTTTGCTTAAAAAAATATACTGGACCTGACAAACTGTTGGGGGACATTTAAACATAATGGCTGTAATGAAAGAAGCCAGCGATTTAGCGAGAAGGGTTAGCAAGTCAACACATGGAGCAGGTAAAAGTAGTGTGCCATCTTCAATCACCACACTAGTCAGTAAGTGAAGGAAAAATGTCGGAGAGAGGGAGGTAATAGATCCATGAGGCAGGAACAAAGCAGCTGAAAGAGGTTACAACATTCATCCTTTGGGAGGAGAAGGAGGCCTATCTTTAAAATCAAGTCCCTTCCCTAGTTATAGCAGCAGTTTAAAACCGAGGGGTGTCAAACTAATGCCAGCCTCAGCCTGGCATTGTAACCTGATGATCCACACATTCACCCGTGTGTGGGGGGTGACTCAGGAATGGAGATGCTGCCTTAGCTCAGCTCCTGTATTTGTGAAGCTTGAATCAGGCTCCTGGCTGGCTGACAGGGGCTTTTTCTACCATGATAACTGCAAGGACTTTACTAGTACCATCGCTTTAAGAACCATGTGCTACAAGTTTATTTTAGCCAGTGTCTGCTGGAGTTAAATCCTCTCCTGCTTGGACCAAATTACAAGCACCAACATCAAGAGAAAGGGATCAGCCTGACAACACCCCCACACATGTACTTTTCACCATTTCTCAGGACCTAAGTGTTTGGAAAATACTGGACAATCACTGCACAAGCTGCCTCTGGCTTGATACACCAGGACAGGCCCATTTCTGGATCCCATCACGGCTGGGAAGGAAGGAACTACTGGAGAAATACTTCAGATTGCTCCCTTCAGGCTCCTAGCATCTGCTGGTCCTGTCTCCTTGCCTTGTTACATGCTGCCACACTTTCCCTTGCCATGCTCTGGGCCTGGGAACAGATCAGTTAGTCCATCCAACCCCTTTCAAAGCTTCAAGATGTTCCCAAAGCTGCCTAAAGGCTCCGAGTGAATTCATCCACCGAGCTCAGCCTATGGCCGTGTCCCAGATGAGAATGTCTCGTGGGCAGAAGTCCCACCTGATTTTGCAAAGGGTTAAAAGCACACTGCTGGGAGGCTGCTCCCAGGCCCAGCTCAGGTTTAAAGGCATCACTTTAAGTCAGTATTAAAAAACAAAAAACCCTTCACTCACCTCTTGAAATTGTGTGGATGGACTGTCGTCTATCCCGCTGCCACTACCATCTAGGAAACTGGGGAGAGAGAGAGAGAAAGAGAGTAAGTAGTCAGAGCAGGGAAAGGCTCCCAGAAATAAAGCTCCTCCCTCCAGGGGGTTAAATATAGGCAGTGGTTCATGTGAGCAAGATGCTCAATAAGGAGCAAGGCAAGTCCCTTGTGGGGTAGGAGCCAGGAAGGCTCAGCAAATGAAGGGCATGAGGTACTCTGTAGAAGGAATTCAGCTATATATAAAAGCTGGAGTCAGAGCAGCAGGCCAGGCAGGTAGAGCTGACGAGCATGCTGGAAGAATGCGGTGAGCGCGCCTCCCAGGCACGGAGGCTCTCCTTGCATGGAAAGCTATTTGAGCTGCACTCCAAGGCTCCCGTCTGAAGCAGGCAGACGGTTCATGGCAGTGCCAGTGAACACCAAGATAAACACTTGCGTCTGGAGTGGCTATATAAGTATCCGGGCTTCACTGGGGCTGTCTGATTTTCTTGCTTTACCTTGGGCATTTTGGCCTGTTCTGTAAGATCCACTTGCTAACTGAAACCAAAAGGGTCAGGCACTCAGCTTGGCGAGGTTTCAAATCCTGTCTTTTAGCTGAGTTTGCTCAGGGAGGGGAGAGTTCACCCCCAGCCTGTTCCAAGGCAAATATTTCTAACAGTGCAGTTAAGCAAAACTGTCAGGGCTAAAAAATGCCCTGGAGAGCTCTGGGCATCCAGCTCCATGAGAGGGTAATTCGAAATGGAATGGGTGCTGAGATGGGAGGACTGTGCAGGAGAAAAGATCTAGATCAGTGGGGCCAACCTCTATGGCAGGTGCCCCACACCCTCCCCAAGTACCACCCTGATCCCCTTCCCAATCTGATGCTTGGCTTTCTGCTCCTCGCTCTATATTCCCTGTCCAATCTGCTGCTCCCTGCCAGATCCATTGCTCTGCTCTCTGCTTACTGTGTCCCCCACTCCCTCTCCAATGTTCTGCATGCCACATGTCCTCAAGTGCCTCCCTGTTTAAAATAAGCAACTTCTTAAGCCACAATAAAGATGTTTTTGCCTCAGATTCTTTGAAAAGACCTTAGTTTCCCAGACAGCGAAACGGGACCAATGGAAATCATAACAGGGAGTAATGCATTGAATCCATTTTTCCTGCTCAACAATCCAATTCTTAGGTAAATAGCAACTTGTCACTTGACTCTCTGGCTTAGCATTATCCAGTAATTGGATTATTGCTAAAAGAAAATCAAGGGTAATTACATTATTGTTCTTATAATATAGACTTCATAACTCAGGAGAGTTTCAGGGAATGAGATTTCTTGTTGGACAATCTTTGAAATGCCATTTAACTCTGTTTGAAGTGCTCGGGAAGCGGGTGAAATAAGTCTGCCTGTTTTGCCGTAGAACTGTCTCACAAAAGGCATATAAATAAAATGAATTCAATCATGTTACGGCCAGATATAATGTATTCAAAACGGTCCTAAGGTCACCTCTGTGTGCTGTTGTGCAATTAGGGAAAGCGATTAGAATATACTTTACATGACATTTTCCTTTTCCTTTCATATGCACCTACTGTAAAAAAAAACCACGTGCCAGCCTAATGACAAGAGAAGGATGAAAGACCTTGGCTGATTTGGCCAAGCAAAACAAAGGTGGAATGAAAAAGGGTTAGCACTGCCATCTGCAAACACAGTGGGGGAAATTCCAGGGACGGGGGAAAAAAACTTGTTTAAGCAGAAGACAATGTTGGAACAAGAGGTGAACGCAAGCTGGCTGGGAATCATTTTAGGCTAGAACTAAGTGAAGTTGCTAATCACCAGGAGCTCCAGAATAGTCCAAGAGGCTCTTATCCCTGCTGCTCTTTACCGCTTTGGAGATCAAGCTTGATCAGTGCATGAATGGGATCCAATGATGTGGCAGCCTGAAGCGGCTGGTAGCCAGAAGCAATATCCCCAGGGTCCTGTGCTAATTGTTGGGCCTATCTATGAAAGGGAGAGTAAAGCAGTCATGCTCTCACTCTCCAGTGACACGCACTGCCCTGGATTCCTGCGCTGTTCGCCGCAGATTGCTCCGACATTCCCCCAAAGTGGCACAGCTTTCATCCCTGGTTCAGGACTGAAGACAGCCAGGGTCAGAAGACAGCACTGTCCACTCCCACTTGTCTATAGGAGGCAAGTTCTGCTTCACCGGGTCAAGGCATTCAAGTTTTGTTCCAGGTTTTGCGCCTGGTACGGCAATGGGACCTTGGACCTTTCCCCTTTGATAAAACACTGAGATTGGTCTGCAAATCATCACTTATACCCCCAGCAACTTGAACCCTCATGTTGGCAGGGGCAGGGCACCAGTTATGGACTCCAAACTACAGATCAAACATGACTAATAGATTGTATTCAGGCAATTCAATATACCAGTAAATCTCTCTGCATTTCCAAAGCTCCTTGCAACAAGAAACTTCTCCCAAGCAAATGCTGGTTACATGTCCAGCTATAATTACTACTACAAAAGTAAAACGTTGAATAAAGATGCATTATACCACCTTGAGGCATGCTTCCAAGATTATTCTGAGGGCAGCTAGAAAGTGGCTAGGGACTGGATTTTAAAAAATCAAAGCAACATCTGCACTTCCGAGTTCCAAGCTAGTGAGAGTAATGCCACCCCACCCAGGTGTGAATAAAAACCACTCTGAGACAGCTACTCTTATTCATGGCTCCGTGGAAGCAACAATTAGCCACTCCCTAGATACCGTATTTCTCACATACAACACACACCTTCCACCCAGTCCACTGCTGGAAATGGGGGCATACACTATAATTGAGAAAATATGGTAACAGCAGTAACCATGTTGCCACACAGGGATTTCTAGCTGCTGCCTGCAGACACTCTCATGCTCCTTGCCTACCTTGCAGAGGATTGCAAGGAAGGATCTTTTTATTTGTTGTGTCTGTCAAAAACAGGGCATGTATTTTATCCAGCGGTGCGTTGTATGCAAAAAAGTATGGTCCTACATGCAGACAGGGACACTCCGGTAGAGGTGAGAGGGAGGTAGCATTAGAGGGAGGAAACTGCAGAGTTACCGATCCCTGTGGCTGGCTCCATGCTTAGCCACGAGAACACTCTCCTCTATCATCTCCCTAAAACAATGCTTAAGAAGCCAGTGACAGTGCAGAACAGGCTGAGCTCGGTGAGCAGAGGGCAAAGAGGGCTCAGGGGTGAGGGAAGAACCAGTATTCAAGGGACTGGGGTTCAAATCCCCTTTTTGCTACAGATTCATGTGATCTGGGGCAAGTGACCTAAGACTCCTTGACCCTGCATTCTGCACTCGCAAAGTGAAGAGTGCAGCACTCCCTGTCTCTCAAGAGGTGCTGGGAGGATAAAGGAGCTTCAGCATTATGAGGGGCTCCAGGACTGCAGTGATGAGGACTTTTAAATAACTTAGAGAGAAGAAAATGTGCTTTTAACCTCGATTCACAATATAAAACATTTAATTCTCTTCTCAGGGACCTAGCCCATTGGCTTAAACTACCATACTGCAAAACATACTAGCCAGAGTCTGAATATACAGCTATTTCCCTGATCCCCTCCTAATGATCCTGGGGGTGGGGAAGAATCGCTAATACAACTTATTTTAAACTCTGAGAATACCAGTGTTGGTAATAATCATTGTTGCTCTCAGCCTGTACAAATGCCTCCTGGTTGCCTTGGACCCTTGTTATCTATTATTTTCTGACTCGTGCTCAGATGCCTGGCAACAGACAGCTTAAAAAAGTTTGCTGATACGTGCAAAAATCTGATGGGACCTTTGGTGCATTCACACACATGTACAGTACCTAGAATCTTCTGTCACTTCTTCAATGAAGCCTGATTCACATCTGGGGCAAGTGTACTCCTGGAAAGAGAAAAGAAAGAAAACTGCCTTCAGCCACCGAACATTGCTTCCATCTAAAACTGCAGGTGCAATGAGAAAAAACCATTCTGACAGGTTCCACATTTGTTTCCCCCGTTATAAAAAAAAATACTGAAATTTCTTGAAAAAACAACATACCCCCCACCAAAACCACTGCGGGAAACTGAAGTATGCAGTATATGTAAAGGTGTAGGTTGTAGCCGTGTTGGTCTAAGGACATAGGTGGGCAAGGTTCTTTGGGTAAATCCAATATCTTTTATTAGACCAACTCAAATAGTTGGAAAAATTCTTCTTAGCAAGCTTTCAGGCACAAGCACCCCACTTGTGCCCAAAAGTTTGCAAAGATTTTTTCCAACTATATGAGTTGGTCTACGAAAAGATATCAGATTTACCCAAAGAAACTTGTCTGCCATTATATGCAAGGAAACAGTATTTTCTGCCACTGACTAAGCAAAAGTAAAAGTAAAGTCTGTAGGGGATCCACAGAGGCAGAACAGGCTTCCCAGCTGCTGCCACTCATTTATTTATTACAAGGAAAGATCATTTTTCCTTCATTCTGCCTTTCAAAAACAAGGTGTGCATCTTTTTCCTGGGCACGTGGTATACAGGAAAATATGGTAAACCATTGGCACTTCAAAAATTGCTTTTACCAAAGGATCTCAAAGCATTTGGGAGGGGGCAGGTAGGCATTTCTGCTTTACAACCAAAGCAGAGAGGTGCCTTACCCAGGTCACACAAAAGCAGCAACTGGCACAGAACGCAGCACTTTACTTCCCAACTCCTAGGCCATCTTTTCTAATCAGCCATACAAACAGCTCATGAGTGGAAGAGAAGGGGCCTGGATAAAACCTGCAGTTCAAGAGATCTGCTCCTGTACTACTAACCCCTGCATGTTACTAGAACAAGGTGAATGAGATTGCTTTGGATTCATTCAGAAAACAAAGTGACATTGAAGTGATGGCAGTGCCGAGACGGCTTGTACAACACTTGGATCTAAGCAGCAAACCTGTCTAGATAACTCCGTTTAAGAGACAAACCAGGATTATTTAGTTAGGAGAAGACAAGACTGGGGGATCTGATAAAAGTCTTCAAATCCCTGAAGGACGACGACAGAGGGAGGAGGTGGGCTTTTCACCATGGCCGCAAGGGACAAAGAGCAATGGTCTCAAGCTCCAGCAGGAGAAAAAGTTAGGCTGGAGATGATGAGGAACTTTCTGACCATGACGGTGGTCTAACATTGCAAGGGCACCTAGAGAGGCACTGAAGTCTCTATCCCTGGGGCTGTCCAAGAGCAGGTGGGAAAAACACATAACTGGGATGGCTGAGTCGGCGCTGACCCTGCCTTGACCAGGGGACAGGACCAGATGACTTTGGAAGGTCTCTTCCAGCTAAACTTTTCTAAGATCCTAAATGCCATTTCCAAGTCCCCACTGGAAGCCCTGGCACCTTACTGGTAACAGCCGTTAAGAAGAGCTGCTAACTGGACAGCTCCAGTGACGGTGAGAACCCCACTCCAATTAAACAGGAACCAGAAGAGATGGGGATCTATTTGAAGTGCAGCTTTGTAAAGCATCTTTGGAAAAACAAGACGACGGGGATGAGCTGGAAGCTGCTTGGGCCTGGTTTTCTGCTCGCTCACCTCGCTGCACTGTCCCTTAGCAAATCCCAACCATTCAAGCTCCCAGATTGGGGGTCAGATACCGACTTGGCTACAGCAATCCATGCACGTGCAACTGGGAAGTGAAAGCATCTCCCCCCTTTGGTTTGCAATCAATCAGCACAGCTGCACTAAAGTATGTGGCGATGCAGACCCTAAGCTTCTACAGCTGGACAGATGTTAGGATGCAGAAACAATTTGTCAGGACAAGCAATGGGATTTCTCAAATACTGGAGTGAAACTCAACACAGCAAAGCCCTCCCTCTCACCCTGTCTCACAGCCTTCATCAAATAGTCTCATCCTCAAATAGCAATACATAAGGCTAAACACAGCCGGAAAGCTCATCTGTAGTTTTAGTTTTGCTCTGCTTGGGTTGACGGACAGAGAGGGGAGGTGGGCAGGCGATGAAGAAACATGCTCTCTCACAACAGGGATGGGAAGGTCTAGAACAATTTAATAAAGAGAAAACTATACTCCAAACACAGAGCTCTTGGCCAGCACAAACAGAGCCGGCTCTTCAAAGTACTGCCCTATAAAAATCAGGCTGAGTTGATGGATGATGGCTTCCCACGATACCATGATGTTGCCTTTGGATGCTCTCATGGCTGGTGAACATGAACCAAAGGTGTGAGCCTAGGGTCTGAAAACTGCTGCATGCAGACACAGCCCAGTACACCCACAACAAACCATTAGCTTCCACCAGGGCCTCGAGGTCCTGAGCACAGAACAGCTTCCCTACTGAATCGAGCTGTTTTACTGACAAGCATTAGAATAGGGATTTCATTTCAGCAATCAAAAAGCATTCAATGCTTGCAAAACAGGCAAGAGCGACAGGCCAGGAACTTCCTCCCCCTCCTTTAGAAGACAGTTTTGGTTTTCTGGTTTCAACCTCCCCACCAAAATGACCAATAAGGGATTGGATTTGCAAAGAAACCAGGCTGATGGAAGCTAGACATCAAACACCCTGTGAAGAGACGAGCCCTGCATTTGTTGCATTCAAGCTTTCCCCGCCTGGGCCAGGCCCCAAACTTCATGTGTTTCTGTATTTTAAAGCTCCCTTTAAAATCGTGGCAGATTTAAGCTTTTCAGAAACCTGGGCTGCCTTCAAAGCAGTGGTTCTCAACCTTTTTTAGACTCAAGCCCCCTTCATTAAACTCACAGTACCCCTTGGAAAATGCCAGGTTTTTGCTGGTTACAGAAAAATACTATAGCAATTCTTCTGTTGCAATGAACTCGCAACCCACAGCAAGGAAGGATGGGTTTACCACTGTGGATTCGCATGTGAAATCTCTGGGTTTATCATGTGATTCATATCTGCATGTCTAATACAGGCACCCTTGAAAGGATCTCAAGGCACTCAAGGGTGCTGCAGCACCCTGGCTGAGAACCACTCTTCCAGCTGTTGCTAAGTTGAGAAAAACTTAGTACAACTTGCATGTTTCAAGTCAAGTCAATCCCAAGGCCACTGTGAGTGTTGGGGCACCTTAGATATTTAGCCTAAGGAAAAAAAAATAGGTACTGAACTCATAAAACAGCCTAAGCTAGTGCATCTCTCTTGAATGAAAGCAGGTAAATGCTGAGCTGTGAACTCAGCCATTCTGGGATCTGCCTCGACACTTGGTTTCTATGGGATTTCTTTCCACGCCGCTGCAAAACCAATGAGACAGCAGGCATGTTTGAAAGCCCCTTCCCCTATCACTTGTTAAAAGAAGCCTTTCCTTCTAATTTCTGGAGTCTTTGTTCCGCCCCCACATTGTAAATCGCCTTGGTGTGGGGCCAAATATCGAAACCGCCAGGAGGTGCTGAAGACTGTCCTGGCCCCGTTCCTCCAAGGATGAAGAAGGATTTAAGATGCAACGTTCCCAGCTCCGGAGAGCAGTCTCAGGCCCCGAGCTTGGCAGATCCCAGCCAGCCACATTCTTGAGCTCTGTGCGTGTCCAGGTAGATAGGAACCAGCCTGGGTAGGGGTGGGAAACGATCAAGTCACCCCCCATATCTTGCCTGTGGCCCTGGCTAATCCATGGCAACGACTGAAATCTATTCCAAGAAACAGCTAACAATTTCCCCTTGTTTCATAGCTGCTGGTTGCCAGTCATGGGCACACTGGCAAAAAATGAAACGTTTAGGACAATTTGGTGCGTTCCTGCCGGAGGCTGGAGCACCGCGTGGAAGGAATTCCTGCAGCGATTAATGAAGTTACAACCCAGCGCTAGTGCGGCCTCATGCCCAGCTCCTGGGAAGATCTTAAACAATCCAACAGGAACTGTTACCAAATACAAACGAAGCAGCTTTGGACATCAAGAGTCCTGATAACCAGACACGGGGCCTGATGGGGAGCACAGACGAGATACAGAGGAGTACATGGGGCAGAGGCATCTTCTCCGCTCCCTGTAGCAATGCACCACCGGCTTCTCCTTTGAATGTCTCGCATCTATTGGCGACCAGAAAACGATCTAATTCCAGGAGTAATGTTACTGAAGCTACAGAGCAGATGACAAAATATCTCCCGGCCTGGCCACGTGATGCCTTTAGAGATGCAGACGCAAAATCTGCACTAGCCTTTTTGCTCTCACATTACCCACTGGTCTACAGATCCCACATCACCTTTGCCTCTTAGTCACCACAACCGCCTTGCCTGCTTTTTTGAGTTTGTATCCCCCCCCGGGTGGCTTACTTTGCCATGTTCTGCACAGATGTGTTAATTAGAAGCGCTTATGATTTGTGTTCCCTCTCAGCCGCGCCACTTGAGCCCCCGTTTAGGCAGCTAACTCAGTGCTATGGCTTTCAGTAGAGCTCAGCACAGAGAAGAATGGGAGTTGATGGCTGATGAGCTCTTGTAAAAAAATCTAGCTGCGGTTTCCAGCTGGAAGGCCGCAGACCGCATCGGAATGAAGAAATCTGCATTGCTGGTTGCACGGTAGGGCCAGATACTGGAGTTTAATGCCAAGGCGAACAGCTTGACCATGCTTCCACGTGGGTGGGAGCAAATCACAGGACATGGCCGGTCCAGAACTACCTGAAAGCAGAACCGTGTTCTTTAGTGATGCGAGAGGTAGAACAGCCTGAGAGAATTGAAAAGTTCTTCCTCCGTGCCCCAATCCTCCTGGCCTGCCCTGAAAGTTAAGGTCACTCAGGGGGGGTCTGGGGGACAGTGAGTGACTTCATATCTGAAGCTATTTGAGCTGGGGGGTAGGATATAGCTCCATTCTCCTCTATAACTTCTACAGTGTACAACTCTTCTCATTTTTTACGCAGGTTAGGCTCAAATGATGACAACCTTGCTTCCCCCCCAACAAAAAACTGATGTCTCCTGCTCAGGACTGATCTCAGGTGATGTCAGGCACCTTTGGGAAGCTGTATTACGTCACTTGGGGTATAGAGGACTCTGTAGGTACAGCTGGCATGCATCTCAACTCTGTGTCCTACTGCATAGGATCACACTGTTCCAATACCAAGAGCACTCCATAATGTATCTAGGGTTGGGAGGGGGAACAGGGCACAGAGGACAGCTGCCAGGGAACCCACAGCACAGCCGCTGAGCTGACACTGTATGAGCAGAGGCAGCAGTATCAGTTGCCTTCAGTGTACAGAGAACCAGGACAGATGAGACATCCTTGCCAGGGCA
The DNA here is from genome assembly GCF_052110815.1 of Crocodylus siamensis. Taxonomy (NCBI): domain Eukaryota; kingdom Metazoa; phylum Chordata; order Crocodylia; family Crocodylidae; genus Crocodylus; species Crocodylus siamensis. The sequence goes on along the minus strand of NC_143400.1, from coordinate 13,972,490 downwards.
GATACAGCTCCCCCCCGTACTCAATGAGCTGGCTACAGCTCTGCACAGAGAGCTTGAAAGGCACAAGCCCCGCCTGCAGCACAACCCACGTGTGCACAGCCCAGCCCCGACTATTTTATTTCAGTGAGTTTATACCACAATTAACAGTAATTTTGATTTTTCAATGGATCAGGGGGCCCCAAAAGCCCCGGTCAGAGAGGGGCTCCCGGCATCCAACCTCAAACTCCCCTGTTGTAACTGAAGTCTGTTAGGAGCAGGGAGTGTAACTCAGAGGACAGCTGTGCATACTCTGAAGATCATGAAATTTTATGCACAGACCTTCACCGAACCGACAAAGCAGCAGAATGAGCAATGGAGGGAAGAGGGAATGAACTAGGGGACTCAAGGGCAAGAAATGCAAACCTATTCCTCTCCCACATACTGAAGTGAGGCTGCAAAGATGCTACCCTTTCTCGTCCAGCAACTGAGACCATGAGCAGCAGGAGATGTTAATTTTAAAAGGGGGAGTTGTCTGGCAAGGTATTCTCAGCATGAAGTCCTTGACCCTGGAACATGGCATGTCCTGACCGGGTCAGAGCTCAGTTGTCCTACAGGGAAAGAAAACCTGCTCCTACTTTACAACAGTGGGAAGAGGGGTTTCCAGATAGCCAAAGCATGTTTTCACGATGCCTTTTATGCCCACAGACAAAAATCCCATGAAGGAGATGAAAGACTTTCTCCAGGATGGTCACAGATGTTAAGCCCCCATCTTGACACACCTTGGGTTGGGTTTTTAAGAAGCACTGACCTGCCATGTAAGCCAAGGGGAACTGTGGCTATTTAGCCCTTCTGCAAACAAGACACGGAGGCTACTGCATCTCACACTGGACTTGGGGAAAAGTGAGCGCATGAAGGCAGAAAAATGAGGGGCACACTGGGAAATCCAGCTGCGCACAAAGTAAATGCAACAGCAAATGCAGTGCAGCACTCAGCTCTGCCTCAAATCCTCCGCTTCACTGCATCAGGTTTTTTCTCTGATAAAACTGCTGCCTTCAAAAGATTTTTCTTAACTTAGCAACAGCTGGTGTCATCAGTGCCATTTCCCTGGGCCCGAGTTGATTGTGTGAAGCATCGTTATCAAAGCAAAGAAGCTTTCTTCCAAGAGGGCGGCCCTGAAGATAGGCTTATTGTAAGCCACAGATGCTGAAGCACCCATGGAGCTCCATTCAGAGGAAACCCTAGGAGAAGAATGAAACATCTTTACGGGTGGCAGCATCCGCTGCACCTCCCTTCTGCTCTGTGTGATGGACTTTCCTTTGGCTGAAACAGCCTGAGGATTTACAGCTATAGAGCCAATGGCCTCAGCCATCCCCTCAAGATCCTTGGTTCTCCAGTTACTTAAGGACAAGGTGTTTTGCCCAAAAGCATATGCATTAGATGCAGAGGATGAGCAGAGACAAAGACGTTAAGTAACAGAGGAGCTCGGAAGTGTATGTGGAATGGCAAAGAGAGTTGGGGAACAGCAAAGAAGGGCTTTATCCCCCTGAGCACGTGCAGGTGTTTGAGACTCTTCAGAAAAGCTTGAAAAGGAAGACAAGGTTTTTTGGGTAAATGCGATATCTTTTATTAGACCAACTAAAAAGTTGAAAAAAAAATTGTTCTTTGCAAGCTTTCAGGCCCAAAAAGGCATTAGACAACTCAGGTTTTGTATCCCATCGCTCATAACAGCACACGGCTCAGAGACCAGTCCCAAGTGACCAAAGTCTGCTGTCAATGTGAAGCAAGTTCGTTGGGTCTCAGCCTGGTTCTTCACAGGAGCTGTGAGCACAGGGGAGGCAGGGAGATGAACCCCCACTTTCACTGTGACAGCAAGGAGGGTGTTTCATCGCCCCACTGGTCCAGAGCCACAACTGGGAAAGGAAGTCAGAGGGCTTCACAAGAACAGCTTTGAGCCCCTCACATGCTATAGCAAACCCACCCCACCCGTGCACTCCCTGGGAAACCAGCTGGGCTAAAAAGTCCTTACTACCAGGCCCAAAGCCAGGAGATTATGTCTTGAGCAACTGGAGGATAGCAAGTGCATGTTTCCATGAGACCCACCATTTTGCCTTAAGGACTGGCAATGGGAAGTGAGCAAATCAAGACAGTTAAGCTCAGGCTGACGCATGCAAGCTTCTTAGCTGGGTTGTCATTAACCAGAAGGGTAAGACCGCCTCACGCACCAAGTCTTCATGCCTCACCAGTGAGGTCACTGCCAGGCTATTATTTCCTTTGCCCTCCTTATCTTCCTGGGTAAGCATCAAACAACAGTCCAAGGCAGGAATCTTAGACAAAGTTTCCCCTTCAGAGGTAACGGTACATCCAGACACCGCAGTACCCACCGTGGGTCTCTGCTATGCCACCATCCCTCCTTCTTCCTAAGTCAGGCAGGTGCATACAGCACCAGCCATTCTTTTTCTGGGCTGGTTTCTCTAGTCCTTTATGCTCTGATGCCACAAGGCCCCACCACCCACTGTGCTGTGCCCAAGTCCATCTCTTGCTCTGGGTGGGCAAAGATGTGTTGGTGGCCCATCATCTCACCTGCCTTGGCAGCTGAAACATGCCAGCAATTTGCTTTTGAATGCAGCTCTCGGTGGTTATCCCGATACCCCTGTGTTTCCCATGCCCTATATTCCAGGGCTTTGCAGAGCACTTTGCGGGGGGGTCAGATGTCATTAAGAACCAAACTAGGAAGCAGTACCTGCATTTCACACATCTATTTGCTACTCTGCCATCTGCTTTCCTTAGGCGAAGCTATGGAAGACCTAGGCAGGCTGTGCATTAATGGATAAGTTGATAGACAAATCCAGTCTAGTGGGTTCTACAACTCTCCTTAGAACTGCTGCAGTGGCCAGTTTCTCTGGCTTTATACTCAAGCCCATTTATAATCCTTTCATGGGTATCTGGAAAGCTGCAGCTGTTTCATTACCTCTTGTACATATTCTGACGTATTCCTTACGGCAACATTCACGTGGACTGTGGAAAATGGGCGGGAAGGGACCTCAAGAGGCTGGCTAGTCTGTCCTCTTCACCCAAAGGAGGATCAGTTCCATCTGAAATATTCCTTACAGATGATTGCCTTGGCTGCAATTGTCAACAAGACCCAGAGCCTAAGCTATGGCACTTCCACCTCTCCCCTAAGCTGGCTGGCAGGGCTCTTAGTCCCATTTACAGAGGAAGAACCAGAGATGAGGCCTGAACCTGAGCCTGGTCTTTGTAAGTGCTACAGGGCTCCAACCACGGCAGTCCTCATCTTCCTGGTGGTGAGACGTGAGACTGACACCGCAAAACCTGGAAGGAAATGGGCATGGGGAGTTGACCGAATGGCCCAGCCAAGTGTTATGACAGGCCATTATGTTTTTTGCTGACTTGACCCCTCTCCTGTTCCAAATGGCTACAGGATCAGTCACCGCACGCCTTGACAAGCTATGCATCACTGCTTGATGCTGCGCAACCATGGATGGCTCCACCCCAGCCCTTCAGCTGGGGAATGAAATAAGCCCTGTATACAGCTTACTGCATCTACCTCGCATATACCATACACCTGAATAATATACAACCAGGGTTTTACAGGCAGTTAAAAAAAAATCCTTACCTTGCAAAACAGGTAAGTAACTGATCTGGTCTGGGGTCACGTGCTAGCTCGGATCTCACAGGCTGCCTCTGCAGCCACGTCCTGGGCTGGACCCAGCATGCGGAGCTGGGGATTGTATGACAGGTCCGGGCCAACCAACTGCACATATATACGAGAAAAAGAGAGTCCCATGGGTCTGGAAATTGGGGACGGGGGTGGGGTGGGCAGGAAGAGTACTATTGCCACGACTCTGGAAGCCAGTGTGCAGTCCCGCTAGGTTGAACCCAGGGGAACCATATACTGGATCCCAGAGTCATGGAAATACTACTCTCCCTCACCCCCCCAACAACATTTCCAGACCCATGGAACACTCTCTCTCTCACATATATCCATATTAACTGGTGAAAACTGGGGTGTGTATTATAAGCAAGAAAGTATGGTACATCAGCTGTGGTTCAAAGGCTTGATCCTGCACTCAGAAGGAACTCTGGGATAAGAATAGCAGTGTCTAGCTGCCATGAGACCCCCCACAAGCCCACACACCTGGTTAACTGTAATTGCCGACGCAGAGCTTCTCACTGTCGAAAAGAACCGGACTGAGGCCTATGCCAGTAATTGCTCTCAAATGCCCCAACCCTATTCTGTGCCAGGTATCCAGCTTGTAGCCATATTGGTCTAAGGAATCAGAATCTTTTTTCCTATGCCTGATGAAAGCTGCTTGTGCCTGAAAGCTTGCAATTAACTGTTTTGCAAAAATCAAGTTGGTCTAGTAAAAAATATCACCGCTACTATGAGTTCTGATTCCTTCCAGCCCTGCTCTGTATTGCAGAGCTGCAGAAGATCTGGTGCTCAGTTTATTCCCAGAAAGGCTGAATTGCAATCTTCTTGGAACAGGCAAGTTTCTTTGGGTAGATGCGATATCTTTTATTAGACCAACTGAGCAACTGCAAAAAAGTTCTTTGCAAGCTTTCAGGCACAAGCACCCTTCTTCAGGCATAGGGAGTCTCTGCTCTTCTGGGATCTCCAAGGAATGAAAGAAGCTAAGAGTGTGGTGGGAGGTCAGTGAGAATGTAAATGGGTGGAAATTAGGAAAACAATGGGGAGAGAAGTGAAGGGAGGGGGGGAAAATCATTCCAAAGGTAAGTAAGGGAGACTGCTGTAGTTGAGTGCTCCAAGGTAGAAAAGAGGCAGTTTGTGAGAAAGTAAACAGCTGGAAATTAGGAAGACAAAAGGTAGAAAAAGAGAGGAGAGGAGGAAGTGGGGCAAAAAAACCGGTAAATGGTAAGGGTAAGGTCAGGCAGGTACCTGGTGAATCAAATGTCAGGCAGGTTGTAACGTGTCATAAATCCAATGTCTATATTGAGTCCCTGATCAATTCTTGAATGAACTCAACCCTTATGCTTACATTTCAGGAGACCTTATTTTTTTTCCCCCAAAACCAAGTCACTACATGGATTAAAACATAAGAGCAGCAGCCTCCCCATTCATAGTCGCTTTTACTATGGGCATTTCCTCTGGAGAAAACCAGCCCTTTTGGAACCAAAAAGAAAAACCTAAGTAAACCAATACGAAAGAAGAGAGTTCATTATGGCCAGGGCTGCACGGCTTGCTCGAGAGAATGGCTGGTTACAAAGCCTTTTTCCTTGAATAGGCTTGCAGCTCTCAGGTACCCATTAGAAAGGACTTCACTGCAGGAAGCACTGACACTAACTAGCACAGAAGAGACTATGCATTCATTCAAGTCACGCAGGTCAGAGGAGTTTTAAAGAGGAATCAAAACAGGAACAATACGGGTTTTTTTTGGTTCTGGCATTCTTCTTCCCATCCCCAAGAGGGAGGTGATCAGAGAGGACTTTCCACCCTCTGCTCAGAGCATTCAGCTGACAGCTTTGAGGCCGCTGCGTAGCATAAAAAGAGTTTGATTTCCACTCCCCCCCCAATGATAAGCCAAGTTTAATACCGAGCTTCAAAAGGAGGCAAGATTAAAAGGAGCTTGTAAGACTAGGATTCCAATTTGCCCGATCAAAATCTCCGCTCTGTCAATGTCACTTGAACGCTAGCTTCAGGGAAGCCTGAAATGAAAATTGGTTCCCCAGTCTGCTTTCCTGCTCAGAAACCCTACAGTCCAGAGGGAGGAGGGTTTGGTATCCCAACAGCACCTTTCTTCCTGAAGGATCCCAAAGCAGATGCACTGATCTCAGGCAAGACACAGAACTGTCTGTATACCAAGCTATGGAAGAGCCAGTGTCTACCCAGAAGATGGCGTCTCTACCAGGGGACTTGCGGGGGGTGGGGGCTGAAACAGAGCTAGCTAACAAAAAGAAAAGCCCTAGTTAAAGCACACTAGCCTGTTGTGATCACACTAGTTAGTAGGTAGAATTAAATGCGATAGCAGGCAAAGGTAAATCCCGAGCTGACCTAACTTCTGTTGTATGTAGGGAATTAAGGTAGCTTTTGCCCATCCCCAAATAAAACATGCACCTTGTTTTTGGAAGGCAGGGTGCACAAAAAAAGGCTTTTCTAGCATCACGGCCGAATGTGCGACACAGAGCAAGTCTTCCTGGGAACACAGTGTCCAGGAAGCGTGGCACCAAGTGCCAGCTGCCTCGCTCAGACTGTTTCTAAGGATGCCATGCTTCCCAGGAGGATTTACTTTAGGTCACGCAAAGGTAGGCCCCAGACCCTGGCAAGGGCAGCAGCAGGACTACTGTAAGTCATAAGTTCCTGAAAACAATCTTGTTTCCACATCACAAGTTTCATCAAGATACTACCAGCAGCTCACTTGCTACTTCCAGCAGAAGCTACAGCATTCATCCAACAGCTACGGCTGTGAGAAGGCTAACACAGGACCCTGCCATCTTGGCAGCTGTTGAGTCTCCAGCTTTCTTTTCCAGTGAAGACAACAGCTTCCCAGCTTAAAACATGCACTTCAATTTTGAGGGGTGTGGGGGAGACGGGGCTGCACACAGTACACGAGAAAATATGGTCGCAATTGCCTCATCTTCATTAGGATTTTACCAACTAAAACAGGCCTGTACCCTGAGCAAAGACAAGGTCTTCAAGATCTCTTGACTGTAAATGTCCCAACGAAGAGGCGCATCTGTGTTGTAATCCTGCCTTGGTTGCATTGCCAGTACAGACAAGATGGGTTCTTTAGACTGACAGAGGCCAACCTTTTTGGCAGGCGTACCACAAACTAGCCCCGAACCCTCCCCGAGTGCCACTCCGGTCCCCTTCCTGACTTGCTGCTCTGCTTTCTGTTCCCTACTCTATGCTGCATGTTCCCTGACCCATCTGCCACACCCCCTGCACAGAGCCAACCAGTGGCATCCATGCTGTAAGTTCCCCACCCTTTATACCATCCTTGTGGCTGAGCTGCCTGGCACAGAATGCACTGCCAACACCATGAGAACTGACATGCAGGGATCATTTAATCCATCTCGAGAGGCAGCCAAGCCCCGAGGCGACAGGCAGTAGCTGCTGGGTGGCAGGCAGCTGAACTGAGCAGCGGAGCAGCAGGGACGGTCTCAGAAGGGTCTGCAAGTGTTTTCTACCAGGAAGGAAATATTATAAGGAAACAATGTGTCCCTGATACACACACCCGGTTCCAATGCAACTGCAAGAGGCACTTTGGCCTTGTGGCTGGAGGAGAGCCAGGAGGCCAGGCACAAGGATCTCTCCTCAACAAAAAGAACAGCAAGATCTTTAATAGCAAGGATCAGCCAGGATCACAGCAGAGCCGGCAAAGGGGGATGGGGCCGTGTCCAGGATCACCAGGCCCTTTTGGGCTGGGAGGAAGGAGGGGAATGTCTTTAAAGAACAACCAAAGCAGGCAGCAGCCATTTGCCTCGCTGAGGGTCCCAACAACGAGAAAGCCTCCCCGAACCCCCATGTACAGTCAGACGTCAGGCCACGTGTCCTCCTTTTACTATGAAAGGGAGGCAGAGCCACAGGACGTGCACCCGCAGCACTGTAGCCACCCCGAATGGGTGATGAGGAACATGGTCACCCCGCTATCTCCCACCCCACACACAAGCAAATGGGGCTGGCTTCCAGCCAGCATAACTTCCAAGATCACCACCCCTCGTTAACTGTTTCCTATGCCTATCACTGCAGAACCCATTGGCCACGTGTGGATTGGTGTAGCCTGGGAGGTGGACAGGCCAGAACATGGCTTGTGGCAAGGGTTGCTCTGCCCCGCCGAGATCCCCTGGTGGGTGTGTGGCAGGGAGACAGCCGGGGGGGGCGGGGATGAAATACTAATATAACCCACTGTTGTCCATTGGATCACAGCATTGGCTCCTGACTCAGGATCTCTAGCAGCTCTGCAGTGGCCCACTGAGATCTGACAGCGTGGGGGAGGCAACCAGGTCTCATCACCATCTATAAACCCTGATGGAAGTCAGGGACTGGCTTCAAGAGATGGTGGATCCATACCTCTGCATCTCCTCCAAGGAGCGGCTGATACTCTGCTTAGATAACCCCCGGCGTAAAAAAAATCTCCTCCAGGTTTTACAAATCAACTGCCATTCTCCCTCGCTCTGTTCAGCTGGCATTACCCTTGTCTGATAATGCCTGCCAGAGTGCTGTCAAGAAAAGCTGCCTGCTTTGCAGAGAGGAAATTAGCACAGAGAGGGGAAGTGACTTGCCTGACGTCAGAGATAAGTCGGGGGCCGAGCTGGGATGAGAAACCAGGAGTCCTGACTCTCAGCTGTAATCACTGGTTCACACTACCTCCAGACAGACATGCCTGGCACAGACCAGGGCCAATGCAGATTTGAAAGCAGGCCCTAATCAAGGGCACTGAAAACAGCAGCCCACCCTTTCCCACACATCCCTGCTGAACCCAGCAACAGTCACAGCTGAACAATGGGGAAACTGAGGCACATAGAAAGAGTGCTTTGCCCAAGGTCAGAGAGGGGATCAGCTTTAGAGCAGTAATTTGAACGCAGGTGTTGTCCCTTTCTGTCTGACGCTCCTGGCTGAGCCTTGGCCAAAGATCGCGAACATGCAGGCTCCAGAAGAAGTGATTCCAGAGTCTGGTCCCAAACATGCTTCCAAATGACGCTGGCTGACCGAGAACAGGAAGGAGCCAGATTCTCCCACCACTCAAACAGCCTGGAAGAAAGGAGCCATCCCCCAACTCAAGCCATTTCCTACCAGGGATCAAGGGCAGAGAAAGGTGTTATCACCCTGTGCTGGAAAGAAAGCAGTGAGCTTGAAAAAGCAGCATGATTCATGTGTTTGTCTTGGTTGGTCCCAAACCTGAAGAAAATACTTATAAAGCCTGGGAAATATTTGCTACTTCTAGAGCACCCACAAGGATAGGATCATGCTTAGCACTGCTGAAATGCAGCCACCTCTGGGACGGAGCGCAGCACCTCAAGAGCACAGCTCATCACCCAGTGACAGCAGCGAAGGTGAATTCGGAGCAAAAGCTGCGACACTGCTCTAGGTTTTAAGTGAAGTTTTAAGAAAAACCAAGCAAGGCAGGCAGACCACTCTCCTTTGCAAAGGCAGCCAAGCAAAGCCCTGCCTGGGCCTTCAAGAAGGGATTTCGGCCCCCAAGTGAGGACACTGAACACACACGCTGGAGTCCCAGCAAGAGAGGAAAGACGTGATGCAAAGACGCTGGAAAGAGCACGTCGCCCGGCCCCACTGTTATGTGCCGCTCCGACACATAGGCCCAGAGCCTGCAAACAAAACGTGCTTTGGGCATCAGGAAATCCTGAGTCTTGGCTACGGAAGGGAACGGGCTGTGAATGATTCAGGGCAGCGTTTCTCTCTAACAAAGGAGAGCTGGAAGAGCATGGGGGGCCTATCTAAGTCGGCAACAGAGGCAAAATGAGGGAGAATTCAGGAGCAGGGAGGGAAGAGACCGTGCCAAAAGGCTGGGCTCTTCGTTGCGGGGACAGCAGGCCGGGATGCTGAGATATAGCACCTTGGGCTCCTCCTGGACAAGGACAAGCTGTGCTAGGGGTTGCAGGAACACTAGATACCTGGGCATGCACCAGGCAGGGACAGGTCAGTCATGTCATGCCAGACTATTACGCTGTGCGAAATCAGGCACCCTGCCACCTCCACCCCTGGCAAGGAGAGGACCAGCAGCAGCACAGGACCTGCTCTGCTCCTCCATGGGCCAGGGGGATGCCCTAGATCTGCCCAGCTCATGCCACTCCCTACCCCCAACTTCCTCAGAGCCAGAGAGCATGGTGGGACCTCAAGATCCAGGGGGCTGAGATCTTGCCCCAGCTGCCGAGGATCTCCTGGCCATGCTCCCACTCAGCAGTGAGGCAAGGGGTCTCTCGCTTTCAGACCTGGGGAAACTGAGGCATGAAGGGGAGGGGACCATCCCCACAGGACACAGAAAAAGCAGGACCTATCTGGCTCAGGCTCCTTTGGCTGCCCCCCACCCCCCAACAACACCTCCGCTGACAGGACAGGCAAAACAAGGGTGCCCGGAGAAGCTCGACAACAGACAAACCTGCCTACTACCTTGGGCACATGGCAGAGCTGAGCCTGCAGCCCCCCCGGGGCTCCCGCTCGGCACTGGGGCCAATGCCAAGGAGACGACTGGGACTGGGGCCCTGCCAGGCAACCCCCCCACTCCCCGGGGCAGGGAAATGCGTCCTCCCCCGCGCTCTCCCCCTAACAAGGCTTTCGGGGCAGCCGGGGGGACTTCTCAGCTCCCCCCCTGCCCGGTCTCCCCTCCGCGGACTGGGTCCCTCTGAGGAGTGGGGCTTTCCACCACTGTCAAAGAGACTGGGGGGATCCAACACCCCCTCCCACCCCCGGGGAAGTCCCAGGGGCCAATGGGATGGGCCCGTCACTTCCGGGGGGAGGGGCTACCCCTCTGGGGGGGCAGGGCTGAGCTCCTGCACTGCCCCTCCCCCCCAGGGGGCATTTCCCCCTCCAGGAGGTGTCTGCAGGGGTTAGACCCCCCTCAGAGGTAATGCTGGGGTTCACCCCCAATGGGGAGGGGAGCTGTGGTCACCTACTCACCCACTGGGGGAAGGGATCACCCCCCTAGCCCCAAATCGAGGGGAGGGCAAGTAGAGTGAAGACCCCACGTGGGGGGAGGGCAACAGCCCCTCCCCCACGGAGGGCTTCTGTATTTGCCCCTCTCCCAATGCGGGGGCTCTGGCTCCTGCCCCCTGAGGGGGTCGCCCCTCCCCCCGGAGGGGGGCGCTGAGGTTTGACCCTCCCCCCGCTCCTTACAGCGGGGGGGCGGGGTGCAGTCCCCCCCCAACCCGGAAGCCCGCACCCCCCTTACCGGCAGCTTGGGGCTGACCTCCCCCTTGCAGCTGTGGCAGAAGAAGCGATGCTGGGACACGGCGGCCGCCGCCGCAGCCGAGGCCTCCGCCATCTTCTCTCCCCCTCCCCCGGCTCCCTGCCTGCCGTCAGTCCTCCGGGGGGAGCAGCGAGACTACGGCCGGCCCGGATAGAACGGCGGCAGAGCTGCTCTAGCCCGCAGCTTATGCCCCACTCTCTTCTGCTCCGCTGCAGGGAAACGGAGCCTTCCACTTGAGCAACGAGGCGAGAGGGTAGAGCGGCTCGCTACTTCCGCGTTCCAGTCCTCCCAGCAGCCACAAAGACCAGAGGAAAGCCAGAGCGCCACCCGAGAGTCTTCAATGCGCTTGGCGACGTTAGACGCAATGGGAGCGGGAGACAGCGCCCCCTGGGGTCCTCCAGCGCCACCAGCGAGAGGTAGTTAGAACGGCCACACCAAAGAAGCGAGCGGAAGTGATCCTTGTTGAACCGGAAGCTGAAAGCCACGGGGTTGCTATAGTTGCTGTTGGGGCCTAAAAAAAAATCGACCACCCCCTTCCCCAGGTGAGACATAACCCAGGCGTCGGGACGTCGCCCCACCCCGGGCCTTAGCTCATCGTCTCCAGCCTCAGTTTCCCTTGGAGGGGGAGGGGCCCGGGATAGGGTCCGGGCCTGTCTCCAGCCTCAGTTTCCCCGGGGGTAGGGGCTGTTTGATACAGCTGCATACTTGAACCCATCAAATCCATTTCGGGCACAAAGCGTGAACCACTTCGAGTCCAGACTCGATGCTGCAGGAGAAACCGGCATCTCTGCATCTGCCCGGCAGCGCCAACTGGTCGCATTCCTCGCGACAAAACCGCAGGTAATCGGACTGTTCCCCCCGACTACACACAGGTTTGCGGTTTGCCAGTGGGATGACACAGGCGGAAATTAAGCTCTGTTCTCTTCTGCTGCAAGAACATTTTGGAGAGATTGTGGAAAAGATAGGGACGTACCTTGTGCGGACCGGCGGGCAGCCTCTGCGAGCGATTGTCAATGACACCAGCACCTCCCTGGATCAGGTATGTCCCGGGCTGTGCTAGCCTGTGAGTTGGCGTCTGCATGCTCAGGGGAGCTGGCCATGCTCGGATGATCTCCTCACAGCTCGTCAGTTCCCATCTCTGGACGGTTTCCCCACTTCTAAAATCTACATGCGAGACACAAATTGGCATAAGGGAGGTGCTGACATGAAAGCAGACTTTTTTTTTAACCGGGATAGATGGTTTCATCAGGCTCCTGCTGCAATCCAGGGGCGTCTTTGCCATTGCTATTAACAAGTGGATCCCAGACGTTACATCCCTGCCGCCAGGCAAGGGGGAGGGTGATACCTTTGAGATCTAGACGGGAAAGAAAGGAGCGAAGCTGGAGCAGGGGATGGAGATTAAGGGTGTGAAAGACCGAGCTGTTTGTTCCGTGAATCAGAACTCAACGCCCTGCCCCAAACCCTGCACATTGCCTCAGCTCTGGTAGCCTGAGATGCCCTGGGAATTCGCAGCATCAGGTAAATTCACTTCCATGGTGAAAGCTTAATAGCTTTATCTCAAGCTGATAAGAGCTCATGAACACAGATATTGCATTCTTTGAGTTAAAAGCCTCCCCCACCCACACCTACACACCCGTCCTCTTCTTAGTCCATCGATGGTGCTGTGTGTTCCCAAGTCCGCAACTTGTCCCTCTCCGGCTCCCACAGGTGAAGAAAGCCTTATGCGTCCTCATCCAGCACAACCTGGGCACCTACCAGATACAGAAGCGTGGCTTCGTGGAGTACAGTGTCCAGTGCGACCGGGTGCTGTGCATCCTGCGCTACCCGCGCTACATCTACACAGCCAAGACCCTGTACGGCGACACAGGCGAGCTCATTGTAGAGGAGCTGCTTCTCAATGGCAAGATGCCCATGAGTGCCGTGGTCATGAAGGTGGCTGACAGGCTGACGGAGACCATGGAGGGTGAGTGATGGGGGTGCTGGCATGGCTGAGAGACGGGATGGGGACTGCTCCCTGGGGCACCTCATCTGGCTGGTGCTGCCTGGATATATCTCTCCACTGATGGGACTGGATCAAGCTCAGAGGATCCGTGCAGAATAAGAGGATTCAGCACCAGGGTGGGGGGTGTTGAATCCAGACCACAGAGAAGTAATGGATGGACATCTGCTGAGTGGCATCAGTGGGTTTTGTGTCTTGGAAGGGCTATATAGAAAACCAATGCACCAGTGATCCCCCAGGAGAGAGCTTGGGCTGCCAGCTCCAGGGACAGCAAAAGATAAACAGCAAGCCAGTGCTCATGCCAGGGACAGAGCTGGTTTGCGGGCATGTGCTCCCACCAGATATGATGGTATAACAGGTGCCAATGTAAACTTGTCCCTGTGTCAGGAAACCAGGTTTGAGGCTACCAAGTTGGCTTCTACTCTGCCACAGACTTGCTGGAGGACCTGATCAAGTCGAAAACAACTTGATCAAGATTTTCTCCGGGTCTCAGTTTGCCCATATGAGTTCTGAGGGGAAGGAGGAGCATTTCCTGCTTCACTTGTGTCTTAAAGATGAGTTTCTCAGCTGTGGGCTGAGATGGGAAATCCGCTCTGGTTGTGCTTGGATTTTCCCTCATCTCTGCATCGGTTTCTGTGATAGATGCAGGTCCAAGTAGCTGGTCTCAGTGTCTAATCTGCCAGGAGTGGGGTATCTGGGCTGAAATCAGGAGACTAAACACGTCTACACATGACCGTGAAACTTCAGGTGCCCAGTGTATGACAAGCCTGTTCAGCATCCCTGAAAAATCAGATCACCTCAAGTAACCCCCTAAAAAACTAAAGGCTTCCAAAACTGCCATCTGCCTCTGAAAACCCAGCCCATGGCATCTGAGGCTGGTAGAAGCAAGGGCAAAGCATGGTGTTGTAACTTAGCTGGCACAGTGCTAGCAGCTGGGCAGTCAGGATCACAAACATTCACCTTCTCCTTGGGATCCTCTTGTCCAGATGGGAAAACCATGGACTACACTGAAGTTTCCAGCGCCTTTGTCCGCCTGGCAGACACCCACTTTGTCCAGAGGTGTCCAGGGGTCCCTGATGCTTCTGGGCCATCGGATTCGGCGGCACCTCCTGCACCCATGCTGGTCATTGATGAGAAGGACATGTACAGCGTGCCCAGGTTGAACCTCATAGGTGAGGAATAGGCTGAGCCACCCTGACTGGGGGCATGGTGGGAGCAAGAGGCATGATGAGGGTTTGGACATGAATCCACGTTCAGCGTGATGGGGTCAGAGGGGAACCTCTGTCTTTGGCCTACAGGGAAGGGGAAGAGGAGGCGATCGTGTGACGATGATGATAACGGACAACATAAGGCAAAGAAACAGAAGCAGGATCTCGAGAGCCAAGAGGTAACTGCTAATCCCCTGGGACTGGAGAGCCTTTTATCCACAGTTTGACCTACTAGCCAGTGACCATCTTGGGAAAGACCTGGGAACATCCAGTCTTGCCTGCTGGCAGCATGTCAGCCTCTTGTCTTGAGGCTGTTGTCTGTGGACTTGTTTGGCACTACCTGGCACCCAGAAGCTCACCTCCCTGCCTTTGCTAAGGCACTCAGCACCAGCCCCTCAGAGACCTAAGCCCAACCCACTGAGCAGTGTCCCCCCCCACCCCACTTCCTTCTCCCCATAGCCCCCACCCGATGATGGCATCTACTGGCAAGTCAACCTTGACCGGTTCCACCAGCACTTCCGAGACCAAGCAATCGTCAGTGCCGTGGCCAACCGCATGGACCAGGTAGGGGGAAGCAACAGGCCCCTTCCCCAGCAGGCTTATCGCCTCTTGGGGGGAGGGGGGGCGTGCCTCTGATCACCTTTGGTAGTCAGGCTTCAAAGACGTCAGCTGTCATGCTTCAGGGCCTCAGCTGATCACTGCAAGGGTCAGGAAGGAATTTCACATGCTTCAACATCAGACTTGGCTATGTCTGCAGATAGAAACATGTCCTGATCCAGTTCATAAGTAGCAGGAATTTGGTGGGGAGCATCTCAAATACTGCAGTCCTGCTCTCCCTGAGCCCATCTGTTCTTATCACCTGCCTTTCACTTCTACGCTCATCTGATCTCACTGGCTGGGTGGGATGAGGGTGCCTTGACACTTGGCCAGGCAGCAGGAGGCTCAAGCATGCAAACCTGTGCTCGGGCACAATTCCCTCAGTTATGACTCAAGATCACAAGCCCCATGGAGATACAGCTGGAAGAAAGCAGGCCAATACTGGAAGTGTGGTCCCGTGCCAGGAAAGGTCAGGGGGAGCTGGGGGGCAAAAGGCAACTGGGTTTGGAGCCTTGTGGCTCTGGGGAAGGAAAGCAGTTGCTGCATTTCCCTTTGTGCGGTCCTGTCAATAGTAAAGCCCATCGCCCTCCCACAGACCAGCAGCGAAATAGTGCGGACAATGCTAAGGATGAGTGAAATCACCACGTCCTCCAACGCAGCGTATACACAGCCGCTGTCTTCCAACGAGGTGAGTGTCTGGCATAGTCCTTGGGATGCAGACACATAAATCTGGGGCCCCTGTCTTCCCAGCTGCCTCTCACCATGGACCTTTGCCTAGCTGTTAAGAAAGAAGCATTGGGGTCAGGACTCCTGGGTTCTGTTCCTGTCTCTGCTATCAGTTCTCTTCCCTGGGTCATACAGCCTTTCCTTCAGTAAAATGGGGACAGAGGTTGCTGGGAGCAGTGTCCCAAGCTCAGGGCACTAACATTTAATCTGGGAGCCCAGTGAGACACCACTAACTCCTAATATCCTGAAGGCTAATAGTGCAGGTGTTCTGGGCACTCTCTTGTCTTGCAGATCTTCAGATCTCTTCCAGCAGGATACAACATTGGGAAGCAGGTTTTGGATCAGTATCTCACGCTGCTGGCAGACGACCCGGTAAGAAATGCACTGCCATTATTAATTCATGGAATCACAGAAAAACAGGGCTGGCAGTCACCTCTGGAGCTCGTCTAAGTCCAACCCCCTGCCTGAGGCACAGCCATGCCTATTCAGATCATCCTCTACCAATCCATTAGCCAATCTACTGGTAAAACTACAGAGTTAACTGTGACACAGACATGAAGGACAGCACCCAAACCTGCTGCAGGTAAAGCAGGGGGACCACAGTAGCCTGTGTCCTGCTGCTGTAAAGGTCATTAAAGTATGCTTGAGAGATCCAAGGCAGAGGGCCACATCCCCCACTACAGAGGAGGGCAAAACCCCCACAATCCACATCAGTCTGACCATGGGGGAAAGTTCCTTCCTGACCTCAAATATGTTTTTTTTACATTTGTTTTTGGACACACATCCTGCCTTCAACCCCATCAGGCCATCCTGTCCACAGGAGAGGGCATTATTGAAGTCAACTGGACTAACTGGCACAGTGAAGTTACTTGCCTGCTTCAGTGCATGGGATCCCACCCTGGTTTCTGCACCTCACTCAGTGAAAACAGTCCAGTGAATAGAAGAACCAGTGCACTGAATAGAAGAATTCTCTAATACACAGGACTGGCGATTTGTTTTTAATAAAACCTTCATCCTGCGCCAAGTGACTTTCTCTTTGTCTTTCAGTTGAAATTCTAATGATTTTTTTAGACATTTAATCTTTTTTTCTCCTGTCTTCTTCTGTAGCTAGAGTTTATTGGGAAATCCGGTGACAGCGGTGGGGGCATGTATGTTGTCAGTATCCTTTATCCATCCAGTTGGCCATCAATGGTTGGAGATCTGGGGGCTCAGTATGGTGTGGTCCCTGGTGATATTTGTTCTTCCTTGATGTACTCCATGCAGATCTTCACAAGGCCCTGACGAGTCTGGCAACAGCCACACTGGAATCCATAGTCCAGGAGAGGTAACAGGATGGTTTGGACATACCTTGCTAATTCCCTCAGCCTCCCATCGAGGCATGGATATACTTGTATCTCCTCTGGTCTCCATCCTTGGTTTAAATGACCATTGTTAACCTGAGTCAAGCCTTGAATGAAGTAGTCAGAGACTGAAATCATTAGCTCCTTCCTATATATTCAGGAGTACCATTCAGGAAGCCCAGAAGGCAGCATTAGCTGTGATGAGATGCTTAGTCTCTGTTTCTATTCCTGGTTGTCTGGCTACATTCCTCATGAACTGGGGACCTGAATCCTGCTAGCTGAAAATGTAGCAGTTCCTTGTTCACCAGAGATCTAGCACTCTAAGGGCCCTGATCTGATCTGCTGGTAGTTCTTCTGTCTCCCAGATGCACAAGAGCCCTTCTGCTCTGCAGCTTTCATCTAGGAACCTTACCTCCTCTAGGCTTCTCACTCATATGTCTGCTCAGGTGTCTGTTCCATTACAGATTTGGTTCGCGCTGTGCCAGGATCTTCCGGCTTCTGCTGCGGAAGAAGCATCTGGAGCAGAAGCAGGTAGAAGACTTTGCCATGATCCCAGCCAAGGAGGCCAAGGACATGCTGTACAAGATGTTGTCAGAGAACTTTGTGTCCCTGCAGGTGACTGGGCTGGAAGTTAGGAGGGCTGGTTCTGTCCTGATCTATGCTGCGGGAAGGTGCGCTGGCAGCAGGAGGGTGCAGTGGCAGCTGGAGTAGGGTTCACAGACTCCTCCCTTCAGTCTCAAGATCCATAGTAGAACTACCAATTTAGAGATTGGGATCCGTACTCTCTCTTCCTCGGTTTCTCCATGCATGTGAAATGGATCCAGTGGGTCCCCTGCCTCCCAGGCACCTTCTGGAGAAGGTGAGGAGATCCCAGGATGGCTCCTTTCCCAGCACCAGGCCCAGCCTTGCTTTTTCTCCTGAGCCCAGCACCCCTTGCTGCCACCCCAAGGCAGGTGGCTCACATGCCCTGACTCCTAGAGCTGGCAAAACTGAGCTGCAAGGTGTGGGGAGCGATTGCTTGAGGGCTTGCAGTGAGGGACTGGGGTAAGGGTGAGGGAATCCAGACCTCCAGCTCACTGTGCAAACAGCTGGGACCACTGAATCAGCCTAAGAGGCACAGAGAACCCTGCTTCAAGGGGACTTGCTGTCAACAACTGATGCTCCCTTCTGATAGGAAATCCCCAAGACTCCAGATCACGCTCCCTCCCGCACCTTCTACCTCTACACAGTGAATGTCCTGGCCTCCACCCGGATGCTGCTGCACCGCTGCTACAAGGTACTGTGGGCTCCTAGCCACTCCCTGCCTGAGGTTACCCACAGTACTGCAGAAGCGCCTATGTCCCTTTGTCTCCCACAGCAGTTGGGATCCTAATAGCTTCATCCTATGTCAATTTAGTGACCGACATAGGGACTAGAACAGCAAAGGCTCATATTTGAGGTGCAGACTAACGCCCTTAGATACAAGCACCAGGAGTTCTCCAGCAGTGCCAAGTGACTCAGACACAGCTGAGTCCCCTACCTGGCCTCAAAGGCAGCCCCACACACCCTGCTCTTGGGAGGGAGCACTTGTGGCTGCTGTGCTGCTCCATGGGGGGCAGACAAGCCAGGCCTCTCCTACTCTTCCTGCCCACACCCTGGCTTCAAGGGGCCCAATCTCTCCCACCTTTGCCAAGCATGAGCAGACCATACCATCCTTCACGTTACCCCAGCTCAAAGCTGGCAGTGCCTAACTGGGTGACGGGCCCTGCCTCTCCTGTCCCTTCCCAACCCTGCTTTCCCTCTCATTTGCCCAGAGTGTGGCCAACCTGATCGAGAGACGCCAGTATGAGACCAGAGAGAACAAGTGAGTGCCTGGAGCTCTGGAGCTGGGGGCACAGGGCTCCTGCCGCAAACCCTGGGAAGCTTAAGCAAGACCAATGACTGCAGCACAGCCCCTGCCCGTGGGGTGGTAGGAAGAGGGAAGCCAGGGCTCACAGGCAGAAAAGGGGGTTGGATATTATGAGGGGAGAAGAGAGGGAGCCTGGGGGGTCTAAGTGCAACACCTGTCTGCTCCACACATCCAGCTGTCACTCAGAGCTCACTGCCTTTGCTGCTCCCCACCCCCAGGCGCCTGCTGGAGAAGTCCCAGCGAGTGGAGGCTATCCTGGCCTCCATGCAGGCCACAGGTGCTGAGGAGGTGCAGCTGCAGGAGATCGAGGAGATGATCACGGCCCCTGAGCGGCAGCAGCTGGAGAGTCTGAAACACACAGTCAACAAGTGAGCGCTGGGCTGGGGGGTCTCAAGACTTCTGACTGACCAGGAGCAGAGCAGGGGGCAGTCAGGACTCCTGGGTCCATTCTGGGGCTGCCAGACCCTCTGTGCCCCTCATCCTGGAGTCACAACCTCTTCCTCTTCCCCTCCCAGGATTGACGCCAGTGAAAACCAAGTAGACGAGACCATCTTCCTGCTGGCATCCTATGTGGACAGCACCGTGGTTGCATCAGTGAAGAAGCCCTGAGCTAACAGCTCCCCCAGCTTCCCATCAGGCCACTGGCTTTTATGGCTCCACTTTGCTTGGCTTGGTGTTTGTTCTATGGACAATAAAATGCCTGCATCTGCCAGGTGGTTGTGGGGCGCCTCTGCCGTGGGCTGGGGAGGGAGGGGAGATGAAACGGGCCTGGCTGGGATGTACCTCCTGCAGTCCCTTCCAACCCTAATTTTCTATGAAACCCTCTGCCTGGTGCCAGCAGGGCCTGGGCAGTGCAGGCTGCAGCACCCATCCCAGGACAGACTGAGGCTGGGCCTGGCCCAAGGGATCTCATCTGCCAGCCGTAGGGGGGGGGTGGCTGCAGTGGTGCCCGTCTGCCAGCAGGGGCACTGCTCTGTGCTGCGCTCTGCCAGCTCCGCCCAAGGCCTCCCTGGCCTAGCCCCCTCTCCCGGTCCAGGCATGGAGGGCGCTGCGCGGGTCCTGGTGCATCTGTCCCGGGGTGGTGCCCGGCCCCAACGGGCTGCCTTCCTACAGGTGGTGGGCAAGGGGCTGCAGGGGGGCATGTGTGTGCATGCATGGAGGGAACGTGTGTGTGTGTGTGCGCGCCGGGGGGGGGGCTGTGTGCATGGGGGGTATACATGTAGGTGTGCAAGCGTTGTGGGGGTTGTGAGTACATGTATGTATACATCATGTAGGGGAGCCTGTGTGCACACGTGTACATGTATGTGTGGGACCTGCAGGTATGTTCACATAGGAGGGGGGTGTCGGGGAGGAGGAAAAGCAGGGGGGAAGCCCCCCAAGCTGCCTCTGCTGCAGCAGTTCACCCACCTGGCTCTGCCCACGCTGTGCCCCCATCCCAGCTACCTGGCCACCCCAACAGGACCCTGTGGCCCCAGGCTCTGTCACCCAGCTCTAGGCAGGGCAGGCAGAGCCTTGCCCCATGCCCTCATGCTGCCCTTCACCCTGCAGAGCATCACCGGGCACTTCTGCACCCCCCATGAGGACACAGCACTGGTCAATGTCGGCCTGGACTGCGGCCGCCTCGTCCTCGCTGACCACAGCTTCCCCGGCTCCACCAGCGTCATCCTGCAGGTCAGCGCAGGCCAAGACTGGCGTGGGGCTGGGAGCCAGGATGCCTGGCTTCTCCCCAACACCCTACAAGGAGCCAGAGCCTGGCTGCCAGGATGCCAGGGTTGCATTTCCGGCTCAGCCACAGCTTCCCCATTGGTGTGATGGCCTGTTCCCCCACCACCTACCTCCAAGAGGGGCTGGGAGCTTGGCTTTGCCACAGCCCTTGGAGATCCCCAGGCGCAAGGCGCTGCACGTCCATGCCAAGGTCCCCTAATGGCCCTGGAGGGCAGAAGGGCTCCAAGCTGGAAGCAACCAAGGGCAGTCCCTACGCCAAGCCCTCCCAGCCGTTATCAGCCTCCACCCCAGAGGTGGCTGCATTCTGAGCTGCCAGAAAGGCAGGAAGTCCAGGGGTGGGGATGGGACTGAGGGGCACCATGGGCCCAATTCCAGGCCCTAATCACACACCTTGGCTGTTGCTCCTGCAGCGCCCACCCTTCTGCCCCATGAAGTTCCTGGCCGAGCCACAGACAGCCACGCTGCCAACCGAGCTGCGGGGCCGCGGTGTGGACGTGGGGGTAGCTGTGCTGCTGCAGACCAGTGACAGGCGGGTCCTGCTGACACGGAGGGCGCCTGGCCTCAGCATCTTCCCCAACATCTGGGTCCCGCCAGGTGAGAGAAGGTGGGGGAGGCAGGCTATCCCAGGGGCAGATGGGGAGTCTGGGAGGACAGAAGCAGGATGGAGCAGTCCAGCTTTTGTTAGCTTAATGGAATGATGTGCAATTACTGCACGTTAATGAGCAGGGCCTAGTTAAGCTCCCAGAAAGGAGCCTGGGTAGGCAGCAGCCAAGAGGTCAGACTCCTGGGTTCTGACCCAAGCTGGGGCAAGGGACCAGCCTGTAGCAGCTGCACAGCAGGACTCCTGGGTTCCACGACTGACTTTACCCATTGGAGGAGTCATGCCTTGGGGGTCTCCACTGGCCCCTTTCCTCCCTGGTGCCCAGCAGCAGCCATATCCATTTTGTCAAGATAAACCTGAACCAGCAACTTGGTGCAGCTCCAGGGCACTGGGCCAAGCTGTCTGTGCACACTGCCCTCCCACTCACACCTGACATCTCCCCTTCCTTGCAGGTGGGCACGTGGAGCCAGATGAACAGGTGAGGGGGGGGACACTGGGGTGTTGAAGGAGAGATGAACAGGAGGGGCTGCCACATGTGTACTTGGCCATGGAGAAGTCCCTGCCCTGCCTTAGGTTCCCCCCCTGTGCCAATGTATGCTGTGGGGTGGCTCCACTCTGCATCTGGGGGCCCAAGGTGCCATAGGGACCTCCTGCATCTGGGCTCCAGGGTGGGACTGTCTCAGGCCATGATCTCTGCCTCTGTTTGTGGTCTCTGGGGTGCAGCTGCTGGAAGTGGGACTGCGTGAGCTGCAGGAGGAGACGGGCTTGCGGCTGCAGCCAGGAGCAGTGTCCTGGAAGATGCTCGGCCTGTGGGAGGTAACACTGGGGCAGGGGTGGCAGGTGTCAGGTGTTGGGCTCAAAAGGGACCCACAAACTAGAGCTGTCTCAGCCAGCACCAGACACACCATGCAAGTCCTGCCTTTCCCTGGGTGAGCTGAGCTGAGCTGAGCTGAGCCGAGCCAAGCCACAGGCAGCAGCCCTGTGCAGGTCGCGGCTGCCTCCCAATCCCACGCTCCATCCCTGCAGTCTGTGTTCCCGCCTCGGCTGAGCCAGGGGCTGCCTCGCCGCCACCACATCGTAGCCTACTTGCTGCTGCTGGTTGAGGAGCCCCATCAGCAGCTGGAGGTGAGTCTCAGCTCCCCCAGGGCTCCAACTCCACCATGCACACCCTGGATCCAATAGTGCTGATCCCTGAGGAAGCCCCAGTGCCTGTGGGGAGCGGAGGTGGCTGGTCTCCCTACCCCAAAGCTGGCGCCTGTCTTAGCCCAGCCCTGTCCGTGGCCCGCAGGCAAGGATGCAGCCTGATGAGAGTGAGGTAAGCGCCTATGCCTGGCTGGAGTCCCCAATCCTGGAGTCCATCGTGGCAGCTGGGGACATGGCAGAGAGCTTGAAGCAGGTGCCCAGCCTTCTCCCAGCCACAGTCAGGTAAGCAGGGGTCTTGCCCATCCCGAGGGGAGGGACAGACTTTGTCTGACCTCATGCCCAAAGATCCAGCCAGCTCTGGGGCCGAGGCAGGTGCCCCCTGTACAGGGGCTCCTGATCCTGTGTAGATGCAGCCAGAACCTCAGGGCCAGGCCAGGCCTGAAAGCAACTCCCTTCCAGCCTGCAGGGAGGAGATGCTGGGCAAGAGCCCTGGGGACAGCAGGGCTGGGGCTGAACTCTGGGCCATGGAGTCTGGAGGCCTTCCTTGAACCCCGCACCTGGGCTGGCTTCCAGCACCTGGGGAAGCCACCCTGCCACTGCCCCTCTTGCAGGGTGATGGAGCTGAGTGGGGGCCAGGCGCAGGCCACGGAGCTGCCAACTGCCACGCTGCTGAACACGGCACCAGCCCATGGGGAGGATGTGGAGCGGGTCAGCACTGGCACCAAGTTCGCCCTGCGGCTCTGGCTAGACACCACAGCTGGGCAGCAAAGCCCTAGGCCCTCATCCTCTTAGGGCTGAAGTCTCGGCCTCAGCAGGGAGTTTGAGAGGAGCATGGGCTCTGCAGGAGCCTGCGGGCTGGAC
The DNA here is from genome assembly GCF_052110815.1 of Crocodylus siamensis. Lineage (NCBI taxonomy): Eukaryota > Metazoa > Chordata > Crocodylia > Crocodylidae > Crocodylus > Crocodylus siamensis. The sequence goes on along the minus strand of NC_143400.1, from coordinate 13,949,519 downwards.
CACAGCAGGACCACTGCTGACTGCAGGGCAAAGCCCCCGCTGCACCCCAACACAGTGAATAAAGATGCTACCTCCTACACCAGTGAGTCTGTGTCCTGGGGTAGCAAGAAGGGGGGCTCCAGCAGACAGCCAAGGTTTGCTGCGGCTCTGATGGGAATGAAAGAACTTTGCCAAAATCAGGTGATTACCTCGGAGCAGTGAGGACGTGACATAGCCACCTTCACCCTGAGCCCCCCTGCACAGACACCTTGCCTTCAGCAAGGTGTGTAACCAGGAGACAGTGCTCCAAGTCAGAGGCTGGGGGTTCAGAACCTTCTTGCACTCATGGGTGGTTGTGCCTCAATTTTCCCATCTGTAAAATGGGTAGAACCTGCCCATTCCCTAGCTGGTGATCGACTTTGCTGAATTCCAAGTGGGATGCACACAGGGACAGGAGGCTTCCCCCCCACCCCAGAACTTTATTATTTAAAAGGTAGTTTGCATATACAGGACTCTTCCGAGTAGATAAACAGCTGGATATCAAACGGACAGAATAAATAAGCCACAGAGAGCCGTCTCTTTCCAAACGGTGCATATAGAGAAAATGTTTCCCGCCTGTGAGAGTTTATAAAAAAAACCAAAACAAACCACGAAGGGATTTCGGACAGTAGTATCAAAAGACGCCCCCTTGCCCCCGAAACAGCTTACCATATGTACAAAACTTTAAAACAGCCACTGCGACCCATAGCCTTCACACGCCTGGGCCTGTATCAACAGACCCTACCTCCAGGTAACACTGAAAGTATCTGTCTGCCCAGGAGAGGAGAGCAGAGCCGTTGTGTTTGCCAAGGGAGCTGGGACGCTCTGTCAGCTGCTTATCTTGGGCCTGCTGACAGGCTCTCAGCTGTTGACAGCGGAGGACAACACAGAAGACAGATGGTTAGGGCTGGATGTTAAGAGAGAATAGCTGGGGCTGGTCCCCTTCCCACCAAGCCTTGGGACTTAAAAAGAGAAAACACAGTTATGTTCCTACTGAAACGTATACGGGGCAGCAGGTTTGGTCCTACCCCCTCCAGATTGGTACTGGGGAGATGAAACGCAGAGGGAGGAAAGGTGCTTTCAGAGCCCCCACTTTCCCAACAGCAGATCCTGGCCCTAGTGCTTCTCTGACCCAAGAGCTGCAAGCAGAGCAGATGCAGAGCTCTCCCTCTGGGCTTACCCACACTTGGGCCTGGTGCTTGGAGATCTTTAGGCAGTAAAAACAGCACTCCAGGAGCTAGCTGGAAAGGCATTCACTCAGCCTTCTCCAGCGAATGGCTCTTGAATGAAGAGCTGGAAGAGCATCACCCGGGCTTCAAAAATGGCAGTGAGAAGCGACCAGCGTGGTGAAGCCTGCTTGGAGAATGCTCGGCTGAGCTGTTGAGATGAGCAGCTTCTATTGCATTGAAGCGCTGCTTACAGCCAGGATACACAGAGGTGGGGAGTAGAAAGCCACACGCTGCCGGCACCAGTTCCTGCTCGGGCACCAGCCCCTCCTTCCACAGGGAAATGGCCTTGCTTTAAAGCTTGGTGGTGGAACGCTTACTGAACAAAAAGAAAAGGTGCCAAGAATTGCTACATATTAAACCTTTCCAAATGCCCATGCGGCCCTTGTCTTCGAAGAGCTCACAACCCACGTGTCCGTCCTGCTAAATAAAAAGCAGCTGGAACCAGCAGTACGTCGGTGAGGGGGGTTTAGCGAGACCCCTGGCTGGCTTGGATGCTCACAGGGCAGCAGTGAGGTTTGCTGGGAAAGGCAACAAACTCAACAGGAGACATTTAAATACATAAATAAATTGTGCAATGGGCGATGTGCTGCTCCCCACGGCGGGGGCCACACAACCTTCATCTCGTCCTCATGTCAGTACAGAAAACAGGGAAGTCTTTGGAATTGTCTATGTACAAAAGCTGCAACTGAAAATATAGATATCTCTTTGTTCTCTGTACAGATCTGCGTCGGGAATATTTAAAAGGAGGAAAAGAAATCTACAATTAAAAAAATACATTGTAATTACAGTTGGGGCTAGGCTGGACCCCAGTGCCAGTGCAGGGAAAGGTGGGTGGGAGACAAGCAGCCAGGTCTCTGCTGGCCTGCCGGTAGAAATGTCTTCCACCCCCACCCCTTGCAGCTTCAGGGTTGCTACCAGATACCACATCAAGAGCCAATGGTTCAAATGGCCTCAAGCTTCTCCAGGTGCCTTGGTTCATACACATCAAGGCAAGCTGTAGGGGATGCACAGCTAATACCGGGAATTCAAAGGCAAAATGTCCCTCTCCAGTTACTCATGACACCAGAAGTTACTCAACCTGAGGCCCGATTCATTTTCCTCCTTGAAAACATACTGGTTCCCATCTGCCAGCCTGCACAGGCTGGAAGGATCAAGAGATGGATTAGATGGTGGGGACAGGGCGGGGAAATGGGTTCTTTCCTTGCACCGAATTTAGACCCCACGGGCATTGCTCTCAGCCAGCTCCACCAGATCTTTCAAGCTCCGGTGTCTCGCTGCCCCTGCCTGCAGTGGCTAGCACCATACTGGGAACATCCTGAGCTACTAGTGGGGTTGGAAAGGAGGCTCCACGGAGCTGGGCTGAGTTGCCTCCGCTGCTTTCTGTTTGTCTGGTTCTCTAACCCTGCGGCAGGCCACAAGGAGACTTTTACTGGTGTCTTCCTGACTCTTTAGGCCTCTGCAGTAACCCAGTGCTGGGCTGGAAAGCATGGAGGGGTCACACAAGCCACAGGACACCCCCACTGCAGCCCCAACCCAATTCCCACTGCAAACATGCTGGAGCTATTGGACAACAGTGGCAGGCATCTGCTTGGAAGCCACTGGCCCTCCTCACCTCCCTACCAGCTCTTCTCTGCAATCCCGTCCAGCAGGGCAGTGACGGCTACTAGTACACAGGGCCTGGTGCAAAGGGAAGGAGGAGATATTCACACAGGAAGGAAAGGTGAGGGGAAATGACTGCTGTGCACCTACTGGCCACAGGGGTGGTGATGTTTACACAGAGCAGCTCAAGAACCCTACAAAAACACATCTGGGAAGTGAGGGGTTGATACTGAACCCTTGGAAAACAAGGATTCCTGGAGGTAGGGCTGGAAGTCACCATGGAGCTGGCTGTGAAGGGGGAGTTGCCTTGATCAAGAAGAAAATTTAACCCAGTTGTTACTGGTTGGGTCCTTCCAGTCCCAGCCAAGCACCCACTCGAGAGCAGATGTGCCTTGGTCTCCCATCCCCAGGTAGGGGGAGAACAATGCGCCAAACAGCACCAGGGGTGGGTCAGTCTAAAGAAATGATGTCTGAGCGACAGCCTGGCAGAGCCGCGCTGCTACTTATCGCCCCGCTTTGTCCATGGCTGTCCCGCATGGCGCTCATGGAGATGATGCTGCTGATGCGGCTGCTGGCAGGGCTGACGGCGCTGTGGGATCCTGTCATCACAGGGGCCAGGGGGTTCATGAAATGGGTGGACGTGCCTCGGTACTGGAAGAAATGGCTGAGGGTGTCCTGCTCATCCAGGGAGGTGATCACGGAAGGGCTGTAATGCTGCCAGGTGAGGGAGAGAGCCTCGTCAGACCAGGGGTGCGTTCCCAAGTATCCCCTTCCGCGATTAGGTTCTGGCACCATCCAGACTGCCAGGACAATACACATCACTGCCAAGCCACGGATTTCATGCTTCTGGGACCGAGAGATGGAGCAAGGAAATAAGCAAAGCTTATGACAACTGACCCCTGAGACCGGGTCAGGGGAGAGTACCAGTATACCAAGACTTTGCCTGACCCAAACAGTGCCTGCTGCACCCCACTCAGCATAACCTGCCGCTCGGCTTGGGGTTGGACTCAGCCCAGCTCACGCGAGGCTGAACAGGAGACATGCGAAGGTGGCAAGGAAAGCCAAGCACAGAAAAAGCAGCAGCCTACAGTACCAGTGTGAGAAGCCAATGTACATGGAGCCACACTCCGAGTCAGAGGCCTAGCAGGGAAAGCCTTTCTAGCTAGCTCTGTCATCAGCTTTGAGTCACCAACGGCGTGACCAGATGTCAGGCAGGTCAGATCAACCTCGGTTAACAACAACAACAACAACAAAAATACTTCCACTAAGTCTTCCTGGCCTAGATTACCTTCCAGCTAAACTGAATCTAAAGGAAGTGATTCATATTCAGCTCTGGGCCCTAGAGTTTCAAACTTGAGAACAGAGATGCTATTAATAATAAGATGCTGCTCAGAAGAAGCAAGAATCCCAAGAAGCCAGAGAGGAAGAGTGCTAAGATTTTCCACGGACTGCACTATGGAAGAGGAGGGTGGTTGGATGCAGCCACAAGAATACCAGCCATAGCAGTGCTCAGTGGCTACAGCAGAGGTGGAGGAAGAAGAGGAGTGTTTGAGCAAAAAACAAAACAAAACAAAACCAAATAAAGGAACAGAAAAGAAATGGCCGTTTTTGGCAGTCTATAGATTTTGGCAGGGAGGAAGGAAAAGAAACCAAAAACCAAAACAAACACCTTACCTGATTTTCACTCTGAAGGAAGGAAAACAAATCCAGACCTAGAAAAATAAAAGGGGAAAAAAAAATCTCTTAATGGTAAATAAACTATGGTGGGAAGTCGGGGCCAAATTGTGCTTAAGGTTTAGATGCAGAAATGAATGGGATCTAATTGCTTCTACATCTTAGATACTGCGTTATGGCCAGATCCACCTCAGGCACGAACCATACAGAGACTCCTCTACAAACCCTCATCACGCAACTCTGATATTGAAACAATAGAGCAGGGCTAAGTTCTCGCTTAAATGTGTCCGGCAATATATGGGGGTGCCTTAAAACAGGCACAACTCCCATTGCTGCTTGGCAACATTTATTAATATATTTGCCAACTATATACAGGATTCTCTTTATATAAATACTTGGCCACTGGCACTGCTGAAGCACAGCTGTCTCCAGCCATGGTCAAACGGTACCACTCAGGACTGCAGAGTAGAGAGAACATTTCTACGCTGAACCTCAGGGATGGATACCTGCCTTTGCTAATGGCTACCAGAGCTCAGGCCTGCAGCTCTGCACGTTAATCAAAGCTCCCACCTTGACAGGAACCAGCTAACAGATCTTCCAAACCAGTCTCAGCATATCTAACTCCATCCCCTGTAAGGATCAGCTCTTTGCCAGCAAGAAGGGGATAGCTCTGGGAACCAGGACACCTGAATTCTAGGCTCGTCTGTGACAGACTAGCTGGCAGGTCTAAGAGGGTCACTGGACCACTCAATCTCCATCTCTTCAGCTGTAAGAGGGGATTTAATGCCTATCTCCCTGGACTGCAGTGAGTCACTCCTGCAAAGCACATGGAGACCGTCAGATGAGAGGCAAAAGAGGGGGTTTATAATCAACAAACTATTTCCTTAGAACATGCCAGAGGGGGTGCTACAAAGACGTAGGCCACTCCCCTCCTCTGGCACTGGGAAATGTCCCTCCAGTATACATTGTACCAGACAAAGTGAATGACTAGGCCTAACACCCTACCTTCTTCCCCGGTCGTGCAGATCACTAGCCACTGGCTTTTGTGTCATCCACGACTACCAAATCAACTTCCAATGTAGTCTGTCTGCATCATTAACAACCTCACGCCCAAGTCTCCAAAAACTGTTCAGGATTCTTGCCTCATATCCTGGCACGTCAGGCTCGTGGGACTAGTGCTCTAGGCTCTGCCTTCCTGACTCTGTGTTGGGCCAGAGAACTCTGCCATTTAAATGTACATGTTCTAATCCACGCAGCTCCATGCCAAGCCAGTTTGGGGATTAGGGCAGCCCAAATGGCTTCTGGGTGAGACCATACCCAAGAAAGGGGGAATCATGGGCACAGGTTGCTACAGCCAATGTCTTGGTAAACTGGTACAATTGCCTCAGTGGGTTTATCAGAAACCAGTGCTGCCCTCATTACCTTGGATTTCTGATGGCACCTGGTATGAAGGATGGTATTCGGGGATAGGAAGGCTGGAGAGATAGTCACTGCCGATAGCTGTCATGGAAGGACTTCGAAGGACAGAGGAGGGCTGGTGGTCAACGCTTAGCACCCTGAAATGGAACACAGAGCCAGTAAACCAGAGTGAAGAAAGCCCATTCGGGGCATGAAATGTACCCACAGCATGAAATGCACCCACACCCCAGTGCAGTCGCTTACTAAAGACACCTGGAAAACACTGTACACCAAGCAGCAGTCCCCTCCCTCTGGGTCAATGAACAAAGACGCAGCTCCTGCCTCCATCCAAAATGTTCAGCCCCTCTAATCCTCAGCTTTCTTGTTTAGGGGTCAGTACTTCAGGGAGGGGCTGGGGTCAGGTAAAGATGCACCCCTACACCCCTCAGCTAGGGGCTTTACACTGAATACAGAGAGTTTGTATTAGGTGCAATATCAGAGGGAGGTCAGGGGACTCGGGCAGCTCACTGCATGGTACTGTATTCTATGTTGTATGACTGCTCTGGGGTGCAGAGAAAAGAACAAGACAATCACCAGAAACAGACCAGCACAGAGCTCCTACCCCTTGGGTCCTGTGGTAGACGGGATAGCCACCGTGGTGATAGGGCACTGCTTTTTAGAAGGAGGCTCCTCTTCATCCGACGAGCTGTCCAGTGTGAGGTCAATGACCTCCACTTTCTTCTTGCCTTCTGAGGTCTTCCCCTCTGTGCTCACCGTGTAAAGGGCACTGGCTGCAGAGAGAAGTGAGGCATAAGGATGCAGTCAGCTAAGGGGGAAGAAAGCAAGCCATGACTAGGCCAACAGCTCTCCACCTCCACAGATGTATAAGCTCTTAAACAAAAATTAACAAGCATCAGAGCAAAAAGTGCTAACCCTGGGGGTCCCCATCCATCTTTTAGCTCTACAATCGGTTTCAAATACCAATCTTTTTCCTTCCCTCTTGTAAGCTATAATGCAGCACCTGCCGTGCTCCCTGGCAGAGGTGGCTGCATTTCAGTGGCAGGCGCCCTGATCTCCAGACTAATTGTATTTCAAGCATATGAAATGCACTGGGATCCTTCCAGTGAAAAGCACAGCCGCAAAGCAAGACCCAAATGAAGAAAGGTGGCAGCGGTAGGTCCCATACCATCAATCCCATTGAATGCTGCTGTCTGGCACACCTCCTGGTTCTCTTTCTTGGGCTTCATGGGACACCAGGAGCCATCTTCCATGAACTGAATCTCATCGCAGTCTGTGCATGAATTGAGGATATCCATGAACAGCCTACAGGCACACAAGCAAGAGCATAAAATACTACAGCCATGGGGAAGGCTGCTCTGTTTCCACACCAACAGCTCAATAACTCAGGAACTAGGGTCTGTGAATTGGTAAATGGGAAACACCAACCCAAGACTACACTTCTAAGTTACCTGCTCAAATCCTGCCCAGGGCAGAACCACCCAGCAGGGTATACGGGGCTCTGTTAAAATAATCTGGTAGGTCTCAGTTCAAAACCTAGTAAACAGGTTTCTTCATCTCCCTTGTCCCCCTCACTGGGGAAGGATCTGAACAGGCCTTCTTGCCTGCTGAAGTAAGCCCTGCAGATCAGTGTTGAGGAACATCAGGTAGTGACAATTTTATGCTGCTTTCTTAAGGGTTGGGACCTACTGTCTATGCCAACATTACAGGACTTGGCTTACCCATCAATGATCAGGTTGTCATAGGGGGCCTTCTTATCACACACAGGGCAGGTCCATGTGGGTTTCTTCTCGTTCATCTGGAGATAGAGTGCTGCATCAAAGCACTGGAGGTGGGTGCAAGTAATAGCTCGGCAGGGAACGATTAGCCTCATCTTCCCCAGCTGGAGAAAGAAGACATTAACGTGGCTCATTACTTACAGGTTCCAGAGCGCAGGAAGAGGAACCAGTATGTCCCAGTTATTCCCTTTCACTGGGCATGCACAAGCCAACGGGGGCCCAACAGTACCATCTAGACTGGAACTTCATTGTAGAAGAAAAGAGGCATCTCCCTGGACAGACTTTTTTTCCATTTTCTGCCCCATACGCACCCCAGCTGTGAAGATGGAAGACACAAACTCCCCTCCATCTCCACCTTGACAGTTTCCAGCCAACTTGTATGAATGGGGGAAGCATGAAAGGACTTTCTACAATATCCAAGCAGTTAGGTTTTCTGTGGCCATGCATAAAAAGCACGTGAACAGGGACTCACCGGGCACATAAGGGACACTCGCAGGCTTGTCGTGGCTATCTCGCTGTCAGGATCTGCTGTTAATTTTTCTTTGACTGAATAAGAAAGAAAATCTCTGGTTTACTGTGCATTAATGACGTTTTTCAGGTTCTGTTCCTGTGCAGACAAAACATTCTGCTCATCTCAGAAAAGCATTCATCTTGGAGGGTGATGTCAGACACCACAGAAACTATTTCTACAATATCATGGTAGTACCTCAAGACCCCAGTCCTGGCACCTTCATGCCAGACTGTGCAATCTTTTCCCCAAAAGTCTTACAAAGGGAAGAAAACAGAGGGAAATGATAATGTAAAGCAACACATGGTCGTAATGTGACAGTGTCTAATTAGCGTAATAAGCAGCAATAACAACACACCAGCTGCCTGATTGCTGTTGGGTGTCTACAGGCATCCACAATTTGAATGAAGCAGATCATCTAAAACTTTACAGAGAAGGGAACTCTACTGTAACCTCCTTCCTTCTACCTTGCTTCATAAAAACAGGGTTCTGTATGCATATGTACATATGACATGGGGCATGTGGTTTCCCGTTTCCAGAGGGACCTATAAGAAGTTGCTTCGTTTGCTTTGGGACAGTTCAGGTTTCCTCTATGTAGTCAAAAACGGAGCACATGATGGTTAAAGCAGCGGGTACTCACTCAGGGCTCGGGAGTGGTCTGGGTTGCGGATACCCTTAGCTCTCAGCTTCTGTAGCAGGGTAACTGAAGTCAACTGCTTCACCAGGTAAACTGACAGAGAGTAGTTCTGTGGAAGAGGCAGCTGATGTGACTCTAGGTTTGCAACCCACATCCCAAGCAAACAGCAACCACCCAAATGCTACATGCTGCTGTGCATTACTTATCAGCACAGTAACAATGTTTTTTAATAATACTAATACCTCTACCTCCCCCCCGCACTGCTCTGTGCTGTCTCCTTCAACACAAGACTTATGTGTGTGCACTCCTGTCCTGCAGGGAGAGGCATTGCCCCTTGCCACCTGATACCATTTTCTAACTGGAGGTCTGGTTCAAAAAAATCATTTCAACTTTGGCTGAATGTGGTCTTGAACAGAGATCCCTCCAGAACTCGGGTCTAGAGTTGGAAGGATCCATCCAGAATTCTGTCTGTATTTCTACATCCATTCGTAGTTTAAAAAATAAAATGTATAGAGAAAGAAACACATTACACTGAATATGGACAACTGCCTCGCACTTCTGCTCGCAGCATCTGATCTTTGGGAATAGAGATTATGCAAAGGATTCTAGCTAGCTCTAAATCTACTCTGACACCTCAGCTCCCACAGGCATTACCATTTGAATGATGTGAATCAGTTGTTTTGCCAAGGTTTCTTTCCAGCACAAAATTTAAGTCTACAGAAATCAGCAGGATGTTTGGATAGGAAACATTCTGATTCAGTGACACATCGCTGCATCCTGGCAAGGTTTTCTCTGGTAGTGTAACACACCCACGGCCCCTCTATTAACACAATTAATATTGCGTATCTGCGTATCCTAAGCCCTACGTTGCCAATAGCTACCGAGAAGTCTCCCTTAGTTCACGGAGAGGGTGCCCATGGTTTTGGAGGGGAATAATCATCCTTCTCTTTGCTGAGACCACAACGTGCAACACAGGGATGATAATGCTTTAGAAGGCAGAAGGGTTGTCACAATGCCTTGACTTTAAGGGGTCACTTACCCGGCCGAACTCGGAGGACCAGTTCACTACAATCGTATTGGGAACAGTTGCTGACAGCCGCACCAGAGGAGTGATGTTGATGGGACGGCTCGGCCGTTTTGGTTCTGCGCCATTTTTTGTGGGAGGCAGGTAGCCCTGGGAAGGGACAGAATAGCTGAGATCATGCAAGCTTCCTTCTCGTTCCTTAGAAAACAGCACTCTGTAAACCCCATCTCTTGACAACATGAGACATCCTCCACACATTCCCAACACCATGCCTGAGCCCAAGCAGGAACACAAGAGACATTTAACCCTGGTAGTGCAACAGGGCTGGAGATTCATACTCCATGAGCCATTTCACTCTCTGAGCCAATCCTTTTTCTTTTAAGTAAATAGCTCTGGCTGAGTTTCCTCGCAGACTTTCAGCAGTTACTTATTTTGGAAAACCTGGGGGTTTTTTGGAGGTGTAAAGAACGGAAGGTGTGATTCAGACCTAACGTGCCATCCCCATGCTGATAAGAACTGAAAAGCAGAAGGAACGATGGTGATCAGGACTCAGTTATGCATGATCCTCCAAAAAACTGGAGCAATGTTTTCCTGCCCATCCCAACCCCAGGAAGTGGCATGGGCTACTTCTCACAACATCCATTTGTTAACTGTTTGAAGCCTTACAGAGCCTTTTTTTTTTTTTTTAAAGCCTATTCTTTCCATGACTCCTTTTTTTTACTCAGGCCAACGTAAGGCATGGCAGTTCCATAAAGGCAGAAGTAGAACCTCCAGCATTGTTTGAATGACCTCCTGGGACTGGAAAGATGCATCATAACCCAGTGCAAATTAGCAAAAATACATTTACCCCCAAGAATTACATGACCATGTAGGACACGTGACAGCAGCCAGACCTTAAAATGCCTATTCCAAAGTCTCGTATCTAGGTTGTAGCCGTATTGGTCTAGAGGAAAAAGCAATCAGGGCTTGTGGTAGAGGTGATACCTTTTATTAAATCAACAAGTTTTTTGCAAAAAAAAATCTTAATTGCAATTAAAGAATTTTGTTTGCAAAAATCTTGTTGGTCTAATAAAAGATATCACCTCTACCATGAGCCCTGATTGCTTATTCCAAAGTCTCCCTCCTATTCAGCTTCTAAGCTATGCAGAACAGAGACCCTCTTTTCTTCTATGCTATGCAGAGAAAGCTATTAAAGGAATGTTATTTGGGTTACAAAGTCAAGGCCTCAGGAGGTTAGGAACAGCCAGATTTATACTACCACCACCCAAAATATAGTTCTTCCCCAATGTGTGGCCATTTTGGGCAAGGAATGAGGATTCTGGAGAGAAATTTCACAACAATCTGTAACTGAAGACAAGTCTAAGGTATCCGCACAAGGGTCTTAATGAAGGTTGTCCCTAAATGAGACCACTCCTACCTGCCAAATGATCCACATTACAAGCAGAGAAGCATTCTTCTAACAGAACTTTATGCAGGCAACTTCCTAGATGGGTTTGTTTTTGGGTTTTTTTAAGGTCAAAGGTAGGAACAGTGCACACCCTCAGAGTACCCCAATGCACATCAGCAAGAAGAGTCTAATTACAACTGCCACTCAAGCTGCATGACTAGCCAGCAGCAGGAGAGACTGGTGCCCCAAAGAGGAAGCTGCTGGGTCCAGGTGGTGGGGTAGCCTGAATATTCCCCCCCTATAGATCTGCTCTCTCCTCCCAGGAGATATGCTCTTGCAGCCACTCAGCTCTTGATGCTTCAGCTCCAGCCTGACCTCAAAACATTTTGGTGGGGTGTCAGTGCTCTTCTTGAGAAAGTAATGCAAGAGAAAGGAAAGAGTGGCCTGCATCTGGGTAGTAGCTAAAGAAAACTTCACAAGGCAAAGGAAAGGATGTGCTGTATTTTCCACCTGCAGAATTTCAAAGGTTTGTTGGACAACAACAGGAGGGGGTGGGATTCTCAAGGCACTTGGATGAATCTCCTAAGAGTGGAAAGTGTGAGGTAAGGGCAAGCAAAACTCGGGGGCATCCAAACCCCAAGTCTCTGTGCCTGCATGTAGGATGCAGTAGGATGCTCGCCAAGGGATCTAGAAGTATCTGAAGCCCCAGGCTGGGGTGGAGGATGCTTGTGGTAGCAGGGCCACATATGGTTCTTGGATGATTCAAACAGATTTGGACCTGATCTCGTTAATCTGACCTGGAACACGAAAAATTTTCCTTAAAAAACCCCCAAAAAACTGCTCCATCTACAATGTATATCCTGTATCATTCTGATTATAAGTAGACTTTTCCCCCTCCCTCCTAAAGAACCAACAAAAAATCATGCTCAAGTACTGCACAGGATCAAACTGTAACCGTGCACCTGGCACTCGTGACTTTGGTGCTAGCTGTATTTCTGTACACATACTAAAAATCCCAGATCAGATTTTTTTTCCAGTGCAAGTTTTATTTTGATGTCTTTAGTGCATCTTTTCCTTGGTTACTTGATTATCTTGTTGGGTTCTGTAAGGGCATTAGCAATTCAAGGACTTTATCAGAAGCTACAGACTCAGATTTGAGGAAAAAAGTTGGGGGGGAGTTAAATTTATGGGGTCAACTTATAATCAATAGTGTCAAGGTGTGTTTAAAACTCCCAAGCAGGATAATTTCTACAAGTAATTAAGTTTACCAATACTGCAGCCTGAGCCAAAGTGAGGCCAAAATTACAGCAATAAAAAATTAAATCACATACAGTTCAATAGAAAAAGCACAACCAGTGACATTCATCTGCTGAGACCCAACCAGTGACATCCATTCTACAGTCGCCCAACTTTTGTTTTACTTGGTCCAGTTTCAAACCTGATTAGCAGTCTAAACTAGTAACTCCCCACAAGAAAACCTTGTTCGTAATTCTTAGAGATAAAGCCCCAGTTCCTTCCAAAGGCATTGGCTAAATCAGACTAAGACTGCAGCTTAGTTTTAGGTTGCGATTTTTGAAGCACCTTTCAGCTGGTTTAAATAATAGAAGAGTGCAACAGGTTTCTATTGGGTAGGTCTGGCGAGCCCAGACGGCAAGAGGAGACAACGCAGCCAGAAGAAAGCAAAAAAAAAAACCTCTCTCCATAAGACTGCCAAGTAGGGTTTCTCTTTAGCCACCTATCATGCCTCCATGGATCCATAGCCTCGTGTAGAGCTATGCATCAAAGGCAGAAGCCAGCCATCCCCTTCAGCAGGCTGTTAATCCTCCTTGCCAAAAGTCAGAATATTTGAAGCAAAACCTCAAATCACTAAAAATATCCAGGGAGTGACATAGTCAGAGGCTGTTCGACAGGTCTGACTGCGAATTGTGCCAGTTGCACGTACGCTAGTAAGTGCCATTCTTCTCCAGTTGACATGGCATTAAGCTAGGAGAGTCAGGGCCCTGGGTTCCATTGGACAGAAGGGTCCAGGACAAGTCATTTTAATTTCTTGTAGACTGTTTTCCCCTCTATTGTCTAAGTCAGCAGCTCTCACCGGTTTTTGGACTTGAGGCACCTCTCACTTGACTTGTGTGCCCACCCCACCCCAAAAAAAGCCAGCTCTTAATTTTCACTTGTTTTTTGACTACAGAAAAACCGCTAGAGCAGGGGTGGGCAAAATGCCAGGTCATTCTATCCAGCCCACGGGGTCTAAAAAACTTAGAAAATTAATATTTATCTGCCCCAGGTTGTCTGTCATGTGGCCCTTGATGGCTTGCCAAAACTCTGTAAGCAGCCCTTCGCCTGAAATAATTGCCCACCCCTGCACTAGAGCAATTTTTCTGTTGCACAGAACGTGATAGGGCAGAAATGTTTCTGACCGTAGAGATACCTCTTTGAAATCTCTGAATTTATCTTGTGAATCACGTTTGCACACTTAATAGCACTAACACTGCGTGGCACCCCTGAAAGTATCTCAAGGCATCCTACGGTGCTGCAGCTCCCTGGTTAAGGATCACTGTTCTAGTTAGAGTATGAGCATTGTGGGATAAGTACCATCTTTTTCTACATAGTTATGCAGGTCCAGCACACTCAACTCCACCCCTGTCTGGAGTCTAGATGTGGTGCCATATGAGAAAGCAAGGGAAATTATTCCTCCAAGCCCGGAATTCAGTTTCTGTATTTATCCTTCAGCTTCTTGTAAAAAGATGCAAATTAAAGGAACCCCGCTGACTGAAAGAATTTCACAAGATGTGTTAAAACACCACAGAGTACTAAGGGCAAGACATTCAAAAGCACTCAGCTTTGGCTTAACTCTGTTTCCACCTGATTTCACCCAATTTTACCATTTATTTCAAGGAAGCAAGATTGCTAAGAGCTAACTGAGCACATTGCAAAAACCACCCTAGAAGTGCAAGAATGCACAGATTTCTTTGCTGTCAGTAGGGATGCAAAATTTTTCAATCCTAAATCAGCCAACTTGGTTGCATTTAACAATGAACAAGGAGATGCCCAAACTCAAGCAGACACTTTTGAAAATCTTGGTACAGGGATTTCCCTTCAAGCTTTTCAATTTGGCCAGAAATCTAACATGTAGTCCAGGGTTTCTGTTCATTCTTTTTTTAGACCAGAAGAGAGAGGAGAAATTTCCCTCATGCTATTTTGATACTTCTGTTTTCAGACCTGAAGTTCAAACCAAGTAGCTCAGAATTCAGCAGGCAAAACCACTGGATCAGTCATTCCTTCCTAACTGCATCACAAACAGACAAAGAGAGATCAGTATTGTATTGTATGACACCATTCGCACCTCAGGGTGACTTTTAGAGGTAATCAGCCCAGCTGAACTGGAGCTACTAAACATGGGCCATCACATGTAAACAAGAAATGAGTTTTACTCACAGGTAAGGGGCAGAGTTTTCCATTGACCTTGACAAATAAATTAGGAGGGAAATAATCTTCTTGGGGACAGCTGGTTTCACACAAGCAAAACCTATGAAGCAGGAGGGAGAAACCGTCAAATGAGAAGTGCACAAAAATGTTAGCCAGAACTTTTTACTAAGAGACACAGAACATTTTCCAAGAAAACAGATCAATGGTTGGAAAACATGCACGTGTGTGATGAGTACATCTACAAGTACATTCTGCACCTCCTGAGAGCTATTTCATTGATACCAAATGCAACTCCCAGAGATCGTATCAGATAAAAACCAATTACTCATGTACACGGTGCGCTCTACAGGAATGGGTTATTCAGCAATTGGTCTGAAATACCTTCGATTGCCAGAATCACAAGTTCAAACTTTGTAGCCTCATGCCAAGGGATGTTGCAAGGCTGATAAACCAAGTTCTGAGGAGTCTGCTGTGTAGGGATCCCTGCCTGCTACTTTGGTAAGAGCGAGGGCTGCCATTTACGCTAGTCTCCTAATTAAAGTGTTCACAGAACTACGTATTATGATGAGGCAATGCTTTGTGCCATCTGGTTGCCTGCCTTCAGTTCCAGAAACAGATGAACTTGAGTGGTGCTTCACCTATAAACTACACAGTACTTCAGGATGAAAGGAGCTACAGCAATCTCAATCATTCAGTATAAATTTACAAAGAATTAAAATAGAGCAATGTTTAGCCAAGTGTACAACCTGCAATGAGAGAGTAATTATTACTTAGCTTCTACCAAAGCTCATATGCCATCGCTTAATACCTGATAGTTGCCTTCCCCAGGCATAAAGATGTCAGTGCCACAAACCAGAATGGGATCTCCTTCAAACTTTAATCCCCTTTAATCAGCTGATTGCACATGCTGTTCTGTTTCAATTTAAGGTGCACTCCCAAAGAGCTGACTCCCCATATTGAAACCAGAGTCCTGTCCTACGTTTCTGAGTCACACGATGACCTTAGTCTGCTTTGTGTTAGCTGCGAGATCAAGCCCCAGCATGTCACTCTTGCTCCAATCCATGCCACTGATGTTCTAGAAAAATAAATCTGAGCCTATTGTTTCCTGACTTGCCTCTGCCTGCCAAACAAAATGAAACACAAAATATGGGGTTAATCTTCTCTTTCTCTCCTGGGGACAGCATTTGTGCCAAAGCACATCAGCGGAAGTTGGAGCCAGAGAGATGGCTGTGATCCAACCCTCGTTTCTGATGCCTACGCTAGCTTGCCAGTGAGGGGCAGTGTTCTCCCTGCAGTCGTAAGTAAGAAAACTTAACAGCAAAGAAGACAGCACTGATGGAGTATAGTGCAACTCCTGAAAATAATTCAGAGGCTGGGGTGTGGAAAACTACCCGATCTTGGACAGACCACAGTCATTGTGGGCTGACAGAATAAAGATCAAACAGTATATACTTGGGGGTTTTAAACAGACTAGCTTTGCAACACTGAAAATAATCTGGAGCCAACTAAGTCAAGAGGCTGATATTACATAAAAATATGAATGATGATTGGGAAGGACTTAATCACTTTTTGTTAGATACCCCAAAAGCCAGAATTAAGAAGCCTATATGGTTTAAAAACCTGACCTGGGGTGAAAATAAAACTAGAATGCTATATAAAAGAAGAATACAAATCAGAAGCTAAGGATGGTAGAAGATTGACAAAGGAAGCAAAAGCACACAAGGAGAAATCTCTGGCCAGCATTATTACAAACTTCACCAGGGAGTTTAATTAAAAAACACCATAAAAAGTGTATGGATTGGTCCATTACTAGTCAGAAGTGATATAGCTGTCAGTCATAATGCAGAAGCACTCAATTAGCATTTCTGTTTTGTATATGAGGGGAAAAAGCAGATGACAGTCTTATGATGATTAAATACTTTCCATCCCCATGGTAACTAAGGAGGATGTTAAAACATGGATGCTGCTTAACTATCTATTTTAAAATCAGCAGATTCAAACATGCTTCCACCTGGCTCTATGGAGAGTTGATGTTGATTTCCAGTAAGACCAGAACAACTAAAAGAAAGCAATGTTGTGCCAATACCTAAACTGGATAAATGGAATGACTTACATGATTAATTGCTTATTGGCCTGATGCTGATCCCAGACAGGATAATAGAGAGGCTGAGGTGGGACTGAATTAACAAACCAAGGAAAAGCAACACAACGCCAATCAACATGGACTTATGGAAGATAGCTTGACAAGATTTAGCATTTTCTTTTGTGATCGCAAGTCAGGTGGTAAATGTCATGCTGCTGCTGTACTGACTTTGTACTGCACAACATTTTGATTAAGAAACAGAGCATGGCACACTTTTAAATGATTTAAAACAAGCTAAGTATAGGCTTTAGAAGAACCACAAATCAGGAATTGTGACCAAGCAGGTGCATTTCTAGCAGGGTACCTGATCTGATGCTATTTAACATTTTTATCAATGATCTGGAAGAAAACTCATGATTTCCATTGCTACAGAAATCATTACAGCTTCTGTTAGACAGGAGACCAGCCTCATGGGTGCTTCTGATGATCCTGGTTTCAATTCAGTCCTGAAAGAGGTCTGATGGTCACATATCAACCCAAACAACTACTCTGACCTAAAAGCCCAAAGCTCCAGACTTCTGTGAACTCTCCGACATGCAATTCCTGATCACTCAACGCTACGACAATTCAAAAATAATATGTTGGAGCCAAAAGATCAGCTCAAAAAAATAAATAAATAAATAAACAAAAATAAAAAAGGTTTCCAGCCATTCATTTCTAAGATCCAAGAGACATACCAATGTTATGCTTCTTACCTTAGCTGTACCTGTACAGTGTAATCACATTTGGCACCTGGTAACATATCTCTGCAAGAGAAAAAGATCTCTTAAATTGCTGCCACTGCTGAATGGGAAAATTACAGTTTCACCACTATAAACACCTCATTCACTAACATATAATAATTAAGCTAGTAGTATTAATCAAACAAGTGCAGTCACACTGTAAAAGCTACCTTCTGCTTTTGGATGTATCTGTTCTCAAAAGGAGTCAAAATCCCCAGACAGGGACATAAAATAAAATACAGGCAGTCCTTGACTTACTACATTTCAAGTTACAACATTTTGCACTTACAGCGTTTATAAACTGACACCGTTTCAACTTTATGACATCAGTTTCAACTTTACAACGCTTCATCCAATGCGATGCCACACCAGCAAACAAGTTCACTGTGTCACCCATCTCCCTGGAGAACATCTGTCCAAACTTCCTTGGACATGTTCTTTAAGAAAGCAAACAAAACTTGAGAAAAACTTGCAGCCCAGACTTCTGAGAATACTCCAGCCAAGAACCCTTCAAAAAGTCCAACTAAGAGCCTTTCAAAAAGTCCAGCACAGTCACCTCAAAGAAGTCTTTCTAAATCAATATGATTGCTACTTACAATATAAATACATTAATGTAACTATATTACTCATCTATAATTGATCAAGTACAAAATTCTGGGGTATTTTTGGTGAAAACAGGGTATTGGGCCTTGGTTCAGGAACGAATCCCCCATTTATAACATTGTTTCTTATGAGAAAATTGGTTCCAAGTTGCATGGTTTTGACTTAACACACGGTTTTCAGGAACCCATTGTGTCGTAAGTCCAAGGACTGCCTGTACCACTGAGTGGGAGAATGCAAACAGAGTATACAGGATGTAAATAAATGAGTGCACAACTGCTGTATACAATAAAAGAAACAAGTCCTTGACAGTACTGTCAATGCCAATGATCTGAAGATTTTGGAGGCTATTGTAAAGTTTTATCCAAACTACTGTATGATTTTGCATGTGCACACAATAAATCCCTCTTTACAGACTCGGAGTCAAAGCCTCAGTTGCTGTAACTGGCCCAAGAACAGTGACAACGAGGGATTTATGCCACTGACAGCTGCCAAGGACCTGGCCCAGGATTATATTCTCCACTGCAACAGGGCAGCAAAAGTAATCGTGTATACCAATTTCAGCTCTTCCTCCCCTTCCCACTCACCTAAGTTTCTTGTCTGCCACTCATCTACCCCCAAATTTGACCTCCCCTCTGTTCTGGAAGCAGTGATAGTAGTTGAATATAAAAACCTACAGAAAAGCCCCTTCAGACAAATGGAAGGGGCTTACCTAGAGGTGAGGATCTGCTGCACTTGCTGCGGTGTTAGTGCAAAGGTGAAGTGAGCCTCTTCAAACCGTTGGCTGTTTGTAGACGCTGGGGGAGGGAATTTGGTAAGACAAAAATCAGCAGGAAGCAAATGCTGCAGTCATCACCTGTAAAACTGACCCTGTCCCCACACACTTCAGCTCTCAAACTGCCCCGATACCAAATAAAAAAAAAGACAGAGCAGAGCACACCATGAACATATGGCAAGCCTTTGTTGAAACTCCCCATGGACTTCGTCAGCCGCTTTGTGCCAGCACAGCTTGCAGGCTGCTCTTTCCTAGTGCTGCCTTCTGCTCAGATGAGCTCTAAAGAATGTGACCGCCCGCCCCACCTCCCTTCCCTCTCACAAGCTAGCTGATCTTACTTGTTACGGAGGCACAGAGAATCCCACAGTGGGGCAGTGGCAGAACTGGCAATAGGAACCAGCAAGCCCTCTTTCTCACTCTCCAGCTTAGGCCCCACTAACCTGACTAAGCAACAAAGACCAAGTTTCATGGCATTTCATGGAGGCACAAGTTGTCAGGCTGATATGAATCTGTGGTCCAAAAAGCAGCAAAGGGAATCTCAGAGGTCCCCAGCTGGTTGAGGGCATAACTGTCTTTCCAGAGTGGTTGAGATGCCCCCCAGTTGACCTCAATAAATAAGCAGAAGGTCAATCAGGCTGGGGAACAAAAGGCAGCCCTTGGGTGCCACTGGCCACAGACACTGGCGTGTCCACACCATACTAAACTGCTAGGCCACCTCTGCTTGGGCCAATCTCTCACTTCTTTTTTGACTTGACTATGAGCAGAAATTAGCCCAGCTCTCCACATTACCAACAGGCCTCAGCATTCACCTTCCCATGTGTAAGGACAGACTTGAGGCTCTTGGCAAACTTGATTTTAACAAAACCCTCACAGCCCATAAATGTGAATCAAATACTTCCAGCAGCAGTTAGCCACTGACAGGAAGATGCAGTGCAATGTCCCAAGTAGAACCAGACTCCCCATGTTCTTATCCCTCTGCAGTCCTGAATAAGTCACTTGCCACATCGTGCCTCAGTTTCCCACACGTGAACTTCCTTACTTTATAGAGGGGTGAGAAGACAACTCAGCTAACAACCTTTGAAACACAAACCTGGAAAATTAGTCAGCCACCAACAGAAAAACAGTGTATAGTCTCCACCAACTTCAAAGATTTTTTGGCACCAAGAGCTGCATCTAGGGGTTGAGATGGGGACTGAAATATATTATGCCCCTGCTCAGCAAGGACATCATTTCTTCCTGCCAGGAGGTGTGACTGCCAGGTGAAGTTAAGTGTGACCGAGCAATGCAAATCTTAAAGAAATCAGAGAATTTCTGGCTTGGAGCTGCTAAGTTGTATCAGGAGACAATTTTTCACCTAATGTACCATCAAATCCCCCTGGCTAAAACCCAAGCAGGTGTCTTTCAAGTGGGAATGTCCAAAAGGGCAAAATTCACCCTATGTCCCACTGAAATTTCATAGGCCTTTTAGGATCTTTTCTCAATGCTGGACCTGTATCAGCATACCCCTGCCAGAGACAGCAATGCTTAGCGTGCTAGTCTATACAGCCAGGATGAAAGCTGGAAGTCTGAACCACCTTGTTGTCTGGACCCATCTGAGCACAATTAAATGACTGTGTGGTTAATAGCAGAGCTTTATCAACAATCAGGCTCCTGCCATTGCTCTCCAGGCTGGAACAGCACCAGTACTAGAGCAACAAGACTGCCCTCAAATGTCCATGTGATTCATAGAGCCAATCTTACTGTGGACCTCCTCTCAATTTAATTAACTGACTGTAGTGGGAGATACCCACCTCTGAGCCCAATCACTGGATCTCTCCTAATGTAAGCCTATCAGAGAGCTGATTTTGTGGGTGACCCAAATGAACTCTCTGGGGTTTTCTTTCTTCCTTCTTCGAAGTCCCTTGCCCATCACCAAAGATCTCCAGCAGCCACAAGCTACCACTGGAGTCCTCCAGGGATGCACATCCTGGATCAGGCTAAAACAAAGCTAGGGCCTATTTACTATCATGGAGCGTAGGATCATGGTTGGAAGCTGACATGTCAGGGTTTGATAGTTCATTTATTCTGACTAGGAGGCAGCTGCACCGGGCCACTCGATATCATAGAAAGTGGAGAGAGCTTTAGGCCCACATTTGGGAGTCACTACTACATGCGCACAAAAAAGGAAGCTGACTTTGTCTGCCACCTGCCCCCTTCTGTGCACATTCAACCCCGCTCTGTTCTGCAGCAGATTCCACAGTGGGGTGGGGGGCTTGCTTCTCCCAGCTTCTGAAGTTAAAAAATGTAAGGAATGCAAGGCCCAAAGTGCAGGAACTTTCTTCTGCTGCTGACCTGCTGCCACAGCCTCTCGGGCCTGACAGCAAAGAGAGAGCTGCAGGAGAGGCTCCCAACCTCAGCTCACTGCTTCCTGTCTTCACATTCCACAACTCAGCCAGGAAATAAGATCAAGGCCCTGATTCTGCTCCAGCTGGAGTCAATGGCAAAACTGCTACACATTAAAATGCTAATCAAAGACTTCAGCTCAACGTCCATAATAAATTTACCCCACCTCCTAGACCTTCTATATCCCATACAAGCACTTAGCTCATAGCCACCATCTAAATCAGAAGGGCTCAGCAGTTGCTAAGGGAGAAACAGCTTTCCAGGATCTGCTGGACTGGATGTAACCAGCCAAGATTTGCTATCACAAGCTGCAACTAGCACCTACGCAGGCAACCCCAGCCAGCAAGTAAAAGGAGAAGATGGACCAGGAGTCCTCTCTCTCCTGGTCTCATCACCCAGATCTCTGCACCTGTCTTGCTACAGGGTCAGACCTTAGGGAAGAAAGGCTGATAGCTTTCTAGGACAGTATCACCAGGCTTCTTGGTAAGAGCAGGGGGCCCAACCTCAAGGACCCAAGGAGGGTCTTTTCAGTTCCAGTGTCATTTCCTGCCTTTTTCCCTTCTCCCCAGCACCCACCATTTCCTCACACTCCCCACTGGTTATTCTCACTCTTGGGAGCAGTCACATCTAAGGAAAAGTAGCATGAAAAGGAGCAGGAATGAGGGACTGCAGCTCACAGAGACAGAGATTGGGAAGGTGGCACGCAAAGAGCTAATAGGGGAAAACAGAGGGACACAAGTTCAACCTGCACAAGCAACAAAGCACATGACCCCTTGCAATAGCACACAAGAGCTTGTTTTGAGTTCAGGCACCAATATTTGAGTAAGGAAGTCAGAGGGGATTGTTTAGCATGGGAAGAAAAAAAAGAAGAGAGTTATTCTGAGACATGAGCATCCCTTTTAAGGAAAAATCCTCAACCACAGGTTGCCCGAGGGATTTAGCAGAGCCAAAGACAAAAAAGCATATTCTTAAAAAAATATCAACTTGATAAGGCTTTGTTGTGCCAACTTAGGCACACCCATCTCCTCCACACCAGACACTGCCGTATTCACATGGAAAGCAAGCACTGCTTGCTTTCCAACCAAAAAAGTTTTCAAAGGGCAAAAGCCAGGATGGTTTGGTTGGAGGGCCATCAAGACAATGTTCACTGGCAACAAACTCCATAGGAGCGACAGCTTCCAGAAAGGAGGCAAGACCCATGAGTTTTGGGGGCCCAGAAAAGTCAACAATCTTTTCACAGGCTTTGGTGATCATTAAACTCAGCCCCCATAGGAGCTCTTCTCCAAGTACTGCAAAGCCCCTCCAGAAATATCCCTAAAGACACAGCCACCCTGGATTTCAGGAAAAAATGTCCCCCTTCATTGAATAAATGGGAGAGTAAACCACAGAGAGGGGAAATTTAAGCCTTTCTGACATGACTGAGGTCACCCAGCTATTTAGCAGCAGGGGTCAGGAACAGAGGCAAGAAGGAAAAGCTGTGACAAGCCCTGAACACCTGTTTGTCTCCCATACACCTAAGCAAGGTCCACCACAACCTGAAATTACAGCCACGGAGCTATCAGCTTCCTCCCTGCCCTGCAAGACAATACTGGGGAGGGGGAAGGAACACTGTTCTCACTTATTTCTCATGTTTCAGTCTTATCTTCCCTCCACACCAATTTGAGATAGTCACTGAGGCTCAGTGAGTTACACAATTGATCTGTCCACACTAGATAAGCAGCGCCTATCAAAGCCTTGCAGGCAACATGCTGGTGGTAAATGGAAAGAGCGTGCATGAAATGGACCTCCAAGCTGCACATGGCCTCAAGGGAGCTCTCCTCTCCTCTCCTGTTTCTGCTCTTGCTTATAAGCTTGGTGCCTCCCCTGCCTCTTATCTAGTCACGCAGCAAACCCTTCTAGGCAGGGACTGCTGCTTCTGGCTTGCGTGCTGTCTTAATGCAACCGGGCCCTGAATTCAGATGCATCCTCTCAGCACAGCCATAATAAATAAGAATTTGTCCAATTTCATTTACTTGTTGATTTTCAGATGACACCTGTTAACAGCTACTGAGTTTACCCTTATGCTGAGCTGGATGAAGTCGAAAACAAGCCAGAAAACTTGTAATCCTGCTTGTGGGACTGGGCTTGAAGATGATGGGGGAACTGGTTCACAACCAGCTTTCATTCTGGTTTGTTACGTTTGAAAGTAATTGATATTAAAAACTGGAACCACTGTCACACCTGCTAGCTCTGGCACTCAGAGCCACGTATTCATTCACCTGGGATCACAGGACATATGAAGTCAAGGAATCCTCCCAGAGTCTGATTTAGGTGATACCTATAACACAGTTCTGAACAGACTCTCTTAGGCGATGACGGCAAAAGAGGCCATTACATGATAATTATCTGCTTCACAGAAGTCAGACAGGTTGGCTAAGAGTTGAAAAGAAAAGGAAATTTGAAGTTTTCACTATGGCATTACTGTAGTTTCAATATGCCAGAGCTGACAGCACTTAAATGCTCTCACCTTTGACAACTGCTGGGTGGCCTATTTGAAATGAGTGGGTGGCTCTCAGTCTTATTTCACCTGTGGTAGTACCTAATGCCAATCAGTAGCCAGGGCCCTGTTATACCACCATGGTGCAAACAGGTGCAAAGATAGCCCCAGAAAACATGCATAGTATTCTGGGCCACAGGCATCCCTATGACAAAATACATCCTCACCTGTCTCAACAAAGGGCTGAATAGGCTATGGAGAGTATCTTCTCATCCTTTTCTCCCAGCTGTTGTCCACCCCAAGCAAAGCAATTAGCACACCAACCTATAACTGCCCTCTCTGTGACCAAATGGGTAGTTTCAAAGGCCATCAATACTCTTAAGTGGCAACAGGTACCCTCTAGAAAAGAGAAGCAAAGCTGGTTTGTGAACATACCTAGCGTGGTGGGTTTAATCAGCTCATCATACACATCGTAGAAGGGCAGTCTCTTCATTTTGACATCTGGATGGACTGGGTGGATGGGTGGAGATAAGTGCTGAACGTCTGTCTCGTGTTTAGGTCCCAGCATAGGCACTGGAGGCAGCATTGCTGCTGGCACTGCAGTAGCCGCCGATCCATTATCGTAGGGCAGGTGGCACACGGTGCCCTGAGTCAGTGCGGTGGCGGAGGGCAGCTGCCCCGTCTGCATATGGAGCATGGATAAGTCTGACGGGGTTAAGATCTTCCTGGGGAACCTTCGCCGGTACAGCTCTTTGATTTTCATTTGAACAGCTGGGCTGCAGCCAGACTTCAGCAGCTGTAACGCCTTCGCAAGCAGCTCGTGCTTCCTTCCACTCTTGTTCCTGCCAGCAAAGCCCAAGAGAACCTGCAGTTCTGATACCCTAAAGCTCATAACCATGTGCTGCAAGGAAACAAGAGAAAACATTACAATTGCTAATTGCCAACAGATGGTCCATAAACAAGTGATGAGCTCCCTAAAACAGGGAAGGGGTAGAGGCTTTAAAAGAGACACTGTCAAGTTGGAAGTCTCCCTTTCCTACATGACTGGCAACTTGTGTACAAACAAACTGTAAATATTTCCTGTGCTTTTGTTCTTTTTTGCATAAGTTGGACCTTGTACTGAAATAAGTCATGCTTCATCTCCTGTTTCATGTTGGTGTCACTTTTGCAGGCCCATGTATGTTATTTTGAATTTATAACCATCCCTGTGTGTATCAAAATGACTTGGCCCCCCCCCCCCCCAAATACTGACAATGCCAGTTATGGACTGGGTTCTTAGTCACACTAAGACTCTATTATGCTACTTTGGCAATATGAAGGAGGCTTAGAGTGTAAATTATTCCCACTTTAAGACACCTTTAGAAGGGTAGTAGTAAAAATTGAATTAGGGTAACTAAACTGACTGCCTTTTGAAAACTATCCAACAGACACTTGCTAATTCTTACTTCTCTACATCACTTGCAATTAATAATGCCACCAAAGAAAGCCAGAAGATTAATCCCATTGAGCAAGCAGTGAGACACTCTGCACTACGAAGGAGTATTATGCCACTGTAATATTGGAGGTATCTCCTTAAATAAAATTGAATGTTCAGAAGCAGGTACCAATGGTTGTTGTGGCCCCATTCTCATTTTAAAAATCCATGCTTGCTGTGTCACTCAGGCATTTGAATAAATGAGCAAGCTTCCACTGGATCTTACAGGATAGGCCTTCAATGGAAAATATTTGCTGGCCCCATGAAAATAAGAATGAACAAAAATAGAGGGAAAAAAAGGGGCAGTTTTTTAATCAGATCACTGATCCTAACAGTGACATCCAGTCCAACAAGCACTCAGAGCCTGGACCATCCTCCTTCCTGTATTTCTTTGTACAGCTGCATCAAGGTGCTTGGCCATGGAAAGGAGTCATTTGTCACACTGTTTCTACAGGATGCTGTTTCACAGCACATGGTGCCCACCTAATGCAAGAGGGTACTAGCCTTAGCTCTGCTAACGTACCTTCACCTGTAAAATGGACAGTGGCCTTCATCTGCCTTTGGAAAGTAGTCTGAGAACTATCATAGGTACTATACTACTGCCAAGTATTATTTTCTTTACATGGTAATTTCTGCTTCCACTTAAAAAAGAAATGCACTAGAACTCATTTTATGGCCTCTGTTTGTGCATTGTCTTCTCTTCTGCTGTACCCACAATGCAACAAAGCTCACAGGTGTACCAAACCATACATTCCCTAGTGTATTTTTACCCCTGGTATTGCACCTGAAATCAGAAACTCTTTGTGCAGGGGTGGGGAAGAGGAGAGCTGTACGGATACATGATCCCTGACCCTAATAATTATCAACTGAAGATGCCTGAAGAGTAGGAAAAAGGATATATTATCCCCATTTCACAAGATGACAGAGGTACAAGAGATCTCCCCCAGGTTGCAAAGGGGGAGCAAGGACACCAAACCCAAATCTCACACAGTCCAATGACTTTGCCACAAGAGCCTCATTCTTCCAATATCTAACATGACACTAACATTTACTCATTAATTATTTACCTGAAAGCACATATGGGATGGCAACTGATTCTCTGGAGAATGGTGTCTTTACATAAAACAATCCCTCTGCTTATTCAAGCAAAAAATCAGAAACCAGGATCAATGAAGAATCAAACTCAATTAGATTTATGATGTTTTTTATTAACACATACACACTGTTGTAAAAAGGGATGATAGACAGACTTTCATTTCCCAAGCAGCAATGGACCAAAAAAAAAGGCTAGGAGTTGATCTCTGTCCCAAAGCAGATGCCTATAAAGGTCTTTGCGTCGAGGTATCCATTAGCAGACACATCAACAATTAAACTAAAAGGTGCGTCTGCTCTTAAGACACTAGCAACTTCATCTCAAAGGCTAGGCAATGCTGAGAGGGTTAAGCCAGAACTGAATGAGTACCACAGTCTCTTGTAAAAACGGAAAGAGCGTGCAGCATTTCAACGCTGCCAGGCCTCTGGAAAAAAAAGGTCCTCCAGATGCCCAAAAACACAAAGGCTTGAACAACAGGAGAAGTGTTCTCCAATTAGCTACAATTTTCTGCCAGGCTGAAATCTGCCAGGTTTGTTTCAATTTCACAGAGAACTGCCCTTTATCACCTGATTGCAGTGAAACGCTAGGGGGCAGAGAAAAAAGGGTTAGTAAGATTCTGTTGTTCTACCAAAGGCCGAAAAGCCTGCACTGGTCCCAATAAAGGAAACATTAAAAAAAAACAACCCACGTCGGTGTAGAAAGCAAGAATATTGAGCTTGAGGTGATTTACAAGTCAAATTGAGCAGAGGACATCCATCTGGAAACAGCTGATGATGCAAACACTTGCCGGCCCCTATATTCTACAAGTCATTTCTAGATTGACTTAATTTCTCAGTGTCTGACTTGCAAGATCTTGAAAGGTGCCTAATTTGCAGAAGAAAATGTTTGACTCCGAAAAGCTGGCTCCCTTAAGGAGTCTTAAAGCTGATCCCAACCAAAAACAAAGCATGCATGACCTCTAGTCCCTTTGAAAATCCCAGTTCTGATGTGTATGCTGGTTTATTGATGTGAATGCTTACTTGTTCTGAGTATTGACTGGCACTAAGTGCCTGGGGATGGTTTGCACCATCCCCAGGCAAATGGGGTCAGCATCATGTACGGTTTACAGCAACACTAGGAAAAGAGCCTAAAACCTCTGCCTCCTGGTCACCTGCTCTGACCACTGACTACACACCTCTCCCAGAGCTGACTACCAGCCCTTTGCTGCGACTCTCAGACTAGCACTGGATAAATGACCTTCAAGCATCATTGAATGAGAAGCCATGACAAGCTTCTTCATTTTGCACTTATTTCTTCTCTCCACATCCCATTTAAAAGAAAATGTCTAAACAATTGGACCAAGCTCATTTATTTTGGTTTTCAGGCACATAGAACAGGCTCCTTATCTTCTTCAGTAGCACACGGACTGACAAGAGCTCGTGTGCAAAGCGAACAAAGCACACACCTTCACAGCCAGTCTCCTATGTCTATTATACCATTTGATGCCTCTCCTGTACAGTATTTTAAATGCCAGGAGATCCCAAAGCTATTTACAAGCCATAACAGGACTGTTTTATCCACCACCAATAATGCATCTCCCTCTAGGGAGCAACATGCCAGCTGTTGCGCTTCCCAGTGGGAGAAAGGAGGGAAAATAGCTGGCAGGAATATCAAGACAAACCCTCTGTCAGCGCAAAAAGTGCCGTGTGATCTTTGATGAAGAACAGACAGGACCATGGATTAAGGTGTCAAGAGAAAAGAAATCTACACGGTACCCTGGAAGGTATTTAAACTATCCCTTTTGTTCGCTGGTTACTCGAGAGAAGAATTATTTTTAACCATGATGTTCGTTCTGTGTGAGAGAAGAAAAGCTTTTTCAGAAACAGGAAAACTGCATTGCAATACATAACAGGTCAGATTTAAGCAGGAGGCTGAGAACTTTGACAGTGTCACTTTTAATAGAAAAACAAAAGGATGCTATTAAAGGTGAACCCACCTTAAAATCACCTCTGCTGACAGTGGCAAGCACCCCCAAGGACTGGCCCAATTGTGGAGTCCAAACACAACCCTCACCCGTGAATGTCCAGAGAAACCGGCATCCTGTGGCTCACCAACAGAAGACTGACATTTACGTTTTACAATCCACCTGTACTCATATGACACAAAGTGACTGTGTCACCACCACTGTGACACTGTGGGCTCTTATCTACACCTAAAGCTTCTCCAGTTACTGGTCACACAATTGTAGCACAGCAGCAGAAAGACTCTCACGGCCACGAGAGATCCCAATCGAGAGCTCCCGGAAGACACCTGAGGCATGTCTAGTGAACGATCCGCACACCCTTTGAATCTGGGCTGAACAGCCTGGATGCACGACTGTAGCATGATGGAAGGTTACAAGCTCCCAGCATTTCTCTTTCCAGTGGAGTCATTCTTGGTCATTTAAATAAAGGAAGGTGTCCAACCCCACTCCAGACTTTATAGAAAGAAATTATTTCACTTCCAGTTGGCTCCTCTTTCTTTTACAATGAGAGCCAGATGGTGAAAATCTGAAGCTAACCCCTGGCTAGGAAACCAGAAGGGGGCAGAGGAAGTGGACAAGGCAATTCAGAAGAATTCAGGCTCCAAAAGATGGTCCAACACCTGGGAGACCATTCAGGACTCTCCAAACCTTGGAGAATGCACAACCTAGTGCTAAGCTACATCTATTTTTCAGTGATTTATGTGCAGGGGGAGTACGGCATGAGATGCCAGGCATGTTCCACCCACCTCCCCCTCTGCATATGCTGTTTTGCAGTATATCTTCTTATTTGCTAGCTACAAGCCCGATCTGCAGATTTATGCATGTGCTCAATGCATGCACCCGAACAGCCCTGTTGAGTCCAGCAGTATCACTCACATGCCCAGACATTTGGGCAGAATCAGGGCCCCTAATCAGCACATGCTATGCATCTGAGTTTGTGGATGTAGGTGGGGCCTTTAGATAACCACCTAGCCTCTGGGACAGGGGGGAAGTCTCCCAGGTCCTTTACAGCAGGAATCCTAGAGACAGCTGGAATTTTGCAGCCCTAAGTCCTGGGTTCAGGTTGATCGTGAATATTTTGACATTAACCAGACAGGGTCACACTGAAGTCATTAAGAGTTTTCTCGGGAGGGGGGAAGGGAAATCAAACCCCTCAATGACTATCAAAAGGGGATGGGTCAATGCTGGGAAGACTTCAGAGGAGCACAAGCTGTAGAGAATGAGATCCCTGCTCTGGTCCTAAGTGTCCGTGTGTCACCAGCCTTGGGGTAGGCGACTGGAGCTGGCTACATGCTACTCTGTGGGAAACAATATCAACCGCCAGCACGGACCCAAATCAGCTCTGGAATTAGTTACCAGGGGCAATTTCATATTCCACAGTCTGGTGGGCAAAGGTGGTTACACTCTGACTCCTATAAACAAGAAAGAGAAAAAGAAGGAGTGGAGGGAGACGCTGCAGCTGAGCGTCATGCAGGGCGACCAAACTGTATGCCGCACCCTGTCTGGTCCCTGCCCTGCCCGGGTGGGGAGCCACGTCCCCTCTCCCCACGGGGGGGCCCACAGCTCACCCCCACCAGCAGGGCTGCCCCTTGCTGCCCCCTGGATCATCCTCACACTGCTGCAACCCCAGCTCTCCCACCTCCCCCCACCCAGCTCTCAGCCAGACCAGATCCCCCAGCCGGACGGGGCACCCTGCCTGTCGCCCTGCCTCCACCCGCGACCCAAGACCTGGGGTCTCCTGGCTCAGCTGCCGTCAAGGAGCCTCATACCGCTGCGTGTTCCTCCCCTCCCCTGCACCCCAAGGACCGCTGCGGCCCCCCAGCACCTGCCTGTGTGCACCCCGCCGCATCGACTGCCCCCGGGGACGGCACGCAGGGCTCCCCCCCACCCACAGCGGCCCCAGACCCCCCCATCCCCCCACTTCCACCCCCATCACGGCTCTCCTCAATGCCGGCCCCTCCCCCACCAAGACCCCCCACCCTTCCCCTCCCCCTCATGACCCCCCCATCACAGCTCTCCACAGCCCCCCTCCCCGTCATGGCCCCCCCCATCCCACCATGACTCCCCCCGTGTGTGTGCGTGGGTGTGTGGGGCGGCGGGGGGGATGCTACCTTCAGCTCGGCCGCCTCCGCCATCTTGAGACATCGTCGCCGAGCGGCGCGCGCCAGGGACCGGGCAAAACTCCGCGCCCGGCGGCAGCCGCAGAGCTGGGGGGTGGGGAGGGGAGGGGAGGGGCGGGGCAGGAGCAGGAGCGGGGGGCGGGGCCTGGGGCCTGGGACCTGGGCCCAGGGAGCGGCGCCAAACTCCGCACCGCGCGTCCTGCCGCACACAGCACCGCCAGCCCCGGGCAGTGGATAGCCCCGCCCGGAGGGTGAAGAGTATTAGATACCGCTCCCCGTCACAGCCCTGAGTATTAGATACTCCTAGCCCTGCGTATTAGCGTGGGGGTTAGAGACCTCCCTCGCCCTGGGTATTAACGAGTATTAAAGACCTCCCTCCCAGCCCTATTAGCAGGGGTATTACAGGCCCCAGCCCTGAGTGAACAAAAGTATTAGACACACCAGCCCTGAGTGTGAACAAGAGTATTAGAGACCCAGCCCTGGGTATTAGCAGGGGTATTAGAGACCCCCAGCCCTGGGTACTAGCAGGTGGTTAGAGACCCTCAGCATTAGAAGGGTGTTAGATACCTCCAACTCTGAGTATTAGCAGGGGTATGAGAGACCCCCCAACCCAAACATGAGCTGCCATTAGATCAAACTTTAGCATGAACCAGAAGTACCCCCGGTCTCGCTGCTGCCACCCCCAGCCCTACCCTGACTGGAGCATCAGGTACCAGCACCCCCACCCGTGACTTCTTACCAGGGACAAGTGCCCAGTGATTAGCCCCAATTAGCTCTAAGGACCCTCGCTGTCCCCATCCCTTCCAGTCGTTGCTATATCACCTGGTTTCGCCCATGGGCAAAACAAGCCAGAAGGAATTTAAAATGTGCAAGTGTAAAAAGGAAACAGCAAAGTGGTTTCTGGGCTATCTGAGGAGCCCTCTGGCGTGCGTGCCGCATCCTCCCCAGCCCCAGGAGCGACGGGGATGAGCATGGCAGGCCATACTGATGCTTAAAGCGGTTCGTTTCTCTGGAGGCCACCAAAATCACAGACACACACTCATTAGATGGCACAAAAGGTGTATTTGCAAATAGGGTCAGAGCAGAGTCAAAAACTCAGTTTACTCTGAACCCACCAAGGAATTTTGCAGGCTGTATTTATCTTTTTCTTCCTGGGCACGTGTGCAGAAACAGGAACTCTTACAGCTCACTTCCGTTTCATACAAGCATACATGTGGTTACATCACTACATACTTCGCATGTATATTATAATTAACTACTTAAGTATGCAGGGCAGAGAGGTAAATATGCATCAGCTAATTAAGCATGCTCAGAGACTACTATAGGTCACCAAGAGTTTAAACACCGCCCCCCCCCCTTCAAGGACACAGTCAGCTGAATTCCAGCTTCTGTAATCTGCATGAGAAAGGCTAGGGAGGAGCTGGGGGAGAGTCTGCGATTTAGTATAAGAAAAGCTGTGGCAAGGCTGGGCAAGGAAAAAAGTCCTTGGCAGTGTTTCTTTCTTATCAGGTGCAAGATGCAAGCTGTGCATTTCTAACAATATTCCATTTCTAACAATATTCCATTTCTAACAATACCATGCTTGGATCTGGGCCACTGGCTCCCCGGAGGTGCGGACACCTGAAGCCAGTGGCCGTTGCTCTGAGCTCTGGGTAAGATGGGGGTTCCCGGGAGCAGCAGAGTACAGATGCTCAGCGGAGAGTTTGGTGAAGCCCCCAACCCATCAGACACACAGTGCATTGCTCTGATTGGGGTCACCGCCAGCATCTCTAAGAGAAACAAAAACCATGGCGTCAAAGGAAAAGCAGCGTCTATGCAGACCGCACCTCCGTACAAATGTGGTCCAGACATTTCTAACCATTCTCTGGGGAGGGAAACAATAAAAGCACTGAAATCAGTGACCACAGGGACAGCCAGCAGGTCCCCGTTTGATCAAGATCGGCCCAAGCTGGTCTATTAGACACACAGCGTAATTCCCCCGTGAGGAGGATCACAGGGATGTTGAAGCCAACAGGTTACTTGTCCCAAATGGCATCTGGCATTAAAATGCAGCCATAAGGTACAGCAAATACTGTGCTGGCTACAGTTCCAGGCCATCTGGGATCCATCTTGCAGCCGAACACATGGTAGAAGTGCTGTCTGGAGGCTGCCACGTGCTCTCCGTCCAGTGAAAAGCATTGCAGAGTCACTGGTGGCAGACAGCACGGGATCTTGTAGCACTAAATGACTTGAGAGTTGCCATTATTCCTAGATAGCAGCTGCTACCATGCCAGTCCTGAGTAGACACCTAGAGTATTAATTACTTTCAGCCTCAGGTATTGATTCCTATTAACCAGGAACACTAGGGCACTTGTACATAATGTTAATACTAGTTAATGGCACTCGAGTATTAACAGGCCAAGTAGCTGCCAGCAGCCAAGAGTTAATGCTCTAGGCCTCAAAGACTATCGAGGCATCTGGATTAGCAAAGCTACTGGCTTCTGCCTCCTAACTGCTGGTTGATAGCTGCTGCTAGCACACTCAAGCATAGTTAGCAAGTGCCCAGCCTTTCAAATGCCAGGACCCTGAAAGAGAAAGAAAAGAAGGTAGAAAGGGAAGAAGAAGGGGGAGGAAGGGTGGGACACAGAGGGTATTAGCAAGGGTAGCCGCTGGGGACCTTGTTCATTCTCATTTTTCTTGTTAGAGTTCATTTATACAAATAAGGGCTATGCTCATTGCAGGGAGATGCTATCTGTGGTTACCAATACATGCTGCTAGTATGCATTAGTACAAATAGCCTTTCTAATCTTAGCTATATTATTTCGGCAGTGATGTTAGCTGGAAAACCACGGTGTTGTGCTCATTGGTTGAAGTACAGCGCAACCTACCTGACCCAC
Source organism: Crocodylus siamensis (assembly GCF_052110815.1). Classification (NCBI taxonomy): domain Eukaryota; kingdom Metazoa; phylum Chordata; order Crocodylia; family Crocodylidae; genus Crocodylus; species Crocodylus siamensis. Next base: position 13,916,160 of record NC_143400.1, on the reverse strand, counting down.
AAAGATGAGGTCCCGCTTTGCAAGGTGCTGTACGTACAACGAGACAGCCTCTCTCCCAAGAAGATTACAATATGAAGAGCCCTGGAGTGGAAGGGGAAACTGAGGCTCTGAAGGGGTTGTGATACACACGTCCGATACAGAGGCAGGTGTGCCCAGTGCTTCCAGTCCACTGCCCAGTCCATGCTGGTTCCCGGAAACAGTGCTTGCCCTCAGCACTGGCGCTTACCACACAAAAGCAGGAAAGGTCAATCTTGCAACTGGAGACCTCTCTCCTGAGTTGATGTGAATCTGCCTGGGTTTGCAAGGTGCCGTTTGGGACGAAGTTTGCAGCCATCCTCTTCCTCTCCCGAAAGCTGGTTTCCTTCCACCTCCAGCCCATCAGAACACACCCTTCACTCAAGAGTCTATGTCTTCATAGTTTGGGTTAAGAAGCCCCCACATCCTCTGCTCACCCCAGTCTTGCCATGCCTCAGTTTACCTCTCTAGGGAATGGAGCTCACACCTCATTGTTGGCGGCTTGAATTATTTGGTGTTTGCACCTCTAACAGAAACTCAGCTTGCTACTGTCACTGGCCAACAGATGGAAACATGATGCCCGAAGAAATCTAAAACAGCAGGCAAATAAGAAGCACCGAACATGAATCTTTGTTAAAAAATCCTGTGGTTTTAAGACTAATTGCAAAGAGTTTGGGATCCTGGAGTTGGCAGCTGCATATAACGGCTGCGCACTTTAGTTCTGCAGGTGCGAGCAAGGGCATAAGGATGATAATGATTATTTCAGAACAGGCCTGGACTGTCTTTAGTTTTAAATGCCTTTACTCCAGATTGTCCACAGGCCCCTTAGGAGATGTTAGGAATAATTTCCCCACTTCTCAGCTTAACAGTGTTCAGCCACGAGCTCTTTCCCACTGCCGGTTCTGAATGGGAATAAATCAGCAGGCTTAGCACTGGATGAGACCACGGATCATAGCACCTGACCTTAGCTGTGCTACCGACTTCCTAAGGGACCTTTGGCAAGTCACTTCCCCTGCTCTCCTGGGCTTGAACACAAGGCATGATTACACCAGTAGAAGCAATGGGCGGGGGTACCAGTGTAAGGACCTGGAAGCTGAAGTAAAGCTACCCTGGGAAAAATCTGCTATAAAACTACCCCCATACATGTTATGCCAGTGTAGTAGGGCATGCATCCGCTTCCATCCATGCATGGTTGGGAAGGTAAAACCCAGAGCGCTGCAATTTCTCTTGGCTCCCTAACTGAGCAGACAACAAAAGCCTGCACACTCCTCCTTTTCTCTATGGAAACAGCTGCTTGTGCGGTGCATTGTGGGGCGATGGGGCAAACTGCCTGCTGCCAGCATCCTCATTAAGCTTGCCATGGGGCCCAGGAGCAGCAGACGGGCTGGGGATGCAGGTGGGAGATCCAGCCCCACCAGCACAGGCTGCCTTGTCCTCCCACTCCCGGCTTTGGGGAGACAGGAAGCACCTCGCTGGCGATGCCCATCCTGCCATTGCCATCCAGACGCTTGGCACCAGGAGGGAGCCAGGCAGGAACCTGCCTGTGATCCGGGGCCGGGCTCCAAGCTGGCTGGCAGCCCTTGCATCGGGGCACGAAGCAAAAAACTGGCAGCAGCAGGATGAGCTGAACCTGGAGAGGCTAACCCCCGGCACCAACACATCCAAACACTGAACCAGGATAAGCTCACCCAGTAAACCGTACTTCGAGCTGAATCACTGTGATCCATCCTGTGGCAGTACCAGGAACCCCTGATGCTAGGTGCTGTACAGATCTGAGACGCAGAGACAGTCTCTGCCCCCCGGACATCCAAACTGGTGCAATTCTGTTTTATGCTGGGGTGATGCCAGGCTCTTAATGTGATTGTTTCATTGCTATAGGCCACCATGCATATCATAGGACTCCCCAGGACGGGGCATAGGGGGCCGCTTCTCCGCTCTCGGCAGTGATCAGGGAAGGTGTCCCACACCACCCATCCCAGGCTGATGACAACGACCATGAATTTCACAAGAAACAGAAGGCCACGGGGTCTGTCTGGAGTACCCCAAGGGAAATCAGAATGTCCAGAGAGGTGAATGCAGTTTTGCAGCACTTTAATGACTATGTTAGACATGAAAGGGAAAGACCCTGGGCTGGCTCCAGTGCTGGGGAAGACCTGTCAAGTCCAGCCTGACTTTGGGGCAGTGAGGCTGATTCAGTCCAGCAGAGAGGATTTGGGCTCTTGTTTCTTTTCCAGATTATTTCTTACTGGAGACCCTCAGAAGCAAGATTGGGCCCCCCTGGGTGCTGGGCATGTAAAAAAAACACATGTAGCCAGAAAAAAATCCCCCCACAGGACCCACATTTGACATAGACAAGATACACAGAGGGAAACTGAGGCCCAGAGAGGCACAGGACATGGATTCAGACACACTGCGAGGACAAGCAGAGCCAGGTAACTCAGGTCCCCCTCCCCAACACTGCCAGGCTGTCCTAGCAGCTATTATCATGGTGGCAATTCACATGGCAGGGAGCAGATCCCATGACATCTCAGGTCCTTTAGATGTCTCTTGGCTAGATCCCCGGTGCCCTGGGAGGCAGAGACCAAAGCAAACCCAGAGGCGAGCAATCGTCACTTCAGTGTCCCGGGGTACAAGTCTCTTTCCACGTGGGGTGCGAGTCCTGATCCTGAGACACGAGCCAGATCCTTGCACGAGATCATTGCTGCCAGGACACAGGCCCAACCCGGAGCTGCCATGGGAGGGTTGCGACCCAGTTCCTTCCCACGTCGCTCAGCATCGAGGGATATTGCCAGTTAGACAGCCGGTGACCGCAGGCAAGCTGTGCTGCAGGGACCAGGGAAGGCCGCAGCGGGAACTGTCGACAGGGAGAGACAGGGTGTGGGTCACACCGTCCAGGACCGCAGGCAAGACAGGCCCAGCACACGCAGTGACAACGATGCTCCAGTCGGACGAGATGAGATCGAAGTCGGTTTATTTAGCGCAGGTTGATTTGGAGCATGGACTAGGCTCCTGGGGCAGCATGGAGCAAGGGGAGAGAGTGCTCCCTGCTGAGCCACCCAAGGAATTCAGTGCTTCACCTTGGGTTCTCCCATTTTTGCCACTGAGTGGATGCTGCCAGTCTGCTCAGCGAAGGAAACCTGCGCTCACCAGCCACCCTCTCACTCTAAAAGCCATCGGCCTGGTCTGCAAGCCCCTGGCTTCACACCCCAAGCTGCTGTGACCACCCCTGCTCCCTCCAGCATTGCAAGGGTCTCAGCATGAGTGGGGGGACATCAAACTGTGTGCAAAGGCCCTTTGGCTGTGGTATCTGGTCTGGCCGTGGGGGGATTTCCCTGGCCTGGGATCATGTCAATAGCTGGGAATTTACTCCAGGTATCAGGAAGCAGGTGGGGCAGGAGAGAGATGCTGCAGGTCACTTCCAGGCTGGGGCAAAAGGCCTGTGATTGTCATCCATCCCCAGGGCAGGGCAGGTGGAAACCAGAACCTGTGTGTGTCTGTGCATATACACCACTGCCATCCCTGCTCCAAAAGCTCCTGTCACTCATGCTACAGGAGAATCTCTCATAGTTGCTGGCAGTAAGGGGTCTAGGACACATCTCTGAGCTAGTCCTGACAGCAGATTCCCATCCACCCCTCACCCACATACAGGGCATTTCAGAGCCTACTCTGGCCCTTCTGTAGCTACAGCCCTGGCACCAGGGCTCCTTTGGCCCAGGTCAGCCAGCCTCCCTTAAGATCTCCAGCACCTGAGAAACCTCAGGGGAGCTGTAAGGCAGTGCTCCAAAAAAGCAGGCTACTGCTACAGCTCCATGGATCTCACTGCCTCCTGCTGGCCATTTCCCAGTGCTGCATAACAGGTTCATTGGCACTGATCACTCTCACTGTTAGGGCAGCAGTGAGACACAAGCCAGGACCCACTCCCAGGGCCAGGATTGTGCTGGATCGAAACAGAAGCAGAGCTGCCAGTTTTAGCATTTTAGATCTATTGCTCAAGCTAGGCACAAAATGAGCATGCTGCTGTGTATTGCCAATGTGCCAGGAAGAAGCAGGGGCTGCAGGATGAGGGGGAGCTGGGAGGTAACCCAGAAAGGATGGCTCATCTGTGAAGTGTGTAAAGCAAAGCCATTGTACAGCTCCGAGCCAGGCCAGTGTGCGGGCACCAGATGGGTGTCGGAGGGGCCCTGGCAGATCCAGCCCTGATACCAGGGGAGATAAGGAGAGAGACACAGACACTCATTGGCTGACAGGAGACATCCCAGGCCCGTGGCCCGTTCAGTCATCCGGCGTCTTCAGGATCCGCAGCAGCATCGCGTGAACCTCTTCGTCCATGAAGCCCTGAGCCGGAGGAAACCCCGTGTCCCATCACCACAGGGCCCTCGCTGCCTCACTCCCCTCCCTGCTCACACGTTCTCTTCTGAAGTTGGCAGGCCACATGTGTCTGGATGAGTCTAACCCCAGCCTACCCTCCTTGGTGCCCCACTCCAAACCCCCACCTGGAGGGCACAGGAGGTTACAGCCACTCCCTTGGGCTTGCCAAGACCCCAATTTTTAAACCTCTGCAGTAAATCTTGCAATGGCTGCAGGGTGCTGGACACAGCCCCACAATCCCACGAGAGGCAAACCATATTGTCTGGATTGGCTCCAAACCCTGCTAGCTTTGCCCCCAGTCCACCCCAGCTGACGGTACCTACCTGGGCAGCATTGAGCAAGTGGGTTCTGTAGACAGCAACTATGTCCTGGTGATTTTTCTGTTGAACCTGAGAGGGAAAAATATGGTTGTGAGCTGAGATATACCAGTCATTCCTGTTTGCCCAAGGGGAGCAAGCTGTCACTGGAGCTCAGAGCTGTATGTCCACATGGGAAGAGAAAGTCCGTCTCCGAAAAGCCCATCTGTTTGGCCATGCAGCTGTTCAAAGCCGAAGCAGCACGGTGAATGCAACATGGGAGATTCCAGCAGCTGCGGTAGCACCTGGCTGGGCATCCACGCCCTGGACAGATGAGCTGAGCCTGTACCTTGGTTGCACCCCCCACTGCAGCTCCCAGTGCTGGGGCAGTCATTGTCTTGCACGGGACCCCAGTACCCACCTCCATCTGCAGCTGGAGCTGGGCATTCTGGCTGCGGAAGGACAGCACCTCGGCCGAGAGCTTCTCCGTCTCCTCCAGCAGCTTCTTAATCTGCAGAGTGAGGGCAGGGAAAACACTCAGGGGCAGGATGGTAGCTCCCCTGACTGGGCTGAACTGGGGGCACTGCCTCGGCCAGTCCACACCAGCTGGAGACTCCCCCCACCCCTACTTCTACCTTGCAGCAAACGTCCCTCTCCCTCCCTTCATAGGCCAAAGCCGTGGTGGGGGCAGGACAGTGCTGCTGTGACCTACACCCCACAGAGCCCTTCTGCTGGCTCCAACATGTGCTGGTCCAACGTGCAAGCCAGGCCCTGGGGCTCTGGACCCTCCTTGGGCCTCACCTTGCCCTCCTTGTCCTGGCAGGCCCTGGCCAGCTCCTCCACCCTCTCATTGAGCTTCTCCACCGTGCACTGCAGCTGCGTGGCCTTGTCCCTCAGCACCCTGGCTTCCCGCTCCTGCTCCGCTGTGTTGGCCAGCAGCTCCTGGCTCTTCTGCCTCTCGGCCAGGGTGGCCTCCTCCCAGCGGGCCGACTCCTTGACCGCCTCCTCATACCGCTTCTCCAGGGCCCTCAGCTCCTCTTCCAGTGCCTCGGCCTGGAGTGCCAGGTCCCGCTGGGCTTTGTCGTGCTTCCTCAGGGCGGCCTCCTCCTCCGCACGCAGCTCGGCCGTTTTCCCGGCCAGGCTCTCCAGCAGCTTGCTCAGCTTGGCCGTCTCCTGGCCCCGACTGCCCAGGCCAGCCCGGACGGCCCTGAGCGCCTCCTTCGCCTCACCCAGGTCACGCTCCAGCTCAGTCGCCAGCCGCCAGGGCGCCGTTGGCAGGTCGTCCTTGGCGTTCTCTGTTTCCTGATGGCCATTGGTGTGAGCGGGGCTTTTGCATGGCATGGCGGGAGCCTGGCAATCCTCCTCCATCTCCGACACCAGCTGCAAGGCCTCATTGTGCTTCTTCACCAGGCTGTCCAGCTTCCAGTGCAGCTCCCTGAGGATGCAGGGGCCCAGGCTGTGGCCGCCCGTGCCCCCCGCCTCCCCCATCTGCTGCAAGAAGCCGTCCCGGAGAAGCACGATCTCCTTCCTCTGGGCCTCCAGCCTCAGCCGCAGATTCTTGGTCTCCTCTTTCTCGCTCGACAGCTCCTGGGACAGCAAGGCCACCTTCTGCCTCAGCTCCTCGACCACGGTTTCGGGGTCAGCGCCAGGTGCCCCATCGCCCTGGGGCCGCTCGCACAGGCTCCGCAGCTCCTCCTGCAGCTTCTCCCGCTCCTTGCCCAGCTGGGTCAGCTCGTGGAGGAGGCTGCCGTTGTTCTGCTTGAGGTCCAGCACCTCCTTCTCGAGGTCCGAGCTCCTCCGCCTGGCGCGGTTCTTGGCCTCCGCCAAGCTGTTCCTGGGCCTCAGCCGGAGCGGCCAACTGGCGCCATCTTGGTTCTGGGCCTTGACCAGCCTGCCCTTCTCCAGTTCAGACAGGGGCTTGGCCTCATCCCCAAAGACGTGATTCTCCTCATGGCGGCTGAAGCCATTGCTCTGCTCCTGAGCTGGGGAGACCGCCATGCCGTTGACCGCCCCTGCCGGTGGGTCCTCGCGCGGAGGTGCCAAGACGGCGGCCTGCAGAGGCCTGGCTCTCTCCAGGAAGCTGGCGTTGGTGGCCGCCATCCTGGCCAACAGGCGCTCCAGGCCCACCACCATCTTCTCCCAGGCTGCCAGGCTCTTCCGCACGGCTCCGGCAGGCACCACCTCGAGGTGCAGCTTGCCCCGCAGGGCCTCTTCCACCTCCCACTTCAGCCCCTTGTTCTTGGCCAACACCATGCCCTTCTCCTTGTCCAGCTGGGCACACTCCCCCTGCATCCAGGACAGGAGCTGGTCCAGCTCCTCACCGCTGGCGGGCCAGGACCTCGCCCGGTCAGGGCTCCTCTGTTCATTTTGCTGCTGGGCCAGCAGCTCCCGCAGCCGCTGGTTGTCCTTGTCCAGCTCGGCCACCCGGGCCTGGAGCTCCTCCAGCATCTCGCTCTGGGTGCGCTTCTTGGTCTCGTAGACGGCCAGGACGGCCCGCATGTTCTCCAGGTGGCCCTCCATCTCCTGCACCCGCCGCAGGGCACTTGCCTTCTCCTCCAGCGCCGCGGCCACCTCTCCCTGCAGCCGCTTCAGCTCTTCCTCGTGGCGCTTCTTCTCCTCCTCCTCCTCTCCAGGCCACTTCAGCCTGGTGCGGCCACCCTTCCCGGCCTCTTGCTGGCTCCTCTTAAGCCCCTGCACTTGCTCGGTCAAGAGGTTCAAGTAGTAATCCTCTTCCGTGGCGTCCTGGCTGTAGTGGTGGCAGGGCATGGCACCGGCTTGGTTCTTCCTCTCAGGCAGCAGCTGGTCCAGCTCCTGCACCTGGTCCCAGACGCGCTCCCTCATGGCCCGGCAGCCCTTGGCCAGCGCCTGGCACTCCTGCACCTTGCTGGCCAGCTGCCACTCCAGCTGCTGCGCCCGTGCCTGCTCGTCTTCATAGCGGCACCGCCACTCCTCCGCGTCCAGGTCTTCCGAGACGTCCCCGTCATCCTCGGTGGTCCCCTCGCTCTGCAGGGTCAGGCTGCTGCCACTGCTCGCCAGGACATTTCCTCCCACCACCTGAAATGCCACAGAAACCCAGAAGTCAGGGACCCGAATGGAAAGGGAAGAGGAGGCGGTGGTTAAGGAGGATGGCAGAGGCAACCCTGAGTGACGCTCCGATCCCCTTCCCTTGCCCGATAGGTTGCTCTGCATTCTGCTCCTTGCCTTGTGCTCCCTTCCCAATCGGCTGCTCTGCTTTCTGCTCCCAGCCCTATGCTCCCTGTCTGAACTGTTGCCCTACTTTCTGCTTCCTTCTGCTTGTTCCCTCTAGGATCTGCCTCGTACCACACAGAGAGGCCTCCCATGCCGCCTGTGCTACATGTGCTGCAGGTTGGCCACCTCGGCATAACAGATGCCCAGATGTTCCTATTATGGGTCCCTGTATCTCTCCTGGCCTCAGTTTCCCCTTCTGGCAAGCAGGGCTAATCATCATTTCTTCCTCCTGCCCTGGATGTTACACTCCTCCTGTGTGTGTGTACAGCACCTTGCATACTTTGCAACGAAACTAGGCACCCCCTATCCTACGGAGGTTAGTAACAGAAGGCTCCTCCAGGGTAAATTCTACGCTGTGGGGGGTGCTACTGCTCCAACTATGGCAGCAATGCCATGGTGTTTGGTGCCCTAGTGTAGACGCAGCTGTGCTGCAGGAAATGTTCTGCTCCAAGTAGCAGCTGTGCTGGCAGATGCTGCCTCCTGCATCCACCCAGAAGGGTGCTGCCACTCAGCACCCAGGAATAGACCCTGCTGGGAGCCAAGTGAAGGGGGTTATTAACCCTTTGGGTTCAAGCTGGGTCAATCAGCTGATTTAGCTCTTAGCTGGCTTTTCCAGAGGAGCCCTGGCCGCTCAGTTCTGGGCATCCTTGGTTCATCCAACCCCCAGAGCTGCAGACTTTGTTGGCTTCTGCCAACACGCTTGCTTCAGCTGCATCCGCAGGCTCTTACCTGTGTCTTGCTGCTTGACTGGCGGCTGGCTCTGGCCTCTGCAGGAGGGAATAGAAAACCTCAGAGGAAAGCAAAACAGCTACACAGAGCCCAGACTGGGGAGGCGCTGGGGCAGCACCCGGCCTCTGCGTCCCAGCTGGAGCCTAGCTAGCAAGGCAGGTCACAATGTGGGACAAGGGCTAGGACTTGCTCCAGCAAATCTGGCTAAGCCAAAACAAATATCAAACCCAGGAGTCCTGCAACACAGCTCCCAGCCACTGGACGCATATCCATGCCCACTGCTGGGTAGGGACCCCAGGGGTCCCAACTCCTAGCTGCTACCCCTTGGAATTGCCTAGAGTTGAGTGGGGGACCCAGGAGTCCCCTCTTTCATCCTGAGGATTAGACAACATCCCACCCGAGATCTGGGAGCTCCACCTCCGGCTTCCTTGCTTTAAGAGCTTCCAGGTAAACTGAGGCACAGCACTAGAGAACAACATGGGCAATATTTCAGCTGCAGCACCAGGAGCCCAAAACTCTCACTTCCCCTCCTGTGCTGTAGCTGCAAACCTGGGCTTCCCTTGCTGCAGACCCTGTTATTCTCATCAGCAAAACTTTCCGGGGCTCTTTCTGGAATATTGGGTCAGTGGTGGGGGGAGTTTATTTGCTTTGTCCCGCTGCCTCATTGCCATGGAAATGCCTGGCTAGCAGGCAGGACGACCAGAGCCTCTGGATACGACATGTGGCTAAGTGCTGCCAAGGCCGGATATGGCTCTGAGAAATCAAAACCAGCTGGGGAAACTGTCGGAGTCTGGAGCCGTCCCTGCAAAGGGACCAAGCCAACCAGCAGGCAGGGAAAGGCAGGAGAGGAGAAGCAAGCAGCCCACAGCACCGCATGGAGCAGCTGGAAGCAAGGGGGCCCCTGCTTATCATCCAAATCCACGCGATCAGTCTAAATCCAAAGGCTTCAGCTGCTTTTGGGCAGGAGCCCTCAGCTGGAAGAAGCGTGTCCTGAGGGACACGTGGCTCTTGCATTCACCTGCAGCCCTGTGCCGGGCCTGCCTGGGAGGGTCTGTGCATCTGGGAGCAGGAGGACAGATGGGACTCAGCTAAACCATGTTGAGGTGGGAGCAAGCATGGTGTGCCCACTCGCACCCAGCTCAGGAGCTGGTTTCTGCCATGGGTGGGCCAAGGGGGGCTCTCCGGGTGCAGAAGGGGCAGGGCATGCCCCCTTTCCTCACCTCTCCTCTTCTTCTTATTCAGCGCCCGACGCAGTAGCCTCTGCAGCGGACGGCTCTGAGCCCGTGTAGCATGATTCAGGGCATCGTGGCCCAACCTGTCTGCCAAAGCAACGTCCGCCCCGTGGCTGAGGAGCAGGTGCGCCAGCTCCGTGCTGCCCTTCTCGCAGGCCAGGATCAGAGCAGTCCTGAGAGGAGACAGAGAGTGGAGCTTCGGTCAGGACCCCTCAGGGCCGAGTACATGGAGACCCACTGGCCCACACTATCTCAGCCCAGGATGCTTTTCTGGGTACCATGGGAGCAGCAGGGACGTTGCCAGCCTATAACACCCATGAAGCCACCCCAAACCCATGCCTGACACGGCTCCCTGAAGCAAAAGCTTCTGGGAAATTTTGCCACAATTCTCTGGGTGGTCTCCAAGGTCATCCTCCCCAGCCCATGACAGACTCACTTCCCATCCTTGTCAGCCAGGTCGACCTTGGCCCCTCTCTGGAGCAGCTGAGAGCAGATGGCTGCGTGGTTCCCCTGGGCTGCAATCATCAGGGGTGTCTGTCCACTCTGCGGGGAGATGGAGCAGTTGGCATGGGGGGGCTGCACCCACAGTGCCAGGCAGCCCAGCACCCCCACAGCAAGCCAAGTCTCCAGGTCCTTATATCGCCCCCAAGGGCCTGGACTCCTCAGCCCCTCACCCCGGCACTCACATTATCACTGACATCCAGGAAGGCCTCATGATCACACAGCAGCAGCACGCTGGAGGCACATCCAGAGTGGGCTGCAGAGCAGAAGAAAAGGGGCAGGGGTTAGGCCATCCAGACCCCCAGCCTGCCCACAGCTTGTGGAGACAAAGCGCTTCACTCACAGGGGCTGGGAGTGGAGTGGGGAGCAGCAATAGGCATTTCCCCCAATCTTCATCACCCGAGACCCCTAGAAGAGTGGGTTGCTTTGCACTGGGGGGCTCTTTGGGTGATGGGAGCCCCAGGTGATGCATTCCCCTCCAAAAAGCTTTGTCTGAGGGAGACCAGTCTGGCACCAGGCTTCAGACCTTGCAGGTCACTGAAGCCAGGGGTGGGCCCAGACAGGGCATGGTGCCAGGAGCTGCCAAGGTGCCCTGTCTCACTAGCTGGCATAGGAGGCTGGCTGCAGGTCTCTCTCACCTCTAGAGCCCTTTTCAGGGGTGAACAGCTTCAACCCCCCATGGTGGACGTGCCCCTGCAAGATGCCCCCTGCAAACTCACCGGCCCAGTGCAGGGGAGTGCGGTTCTCCCCGTCCACGCAGTCCTCGTTGGCTCCATGCTGCAAGGGGGACACAGAGCTGTTGGCATGGGTGGCTCCCAGCCCACAGGCCAGGGCCCTGGATAATGGCTGTGCCCCCCAACCCCAACCAGGCCTTCTGCTCTATGCCATCCACTGGGTGAGTGCTAGCCAGACCCTCCATCCCAGGGAAGGGATGTGGCCAAGCACTTCCATGTACCCTGGAGACCCAATGGTGCACTTCCATGTACCCTGGTGACCCAGCTGGGTGGCTGGGCTGCAGGACACCTGGGTTCTTTCGCCAGCCCTTCCTGACCTTGGAGCAAGCCCCTTGACCCCCAGCTCTCAGTGGGATCCCCCCTTCCCTGCCAACATTTCAGTGGCAAGCGGCTCAGAGCAGGGCCTTTCTCCCGCTGGGTTTGTACAGCACCTGGCACCCTGGACTCTCGGGGCCAGGGAAGCAGCAGCCTCCTCATTCCCAGCCCTGCCACTGACTCAAGGCATCATGATCCCTCCCCTTTCCCCTCCCTGGAAAAAGGGGTTAATTATCCCTTGCACTTGGGGCTGGGTTCATTAATAAGCCGCATCGCCCCGGGGCTGGAAGCACCGCACGGCACTGACGGGGCTGTTTATGGAGCTGTCGAGCAGGATCCCAGCCCCCCACCTCCCGCAAACCTGTTCTGCCTCATTGCACCAGCCCCGCACCACTGAAACTCCCCAGGACAGGCCCTGCCGTGAAACAAAGTGACTAATTCCTGATGCCAGAGATGGGTATCGGTATCGGCCCCACTGAGCTAGGATGGGGCTGGACTCCCCTTCCCTGCTACCTTGCTTGGTATAGCTCTGCTAGGACTCTAGATTTGGGAACCCAGGACTCCTGGCCCCCAGCCTCATCCTGATCCAGCCCCCATGGATGCTTCTGCCATCCCAGACCCGCCCGAGACCCCTGATCCCTGTCCTCTCCCGCAGAAACCTCGTCTGGGCTTGGACCCAGGTGCCCGGGCCCTGCGGAGAAGGCAGATGGGAGTGCATCTGCCCTCCTTACCTGCAGGAGCACCTTCACGCACTGGGGCTGGCAGGCGATGGTGGCCAGATGCAGCGCACTGCTGCCTAGGGACAGATCAAAGGGGACGTGTCACCCCATGGGCACAGAGAGTGGCCGGGTGACTCTGCGACTCACTGGGTGGGCACGAAATTCATCAGTTTGACCTCTCCCTGGCATCAGCACTGCAGGAAGCCCTGAGCCCTGGGCAGCACGTGGCTGAAGCACTCCCAGCGGGGCACAGGGGTGTCATGCCAGCCCCTGAAACATGGCTCTGGCCACTCTCCGTGCCAGGACACAGGTGGGACTCCCTGGGTGCAAAGCCAGGAGATGGGTAACTGCAGGGGATTTGCATGGTGCAGCACCCCCATCCCCTACCATCTAGTGGGAGCCTGTGTGTTGTGGGCATGCATGTGTGGGTGCCCCATAAACACAGGGGTACCAGGCCAGCTGCACCAGGGACATGCTCCAGGATGGCCTAAACCTAAAGGCCTGAGCCAAAGCCACTGAAGTCCACCCAGACGCCCTGTGGCCAAGGGCTGGGGCTGTCGGAGCATAGCAGGAGGATAGCAGTGGATCAATGGCCCAGCCATCAGCCCCATCCACCCACATACCGTCATCATTCTTCTGGTTGACCTCAGCCCCATGGTTCAGCAGGAGGCTCAGGCACTCAGTGAGGCCCTGGGAGGCTGCAATGTGGAACCTGTGGAGAAGCAGATCTGCAAGCATGAATGGGCGCCTGGGACCAGAAACCGCTCCGGGGTCCGCGCTGCTGGGAGTGGGCAGAGGGGGTGGTGGGACAAGCCCCAGGGCTCAGGACATCTGGGCTCTGTTGCTGCCTTGAGCAGGAGAGTGGCAGCTAGCAATAGAGAGCCAGGACTCCTGGGTCCATTTCTGCCTTGGGAATGGGAGCAAGGGGTAGGGGTCCAACCAGAGTCCAGGGAGCCAGGGCTCCTGCGTTCTCCTCCTTGCCTTGGCTGGCATATCTAGCAGCAGCAAGAGCCTCTGTTGGGGTGTGGATTCATCAGAGGTGAGGCTCTAGGTCTGCAGCAAGATGCCTGGACCCTGCTATACCCCATCCCCACTCCCAGCAACAAGGAGGACAGGAAACCGTACATACGCGGACTGGCCCAGGGCATTGAGCTTGGTGGGCCTTGCTGTCTTCCTGGCAGCTAGGCTGGCCACTCGGACCACGTCCCCCTTCTCCACGGCCTCAAGAAGCTTCTGGTCATGCTTGTTCCAGCTCTCCACCTGCAACAGAGATGGGAGGGTCAGCCTGGGGCCTGGCAGAATCTGGGTTAAACACAGGAGCCCTCCAGCCTTGGCTTTAAAATGGGCTCATCTGGATATGACTGGGGACAACTCCCGTCTCTCTGCGCCTCAGTTTCCCTTGCTGCCCCAATTCAGTGACTTATTACAAGGAGATTTTTTCCCATCATTTCGCCTTTCAAACGCAAGGTATTTTATTCCTGGGCACGTTTTATGCTAGAAAATATGGTATCCAGAGAGGGTGTAAAGCAAATATGGAGTTGCAAGAGCTCTCAGCCAGCCCGGACCTGAGACCCGTTGGCCAAGCAGGGCAGGGAACCCAGGCATCTGGGGGCACAGGTCCTATCCTGTACCCCCAGCTGGAGCTCTGCCAGCCCCCACACATGACTCCACGCCCTGAACGCGTGTGGAGGTGGAGGCTGTTGCACAAGGGGGTTGCTTCAGTTCCCATTATGCAGTGAACCCCAGGGGGTGATCCTTGCCACTGGCTGGGCCAGGGGAGGTATCACTGCTTCCTGGCTCCACCACCCAGGCCAACCCATCTGGAAGGGCCTGGCAGTGTGGTCTAATGATTAAAGCAGCAGGTTGCCCAGGGAGGGAGATCCAGGGGTTGGAACTGGCGGACTTGGCATCAGGACTTGGTTTTGCAAGGCCGCCCAGACTCCTGGGTTCCCAACTCCCAGTGTGAACACAAGGGAGTCATCACCCTGACCTATGCCTCACTTTCCCTTTCTGTATAATGGGGGCAATCATCCCACTGCTGCCCTGACGACAGGCTGTTGGGCGCATGGAGACACAATAGCTATTCCCCAGCCTCTGCTAACCTGGTGCCAAGTGAATGGGGGATGCAGCCCCTCAGTTGCCTGCAACCTGCAAAAGCACAATCTCCTTCCATTCTCTGGCAGTGGAGAATCCCCTGCCTCTTGGCTATATAGGGCTTAAGACACATAGCTTAAGCTCTGCAGGTCTGAGTCCAGCCAGCAGGGGGCAGGAGGACACACAGGCCCTTCCAATGCATCGTGACATGCTCCAGCGTGAGGCAAAGCCTCACTGCAGGACCCAGAGGCTTGTTATTATCATGGATGCCAGGAAAGAGGTGAGACCGAGGCTAGCACACCTGTCCAGATGTGCAGGGAGGGGGCAGGGAGGGGAGGAGGACCAGCCCCTCTGGATTGACGCACTCGCGTCCCTGGCTTCTCTAGTGCAGCCTTGGCCCCAGGGGTCCGGTCCCGGCTTTGCGACATCACCCGCCTGCATAATGAAGCAGCCCTGCCGGTCTGGCCCGTCAGGTTGGGACGCCTCCCGCTACCCTCCCTCCCTCCCCTGGGCCCAGACTTAGAGCTGAGGTGGCTCTGAGGGAGACGGCTGCACCCCAAAATCCCCCTGCCATCCTGGGGATCCTGGCCCCGATGCCCCTTGCCCCACCTGCTCTAAGCCCCAGAGGTTGTGTGGTCCAGTCCTTGCAGAGGCACCATGTGCTGGTGCCCACCCTGCCATTTCCAAGCACCAAGCTGGGGGCACTAGCCCAGCCCACAGACCTGGGGGAAGAGAGAAGCAGCATTTCACCTTCCAGAGGGGGGAAACTGAGGCACAGGGGAGACTAAGTGACTCACCCAAGGCCACCCAGGAAAACAGTAGCACAGCAGGATCCCCTGACTTCCCCAACCTGTGCCCTAACCACTGGGCTATCCTTCCTCCTCCACCCCCACAGCCCCAGACATACACAAGCCCATGCCGTCATCAGCCTGGGTAGCTCTCACCCTGCTCCGCAGAGACCCCACTGTCCTCTATGGCTTGGCCAGTATGCCATCCAGAGCCTTATACTGGGAACCAGTGCTGCACCTGAGCCTTCTGCCATCAACCTAGGACTACCCCTTTCTCTCCCAGTTAGCAGAGCAGACTAGTCACCCATGGGCAGGCAGCAGACCCCAGTGCCAGGATAATCCTTTTGCTATGGAGTGGCACCACACTGGGGCATGGTGCCTCCTGTTGGGGTGACCCCCGGGAGACAGACCTGGGCGCAGCATCACTCACCGCCACCTGTGAACTGGAACAGGAGAACATCTTCTTCATGCTGCCAGGTCCAGACAGGCACCAACACGTGGGGGGCTCACATGAGGACCCCAGGGCCAAGAGGCCTGGCAGGGATCCCTGGCCGGGAGGTGGCAGGGGGAAGGACAGCCATGGAGCGGTGCCCCAGAGGCTGCCAAGTGGGGAGAGGTGTGTGTGCAGCATCGGGGTGGCGCCAGGAGCTCAGCCCTCCGTGTCCCCTCCCTCTGCCTCCCTGCATGTGCTACTGGCTCTGGGCCCAGCCTGGGCTTGGCCACAGCAGGAGCTCCCAGGGTGCTGGAGTGGGGGGGAAGGGAGGGATGGTTCCTGCCTGCCCCCCAAGCCAGACCCAACAGAGACTGCACTTGAGCAGAGCTGGGGGGTCCTGCTACATCCCTGCAGCTGGGGAAGGCTCGCGGGGGCGTGCACACGCACACACAACTCTGTGCAACATTCAGCCAGGCCCCCACGCCCCGGCCACCCCCAACCCCTATCCCATGGCTTTCTGCAAGCTCCACCCTGCCACAACTCGGCTCTCAGGACCCGTCACTGCCTCTGGGTCCTATCCTGCATCTCAGCTGCTCCTCCGTGGGTTTGGGGCAGGCAGAGATGCTGATGCTGCGGAGGTGCTAGAGCAGGGCCTGTATAAGGAGCCCCCCCGGGGTAGTCATGGACAACCTGGGCTGTTAAAATAATGACATCCAGCCTGATCTCCTGCAGCTAGAGATGGACCTCCACCCACCTGGCACCTCCAGCATGTGCTGTTGGCACAGATGGCCGCGCCCGCTGCTGAAATGCAGCCACCCAGCACGCAACAGCGTCACAAGATAAAGGAAAAGTCTGTGCTTGCCAGCAGCAGCAGGGGAGAGGCGAAGGGGGTAAGGGTAGGCAGGGATTGACTCTATGTCCAAACACAGGCTCCAGGGCAGTCAGTAGGGACCAGGAGAATCAGAGATACGGGGTGCCAGCACCCCCTGCTGCCAGGTTGGGGCATCACTCCAGGGCTGGCTAGGAGAAACCCTGAGTTCCTAAAGCATCTACGACCAAGGGAAACATCCGCCCCGCATCAAGGGACACTGCCCCACGGGCACAAAACTTCACCCCCACAGCCCCTGGTTGGGCACCCCATCCCAGCACAGCCAGCCTCCTTGGGATGCAGCAGGGAGTCCCAGGGGAGATGAGACCCTTTGGGGAATATACCCAGGGTCCGACAGGAACAGGAACACATCGAGCCGCTCCCTGGACTCTCCCCATCTGCAAGAGTCAACTGTCCTGGCTGAGCCCGGAGTGGGGCTGTCCATGTCACCCAGAACCAGGCATCCGGGGGTTGGGGGTTACATGGATCAGACTAAAGCTGAATCTCGGAGATGCAGACAGATGTGACTCTGGGATGTGCTGCGGGGGGACGTCACCTCCTTTCTTTGCTGTTGACTTTGCCAGATTCACTGAGGGGGTAGGCTCATGCTTGGAGGAGAGGGACGTCGGTAGCTATTGTGCACGGGAGTGAGGGGCACGGCCTCTACATCACAGTCTCTTAAACCTTCAATGCTGGAGGCTGCAAGGGAGAGGAACAGGGGGAAACCCTGCTCAGACCAGGTCACTGTCCCTTCTGCTGTCGGAGCCTGGGCAAGACAGACCTACGTCTTGGCACATGGCAGCTCTTATGGACTTATGACTTTCAGCGGCCAAAAAGGCAGCGACATCTCCCCACAACAGCAGTGAACTGTGGTCACACCTCCTGTCCCATGAATTCCCCTGGGGCACGAGTCTGGCCATGATGCCCCTGGGAGGCAGCAACTCTGGCGACAGGTACGTACAGTGCCTAGCACAGCAGGTCCGTTTCCCGCTGGCGATCCCTGGGTGCAAAGAGAGCCTTGGCCCCATGTGGGCAGCAGCTTGGGGATCCTGGCAGAGTCCAACTGGGGCATTTACTGGTGAACAAGCCTCTTGGACACCTCCAGGGGCATTTATTTACCCCTGCGGGGGCGAGATACTACCCGTGCCACACAGCTCCGGGGGCCCTGCCCTCCTACCTGGCTTGCCCGCCTGCTTTATAGCTGGGCCTTGACATTTGCTCCAGATAAGCATTAGATAAACATCTGAACAGATTGTTCAGGGTGGGGGGAAGTCACCTGCGCGGCCCCTCCCGCGGGCCCGGCCCCTTGATAAGGCCAGGGCTGGCCGGGGCTGTCCTGCCTTCAAGCAAGCAGTGGCTGGGATCCCGCCAGAGATCCTGCTCCAGGAGAGATGCAGGATCCCTGACCCTCACCCAAGAGCCAGGATCCACCCCCTGGATCACGCCGGCTTAGAGGTGAGCTAAGAACCGTGCACTCAGCGCTGTACGTCCCAGGCGGGAAGCATGCCAGCGGGCAGGAGTCAGGAGTCTGGCTGGCTCAACAGCTCCGGGAACGGCTCCCTCCTGGGCGCCTGGGACCTGAGCGATGGAGGCGCGTTGCCGGCCGATGGCATCTGGGCCCTGCGGCTGCTGGTCTCCGGGGTGTACTCGGCCGTGTGCGGTGCGGGGCTGCTGGGCAACGGGCTGGTGCTCTACCTGCTGCGGGCGCGCCAGGCCCGACCAGGCCCTGCCATCGATGTCTTCGTCTTCAGCCTGGCGCTGGCCGACTTCCACTTCGCCCTGACGCTGCCCTTCTGGGCCGTGGAGACGGCGCTGGACTTCCGGTGGCCTTTCGGCCCGGCCATGTGCAAGCTGGTCCTCACCCTCACCATTCTCAGCGTCTACGCCAACGCCTTCCTCCTCACCGCCATGAGCGTGGCCCGCTACTGCTCTGTGGCCTCGGCCGTCAGGCCCGGCCCCAAGCTGATGCCCGCCATGGCCCGCTGGATCTCTGCCGGCCTGTGGGCAGCTGCTGCGGGGGCCACGGCACCCACCACGGTTTTCGCCACGGTGGGAGAGGTGGCCGGGGAGCGGCTCTGCCTGCTCAAGTTCCCCAGCCAACGCTGGCTGGGTCTCTACCACCTCCAGAAGGTGCTCCTAGCCTTCGTGGGGCCGCTGACCGCCATCTCTGTCTCCTACCTGCTGCTCCTCGGCTTCCTCCGGCGGCACCGTGTCGGTGCCCGGGCTCACTGCAGGCACCGGGACCGTGTGGCCGCCTCAGTGCGGCTGATGGTGGCTGCCTTCTTCGTGTGCTGGTTCCCCAACCAGGCCGTGACCTTCTGGGGGGCACTGGTCAAGCTGCGGGCCGTGCCGTGGGACAGCAGCTTCTACCTGCTGCATACCTACATCTTCCCCCTCACCACGTGCCTGGCGCACAGCAGCAGCTGCCTCAACCCCGTGCTCTACTGCCTCATGCGCCGGGAATTTCGGCAGGCGCTGAAGGAGGTCTGCGGGAAGCTGCTGGCTGTGCCTGCCTGCCTCTGTTGCCCACGGGAGGAGCAGCCGCCGGTCGCTGTGCTCCTGAGCCCGCGAGACAGCCCCAGTGGCGCCGTGCTGGGGGCCAAGAAGGGGTACACCTTGATGTCCACCAGCACCACCGTCCTGGATCCCAGAGCCAGGGACAATGCTCAGCTTGGGGAGGCAGGGATGGAAGCTGCTGAATGAAAGCTCAGGACTGCGGTGGTGGAAGCCACTGGGTGCTCCTGGCATCGTCCATACCAGGAGCTGGTGCCCACGCTGCTGGCATCTAGCCAGTCGTGGGTTCTTGGCATTTCCAGTCAGCCATCCGGCAAAGTCCCAGCTCCTAAAGGCCGGGCAGGTTTCTTCTGCTTGGATTCTCCTTCTTCCAGCTGCCTCAGGAAGGGCAAAGCATCTCCCAATCTGGGCCGTGTCCCCGCAGCACCAGCCCCGAGCCCCAGCCCACGCCAGCCTCAGGGATGCTGCATGGCACCACAGGGTGCAGGTGAAGGAGTGTCTTCTCTGCAAATGGAAACATCTCTTGGCCCCCCAGCCTGCACTGACTGCAGAGAACTGGCAGGCTTAGTGCACGGGAGCAGGGCTGGAAATCCAGGTGGGTTGGTCGCTCTGTAGTTGCCACCTCTGCAGGAACGCAGCCTAGATCTGGAGCATAGTCCAACAGGCTGGCTTCCCAGCTCACCGGCTTCCCCGCTCGCCGGCTTCCACAGGCACTGATGGACTCCGAACAGTCTCAAAGTCTAAACCCAGGTGGGACTGCGGCTGGCGCAGCCCGTGGCAGGGCAGAGATTAATGAGAGACTGCGCAGGGCCCTGGCACATGGTTCATCCTCACGCTCCTGCGTGCCTGGGAACACAGCGTCCTTGCGCCAAGGACAGGCATGCAGCCAGACTCCTTTGGTGGCACGTTGGCACCCGTGGGGTTAAACTGCTGCCCTCCAAGAGCTACTGAAGTCTAACAGGACCGCGCATGAGAGACAGAGAACAGGGCAGAAGTTTGGGGGGATTACTCATCAAAACGGTTAAATCAGGCTTCTCTAGGGATAAAGGCACTCTAATACCAGGGTGCTGCCTTCTCCCTCCCTAGTGGGCCCTTCTCCCTCTGCCCAGGTACCACGAGAGGCTCTTCCATGTTAATTGACTTGTGTTAATTAAACCAGCCGCCTAGGAACCGTGACGCACTTTCCTGGCCAACGTGCTCGTGCCTTTGGGACGCACCCACGTGCGAGCGCAATAAAGGACCAGCCAGCAAGGGGGAAGTTTCAGCAAGGTGATAAGCTCTGTGGCCTGGGAAAAAACCTGCTGTCCCAGGCCCTGGTGAGGACAGATTTTCTGTTTACCCAAAGGTAATTTTTATGACAGGAAAGTGCACAGCGCTGATTGCCTGGAAAAGCAGTGAGATACCAGGAGGGTAATTGCCCTGGTGCAGAGATAAAAGCAGAGACCCCGTATCAATGCCTACTGCCTCCATCAGCAGCAGGTTTGTTTCCCACCGAGGTCACAGGCCCGCAAATGAATGGGCTGGTTTTTCCGCAAGCTCAGTGGGCTCAGCCGTGACTCTCAGGATTGCAGCGGGCACGGCAAACCAGCGACCACTAACCCCGTGCCAATGCTGCGTTAAATAGATGTGTTGTAAAACCAGCCATTGAGGGGTCCCACATCTCCTCATGATCCACAAATGTGTTGGCTACACACGCACACATATGCACACACACACGCCATCCTCTCACCAACACTATTTGGCAAAGGGAATTACAGCAAGCAGGAAGGCGGGCACTAGAAGGGGTCTCAAGACATCTGGGTTCCCTCCCTGTCCCCTGCCCTTCCCACCTTGACCAAGCCACTTCTTCCCTTTGTGCCTCAGTTTCTCCCTCCCCAGATCTTCCAGGGCTGGGAGCTCTTTGCGGGACAGCCTGTGCCTCTCCCATGACCTGAAATGAGGCTCTGCCCTCAGGCAGCCTCTGGGCTCAGAGCAACCTGGGGTGGAAATAGCAGGACCCCCTCGGTAGGTGCAGAGCTGGCCGTACCCCCAGCCAGGCTCTGTCTGGTGCTGAGGACACCCCCACTCCCACCAGCAACCTCTGACATGGGGCCTCGCACCCCTTGGACAACTCAGCCTGGGGGACAGTACCCCATTGTCCCCAGCTCCTTCCCTGCCTGTCAGCGCCATGTTGGTCACCCATGGGAGAATGAGGCGGGTGCACTAGGTGCTGTACGTGCCTGCTGCCCACCCCAGGGAGCCTGCAGCCTCGATCTATGAGGCTGATGCCCATTGCATGGCTGGGGAAACTGAGGCACAGAGACAAGAAGGAACTCAGGCATGGGGGAGTCCTGACTCTCCTGTCCCCTGCCCTAACCACTGAGACGCCTTCCTCTTTACCCAAGAGGGGAACTAGAGGCAGCTCTTCTGCGGAAGGAATGGCTGGGCTTCCACCTGGAGAGAACGGGGTTCAAAGCCTGGTGCTCCCACAACTCTTCCCTTATGGGGAGGCTGCCACAGCCACAGAAACACCTCCCCCCCAGCCTCCATCCTGCCCCAGGGGCAAGAAGCAGGGTCTCAAACTTCACCCATCCTGGCCTCTCTGCCGGCCGCAGGGGCAGTGCCACGGCTGCCCGGAGCCTCCCTTCTCCAGAGGCTGCAGACTCACGTCTCCCTGAAGCAGCCACTCAGCTCCCGCTGCAGTCATGGGGCTCCAGCACTGGAGATGTCAGGAGCTGATACCCACAGCCCCATCGGCCTTCGCTGGGAAGGGGAGAAGATGGAGCCCAGCCCTACTCTCCAGCTGGAGAAGCATCAACCTCCCAGGAGCCCCACTCCTGACTGGTCAGGCCAGGATTTGAACCCAGGACCCTCCCAGTAGGGGGTCCCACAGGTCACCTTCTCTATGGGTTTCACCTGCAATAAGGGGTTGCCTCCCAGCTCTTATCTTTGTGCTGCTCCACAAAGAGCTCCCAGCCCAGGAAGAACTGGGGGGAAACTGAGGCACAGAGGGAACAAGTAGCTTGCCCTAGGTCACCTGGCTGGGAAGGGCAGGGAACTGGGCAGGAACCCAGGTGCCCCGAGACCCCTTCTAGTACCCGCCTTGCTGCTTGGGGCAATTCCCTTTGCCAGATAATGCTGGTGATATGCTGCGTGTAGCTGGGGCAGGGGGATGGGGCTGTCCCTGTCCCCAGGCACTGGGACCAGCCCTGTGCGGAGAACCCGCTGGATTCCTGGGGGGCCAAGAGCTTCCTTTCTCCACCTCCGGTGCCTCCAAATCCTCCCCGAGCCTGGAGCGAAGCCCTGCGAGGAGCCTGTAGGGGTGGGGACCAACCCCAGCTGGGCATAAACCAGCACAATTGCTTAATTGCCCAGTGAACGCCCTCCTGCCAGCCCCCCCTAGACAGCAGGGGCCTGGGGTATAATTGAGCTGTTCTAGTCCCTGGAGCACAATGAGTTTTAATTTCCTCCCTGCCATTTAACGAGCTGGCAGCGGGGACTCCTTCGTGCCCAGCTGCACTAATTACTGCCTGGCCCTTTCCGGGGGAGCTGCTTTGCCGTCGCTCCAAGTGTTTGCCCCAGACAAACAGCTGCTAATGAGCCCTCCCAGCTCACCCGGGATGGCCAAGTGGGGGGGGGCTCCGGATCAGGAAACCCCCACTCTGCTGTGGGGGGTTTTGCCCAGGGGATTTGGGATCCATGCGGCACGGAGCAAATCACTACAGCTAGAAAGGGTCTGGGAGAGACATGATCATAGGATCAGGGGCTGGAGGCCATGCAGCTCCAAGCACGGCAGGGAGCAACTAATGGGACATGCATGGACTAAGGGATTTAGAGGCTTTATAGTGATCGCTCTGAGAGGGGGAGGCAGGGAGAGTCCAGCTGGAGCCATGGTCACTTGTCATCCTGCTGCAGCTGCATCAGCTCCCGGTGGATGGTGCCGAACGAGGGCCGCAGGCCCGGCTGGGCTTCCCAGCACCGCAGCATCAGGTCACAGAGCTCTGCCGGGCAGCGCACCGGGGTTCGCAGCCGCAGCCCTGCCCAGGACAATGGGGTCGGGGGCGTCACCCCCGCCCCCATGATGTGCATTGGAGCAGAGAGCAGGACTGCCTGGTCCCAGGCTCCCGGGGAGAAGGGACATGGCTAAGGCCCTGCAGGAGAGGCAGTGGCAGAGCTGGGGTCGCCCCCCATCTCCCCACATCTCCTGGTGCCTGGCCCAGCCACTCACCACGCTGCGTCTGGCTCAGCACCTGCTTGCTGGACAGGCCGGGGTAGGGCGCAGCCCCCAGACTGAAGATCTCCCAGAGCAGGACCCCGTAGCTCCAGATGTCACTCTCTGTCGAGTACCGACCTGTCACGGAGAGGGCGTGAGCCCCGGTCCTGGTGCTTTGAGCCCCAGGGTGATGGGGGGGGTTCAAAAAAAGAAGGGGGCCCTCAAATCTGCCACCTCTCCCTGACCCTAACCCCCCCAATGCCCTAGGCAGCATGCTCTGCCCATGCCCAGGCTCCCTGGCAGCTCCTTCCAGCCAGAGACCATCCAGCCCCCAAACCCTTGACCTTCACTCAGCGCCTCTGGGGCTGTCCACTTGACCGGGATGTGTTTCCCGCTGCCGTTGCCCTCCTGCCACAAAAGGCCGAAGTTGCTGATCTTCAGCATGTTGCCTTCCCCCACTAGGCAGTTGTGGGCAGCCAGGGCCCTGCGGGACAAGGGGGAGGATGGAGGAACCCAGGGAGCAGGTGGGAGGGTGTTGGGGGCTGTGGGTAGTAGGGGTCTGGGGCAGCCTTCCCCCAGCTGCAGCCCCCCGGGGTCCTGTACCTGTGGACGCAGTGGTGGCTGGCCAGGTAGGCCATGCCAGCAGCAGCCTGGATGGCAAAGCAGAGGAGGTCCTTCACCCATAGCCGGCGGCCCTCGCAGCGGAGGAAGGACAAAAGATCCCCCCCTGGAAGGCAGGGACAGCAGCGGGGTGTACAGCCAGCAAGATCTTCCCCAGCTAAGGCTGGATTTGAACCCACAGCCGCCTGGGCATGACTGCATGGATGCGGGGGATGTTATTGCACCAAGCATAGTGATGGCAAAAGGGGGATTCAGCTCACCCATCACCAGCTCCATGACAATGAAGACAGGTGACTGGTGGGCGCAGGCGCCCACAACACGGACGATGTTGGGGTGGCGGTACCGTCTCAGTGTCCTGACAGAGGGCAGAGACACAGAAGCATCATCCACACTCTTGCCCCTTGGCTGCAATGCATCTGCTGCTCCAAGCTCAGGGAGGAGGGAAAAACCCTAGGGATCCCCCCAAGGTGCACTGAGATAAAACCCCCAGCCAGAGCCCTGAGATGTCCACACTGCAGAGCCCCAGTTCAGGGGCAGTCCCTCAGTCCCAGGCTGACCTGGCCTGCTGAAGGAACCGGGTCTTGGCCTCTGGGCTTAAGGGCTCCCTGCAAATCTTCACGGCCACAGGGGTGTTGTCATGCAACAGGCGCCCGCTGTACACCTCCCCGAAACTGCCCTGTGGGGAGAGGGAGAGGGAGGGAAGAGATCCAAGTGGTCTGCACATGGGCAACCAGAGCAGGAAGAGAGCGCGGTGGGCACTGCCACGTGGGCAAACCCAGCTGGGTCCTTGCTCCCCCAGAGCCAGCTGCAGGGGGGAAAGGACCGGACATGTTACCAAGGGTCAGCCACCAGATTTGGGAAAGCTTTGGGTGCCCTTGGCTGTGGGCATAGCTCCAGGCACAATGAAGCCAAGCTCTGGCCAGCCAGCAGCAGTTCCTGTGCATCCCAGCGCAAGATTTCATAGATTTTATAGACATTAGGGGCTGGAAGGGACCTCGCCAGATCATTGAGTCCAGCCCCCCTGCCAGAGGCAGGACATCTGCTGGGGTCAAATGATCCCAGCAAGATACGCACGCAAATGCCTTTTGAATGAGTCCAGAGTAGGTGCTGGCACCACCTTTGGGGGGAGTCTGTTCCAGACCTTGGACACTCAGACTGTAAAAATTGTTTTCCTTATCTCGAGTCTGAATCGCCCATCTAGAAGTCTGTGGCCATTAAACCTAGTTATCTCGTGGGGAACCCTGGTGAACAACTGTTCTCCCAGGTCCCAATACACCCCCTTACGTACTTAGAGGCAGCCACCAAGTGCCCCCTGAGCCTTCGCTTCTCCAGGCTGAAGATTCCCATGTCCCTCAGCCCATGAACAGCGCGTGTCCCCGGCGGTGGGAGGGGGGGCATGGTGGTGGCAGGAGCCCCGGCGGCAGGAGCGTGGCGGTGATAAGCAGGGGAGCTCCCACAGATGCCGCCGGTACTGTCAGCAGCAGGGGTGGCAAGCGCCAACCAAGGGTCGGTGACCACCCGCAGCTGCTGCCAACAGCAGCAGTGGCAGCCAGCAGGGATCGCGAACCGCCTGCAGATGCTGCCACCTTTTTGTAAGGCTTGTTCTCTTGGCCTTTGATCATAAAGCTGGCTTTCTTCCGGACTCCCTCGAGCTTATCCACATCCCTCCTGAAGAGCGGGGGCCCAAAACTGAATGTAGTACTCCAGCTGCACCCTCACGAAGGCTGAGTAGAGCGGGAGGATAATGTCTCTGGCTTTGCTTTGCCAACTGCGGCATCGCACTGGTAGCTCATGTTCATCTTGTGGTCAGTCAAGACCCCCAAGTGTCTTCCGGTCGCGGTGCTAGCAAGCGTAGCACTGCTGAGCCTGTAAGTACGATGCTCGTTTTTCTTCCCAAGGTGGAGCACCCTGCACTTCTCTACACTGAACGCCATCAGGTTTTGGTCCACCCACCTTGTGAGCCTGTCCAGGGTGGCCTGTATCCCCACCCTATCCTCCAGCGTGACCACCTTCCCCCATTTTAGTGTCACCTGCAAACTTTGCCAGTCCACATCTGATGCCTGAATCCAGATCATTTATGAAGATGTTGAAGAGTACTGGCCTGAGTACTGAGCCCTGAGGGACACCACTGGTCACCTTGCGCCAAGTTGATTTGCTCCCATCAACTAATCCCCTTTGGGTCTGACCGCAGAGCCAGTTCCCATACTGCGCTCTCTCCAGCAGGGCAGATGGCAGTGGCTCAGTCAAGGACAACCAGGCCCAATGCTGGAGCTGATCCCCGGACCGTTCCCCCTTATGGAGCACCCAGCTGGGGCATTGAGGCTTCACTCACGCAGCCCAGCAGCTCCCCTAGCACCACGTCCTCCGGGTCCAGGTCCCATTTTGCCTGCAATAAAGGAAACCCTTGGATGGGTGTGATCCTGCCCCACCACCCCAAACCCTCATGATGGAGACCCCCCAGTGCATTTTGGCGGCCCTGGCTGTCTCCCCACCGCCCATACCCTGGCTCCAGGCTGGTTTACCTTGATCACAGGCTGACGCAGGAGAAAGGGGCACTTCAGGGTAAGCCCCTGGTGCGACTGCAAGTAGAGACGGATCAGGGCAGGGATGCTGGGAGCGGCAGCACCCATGGGCTCCAAGCAGTACTGGCCCTGAGAGGGGGAGGAAGCAGCTGATGTGGGTCAGTGAGTTGCCGTACATGCGGCCTTGAAGTCTACAGGGAATCAGAACCCAGCTGCGTGTGTCATGAGCCCCGTACTGCTCATGAACCAAGGGCAATCCTCCTTCAGGAGGGGAAGCTGGAGGATCCCTGTTCTAACCATGCAACTCTCCCAGAGCCAGTGCTGGGCAGTGGGGCAATGCCAGTGAGACCCAGGCAGCCCCTGGCTGATTACCATCACACGCACCCGCCTATCTAAGGGTCTTAGAGGGCACCTGATGGGGCCAGAGGCAGGGGCTCCTCTGGGCTGTGCAGAGTCCTGGCTGTGGGATGGGCCCCTTGACTCACAGCAGCAAATGGGCATCGCTGCTCCCATTTTACAGGTGGGCAAATTGAGGCTTGGGACTAGAACCTGGGGCTAGACCTGCCCCCCTCCCCCGCAAGCCCTTACATTGCAGCTCTGGATGATGAAGTGTCGGCACTGCCCTCCAGCCATCACGGATAGGACACAGTTGCCCGGCTGTCCCTGGCTTTCCCGCACCAAGAAGTCGCCCTCACCTGCCAGCAGGGCCAGAGCCTCCTGCCGGGGGATGGAGCCGTGGTACCAGTCTTGTTGGCTCAGGGGCCTCTGGGCCACTGGGACCAGGGGCACCGGAGGGGGTAGCTTGCAGGGGGGAGGAAAGAGAGCAGAGAATGGGCAGGTCAGAGGCTTGGCCCCAGCCTAGCACCTGGCCCTGCTTGCCAGCAGCTCCTTCATAGTTTCATAGTTAGTAGGGTCAGAAGGGACCTGAGCAGATCAAGTCTGACCCCCTGCCATGGCAGGAAAGATTACTGGGGTCAAATGACCCTAGCAAGGTGTTCATCTAGCCTCTTCTTAAAGACCCCCAGGAAAGGAGCCAGCACCACTTCTCTTGGAAGTTGTTTCCAGATCCTAGCTAGCCTGACAGTGAAGTCGCACCTCCAGATGTCTAGCCTGAATCTCCCCTCTGCCAGCTTGTGACCATTATTTCTGGTCACTCCTGGCAGTGCTTGGGGGAACAGGGACTCCCCCAGTGCCTGCTGGCTAGTCTGTAACAGGCCACAAGCTCCCCCCTCTGCCTTCTCTTGTGGAGGCTGAACAGGTTCAGGTTCCGTAGCCTCTCCTCGTTGGGCCTGCCCTGCTGCCCCCCGGATCATGCGAGTGGCCTCCTCTGGACCCTCTCCATGCTGTCGACATCCCTCCTGAGGTGCGGCGCCCAGAACTGGACGCAGTACTCCAGCTGCGGCCTGACCAGTGCCGCATAGAGGGGGAGGATCACCTCCCTGGACCTGCTCAAGACGCATCTGTGGATG
The DNA here is from genome assembly GCF_052110815.1 of Crocodylus siamensis. Classification (NCBI taxonomy): domain Eukaryota; kingdom Metazoa; phylum Chordata; order Crocodylia; family Crocodylidae; genus Crocodylus; species Crocodylus siamensis. Next base: position 13,888,501 of record NC_143400.1, on the reverse strand, counting down.
CATGACAAGGTGCGGTTGGCCTTCCTGACTGCCTCCCCACACTGCCGGCCCATGTTCATCTTGGCATCAGCGATGACTCCAAGATCCTTTTCTGCCTCTGCACTGACGAGAAGGGACTTCCCCAGCCTGTAGGTATGGTGCCGGTTCTTCCTCCCCAGGTGCAGCACCCTGCACTTGTCAGTGTTGAATCCCATCCTGTTCTCATCCGCCCACCCCTGTAACCTGTCTAGGTCCGATTGCAGCCTATTCCTCCCATCTAGCGTGCCCACATCCTCCCCCCCACATCTTAGTGTCATCAGCAAATTTGAACAAGGTGCTATTTACCGGCTTGTTCAAGTCACTGATGAAGATGTTGAACAGTGCAGGCCCAAGGACCGAGCCCTGGGGGACCCCACTGCCCACATCCTTCCAGGTTGAGAAGGACCCATCCACTACCACCCTCTGGGTGCGGCCCTCCAGCCAGTTGGTGACCCATTTGACTGTGTGGGTGTCGACACCACAGCCCCCCAGTTTCTTAATGAGAATGGGGTGAGAGAGTGTCGAAGGTCTTCCGAAAGTCCAGGAAGACGATGTCCACTGCTCCCCCTGCATGTAAGGATTTGGTGACCTGGTCGTAGAAGTCCACCAGGTTGGTGTGACAGGACCTGCCTCTAATGAACCCGTGTTGGTTGCCCATACCCGGATGGGCCGGAAGGGACGCAGCTGGGCATAGCCGCAGCCCCAGGCCTGCTTATGGCAGGCAGCGCAGGTCATCCTTCAGCTGCTCGCAGCACATACAATCCCACCCTGCAGCCTCCCGGGAATGACTGGGGGAGGGGGCACCATGACATCATTAGGGGATATTATGATGCTACAGTGACATCAGCAACATTGGATGTCACCATGGGGGACTGGGGATCCCCTTGGTCAGAGGGACAGGGCAGCCAGCAGCTTGCCAAGAGGTCTGGGTCTCCTACACCGGCCCCTTTGTAACCTGCCCCCCTCCCGCCCCCAGCAGCGCACAGGTGCCTTTGGGGGGTGTCTGGAAGTCTCTGGGCCTTGGAAACAGGATTGGGCCCCCTTGGTGCTGTGCTCCCAGCAACCCCAGAGGCCAGGCATGTGGGCAGGGCCCAGCCCCTTTGGTCTGCACTTCGCTGGCTGGGGGCGGCAGATGGGGAAGGTACCAAGCTGCTCACTTTTACTTCCTGGGGGCTTCTGAGGAGGGGATTGAGGCCCCCAGGCACTGGGCTGGGAGTCAGGGGATCCAGGCTGGACCCTGCCTCTGCCCTGCTTGGCCCTTGGGGAGTCACTTAGTGCTCCCAAGTTTGCACAGTGGAGCTCAATGGGGCTGTCACTACAGCCCAGGGCTGGGGCCGAGCTGCCAGAAACCCCTCCCCCCCTGCCTCCCGCATCGGGGACTGACCTCCCTTATTCAGGCTGGGGGCATGTCAAGCCAAGGGCCCTGTTTTGGGGTGTGTCCTGCTGCAGGACTCGGGAGTGTCTGTCTATCTGTCCATGCATTCATTCATCCATTGGAGCTTCCATCCATCCACCCACCCACCAGAGCATCCACCCACCAGGCCATCCATCCATCTCTAAAGCCAAGGGCCAATGCAGGGGCTGACCACTGCCCCATCTCAACCCTGCAGTCCTGCAGCCAGGACTTTCTGCCCGTCCAACCCCCTTCCCTGCTCACCCCAGTTTCCTCCCCATTCACACTCATTGGTGGGAGAGACCATGGGGTCCCAGCTGAGTTCAGGGAGACGAGAGGTTGTCATAGACAGTCCGGATGGAAGGAAACAGGGAGGCAGAGCTGGGTTTGATCCTTTAATCAGGGGGTTTCCCTCTTTGTACAGTGAAATCAACAGGAAGCCGACGTTGAGCCAATCCCCACCATTCCCCAACCCCATGACAGTCTAGGCATTAATTAACGCCCCGAGTCCCCTTTGTAGCAGCAGCTTGGGGTGGTGCTGGGGCCTCCTGCTTGGCCATGGGGTGAGGGTCTGGGGGTCCCTGGGGCTGTTGGGGGTCAAAACGCTCCCCAGGAGGCTGCTGGATCGCCTTTGGGGTGCAGGGAGGGGATTCAGGACCCAGCTCCTCCCCTGCCATAAAGGGCTCCAGACTTGGTGCCAAAGGGGGGTGATGCCGGATGTATCTACCCCCTGCCACACTGATGTCTCCGGGCTTTTCTTCCCAGTGAAAGGGTCTCTGGGATCAGGACCACCGCCGCCCCGCACTGAGATCCAGCCCCCTCTTGCCCTTCTACATCATATTCATGAGCCTCCTGCTGCGAGGCCTTGTCGTTTCCATAAATGGGCTGCTGACACATGGGGGACCCATCCCCAGGGCCACAGGTGCCCCCATAGTGTTGGCTTTGCAGCCAGGCCCCTCTAGATCAGAGCGGGTCAGCTGGAACAGCCCCCGGGGCCAATGAAAAATACCTCCCCTGCCCTGCAAACGTAATAAATAAATTAATCTGCTTGGGAGCAGGGTGGGGGACCAAACTCAGCCCCTCCCTTGTCTTCTTGCAAGGGACAGGGGCAATGGAGCTGGGGAGCAGAGGGCAACTTAGGCACCAGCTCAGCCCAGCCAGGACGTGGTCCCCAGGAGGGGGGGCCTGACATTGGCAACCCCTCCCCTTGGTCTCAGGATGGACCCCCAGTGCCCCGTGCAGTCCCATGCAGGGGAGCAGCTGTTGCCCTGGTGGGTCCAGGCACCCATGCTGGTCCAGGGGGTAGGGTGCGGAGTGGTGCCCCCATCTCTAGCTGTCTGAGGGAGCCCCCTCACTGTCCCGCAGCTCCTGGCTGCTCTCCACCTCCTCAGGAATGTCCTGCATCCGGGGGAAATCTGGGAGAGACAGAAGCAGCCATCAGTGCCCCCAGCCTGTGACCCCAGCTGATGCCCCCCACCCCACGAGGGGCACCTGGCGGCACTAACCTCGAGGGCTGGAGGGTGGGGATGGGTGGGAAGCACCGGTCTCATCTTCGGAGAGTGGGTCCAGGTCATCATCGCCCTCCCGCAGCCGTGCCGGGGGGACCAGAAAGGTCGGCTCGTCCCGGGAGGAGCTGAAGGGGCGTGGGAATGGTGGGGACAGGTTCCCCTGGTCGCTGACATGGCTCTGGTGGGAAAAGAATGTGCCGTGAGCAAGGAGATGGGAGCAGGGATTGAACTGGCAGCCCCAGCTCAGCAGCAGGATGCAGCCCCCACCATCTGGGGACCCAGGGCTGAGACCCTCCAGGCGCACTGCGTACCCCAGAGCTTCCGCCTTGACCCCCACCACCCTAACCCCCCAGTTCATTGTGGGAAAAGCACTAAGACCCACCAAGCTCACTGCACACCCCAGAGATGCTGATCTGTCCCCTGCTTCCCAACCTCTCCCAGTGCATTGTGGGAAGGGGAGCTGAGAGGAGCCAAACTCATGGCATACTCAGCTCTGCCCCACAGCCGAACCCTGCAAGTGCATTGTGGGAAGGCGAGCTTGAGACCCACAAAACTCATTGCACGCCCCTGCTCCCCAGGGCATTGTGGGAAGGGGAGCTGAGACCTTGGAGGTTCCACTCTGCTTCCCCCGGTGCACTGTGGGAAGGGGAGCTGAGACCCACAAAACTCATGGCACCCCCTTGTCCCTTCCCCCCAGCAGCTCCCACAGCTCATCATGGGAAGCACAGTACCTGGGGCGGGGTGAAGCTGAGGTACAGGGCGTCCCCGGCAGGCAGGCTCCGCCGCCGGGGGTCCGGGCCGCGTCGGGCCCCGTCCAGCTGCCGCCGGGCCTGCTCCAGCTCCCGCTCCAGGCGCAGGCGGCTCTGCTCGCTGTCCCGCAGCCGCATCTCCAGCACCCCGACCTCCTGCACCTTGTCCTGGCACAGCTGGCGGCAGCGGGCCAGCTCCTCCTGCACCAGCGTGTGCTGCCGCTGCAGCAACCCCAGCTCCGTGCTGCCCCGCTCGGGCGCCCGTGGCCCTGGGGCCGCCCCCTCGCCCGCCTGGGACCCTGCACGGCTCAGGCGCTCCCGCCGCTCCAGCCCCTCCTGCAGCCGTAGCTCCAGCAGCGTGTCCTGCTGCGCCACGATGGCCTGGGGGGAGAGTGGGGTATGAGGGGGCAGGCCTCCAGCCCCCCAGCTCCAGCCCATAATATACTGCTGTGGGGCACCTGGGGTGGGCTCCCCACCACTTCCAGTGCATTGTGGGAAGGAAGGCTGAGACCCACACTCATGCCATACTTGCTACCCCAGTGCACTGTGGGAAGTGATGCTGAGACCTGCCAAATTTATTGCACATCCCTGGCACCTCCAGTGCATTGTGGGAAGAGGGTGAGACCCACCAAAATCATGGCACACCACTGCTCCCTGCTAGTCTGCCCAGGTTGGGACCCCTGCTCCAGTCAGTGTCCAAGTCCCCACTGCCCCCAGCATTCCCTCCAGGACCCCTAGGTCAATGCCCCCATGTCTAGGTGCCCCCCCAGATCTTAAGACTGGGGTCTGGAGGAGGCGGGGGGGTGAGACACGAGCCTGAATGCCTGGGTTCTCCAGGAGAGGAGTGGGGCTGAGCCCATGTCCTGCTCTTGCCCTTGTGTACCCAGGGGAGCAGCAGTAGCCTGCCTTGCCCATGGTGATGTGCCCAGCCCCTGCCCCATGGGGGGGCAACACTGGGGGGCTCCACTGACCTGCAGGCTGTGGATGGCAGTGTAGAGTGTCACAAAATGCTGGAGCACCTCCTGGGAGAGGGGAGAGAGAGACAGCATCAAAGAGAGGGAGCTGGGGAAACTGAGGCATGGTGCTGGGGCTTGGGGGAGGAGGGGGCACAATTCCCCTAGCCACACAGCCAGGGGTAGGACCCAGGTATCCTGTGCCCCAGACACTCCCCTGCCCTTTCATCTCCTCACCTCCTGTGGTCCCTTCTGCTGCAGCTGGTTTCCATTCCCATCCTGGGGGGGCACAGGGAGGTCAAGGCACATCCTAGCACGATGCCCCCCACCCCCAGTGGCTCCACCAACTGCAGAACCCAGGTGTCCTGGCTCCCAACCCCTAGGCCGCTGCCCTGTGCTCCCAGCAAGCAGCACAACTCAGGCATCCGGGCCGAGCCAGCCGGGCTCTACAGACAGGGCCAAACCCAGCCCTGCAACCGCCTCTCCCCATGCTGCAGGTGGGGAAACTGAGGCACAGCTGCTCAAACTCACACAGCCCTCACAGGGACTCACCCGGGTCGTGGTGTCGGGGTCAGGCCGGTTGAAGTCGAGGGCGCCGTTGTATGGGCCAGCTTCACCATCTGCAAGGGGAGCAGGTGATGAGTGTGGGGGTCATGGCCTTCCCCGGGGGGGGAACCTACACACGGATACCCCCCCACTGGGGGCCCCAGCAAGACTCCGGCTTCCTCCAGACCCCCTGAGCGAGTTGCCAGTGACACCCCCTCGTCCATAACATGCAGGGAACCGACCCCACTGACCAGATCGCCCCCTCCACCCCACTAACTGTCCCCTCGAACAGAAATGCCCACTCTTAGCGGCATCTGGGGCAGGTCTCTCTTGGGGTGACTGTCCCCACCACCCCCAGCCCTCTGCTGGGGTCCTTGGGGGGGTTCCTGCCCCACTCCTGGGGCCACATACTGGGCGCGGTGGTGGCAGTAGGGCTGGTGCCCCCGTCGGGGTCGAGCTGGCTGTGGTCCCGCTCCCGTCCAGTTCCCAGGATCAGGTCTTTGAGGCACTCCACTGTGGGCCAGAGAGGGAAGGGTGTGAGGCTGCTGGGGGAGGGGAGCCAGGAAGGGCAGGGATCAGCTCCAGCTCAGGACACCAGGGTTCAATCCTTATCTCAGGCTCTCCTGACCCTGCTTGCCTCAATTTTCCCACTTGTGAAACAGGGAAGCAGAGGAAGAGCCCTACACCCAGCAGGTGTCTTTGCAGGGTCCCTGAGATGGGGTCACCCCCTGAAGCAAGAGAGGCTGAAACTTCTGCCTTCAGGCTCAAACCTCCCCCATTAAAGATACCCCCGGGGAAGCAGGTGATCCTGCTGCCCTTGTTCCTTCTGGGAGACCCAATGCCAGGCTAGATGGGCAGGTGGCTCCTAACTGGGGCAGTACCTTCACGGATGGCCTCCTGGATGAGCTTCTCTCCGCGAGGCGCCTCAGCCGACTCGGAGCGGAAGAGGGTGCGGGGGCCAGGGGCAGGGGCCAACTCCTCCAAGCCACTCTGCAGATTCAGCATGTCAGCAAACATCATCACCTTCTCCTCCAGCAGTGCGGCCACCTCCCGGTCCACGTGGGCGATCCTGTCTGGGGGCCACAGGGCAGGGGTGGGGGTGAGCGCAGGAGGGGGGGGAGGGCAGTGCCCAGGTACTGGGTGGAAGCTGGGAGGGGTCGGAGGTCAGGTTGGGGCAGGGCCCTGCAGTACCTTTCAGCTTGCGCATGGAGGCCTCAGTCTCCGTCTCAATCAGTGGGAAGTCCTGGCGGCTGGGGCAGCTGGCATGGAGCGGGCACTGTGTCATGGGCTGGCACAGCTCTGGCCCCAATGCCCCCAACTCCAGACTCCCTGTCCTGGGGGTCCCCAACCCATGCGCTCCTCATCCCAGACCCAATGCCCCTCCATGTCTCTCCCTGCATGGCAGGCATGGACGTAAGCTGCCCCCCTAACCCATCCCATCTCCCTATTTAGCCAGGTCCCCAGCACCATTTAACCCCCAGCGACCCCCTCCCTGACAGCCGGGAGTCCCAGGAGGGGAAAACCAGGTGCTTCAAAACCCCTGCCTCCACTCCACCAGCAGTAGTAGACTTTTATCCCTCCAAGCCCAGCCACTCACAGGCTGACAGTGTGCTGGATGAGCCTCATCCAGGTGTTACGGTCTTCGCGGGAGGCAGCGTGCACCTCGTACATCTCGGGAGGTGCAGCGCTGATAAAGAACATGCCCTTCTCCTGGTTGGCGATGTCCCGCACGATGAGGTTTTGTAGGGAGATCACTGCCGGCTTGTCCTGCAGGAGATGGGGGTGGGGAGGAACCAGGCCTGGTCACGGGGCTGGGGGAAGGATCCAGGAGACCGGGGAGCTGGGCTTGCATGGGGAAACTGAGGCAAAGCCCAATGGGCAGCACAGGGCCACCTGCTCCAGGCAGGGGTCTGACGCCTTCTGCCCCAGGGGCTCCCACCCGGCTCCCACCCTAGCAGACAGACTTGCTCTGCCAAAATCCCCGCTTAAGGTCCAGCCCTCACCAAGGCAGGGAAGGTGAACTTCTGGTCCTTCTCCTGCAGGAAGATGAGCGCATCGGTCATCAGCAACACCAGCACGTCTGCAGGGGAGAAGCGGGATGGGGGGTAGTGATGGGGTGGCTCTGCTCCTGCCTGGGACTGTGATGCCCCCAGAGCTCCCAACCCAGAACCTGGGGCAGCCCAGGGCCTGCCTGGTGACCACAGTGCCTGGGGTCAGGGGGTACAGGGCCAGAAGTAAGATGGTAGGGGTACTGGGCCAGGAGTAAAAGGGGCCAGGGGTTAAGGGTCAGCTCCTTCCCGCCAGGGCAGGGGCTGGCACAGAGATGCAGGGCCGCCAGGCTGTGACCCTGGGCTGTCCCCTCCCCTCCTGCCCTGCCCCAACCCCCTGCGCACCCTTGAAGCGCCCAGTTGCCATCTTCCAGAGCAGGGAGCCATCGTGCACAAGGCGGCGCCGCAGCAGCTCGTCGCGTCCAAAGGCGGCGTTGCGGCCATCCCAGGGCAGCAGGACCCGTGCCCGTCCATCCAGGCGCCCGTGGATCTCCCGCAGCCGCGCACTTTTTGCACTGTCGTGCACCTCCTGGTCGATGGCTGACAGCAGGTCCTTGACCAGCACCAGCGCTGTGCTCAGGTCCTGCTGCTCCGCCTCATTCCCTGGGGGGAAGGGGTCAGCTGAGTTCCCCCTTCTGGCTGGGGAGCCCCTCTGGTGCTGCCAAGACCTGGCTTCAGCCCCCTACCCAGCTCGGATCCCCTGTCTCCAGGCCCCCTACCCTGGGATCCCCAGCCTCAATATCCCTGTCCCCACTACCACAGTCCCCTTGTTCATCAGCCTGGGAGTCAGGTTCAATATCCCTCATAGCACCTCTCTTCCCACACCCACCTCCATCAGCCTTGGCTCCCTGCCTGCCTCTCCTGCCCAGTGCCCCTTGCCTTGGCCCTGGTCACCTCCAGCCCAGCCCTGGCCCCGGCACCTTTGGAGTTCTGCAGGATGCGGTCAATGAGGACAGGGTACTTGGTGATCCTCTGCGTGACCAGCAGGATGCACTCAGGCACCCCATGTCGCCGCAGCACCGGCAGGCGCGTCAGCTTCTGCAGGGGATACGGGTGCCTTAGTAAGGCCTCACCCACTTCCAGTCTGCTCAGTCCATTCCCCAGTTGGCCCAGCGCCCTCCCAGTTCACCCCCACCTGCTCCTGGCTTCACTCTAGAGCCACCGCTTTGCAAAAATAGAGCTGCACTGTATGTGTGGAGGAACACATGTGTGGAGAACATGCTCGTGTATGAGGGAAGGTGTGTGGAGGAGCACATGTGTGTGGTGAACCATGCACTTCTGTGTGTGGGGGAACACATGTGGGGGCACGTGTGTGGGGGGCACCGTGTATGTATAGGAATATAGATGTATTGGGGAAACTTGAGTGTAAGGGGGAATATACGTGTGTGGGGGTTATGTGTACGGGGAACGTGTCTGTGGGGAACACGTGAGGGGAAACATGGGTGTGTGGGGGAACACGTGTATGGGGCCCCGTGCATGGATGGGACAGGACAAGACGGCATGCATGTAAGGGAATACAGGTGTATGGAGGAAACATGGGTGTAAGGGGAAATATATGCATATGGGGAACACACATGCACACGGATTGTGTGTGTCTGGGAGACACATGCACATGGCGACTGTATGTGTATGGGGGACAGTGCATGGGGGCCCTGTATGGATAGGGGAAACATGTGTGCCCGGTGAACGTGTCCATGTGGGACAGCTGGGAGCCATGCACTGCTCTGGGGTTTCTGGGGGTGCCCCCTCAAAGCCTGCCCACACCCATCCCCCAAGCCTCTTACCCTGATGAACTGCTGGAACCTCTTTTCCCGTGCCAGGAGCTCCTTGTAGAGCTTCAAGGCTTTGTTGTGTTGGCTGCAGAACTCAGCGTAGGCCTTCTTCAGCTGCTCTGCATTGATACCTGAGAACTGGGGAGAGTGGAGGGGTGAGAATCAACCTCGCTGCTGGAATGTGCCCACTTCGGGGGCGCGACTGGCCCCCAGTAACAATGATGGTTAGAATGGGAACTGCTGGCAACCCTAAAGGGGGCTGGGGGTGTCCAAACCAGGCCCCGGTGAGGGGGCTGCCAAGGAGCAGGGCACCCCTGCTGGTACTCCCAGGCCCTGCCCTGCAGTGGGAGGCAAGTGCCCCCATGGAGCCATCTGCCCCCTGCTCCCAGCACAGCACCCCTGCCCTGTATTACAGCCCCCCCCATTGTGTAATAGGGCCCTCCCACTGCACCCCAGTGCCCCCCCACCTGCTGCACAAGGAGGTCGCCCAGGCGGTTGATGACAAAGTTCTTGGGGCTGCCGGGTGCCAGTGAGGTGTGACGCCGCTCCAGGAGCTGGGCCAGGAAGCGCTGGTGGATGTCAGTTAGCTCATCCACGCAGGGAAAGAGACGATGTACCTGCCCTGGCTCCATTTGCAGGTCCTCCAGCATCCCCTTACGGAACAGCCCACCCATGATCTTCAATGTCCGCACGTGGTGCAGCTCTGTCTGGATCAGCTCTGGGGGCGGTGGGAAAGGAGGTATGAGCCTGGGGCCTTGATGCCCCTGGGCTGCCCCCAGCCTCTGCCTGCTTCCCAGCAAGGAGGTGCCAGGCATGAAGAGAAGCAGGGATGGGACCCAAGACTCCTGGTGCCTCATGCCCAACCTTGGGGGTCAGTAGCATTGGGGCCTGGATCAGAGCCCCCAACCCTGCAGGAAGCTACCCCTTGAAGGTCATCAGGACCCTGGCTGCTGGGGGAGGGCACAGGCAGGGGACACGTCCCTCACCATAGATGACGTCCTGGCGTTTCATGACATCCTTGCGATGTTGCTGCAGGAAGCTGCTGTCCACGGCTAGGCTCCACGAGTCGGCCACAAAGTCCCGCTCGGCCGGCTCCAGGTCACTCATCAGCTGGCTGTACAGCACCTCAGCACCTACAGCATTGAGAAGAGGGTGGGGGGTCATGGCAAGGTGCTGCCCCCCTACCCCATCCATGTGCCCCCAGTGCCCCCTCCGCCTACAGTGGGACATGGCCCAGCTCCTGGCCCTCCACTTGCTCCCAAGATGCCAGGGGACAGGGAGTCTGCACCAGCTGCTCAGATGTGTCCCCATGGATACCTTCATCGATCAAGGACTCCACAGAGAGTGTGCGGTTGCGCGCATTAAGCGAGTCCGTGGACTGGGACAAAATGCGCCGCAGTCCCAGGGGCGATTCATCATTGAAGTTCCTGGCAGGGGAGACCAGGGTTAGGTGCAGGAGGTCAGGGTGAGGGGCTTTCTGGGAGCTGCAGCTGCGGGCACAGGCATCCAGGTGCTGCTGGAAACTGGGTGCTCCTCCCCTTCCAGGGGCTTGGCTGGAACGGGACCCAGGAGTCCTGGCCCCTCCAACCCCCTGCACTCACCCTGCGATGTTGGTGGTGGAGACGCTCTTAGAAAGGGACAGGGTGGGCCGGGCCCGGCGGGAGCCCAGCAGGGTCTGTCGGAAGCTCTCCGACGGGTAGATGGCCGAGTTGGGGCGCTCACGGAGGCCTGCTGTGGAGATGGGGGTGCAGGAAGGGGGTTAACGAGCGGTAGAGACAGCCCCCAGCCTCTCCCTACAGAGAAGCTCCCTAGCATCAGGTGCAGTGCCCACCTCAACCCTGCAGGGGGTGCTGCACGCCCATCACTGCTGTCCTCGGGCATTGAGTGTCCACTTGCCCCATGTCTGGGGTCTGCCATGCCCCGCCACCCTCAAATGGGGCAGAGAAACCAGGTGTCCTGCGCCCCAGCCCTGCTAGCTCCTCAGAGCTGGGAGAACCCAAGAGTCTTGCTCCCCCCACAGCCTGCCACCTGTTCTCTCCTAGATCTGTCCCACTCCCACCCACAGCAACCACTGTGCCCCACTGCCGGCAGCACTCACTCTTGTTGCGCAGGCACACGCTCTGCAGGGCAGCATTGTTCTTCAGCAGTGCGGCTTTCTGTTGCTGGGGGCAGAGGGAAGCAGCAGGTCACAGCCCCGGGGTGGGGGGAGAGGTTGGTGGGGTTGGGGAGAGGCTGCTTCATTTACCCCTCAGTCTCTTGGAGGATTGAATGGGTACTCCCAGCCCCTGGGGTTGTGGCTCATCCCACCGCTCCCACCAAGCAGGCCATAAAAACAGTGGAAATAGAAGTAGGGTCTGGGGGTGCTTCAGTTTCCCCATCTGTGACATCTGCGTGCGTGGGGCTTGTTCCTTCCCCACTGAGTGCAGCTCCTGTTTGCAATGCAGTGGCCGGAGGCTAGGAGGGGACTGGGCAAACTGGGAAGGGCTCCACCAGGGCACTCACCTTCTGCTTGACTTTGGTGCAGTTGGGCAGTGTGTCCTTGCAGCGGTTGTGGATGGTGACATTGCAGGCTGGAAGGGAAGGGAAGAGAGAAAGGCAGGTTAAGAAGCTTGCCAGGGTCTTGCCACAAAGCAGTGGCAGAGCTGGAGAGAGCATTCAACCTCCCACACCCACGACCCCAGACTCCTGGGTTCCAGGTCAGTGCCTCCCAGGGCTGTTAGAAAGCAACTTATCCCCCAGTCGAGTACAGGCACAGGTGACATCCGCATTATCAGCTCTGCCCCCTGTGGCAATGCAGTCACATCTGGGGTGCATCCTGGTGCTTGGAAGGGTACAGAGATCCCCTGCCTGCCCTCACTTTGTGGCCGGGAACAAAGAGTTAGTATGTATGAGGTCACGGGGAGAACTCAAGGGGCAGACTGGGATCTCTCCAGAGGCCTGGGGGTCCTCATGCTATGGCAGTGCCCAGAGACCCCCACGGGAGCAGAACCCATGGTGCTAGGAGCTGTACAGTCAGCAGCCCCTCCTCGCCATGTAGAGAGGCAAAAGTAGCATTGCTGCCCTGGCTCACAGCAGGCCATGCAGCAGGCTGGGGACTGATCCCAGGCCTCTGGATAATCACAGCCTCCCTCATGCAGCCCCCAGCCCCACCCCTGAAGCAGCTGCAAACTCGCCTTTGCCCATGGGGACACAAGGGGGGCACCAGAGCTTGGACCCCTGGGCTCCCATCTCCCCCATGTCACCAGCTCACTGGGCACCAGTTCCTTCTGGTCTGCACTGGTTGTACAATGGGGGCACAATGCTAAGCACACTCAGCAGAGACCAGGGCAATCAGAAATGACCCCCTTGAAGGTAGCTAGCAGCAAGCCCCTTTCGTGCAGCCAGCTCTGGGGTGGAGCAGGGCAGTTCCTGAGCAGCTCTGGGGCTGGGCTCAAAGGCCACACAGGTCTGACCAGGGGCACTGGGAGATATCAGAGCCTGGAGGGTCCGGCCTCAGGGCAGAGGCTGGGAGGAGACACAGGGCCCATCACTGTTGGGCCCTTGCGGTGAGGGCTAGAAGTGCAGCCGGTCTTCAGGTTCACAGGTTGCCAAAAAGGACTGGACTGGATTGAAACGCCCCCAGCTTGGTGGGTTGGGCTCGCTCCCAGCTTGGCCTTGGAACTGATGAGAGAAGCAGACCTCTCTCGCCTGACGGGTTCACCCAGCCACTTCCCCAAACTCTGGCGCTCTCATGCTAAGCAATGAGCTCATTTGAAAGAGACCTTGTCCAACGCCAGTTCCCGCCGGGGCCCTGGAGACCTTCCAGCTCCACTGATGACTTTCTGCTTTCTTCAATGCCCCGCTTCTTGTTTCCAGCCTTTTTTGTTTCTCTTGGCTAAACCGGTCACTTTGCCCAGCCCCACCCCAGAGGTGGCTGCATTTTGAGGACAGCAAAGCATCTCCCATCTGAGGAGTGGGGTATCCCGCCAAGGGCAGGGGATTTGGGATATATTTGGCCTTGCATGCGACTTGCTCTGTGGGGTCTAAATGCAGGGGAGGAAGCAATCAGAGCTGAGGATGCCCTGGTCTGAAGCCTCCAGTGCCCTGCAGCATTTGAGAAAGAAAAAATGGGCACCAGTCCCCACTTGGGAAAGGTCACTTTGCTCCCCTTTGCAGCAACACCCCCATCCCCTTTTCAGCAACATCCCCTCTTCCTGTTGCAGGGACACTCCCCTCCCTTTGGTAGCAACATCCCCTGCCCTTGGCAGCAACATCCCTCTTGCCTTTGAAGCAAAACCCTCCACTTCGAAGCAGCATCCTCCCCTTCCCTTTGCAGCAACAAGGAAACGTATTAGTGGAGGGTACTGGGAGCCATACGTCCCGCAGGGCTCATGTCACCCCAAGTCCTGGAAATCAGGGGCACAGCCCAGAGCTCAGAGAAGAGACAGGGTCCCCAGCAAGTCCACAGCTACTCCCACCTCCCGCCCTGGATCTCAACCTCCCAGCTCTCCCCACATCCTGCGTGGGCACAGTTTACCAATAGCCCACACTCCTGGCAGAGGCATCCAAGAGGTAGCCGAGCCCCAGGGAGCCCAGGTTAGGAGGTTGCCACGTGGTGAGGGCAGCTCTAAGCAGCAGGCAGGGGACCTGGCAGCTGAAAGACCCTCTCAGGGCTGCTGTGTACAACACTTTGCACCATGGGTCCAGGCCACGGGAAGCAGCTGAACTACAGCAGCCTCGAGGCTGCTCTAGGCTAGAGGGAGGGCCCTGAACAGTCCCTGACGGGGTGAAAAGCCCGAGACACTGGGGCAGAGGCCAAAGAACTGCCCAGCCCCAGCACTGCCAGAGCCCCGGCTAGACCAGCTGTGCCGGGAGCTGTACAAGCCAATCCTCAGTACGGGTGCAAGCACGTGGAGTAAGGCCAGCAGCCCAGGCAGACGCTGGTGTCTGGTGACCAAGGAGAGGAAATGAGATCATGCTCAGAGGTTTGTGCAGGGGGAGCTGGCTCCAAGGCATGTGTGCATGAGAGTGTGCGTGCATGTGTGTGCACATATGTGTATGAATATGGGTGCACATATGTGTGCATGTGTGTATGCAAGTGTGCATGCACATATGTATATGAATGTGTGTGTATGCAAGTATACATGCACGTGTGTGCACGTGTATGATTATGTGTGCATGTGTGTATGCAAATACGTGTGCACATGCATGTACGTGTCTGTTAACATGCTCCAGGATCTGCTGTTCCCATAGCAAAGCCCAGCTCCATCTCACAAACCAACAGCTCTACAAACCACTTCCTGGGTGTGCAGAGTTCCCCATGCACTGGCAGGGCTGGCAGCCCACCAGCCACAGGCAGCCCATTCTAGGGAGGATCCTGGCCTGCAGGCGGCATGGGGAGCAAAGAACGCTGTGAACGGTCCGGGGCCTGCACAGCCAGCAAAGAGCCCTGGTGCCAGGATAGAGGGGAAGGCGATGGGGACATACAGCGCCTATCACACCCTTCTCCCTGACTTCAACTGGGGTCCATCGGAGCACAAGTAGTCGGGGAGCTGCATCCCCCCAACCCCTGTGGGGTTCCCAGCGTCCTCGGGGAGGGCGGGGGGTTAAACAGGGCAGCATCTGCCTTCGATCCACCAGAAAGCAGCCTCTGGCCATGCCTTCCCTGCTGAGCTGGCAAGGCTGGAACCAGGCCCCGGCTGCCCAGCAAGGGGAAAAACATCATGTGGCCGAGCCGATAACAGGGCCAGGGCTTCCGGAGAGGAACTGAGAGGCCGTAGGCAGCACATCTGACCCGGGTGCCTCTGGGAGGGGAAGGGGTTGGAGGAGGAGCTGGGGCTGCCACCAGGGGGTGCCATGCCAGGAGGGGAGAGGAGGTGGAGCTCCCTTGGCCAGGCCTCAACCACTCATGACATCACCCCCCAGGGTGGGGGATCCCCCAGGGCTGGGCTGCCCTGCACACCCAGGCTGTTGCAGACTCAGGCAGGCGCTGCCATGGCCCTGCACCTGGCACTGTTTTGCGCCAGCTCCATTACTACCCCCAGGCCTCGGCCCATGGGCTCAGCCCTGCACCTGCCCAACGGCAGCAGAGTAAAGAGGAACTCGTAAGTTCCCAGTGCCAGGGAATGTGTGCACACACAAACATATATACCAACCGGCAAGCACAGCTGTAGATCATCACGTGCACATATGTGCACACACATGCAACTATGTATGCACATGTGCACACATGCATGCACACGTCCACCACCTGCACAGACTTGCACTTGTTTGCAGTCATTTGCATGTATATGCATACACATGCATGTGTGCATGTAAACACAGATGCATGCATGTACACATATATGCATGAGGTGTACACACATGCATATACACGTGCATACACAATTCTCTTGGATGCAATCATATGCACATGTGTGCAAACGTGCATATGTATACACATGCATAGACAGGCGTACACACACATACACACAAATGCAGGCCCTCCCTCCCCACTGACATGGCAGGGTCCCCTCTGGTGCGATGCTGGCTCAGGTGCCTGGCAGGGTGGGGAAGTGACGCTGCAGGATGGGGCCCGACTGGTTTCCGCATGGAGGAAGCATGCACAAGAGGGAGCTGGGGGAGGGGGACTGCACCTCCTGCCCCCACAAAGCCCCTCCTGGGGGCTGCAGCCCACACACACTGCCTGCCACGACCTCTCCGCTCCTGTCAGCGACAGCATGGAGCAACCTCTGCACTGCACAATGCCAGGGCCCTGCCCAGTGCCCATGGCATAGCACTCAGCCTGGCTCTGCTCAGCCAGTAGCACAGGCAGCAGAGCCCCACTGAGAGCTCTGGCCTGGGGCAATGCTCCTTCCTGACCCCTGAACCAAGCAGCACCTTGTGCCCTGAAGCATGAGGGTTGTGGACACAAGCCCAGCAGTGCCTCCCCTGCCCAGTGAGGGAAGAGGCAGTCCTGCCCCATTCCATACCCCAAAGCCCCGTGAGGCTGCCTTAAAACCCGGTTTCCCTGCCCATGCAGCCGCCCTGGTGCTGCCTGGGATGGACATGAGCAGGTGTTGCCAGGGCCAAGACCAAACCCGTCCCCTACCCTGGCCTCCCGGGCTGGGAACAGCAGGAATAACCACCCCACCGGAGCCGGCAGCTGCTGGGCAGACAGATGTGGCCAACACAGGGCTGCCCTTGAGGTTGCGGCAAGAACAGCCGGAGAGATGTGAACAGCTGCGGCTGTGGGGCACAGGCAGGGGCTGAGGGCATGTGTGTGGGGGCTGGGGGACACGGGCACTCATCAAACATGAAGGGCCCATCAGAGTATGTGTGGGGTCACCAGTCAAGCCCAATCCGCCCCCATCCCCTACGGGTCCTCTCTTCACTGCCTGGGGCCGCCTGCATGCATGGCACGTGACACAGCCAGTACACCCCAAAACCGGAAGGACCAGTGTGGGAAATAAGCCCCGAGGCAGATGTGGGTGGATCTTGTCCTGTGTGTGTGTCATGTGGGCACCGAGAGCCTCCCCCCCAACATACGCACACACGGACGCACACACTCATGCCTCCTCCACAGTGCTGGGCCCAGCACCGGCAACACTGGGATCAGCCTCTGCAGCAGGAGGGAGAGTGAGGGCTCCCTTCTGGCTCCCCAAACCTAAGGAAGACAGGGAAACACCCAGTCTCCCCCCTGCCTGGCTCCCCTCACTCTTCCCTGGCACCAGCCAAGCCCAGCCATACTAGCAAGCCAGTTGCTTTGCTCCCCTTTGCAGCAACACTCTCTCTTTAGCAGTAACACCTCCATCCCCCTGGCAGAAATATCCCGTCTTCCCTTTGCAGCAACATCCCTCCCTGCCCCCCCACTCCAAACCCACTCCAGTGTGGGGGTAGATTTGGAGTGGGGGGGGTGTGGGGGTTACTCTCACTTGCATCCCAACTCCAGGGTCTGGAGCGGGGGTTGCCACAGAGGTTCGGGGGTGGGCTGGGGAAGACAGAAGCTGGTGGGAGGGGTGTGGGAAGAAGGGGGCGGGAGAGAGGAGGGCAAGCAGGGGGGAGGCGGAGGGGGTGGGGCCTGCGAGGGACATGGACAGGGCTGTGGGGCAACTCACTGGGGCAGATGAGGGCCTCCTTGGCGGTGATGCTCTTGCTGCAGGCGAAGCAGAGGGTGGTGCCGGAGACGCTGATGGTGGTGAAGAGGTGCCCATTGGTGTAGCGGGCATCCTTTTCCTTCTCCCGCTCCTTCATCTTCTCCTTCTCTTTGTTCTGGGGAGGGGGGGAAGAGTGGGAAGGAAAGAGTTAAATGCGCCCCAAGGTGTCATGAGGGGACTGAGATAGCACCCACTGGGTAGGCAGAGCCCTGGAGGACCCGGGGTAGCACCCACTGGCTGGGCAGTGCCACAGGAGACCCGGGGAAAGCACCCACCTGGCGGACAGAGCCCCTTTCAGGCAGGCGCCGTGCTTCCCAGCTCAGAGCTCGGGTGGGCGCGGGGGTGCCCGGCGCAGATCCTGGTCTGTGCCCCAGCATCGGGCCGGCACTGTCCACCGAGTGGCTTCTTGGAAGCCAGGCGGGAGCCCGGGGAGCCCCCGGCAGAGGTCTCTGCATGGCCACGGCCCAGGAAGAGGACAGGAAAGCCCCGACCGGTGCCGTGTGGAGGAACCGAGTGCAGAGCTGGGGACGTTTCAAATCTTCCTGCTCTTCCCCAGTCCCGATAACCATGACAACCGTGTGTCTGCCGGAGACATCCCTCCTACCCCTGCCGCGCTCACGCCCGCCCCCGGCCACGCTGCCTTCTGCCGGAGCTGCACAGACCCCCGCACGCCTCGGAGCTGGGGGGAGGGTGGGGGTGCCGGGGCCGGGGGGCAGGCAGGACCCCCCCAGTTGCTCTTGGGGGAGCCAGTCTAGTCACAGAGTCAGCAAGAGCCTTTTGTCTTCTGCCAAAATGCACCCAGCTCTGGGGTGGAGGATTGTGGGGAGTCCAAGGCACCAAGATCCCAGGAAGGCCTGCGGATCTCACACATCCTGGGAGCAGGAGGCTTTTAGGTCCCTTCCCAGAGTAGGACCTCCCCCCACCGGTCATTGCATTGGCTGGACAAAGCGATGCCTCCAATCTGCTACTGTCTCCTCCCCGGGGCTGGAAAGGGAACCCAGGATTCCTGCCGCCCAGCGGCTACAGCATCTGGATGCAGGGCTGAGAGTTTTTAGAGGCAGGATGAAGAGATTTGGGGCCTGATCCATATCCTTCAGCTGCCCCAGGGTCTCCCGGCCACGCTGCATCCCCAGCTGTGGCGTGAGGTTCGGGTCTGGCTTGGGGCTGTGGGGCTTGGAGGGCCGGAAAGCTGGAGAGCCCCATGAGGGTTAAGGCTCTGGCCAGGGCTGGGGGTTGCCATGGTTGTCTCCTTGCAGAAAGAGGAAGCGAGCCGGTCGCTTCCTGTTACAAACTTCTGAGTAATTCTAGGACCAGCTATTTCTAACTTGAGTCAACTGGGTGTCACGTGGCTGGGAGAGGGGGGCAGGGACTCAGCCTCGACACAGCCCCCATGGTGCCCGGCACCATGTCTGTTGCCCCAGGGGGAAAGAAAGGAAACCGAGGCAGGGGGACTTGTCCCAGCTCATACCCCAGAGTGCAACCCAGGGCCTAAGCCTCCAAGCTCAGCCTCCCCCCATGCTCTAACCACTGGACCATGCTGCCCCCTCCCATCTAGGAGGGGTTAACCCATTCCCTGCCTATGGTGTTGCTATGGGACCTCACCGCCTGCAGTGTTGCTATGGGGCTCTTATCCCATCGGCTGTGGGGTAGGGTAGCAAAATGACCCCCAACCCCCACCCCCATCTGAGTCTGGTCCTCGCTGTGGCCTGGAGCTCATGTTAGAGGCCCAAAGGCCCAGCCTCCCTCGCAGTGACCCATGAAGCCAGCCCTCGACCTGGATGTCACCCTGTACCCAGCTGCAGACGAGCCCCCGGTGCTATCCCTGGTGGGCCCAGCAGAGATGGGCAGCTCAGTCCCCATCTCCCTTGGGTGCCCAACCCCTTTGTGATGGAGGGAGGCCTGGGGGCTGTGCCGATCACAGGACCAGCTGGCCCAATGCCAGGGCTTCCCAATGATGAGAAAGCAAGGGTGCAGTGGAGGAGAGCAGGCAGGAGGCACCTGGCTTATCTCAGGCCCCGGGGTAGGAGCAGAAGGCAGGCAGGCTGCCTTGGCGCTGAGCTCGTGGTGGCGGGGAGGGACACAGGATGCAGCATGCTGGTAGCTCAGTGTCTCTGGGGCTGATATCCCAGAGTAGGAAGCTCTCAGGCTTCAGGACAGGGTGTGACAGCAGCCGGGGTCAGGAAGGAACTGAGGGAGCACCTGCACCTGTGGCAGACAATGGATGGACGAGCTGACACCCCTGGCACCGTGTGGCCTGGGGGCAGAGGTAGTGCACAGGCAGCAACCCAGAGGGGGCAGAGGTAGTGCATGGGTAGCAACCCAGAGGCCAAACAGCAGGGAAAGGCAGGCACAAAGAAGCAGGTGCAGAAGGAAGGGTGACAGCAAGGCAGCAGGGATGGAGAAGGGGCTAGCGGTTGAAAGGAGAACTTGTTCTTGCAGAAAGCCAACTTCATCCCACAGGTCTCCCACCAATGCGCAACCTCATGCATGTACACACACAAGTGGCACACGCACTGCCAAGTGGGGCCAGGGCACTGAGGGCCCAGGCAGGGGGATAGCTGTGCCACAAAGGCAGGAACTTAAGGCAGATGGAGGGATGAATGGACGGACAGATGGACGGATGTAGGGAGGGTCTTGCCCTCTGCCCCCATGCAGAGTGCAGGGCCCTGCATCACGGCACACCCTCTGACTCAAGTCCCCACTACAGTACCCATAGG
This sequence comes from Crocodylus siamensis, assembly GCF_052110815.1. Lineage (NCBI taxonomy): Eukaryota > Metazoa > Chordata > Crocodylia > Crocodylidae > Crocodylus > Crocodylus siamensis. The sequence continues at coordinate 13,868,683 of NC_143400.1, read as the reverse complement.
TGTGTGAGAGAGAGCTGGGAGTGGGAGGCACTAGATCGGGGAAAGGGGGCAGCCACCCCTGGAGCTGAAGGAGGCTGGTACCAGGCACCAAACGCTCGGTGGATCCAGAGAGCAAAGGGGGCAGGTGGGCATGGGCCTTCCATCCGTCCCAATGGCTGTGGGGGAGGAGGAAAGAAAAGGGGGTGCAGAAGAACCCCCCCCCATCTGCTGCCCATTGTCTCTTGGACATCACTGCCTGGCTGGGTGCAGCCTCACCAGCCTACCTCACCCCCGCGCCGACACGCCAGGCACCTGGGGGTACCACCGCAGACACGTCCGCTCCATGAACAGCCATGGCCATTCCCAAAGGGCAGCCAGCAGCTGTCAGGGCCCATTGGGGTGCTGGGTCTGAGGACATGGCAGGGGGAATGGGGGGGTCCAGAGGCTCACCCGCTTCCCGAGGCACGGCCTCTCGGCCTCCCACTGCTCCCCAAGCCGGGGGCAGAAGCAGCAGCACATCCCAGCCCCCTGCGCCAGGCCGTCTGGGCTGGCTGCTCGCTGCCAGCTGCGGCTCTGGGCACCACCCATTGTCCCCGGGCTGAGCCGTTCCTGGCACTGGGTTTTTTTCTTTAAAGGAAACCCGCCCTATAGACACAGGTGGGCTGAGCTGCGGAGACCCCATGGGCAGGGGGGTCCCTGAACCTGGGTTACTACCCCCAGGCACTGGCCAGGGGTGGGGAATAACCCCCTGCTAATGCCTCCCTCAGCCACCAGCATCACACAGGGCAGCCCCTGGGCTGCTCTAGCTGCACTGTGTGGAGCTGAGAGTGTCCCTGAGGCCAAGGGCAAGCCCCAGTGTCTGTTTCACCTGAAAGGGGGTGAGGCCATGGTGACTGCAAGGCAAAAGTGGGCTTCGTGAGGGGCGGGATCCACAGTCGGGAGCTAGACCAAGCAGCCCCCTTACAGCAAACTTAATCAGTTCCACCGAGCAGGACCCCTCGTCCACCCCAGAGCCAGCCGCACTGTTGGACGGGGGAGTCGTAATGGGCACAGGGACTCGGCCAGGTGCAGAGCCAGACCTAGAGCTATGATCTACAGAGTCCCAGCACAGGGCACCATTCCTTAGACTGGCAAGAGCTGTTTGTGCTAAGCAGGGTTCACTGAGAGTTGCCAGCACAAAGCCACCAACACCGCAGCTCAGGGCAGAAAATATCCGGGCATAAGCACTGCTCGGAGTAAACCGAAGCTCACGAGGGCCAGCAAACCACCACCCCCTCTCCGAAATCAGGAGGGACCTACACACACACACAGACACACCCCTTGTTACACAAACTACATCAGTGCCTTTCAAGCTTCCTATTTTAGGGTTCTCCCCTCCAAACCTGGAAGATGTTTTATCTCCAAGGTCTTTTTGCTCTGGCTGCCCCCATCGCCCACGGAGCATGCGGGTCTCAGGGCAGCTGAGTCTGTGATCTACAAGTTCCGGCTTGTGGGATCAGGGCCCAACAGCAGGCTCCAGGCTCGGGTGCAGCCACTGTCCTGCCAAGGCTGGAAGGAACTGGCCAGAAAGAAAAGCAAAGGCGAGGCCCTTCCTTCCTTTAACATACAGCGGTTTCTCTGCACCCACAAAGGCAGCAGGCCCCAAGGGCAGGGTCAGGAGGGGGTGACAGGGAAACTAAGACATGTGACTGCCTCAAGCTGGTGGCAGAGCTGAGAACCCAGGCCTCAGTCTCTGGATTCCCAGGCTGCTGCTCCACCCACTCACCAATGCTGCCTTTGATCCACCCAGTACGGGGCCACAACAGAGCCCACCGAACACAGCTGCTGCACTCCCCCAGACGTGGCTACATTTTGGAGGGAGGCAGCAGCAAATCCTGCTCAGTGCTGCTGTGTTGCTGTTAAACCACCAGCCTGTTCCACCCCAGCTGCAGCTGCAGCTGCCTGCAGACAAAGCCTGTCAGTGCAAAATGGGGCTTGGTCCTGCCTCAGGCCCTCACAGGGCAGGCTAGGACAGGGCTGAGGTCTCAGCAGTCCCTGGAAGAGACCGCCCCACACTACTCATTCCCCAGCACTGAAGAGGATGGGTTTCGAGGCAGTGATGGGCTTGACATACACTGGGTAGGCATCAGGCCCACTTGGTAGATGGGGAAATTGAGGCAAGAGGTTGGAAGCAGCTTGCTGATGCTAGGGGAGGAAACCTAGGAGTCCTGGCTGCACCTGTGAGACAAGGAGACTCTCCAGGGGGAGGCTCGGTGGCTGCCACACCAGGTCAGACCCGTCAGCAGCACCTGAACTTGACCCCCAGGCTCAGCTGGAAGCAGGCATTCAGCTGGGCTGGGGGTGTGCGGGGGACATATATGGGGGGGATGCACATGTGTGTGTGCACAGGTGCATACGGGCATGCAGGTGCATGTTTGTGTGCACAGGTATATGCAGGTGCGTGTGTGGGCATGTGCAGGTGTTTGCTTGTGTGTGAGTGGGCAGATGTGGGTGCCTATGTGTGGGTGTGGGTGGGTGCACCAGGAGCAGAGGCCTCTGTTTCTCCCTGGCCTGGGCCCCAAGCATGTCGTGGAGCTGGGAGCACAGCCCAGCCTGGTCTCCTGGGGCCGCAGCCACCCAACCGCACACCCCTACCAGAGCTGAAAATAGAAACCAGGAGTCCTGGCTCCCAGCTCCCGCCTGCGCTTCTCCTGCCAGGGCCCCTCCAGCTGCCCACAGACACTGCCTCCCACCTCCACGCAGACGCAGCCCTGCCTGGACAACAGGATCAGGTCCCTCCCAGAAGACAGAGGGGACAGACAGGCAGACAGGCACCCTGGGTGCCTGGGGCTGCCACACTGGGGAATGAGCCATCACCAAGCATCTCCTGTGCGGTGCCCAACTCTATCCGGGCCTCCGAGCTATGAACAGGGGCTGTGGAGGTCTGGGAGTGACCCATGAAGCGGGGGCAGAGACCCTGAGTCCTGAACAACGGCTTGGGCTGCAACCATCTCCGCTCAGCTGCTCCAGGATTGTGATATGCCTGGTACGGGGAGACGGCAGCTGCCTCCACCTGCCTCAGTTTCCCCTCTCCTTCATGCAACCAAGTGGTGGGTAGCCCCTGCTTAAGAGATGGGCTCATCTTTGCTGACCTGCTGGGACCACGATTCAGGACTCCTGGACTCTTTGGTGACCTCTAGGAACAGAGGGTAGTGAATCAGCTGGATCAGGGAGCTGGGATGCAGGACTCATGGGCTTTTTTGTGAGCTCTGGAAGGGGAGGGGCTCCCTGAGCTAGACACAGAGCTCAACTGGCATCCAGACAGGCATCCATCCCACGAGCAGCAACTAGCGAACTCCTCCAGAGCTACCTGCCTTTCCAGCTGCGACGAGGGGGAGTTGCCAAGCTGGGGGTGTGGGCTGTACACAGCTATAAATACCCCACAGGGGAGACTGAGGTTTCTCAGCCCGGCTGCGGCTGGCAGGGGGCACCTGGATCACCCTTACGTCACCCTGCTGGGGAAAGCGGCTCACACTTAGTCATAGCCCCATGCGTGGTGCAGCACACATGGTACGCAGGCTTCCCGGCGCATGAGGCAGCGTGTCTCCTGCCCACTTCAGGGGCTTGGTCTCATCACCCCTGCTGCAAGGCGGCTTTCTGCCTATACTGGTGCAGAAGGGACGCATACTAGGATAGCTTGCTCCCCTGCCTTGTGGGAATACCCCATCAGTGAAGCCAGGGTTACACCGGCAGAAGGGCACAGTGGTGAACCAACTGCAGCCTCCCATGCAAACCCATGTGCCTACAACATGGGGAAAGGCCAATGGGAGACGAACCCGACAGCTCCCGCAGCACTAATGGGGAGGGGAGGCAAAAACTCACACCCTCATCCATTTGGCATGCACAGCCCCTGCCTGGCCCCACCGGAGACATCTGCCTGCGTCGGAGCTGTGGTGCCCAGGCGGCGCGAACCATTGGAGCCCTTTCAAAGGCGCCCATTGTTCCCGGGGGAGGAACAGGTGGTGGGTGCGCCTCCCCGGGCCTGGTTCTGGTCTCGCTAGGGGAGGGGGCTGGGGCACAATGCAGAGGCTGAGAGCAAGGCTGCAACAGCCGGCACTTGGTCTCCAAACAGAGAGGCAGGAACCCTGGAGGCAGAGGCTGGAGACAGAGGCCACATCAAGGGCTACTGGTCCCACAGGGGAAAGGGGGTGGCACAGGGGTCCTGTCTCCCACTGGACACCACACTACTGTTTCTCCCACAGCCCCTGAGAACCTGCACGGGGGCAGAAGACCAGGCCCCCCTACTTTATTGCAGCCTCCACCCAGCTGGCAGGGGTTTTTTTCCCTTAAAACCCCAGCTCCAGGAGTCCTGTGATGACAGGAGACTTAGCTCCCACCAAAGAGACTCTTTCCTGAGATCCAGGGGCTGCAGAGGGAGCTCACGGCCGCAGCATCCCAGGCCCCAGAGACAAAACACCCTAGTTTTAAGGCTCTCCTGATGTTTTTAAACTCAACCACGTGGCTCCAGGGCCCCAACTCCTGCTGGGAAAGGGGTCTAAGAGGCCTCTCCTTGAATGCATCCAGGGGCCGCTGGCTCTGAGCTCAGCAGGATGCCAGCCGTAAAACAACTGAGACACAAAAGGCAGCACGCTCTGCTCTGCACTTTACCCTTTCTCCAGAGGATATTTCGCTGCTTATCACCTTCTCCGGGCAAGCCTGCAACACAACAGTGTAGCGCCTCCGGGTCCCCTCCCTGCAGGTCCAGAACAAAGCCAGCTTTCAAACAGCCAGTTCCTTCCTCCCTTCAACTTTGCAACAAAAGCTGCCCTCAAACCCAAACACCCAGGGAAAGGCAAGGAGGAAGGGGGTGGCGGGGAGGGGGTAGAGGCCCATGCTCAGCATAACCGGCTCCTTTCAGGCAAGGAGATCAAAAAGGGAGGCCATTACAGGTTCCCCATTCAGCACCTTTCCAGCCAGACCCTGGCTCACAAAAGCCCCTTCATGGCCAGGCCCAGGGAGACGCTGGGCAGGGACCCGGTGAGCCCGCGGCCTTTCCAAGTCAGGAGTTGGGGGTTCGCTGCTCCCCCTTTGGATACCACCAGCTGGAGTGGGGGTCCTCATGCAATGCAGAGGGTGTCTCTCAGTTCTCGGTGAAAGAAGAGGGGCTGGCGTGCTTCACGTGACTCCGAGAGCTGGGGGTTTGGGGACACCCAGCCAGTGCCAAAAGCAGCCTGAGTCTCAGGAGGAGATGGATCCAGAGCTGCAGGTGGGCTCTGTCCCCCAAGGCCAGATCCAAATCCTGCAGCTGCCCACCAGCCCAGAAGCACAGGGCCGACCTCTTCACACCCATCAGCCAAAAGTTTCCGGGAGGAAGCTACACCCCTGAGAAGAGGCCATGGCGGAGGATGTGGCACTCCTGCCTGCCCCACACAAGCCACAGACCCCTCTCAGTAGGAGAGTGGGAGGGCTAAAGTCACCAGGCACAACAGATGTGGGCAGAGATGCCTGCGGGGGGGGAAGAAGACAGACCGGGATGGATGGCGGGGTGCGGGATGGGGACAAAGGCTGCTAGCAGAGCCAGGCAGGGTGCGCAGCTCTGGGCTGGGACTTAGCAGAACTTTCTGCGCCCACATCACACCGTCCAGCGCACAGTCCCGCTAAGGAGCTGGGAGATGGATGGATGCCCTGGACCCTGCCTAGGCTCTGGGTCGACAGAGGCATGGCGGGCGATGCCTCCTTGTTCCTCTGCTGCCCCTGCAGCAATAGGGCCCAGCCCGGGTCTCCAACGGTCAGAACGGGGGGCCTACTTATACGGGGCCTGACAGCTGGCAGCCTGTGGGCAGGGAGCAGGAAGGGGTGGCAGAGTGCCAAGGGTTTGGCGTGCTTCTCAGCCTGCTCGAGGCCTCCTGGCTGCCAGCCAGGGAGGTAGGGAAATGCATTCAAATCCCGCTACACAGAGCCAGCCACTGGTGGGGTGGGGCAAGGAGGGGCTGGATGAAACCAGCAAATGCAGAAACTGCTGCTTCCCGCCCCAATGCACAGCCGCTCACAACACGCCCTTGTCCCTCCACCCCCGGGCACACCCCACCTCGCGCGGAGCAGCAGAGGGGCAGCTAAATCTGATCCCATGGCTTTGTGTGGACCAGGACCAAACGCGGGCCCAGCCGTACCAAGAGCTGCAGCATGAGAGAGCAAGGGCTCATGGGCGACAGCAGCAGTATGCCACTATCCAGCAGGGGAGCCAGCACCTGACGCGAGTTTTACAAATGGGGGAAACTGAGGCATGGAGAGGGAGGGCAAGGTTTTTGGCAGTCCAGCTGGGAAGGGAGCTGGGGAGTCTCCAGACGCAGAAGAAGACCCCGTCTGAAGTTCACCCTCCCCCCTGCTTGGCTCAGCCCAGCACCCTCCATCAACCACCAGCCCTGTCATTAGAGGGACTCCACGTAGCCAAGTCCCAGCAGCAAACCTGGCGCGGAGCAGCAGGACCCTGCCAGCCCACTGGTCCGTCTGCCTGGCATGGTGCTCCCCACCCCCACCACATTCTCACTGCACCAGCTGCACCCCCGCCGTGACCTGCCCACCCACTCCGCTGCCAACATAAACGCGCCTGCTCTGGGTTTCAAGATCCCCGGGGCTTGGTTGCATCACTCCTGCTATTGCCACACAAGCCCAAGAAGGCGCAGACCTGTCTTCAAGGGGAACCGGACCCCGGTCACCCCGGTCTCTGGGGGTTTGTCTTGCACAGGCAGGTCTCGGCCGGCCTCTCCAAGCCCCTGGGGCTGCCCTGCCCCAGCAAAGAGGCGAGAAGAGCAGGCACAGAGCCTGCACTCGGGAGCTGCACGTGGAAGACCTTCAGCTTGGCCTGGGATTCCCACCCCCTGCCACCACCTTCCAGAGACACCTTTTGCCTCTTCCCCACTAGCCCCTGGGTGCTCAGGACACTGGGGTAGCAGCCAGGACCCCCCAGCCCTTTGCTCACCCACACTCCTATGCCCTTCGGGACTGACTCTGCCAGTTGGGGGGCATCAGAGGGACCAGGGGAGCCCTGCGGGAAGCCAGGAAGTGCGGCCAGGAGCCCTGTGACCTGAGCTGACCTCGGGTTTGGAGGTACCTGGCTAGGATGCCCCTGGCCCAACCCTGAGCAGGGCAGGGGGGTCTAAGGGGTTTCACCCGGATTCCCCCCCCAACCCCAGCATGGCGGCGGGGAGCTGCTGCGTGCACCTAGGGCCCCACGTGGCAGCGGCTGGACCTTCCCGACCCCAGGACCAAGCTGGGTGGTGGGCTTCGGGGTGCCGGTGGGGGGTAACAGCCCCTTTCCCCCCCTTCCCTGTAGCCACATTGTTCCTGGGACACAATGGGGCGGCCGCCTGGTTCCCTGGACAAAGGAGGAGGGCGCGGGGCTGGGGAAGGAGATGGGCGATGCTCTGGGCAGGGGGAGAGGGTTTCAAGCTTTGCCCCGTGGGAGCACCCGGCAGCCAGACCCGCTGGCCACGTGGAGCCTTTCGGGGCTCCCAGGGCGCCGGCGGGGAGAGGACCAGGGTGCAGCCAACAAAGAGCCCGGCCGACCCCATGCCAGCCCAGCTCCGGGGCACACAAAGGGAAGCCCGATCCTGGGAGCGGGGCCCCGGGGACCAGCCCTGCCCGCCCGGGACCGGCCCCACGTCCCGCACCCACCTTGGCGACGCTGTCAGGGGCGCGATCGCTCCTGGCCCGGGTCAAGGACATCGCAGCTGCCCCGGAGCCGCAGCCCGGGGAGGAGGAGGCGAAGGAGGAGGCAACTTCCTGGGGCTGTCAGAGCCCCAGCCTCCTCCTCCTCCCGGGGCGGGTGCGGGACGGGGCAGCGGCCGGGGCGCAGGGCAGGGCTGGGCGGGGAGGCGCGGCAGCCCCCGCCCCGGCCCGCGCCCCCGGGACCCGCCGCGGCCCCAGCCCCGACCCGCACTCACCGCCGCAGCCGCGCTCACACGGGGCCGAAGGGAGCCCGCGGCCGGAGGCGCGTTCGGGCCCGAGCTGCAGCTGCTTCTGGGGGGGAGCGCGGCGCAGCGCGGCGCCGGGAACTGGAAGCAACGAGCCCCCGAGCCCCGAGCGCCGGGGCTGCTCCAAGCGGAGAGCCGGCCTAGGAGCTCCACCGCAGCCCCAGCACGGCGGGGGGAGACCCGCAGCTCCAGGAATGCAAGGGGCAGCTTGCAGTCGGCTCGCAACAGGAGCCGGAGCCCGGCTCAAAGGGGCTTCCTGGCTACCGCTGGGACAATAGGCCCAGAACAATGGGCGAGGAAGCTGCTGCTGAGACCCTGAGGAGGAGGAGACGGGAAGGAGGGGGGGGATTTGCGCTTGCTAGGCAGGCCAGGACTCCTGGGTCCTCTTGCAGCTTCTGCCATTCACCTGCCCCACGGCAAATGGCTTTCCCCCTTACCTGACTCAGTTTTCCGAGTTGTGAAATGGGGGACATGATTTCACAGGCTGCGAGGAACCCATTCCCCTGCAGGCCTGGCCCGGCACTGCATAGTGCTGGGGTGCCGTGAACGCAGGGAAAAGCACCTGCCCCAAAGAGCTTGCAAGCCCAGGTATAAGGAGGGCCAATGCCCCACCAGGGGGTCCTTGTCTGAGGTCCGTGCCCCCATTAAGCGCCACTTTTCAACAGAGGTGGGTGATTGTGGTGAGACCAGCCCCAGAGATGCAGGCACGAAGCATCTGCAAGGCTCAAATCCCCAGCCCCTTCTCATAAGGATCCCTAAATCTTGCCACATGCCCAGTGATGGACAAGGCCTGGGGAAACTGAGGCACCCAGGGCAAGAAAAGGAACTGGCCCCAAGTCAAGGAACCAAGTCAGGGGGCAAAGCTGGTGGGGGGAAATCGGGTCCCAGCTCCACCCACCAGAGGCAAGAACCAGCTCCCTTCAGGAGAAAACACCCAGGAGAATAAACGAGAGCAAAGGGCCAAGCTGCCCTGGCCCACGTAGGTTTTCAGGACAAGGTCTCTGTCTATCCCTCTTTACACAACACATTGGCCCTTGTGCTGGCCTGGCCTCCAAGACCTTGGGGGGTTTGGGGTGTCTGGTCAGGAAGACTCAGGGCCCTGTCTCCTTCAAAAGAGCTTCACGTACTCTGGGAAAGTGCCAGGAAGTCACTTAATTGCTTCAGGGAAACTAAGTCATACAATGCCAGGAGCAGCGGAAGGGCAGCGCGGCGCTATGGGACAGGTAGTTTCCAATGTGACGTGTTCAGGATCCCCCCCGCTGGCCTCAGAGACACGCTCACCCTCTGTCTCTGCGTTTCCCATGCCCAAGGCTCCCTGATACCTCCTGCACCATAATTAAACTCCGCTCTGTGTTACCATTGCAGTTCAGCCCCACAGCTAGAAAAACTCACGGAAACCCGACAGCCTGGTTTCACGGGGCGTCTCATCGTAGTAGCATGTTTTTAAACCCTGGCTTGGACTCATGAGATTGGGTTGCAGAGGAAAAGCTTGCACATCAAGAGAGGAGGACCCAATGTCAGGATGTATGAGCTGGGCACAGGGGTTTGGGAACACCTGAGCTGGGTAGTGGTTGAGCACAGGCCCATGCTCTAGCGTGGATGTGGTAGGTGGTGAATATTCATGAAAAGGGCAAGCCGAGGACCGATATCCCTGGCAGAGGAAGGATAAAACAATGGATGACGCCCACAGACGTAGCCCAATTTCCCCAGCATCTGACATGCTTCTTTCAGTACTGATCTCAGGTCTTTTAAAATGGGCATTGATGCCTCCCTCCACATCAGACCTCCAGCCCCTCTGCCACCCCAATCCTCTGCTCTATACAGCACCCACAGCAAGGAAGCCCAGAGCCGGGTGGTCCGGGGGGACCAACTCACGACCCACAAAGGCTACCCTGCAAGCCAGATGAAAGCAGGCTGCGAGTAGGGGCAGCGGCCGGACAGATTTAGCGTGGGCGGCTTGTACTGTTTATTTAACTGCACAAACACAAAAGCCAAGAGCTTCCAGCCGGCAAGAACTAGGGTGAAGAGTCACATCGGGGGCCCCTACGTGATAGAGACAGGGCTGGTTCTACGAAAGGGGTCTCCCCCCACCAACACCCCCAAGGAGCAAGCAAATGGACTTCCCCATCCCGGGATTTGGCTTTCCACCGACAAAAACAAGCATTAGCAGAAGCCACTGCCAGATCACAGAGCTAGATGCATGGAGTGGCTATAATTATACTTGGAGTATTAGCAGACAAACTGCCAGACGCACAGGCCTCTGCTTTGGCTGGAGAGAAGAGATCCCGTTTATCCTGATCTGTCTGTGCTGAGAAAGAGAGACAACCACTTGGCCGGGGCCAGGGGAAGGGGTGGGGAGACCGGCATTCAAAAAGAGGCCTTTACGCTCCAGAATTGAGGCCAGGCTTTGTAAAGGGCCCAACTTCCCATTGAGAAAAGCAAGTCCTTTCTTCCCAAACACACATGCACACGTGCCCATCAAACCCCAGTGCTAGGAGCCACCCAGGTGCTAATCCTCTTCTCCTGTCAGCAGTAAAGCAGTGGTCATCTGCATTGTTTCCAGCCAGGCTAGGATCAGTTGACCAGCTGAACGCCAGGGCAGCCATGTCAGAAAGGGGAATTTAAAACTAAGCTACCCTGTTCCTGCCAGCAAAACACCGGAATCGAGTTTTCTGATAAGACTGAGCTTTATCTTCATAAAGGGTTTAAATGAGTCACGCTGTGCTAGTGCCAGACCAGACGGCTGATTAGATGCTGTGCACTGATGGCCAGCACATCCAACTCCAGAGCAGAAGCTCTGGTTCTTTATACGGCAGGCCTCTGTCATGTCCTGCTCCCAGGATCTGGGTTGAAGAATCAGCCCCTGGGCTAACTGAGCCTGGGATCTCGACTCTGAGAGCAGTGGGTCTCTGAGGCTTTGAAGGAATGCAGACCAGCCGCGGACGCGCTCCCACAGCAGCCCCCGACCGCTTGCGTTCCACCAGGCTGAACACAAAAATTAAAGAGCTGCTTGTAATGCGGCCCCCGAGACACGTTACAGCCTCAGGAGGAGACATGGGATCGCGTCTGCCCTCCGCCTCCCTGGAGGGGAGACTATATGGATGCCATGTGCACAGCTAAGCGAGTCTAAAAGCACTCTCTCAAGACTGGGGGAGGGGATCTCTGGTTCTTTAGCTGGCGGCTGCAGCAGAGGCACGTCAAAGTGCTGCCGATTTGATCAGGGCTCTGCCCGAGTCCCAGCTCCCAGAGTCTTGTGATCAAGTGAGAATCTCTACTTCTATTTATAGAACCACAGACAATGAGAGCTGGAAGGGACCCCAGGAGGTCACATCTAGTCCAACCCCCTGCTCAGAGCAGGACCAGCCCCAACTACATCATCCCAGCCAAGGCTTTGTCAAGCTGGGCCTTAAAACCCCCCAAGGATGGAGATTTCACCACCTCTCTGGGTAACCCGTTTTAGTGCTTCCCCAGCCTCCTAGTGATAAAGTTTTTCCTAATATTCAACCTGAACTTCCCTTGCTATGACAGGACACCATTGCTCCTTGTTCTGTCATCTGCCACCATGGAGAACAGTTTAAAATAAAGTCAAAGTCCTTCTGCAGGGGCAGAGGACTGAAAATATGAACCCCTGAAGGAAACACATTAGCTCCTGCCTGCCAGAGGCTGGTCTCACTGTTTGAGTGCTGGGGTCTGGGTGCTGGGCCAAGGCAGCGTTAGACAAGGGGAGGTGGAAGGGACGGATGGTAGGGGTTGTTAGAGGTTCGATGAGGACAGGTTTCTTGCCTTCCTGCTGTCCGTGTACCACTCGAGGCGCCCGTCTCATACTAGCTCTCTTCATCAGACAAGGTGAGGAGGGCTCCCTTCACCAGAAATCAGCTTGTACACAAGAGTACAACCCTGAAGGAGCCACAGTAGCTCATAAGACCTAAACTGGGATGCTGCAGTCGGTCAGTGCAGACAGGGATTATCATGTTTGGCATCTGCTGATGCTGGACCCCGTGCCGGCACGATCATGCCACCCACAGCCAGGCAACAAGGTCAAACCCAGCCTGTCCTGGCCGCCAGCGCTGGCAACGTCGTTAATTAAACTCAGCTCGCCCTGGTGCCTTTTAACACAACCCCATTTCCGAGGGAAGGCAAAGCTCAGTAGAGGATCAATTACCAGCCCAAGGTCAGGCAGAGGAGGCAGCATTAAGCGTGGTACCCAGGGGCCTGCTTGGTCCATCACTGTTCCCTCTTGGGCTTGTATCATTCCCCAGCGCCCGCTGTTGAACAGCCTGGAGGGGAAACGGCTGCGTCGGGAGTCTCCTTCTAACTAGGGCCAAGTTATTCACCAGCCTCCCCCACAGATTCCTCCCACTTCACAGGAAACGAAGGGAACTAGAAAGCAGAGAGGCGACTCTGGCAGCAGGAAAGGGAGGCAGGGAGGTGGCCGAGTGGTGCTGGGATGGGGATGCTGTCTTTGCACAAGAGCTCTGGTGAGCTCCAGCTCGTGGCACTCATGTGTAAAATCCGCTGTGCTGGGCTACGTCCACGCCGCTTGGCACAGGCTCTGGGTTAATAAACTCCAGGGCTGACGATTGACTTGCCTTTAAAGAACAGCCGGTGACAATGGCTCTTCACAGCTTGCCGCCTCGATTATTTCGGGGAGGGAATTTCTGCAGAGGAGCCCGTCTGGCTCCCAGGGGGATACAGAGCTTGTCAGCAATGGCGCGGCGGATTTGAAAGGCCAGGAAGCAGCCTGCTGAAAATGAAGTCCTCGCCACCAGCATAGGCAGTCCTCGACTTACAGAGTTTCGCACTTACAACGTTTATAAATTGACACCGTTTCAACTTTATGACATTGGTTTTGACTTTACAATGTGTGACCCCATGTGATGCCATGCCAGCGAACAAGTTTGCTGTGTCACCCATCTCCCTGGAGAATATCTGTTCAAACTTCCTTGGACACTTGCTTTAAGAAAGCAGACAAGGCTCCAGAACACTTGCAGCCAAGACTCCTGAGAAGACTCCGGCCAAGAACCCTTCAAAAAGTCCAACCAAGAGCCCTTCAAAAAGTCCAGCAAAGTCACCTCAAAGAAGTCCTTCCAAATAATATGATTGCTAGTTACAATATAAATATTACTCATCTATAATTGATCGAGTACAAAATTCTGGGGTATTTTTGGTGAAAATAAGGTATTGGGCCTTGGTTCAGGAACCAATCCCCCATTTATTACATTGTTTCTTATGAGAAAATTGGTTCCGAGTTACATTGCATCGTAAGGCCGAGGACTGCCTGTATGCAAGCCAGCGCTGATGGCAGAGCCTGGAGTCGGACTCCTGGGTCCTCTGCCCGGCTCTAGGAAGGGGGTGGGGGCAGTAGTCAGAGCAAGGGACCGAGGCCTGGGCCAGATTCTGTTAAATGTGTCACTTGGGCTCTCTGCCTCGGTTTCCCCAGTCTGAGCAGGGAACTGCTTTACCTCCTCAGGCTTGTCCTGAGGATTGACCAAGGTTTATAAAGCAGAAAAAAATACGCAAATCTTTCAAGCCAGAGGTTGCCCAGCAAAATCAGAGCCAATTTCAGGGATTCCCATTTCACTGATGGGAAAACTAAGGCACAGAATAGGGTTAAGAGAACACGTCCCTCCTTCTCGCAGCATAGAACCCAGGCGTCCTCACCCCAAACCCCAGCTCTAGCCACTAGCCCTGTCCTTCTCAACCTTTTTAGACCTCAAACACCCCTCTGTTAGACTCACAGGCCCCCTCAGAAAGTGCCAGCTGTTACCTTTCTCTCATTTTTTGACTGCAGAAAAATATCAGTGCAATTCTTCTGTCACAAAAAACTGCAGCAAGCCCATGCAGGGCGGTATGACATGGTGAATTGTTATTGAAACCTCCAGGTTTATCTTGTGAATCACATGTCGGTATTTGCACACCTCACCATGCTAAAGGCGTATGTGCCCCTTAAATGGCTCCTGCAGTGCCCCTGAGGGTTGTGTTGCCCTGGTTGAGAATCACCGCACAAGATGACCATACCTGGATGTCTGTGCTGAGCCTCATTGTATGCTGAAGTCTACAAGGCAGGGTGGGAGGAAATCCAGACAGTGCAGCAGAGCGGATCGGGATGAAAGAGCCCAAGGGCAGGGAAGATCAAAGGTGCAGGGTAGGGTCAGTTGGAAATTCAAAAGGATTAGACTCTGGCACTCGCCCCAGTGAGCAGGGACTGAGAGATGGGGCCAGGGAGATGGGGCCAGCAGAGGATCAGATGAACCACAGCTCTGGGCCCTCAGCTTCTGTGGTCTATGAGGCCAGATCAGGATACCCGTGTCTCCCAGGACCCAGCTAGCAACTGAGCAAGCGGCTCGGGAGACAAAGACCTGTCCTTCTCTACAGGGGATGCAGGAGCTGCTATATTCCCACAACACAGCCTGAAATGCAAGTCACATGCTATATAACTGGTGCTTCTCTCCCAAGCCCCAGCCCTTGATGGCCAGTGACTGAGTTCCTCAACGCCAACTTGAGGGGAAGGGTCTCACCTTCATGGAAACAGCCTGGATGGGTCACACCTAAGACTCATAAACCCAGAAGGCAAAAGGAGCCATGGTCAGGGGATAAGATCCCCAGTGAACACCGGCACGGTCCTCCAGCAGCCAGTGCAGTTACCCTGAAGCAGCCTAGCTGTCCCCAAAGGGCAACCAACAGGTCTGGGATGAGAATGGGAAGATGGAGCTCCCCAGCAAGCGGTGACAGCCAGTCACAGCTCCCCACCTCCCAGCCTGCAGGTGCTTCCTCAAATGCCTGTCAGTCTCATGGGATCAGAGCTGTTTCTTCCATTGGGGCAGCTCTGAGACCCAAGCTGGACCTCTCATGGGACCTCCTGGCTTGAGGCAGATGCCTGGAAGCTTCCTCCTGGTCTTAAACCTCTGCAACGCAGTCCAGAAAACCCCATGCTACATCCCTGTCCCCGACCCCCTGCCCTAGAAACCAGGTGTGCAGTCAACAGAGCACAGTGCAGCACCAAATCACAGTTCACCATATTGCTAATCCAGGCTTCTCCTGAATGCTGAGGTTACACTCCTGCCTTGCAAGAACCTGACTGAGCTGGAATTTCCCAAAGTCAGGGCCATGGGTCTGCTACCCCCATCCAGACAGCATCAGGCGCCAAGGGGGATCAACCAGCGAGTTAAACCTTAAACCCGTAAAACTTTCCCAGCCCCGTAGCCTTCAGCTCTCCTGGAGGACAAGGCCATGGGGATACAGGGAAATGCCACCAGCTCCCTGCTTAATGAGTAACTGCTAACAGCTGCCAGCCCTGAAAAAAGTCCCCCACCTTGGCATCCTACTGGGACGTTGAATGGTACTGGACAGAAATGGAGGTTTAAATGGGGAGATAAAGCACAGGGCCGCAGCTCATAAAGCCTAGCACAGGACAGATCTGCTCTGGGCTTCAGGATTCCCAGTGAGAGGCAGGGAAAGAAAAACATCACATCGGTGTTTAAACAAGTCCAGCCCAGCCCAGCCCAGAGCAGGGGGGACTTGGAATGAATACAGGGTTTGCTTTCCCCCACCGCGAGGCCATGTCAGGGCTGTGCATGCAGGGCCCTGCCACAGCTGGAAGGAGCTGCAGGTTGGAAGGGGCAGCGGGGCCCACCCAGGGATGCTGGGGTCCTATCCCAGCTCTGCTGAGATGCTAAATGAGTTGCTTCCTCTCCCCCCACAACCACAAAAGCAAGGGTTGGGGGCTGGGAGTTGGATTCTGGCCCTGGCTTCCTCACTGACACCTCACCCAAAGGCCCTCCACGTCCACATGTGTTGCACACTTCGAAGTCGTGCAGAGACTGGCATGGGCAGGGCCCCGATCCCAGCCAGGATCCTCTGTTATGAGCTCACTGTGCTATGGCAGGGCCCAAAGGGAGCCAGGAGGAGCTCATCAGAGCCAGAGTTTAGCTTGGCCATCTGCATGACCCTCTTGTGGCAGAAGCACGCTCCCCTGTCTGCTAGTCCTAGCTGGGCAGCAGAGCTGGTCAGTTATTTCAGTGAGAAGTCAGACAAGGGGGCTGGACTAGATGTGACCTCGAGAGATCCCTTCCTGCCAAACATTTCTAGGAGTCTGGTTAAGCGAACAATAAAATACAGAAATTCAATGCATGTGTGTATGTGCATGCACATGGGGTATACACACGTGCACACGTTTCTCAGCACACTTCCCTCCAGCACCCAGTGTGTGCTGAGCTAAGGCCCCTTGCCAGTGCCCTCATCTTACCGCAAGGACTGGGTGCAGGCAGGCACCTGGAGCTCATTAGCTAAGAGCACAGCCTGAGGATGGGAGCCTAAGCACAGGACAAGGGGTCAGTTCCCCTCTGGGCTCCATAACTCTCCCCCAACTCCCAGCAGCATAGGAGTGCCAATAAGAGGGCCGGGATCATGGCTCTGAACTCCTGGGTCCTGTTCCCAGCTCCATCATGGACTGGCCTCAAGATCGGGGGTGGCTGGACACACACAAGGAGGAATGCGGGGGGGATCGTTCTTACCTCCCAGCTCTGGGGTCTCGGAGACTGGGGCTGGGGTGCATTCAGCCCAAGGCAAGGATGGGAGAGGTCTGGGCCAGGGGAGAGGCAGGAGATGGCCACCTCTCCTGTTACCCAGGGGGCCCCAAGGAAGGATTAGCTGGGACCAGCATCTCTGCATTCAGAACCTGATGAACCAGAAAACCAGCCCCCGGGAGCTGTTTGCAGCAGATCAAGGTCATCGCCAGATAGAATTTCCCCTTCCTTTTGCCATGGGAACGGGCCCTGTTCCCTGCTTGTCAGCCCACACCCACCCATCTGCCGCTTAACAAGATCCCAGTGGCAGTTTTAAAACCGTGACCCATTAAACAGGTGCTGCCTAGCGGAGAAATGAAGGGGTGGGGGGACACGATGGGATCACTGCGGCGGGCGCAGGGCTGGGGCCTGAGTCAGTCCAGCTGCTGAGACCAACCCTTGGCTCTATAAGCAGCTTTTTACGCAAGCGAGTAAATCACTGATCAGAGCCCCTGGGTCTCTGCACGGCTGGTGGGGACACTCTCATCAACTGACATTGGGTTCAGTATGATTGGACTTAATTCAGTGGGCACCAAGGTATTAAGCCCTGGGGTAAACCCACCCAGATTTCATCTGAAAGTTGATTGAGTTGTGTGTAGAGACAAGGAGGACCTTGCCTGTTGCTGGAGAGGGAAGGATCATAGCATAGAAATCATAAAGTAGGCTGAAAGGGACCTCCACAGGCCCCATCCAGTCTAACCCCCTGCCTGAGGCAGGATCAGCCCTGTCCAAACCAGCCCAGACAAACCCATTGTCTAACCATAGCCATCTCTGATGCATCCACACTGCAGGACATCACACCCGAACCTGCCCCAGGGAAAACGGGGGGAACATGGCAGCCAACATCTGGCTGCTGCAAAGGGTGCTAATAGATGCTCCATGCATCCCAGACAGACTGGGTCCCTGCTTCAGAAGAAGGTTAACCCCTTCCCAAGTCTGTACCAATCTGACCATGGGGGAAATTTTCTTCCTGACCCCAAAGAGGCATTGGTCTGACCCTGAGCAGATGGGCAAGACCCTCTAGCCAGGACTCTCCAGGGTTGAGTCCCAGCAGAAGCATTGGCACAGCCCAGTCCCCATCCCCAGCCTGGGCTGTAGCCAATACCCAAGTACCTCTGAAGAAGGCTTAAAAACCCCCTGACACATGGAGCAAAAAGAGAGGGGTGAGGGCAGCCAGCAAAGCCCAGAAGCCTGGGAAGTCTTCACAGTAGAACATAGGCATCCATACACTTAGATCATCCCTGATCCCCTGCTTATCTTCTTGAACACCTCCAGTCTCCACCAGCAGGCCCTGAAGGCAGCAATTCACCTCCCAAGGAGACAATGGTCTCATTTTACAGAGGGGAAAACTGAGGCACAGAAAGAAGGGACTTTCATCCAGTAGAACCAGAAGTCAAACCCAATTCTCCTGGCTCCCAGCCCAGTGCACTGTCCACCCAGCCAGTCGCTGTCTGAACCAAGCTCCCAGCAAGCTGCATTCACCTTCTGAAGGCTGCAGAGAACATGCAAGCAAGCAAAAGGAAAACAGCAGCTGAAGAAATCAGTGCAGGAGGCTTTCCCGTGCCCTCCCCCAAGCCTTGGCTAAGCCCAGTGCTCTGGAGACCCCTGGCCATTAATTCACTGCTCCCTTCTCGCCGGCCTGCTGTTGCCGGGGTTGTGGCAGCTGCAAACGTCCCCCCGCAGCAGCCGGACCCAGTGCCAAGGCCAAGCTACGATCAGCCCAGACAAAGGCAGGATTGCAACACGCTCGTGTTTCCAGCCAAACTCTGGCTGAGGAAGTGGGGAAAGGGCTGAGCTGCTGACAGAGATGGGGAGCAGGTTGGGCTTATTCATGGGGACTCCTCCCAGTGTCCACCCCCAAGGCATGGGGCTTGTCCTCTCTGGCAGGACTCAGGCAATACATCTGGTCCCGCTCTCACCCACGTGCCTGGGTGCTCCCCACGGGCAATCCAGACTGGTTCGGCTGATGGGAGAAGACACCTGCCTGGGTCTAGTTCTGCTATTGCCACTGATGCTGTCTGTGCCTCAGTTTCTCCCTCCTGTCTTTAGCCCATGAGCTCTTTCAGGTCGTGGTCTCATTATGTGCACGTGTAGCGCCTAGCATAAGGAAGGCCTTGATATGTCAATCAGAGGGGGGGCCACATACTGCTCGAGAGACCCCTCCCATCCCCTGTCAGAGGCACCATGAGCCGACTGCTGGCTCCAGGGGTCCCAGGTGAGGCTGGGACCAGATGCAGCTTCCATCTATGGGAAACCCCTGGTGCGGGGGCAGACAGGACGTCACGTGCCAGGAAACAGCTCCTCATGGGGACTGGGGGGAGACTCCAGGCTGGTTTCCTTTCCTGAGGCTAGAGATAGGGCGTAGCAGGCTACGAAAAGCCCTTCCCAGGAAGGGGGTGGGGATGCATGGCCTCTCAGAGCAAGGAAAGAGCCCCATGTCTCCATCATTTGCAGGCCATGATCGAGAAGCAGTGGCAAGTGACAGGGCTCTGCGGTGGGTGCCAGCCCCTGCCTAGCTCACCCCTCAGCAAAACCTCACGGCACAAACCAGTTGCTCCCCATTGCACAACTCCACGCCAGTACAGTGCCTGGTGGGCTGGGGCCCAGGGTCTGAGTGCTGCTGCCCTACACACAGACATGCCAGAATTGGGGTGCAGGTCCGGTGCACCACCCCACAGGGGGCTGCTATACTATGCCCCCTCTGGGGTTGGATTCACTGCCCTCCCCCAACAGCTCCCTTGGGAAGAGGCCAGAACCCGCCTCCAAGCTTGTTGTTTTTGCTTTAAATAGCTCCATTCCCCAGCTTCCTCCCTGTGATGGATGCTCACACTCTCGGTAATGGCCTCAGCATTGGGGAACGCCTGCAGGCTGCTGTTTATTCCAGGAACAGACTCTTGGCCTGTGTGCTAGGTGCTGTACATCCCTTTTGCAGGGATCTGGCCCCTGACACCATCCAGTGTGACCAGACGGGGGAAACTGAGGCATGGAGGGGGGACAGGAACAGGATAACTCAAGGAACTGGCTCTCATGCTCTGAAAGCAGCTCCAGTTTGATGTCCTCCATCCTCAGGGGATACCCAGGAGCCCCAAGCAGGGGAACTGCAGTCTCCTCCTGCAGGGGCAGATGGCATCCCCCACCCACCCAACAGATGCCCCTTGAAACTTCTGCTTTCCCCTTAACAGAGACCAAGATGCAGCTTAAGTGGCCACAAGGCAAGGCCCTGCCTGGTGCCCACGATGGTGGAGGGGGTGACCCAGGTGGCTGGGGGTGGAATTTGGGCAGGGAGGGAGGGAGGGCACAGCAGGTGTCTGGTCCCCAAACAAAAGGCCCCTTTGTCCTCTCCTGCAGGCACCTGGTTCCCATAGTGACAGCAGCTCCTTAACAAACAGCTGGGGTCAGAGTGAGTGTGGTGGAGTAGTTATCAAGAGACCATGCTAAGGGCTGGCCCCCTCCTCACATGATCAGCAGAGCAGCCAGAGAAAGCTGGGTCCCATGGCTCGGCCCTGGACACGACCTGGGAGCCAAGGGCCTGTGGCACCCTGTTCTGACCCTATGCAAGGTCCAGCAGGGGGCAGTCACATGCTCCCAGCCTCAGTTTCCACCTCCACCAATGGGAAAATGCCTGGTTTTACCAGGGGCAGGGTGCGGGGGGGCAGTCAGGGGTAACACCACCCTCACCGGCATTCCCCACCCCTGGCCCAGGGGCTGCGTGGGGGTTGTGCTCATCACCAGCTCCCACCTCTAGTACGAGGATGCCGTGTCCTCTGAGTCACAGTCTCCTCTGCTCACTCACCTCCCACCAACCCAGATCTTTTCGACTGAGCAAGAAGGGGAAACTAGGTCACAACGAGGCGGCGGGGCAAATGCAAGTCACTTCCCAAAGGCAGGGCCCCCAGGGTTGGCTGCGATCCAGCCGTGGGCTCAGTTTTGCCAGCTGTGCAATGGGGAGAACACCTCCTCCCCTCAGGGTGGGCGTTGTGGGGGAGGTAAGGTGTGAAGGTGATCAGTACTTGGAGTCCTGCCCTACTTCCCTTTCAGATCCTCTCATCTGGGTGTGATGGAGTCCCTCCAGGCAGAGACGCAGACCCCAGAGACACCTCCCCGCCGTCCTGACCTGCCCCGGTGCTACCTCCTAGGTGCTGGACCCCCTCCCTGCTGCCACGAGTGTTCTGTGCCCCCCACATCCCCCCCCACTCGCTAGCGTCGGCACAGACTTTCCTGAACCTCTGCCCTGGTTCCAGACCCAAGACTGCCCACTATGGCCCCTGGCTTGGCACCAGGCCAGGCACAGGGCTGGAAGTGACCCCCCCCCAGTCCCAGAGCTGGGATTGGACTGCAAACTACACGTGCCCCCTCCAGCCATGGGGGATGGGGAGCACAGCTCTGGCAAAGCAGCTACAGCAGAAGCCAGCAGTCACCGAGCTGTCAGCACGGCTAGGGCTGATGCTCTGCTCCAGGCGTGTTCTTTACCCAGCACCCATCACCCTGGCTTCTAGCTCCAGCACCCAGTGACCCAATTCATAGCTACCACATGGGGTCCAAGCTCTCACCTTCCTTCTTCCTGGGGGGCTGGACATAATGTGCCAGGAGATGATGCATGTACCCCACCCCCTGTGCATACAGTATGTGATTTTCCCCAGGATTTATAGCAGGTGCCTGTGGGTGCACCGAACTGCACGGTGAGCTGGCCGCAGGGCCTAGTTTAGCCCATTCTGCTCTTGCCGTGGATCCCAGCTGAAAATCAGATCCAGTTGTGGGGTCAAGCTGGGTCCGGGGTCTAGGGTCAAGCTGGGAGCTCCCCCCACAATGGACTGGGTGCAGTCAGAGCCAGGATTTGACCCCCATTGCTGATGCTCTTGACAGGATCCCCAAAGCAGGATGGGCCCCTCCTTCCAGGCTCACATCTGAGGCACAGCTCTCCAACACCTAGC
The DNA here is from genome assembly GCF_052110815.1 of Crocodylus siamensis. Taxonomy (NCBI): domain Eukaryota; kingdom Metazoa; phylum Chordata; order Crocodylia; family Crocodylidae; genus Crocodylus; species Crocodylus siamensis. Next base: position 13,847,257 of record NC_143400.1, on the reverse strand, counting down.
AGGATGGTGCCCCCTATTAGGCTTGGGGGCAAGCTCCCTCTGCCTGGGATCCTGCATCTTTAAGAAGCAAGCAGCTGGGTGTTGGGCCTGGCAGGGGGGCTGGGAGCAGAGAGCACTGGGGAGAGTGGAGACAGCTTGGCAGGGGCCCCAGCAGAGCCCTGGGAGGGGCTGGGCTTTCTCTAAATACATACCCAGCTCCCAGCTCAGTCCCATCTAAAAATAGCTGAGGTTGAACCAAGTGGGTGACAACATCAGGCAGAGAGCGGGAGAGTTTGCAAACAAGCTGATGCCCAAACCTGCCCTTGCTAATTGCTGGGATGCAGCTGCCTCTGAGGTGGAACGCAGCGGGGATTCAGTACTCAGAGAGAGGCCAGAGAGAGCTGCCCAGCCAGCACAGACACAGCCCTCTCCAGGGCAGAATGCCACAGCTTAGCTTCCCACAGCCCCTTGCGCTGCCAAGGTCTCCCCTCCACACACGAGGCGAGGCACAGCCTGCAAACACCGGAGTCCAGGGTTAGCAGCTCTCCCCTCCAAAGGCCAACCAAGGGAAAACCTGCTGAGTACACAAGCAACAGAGCTCAGAGGAAGAAGCCTCTGGAGCAAGCCCTATTTCTCTAAGTGAAGAGACACCCCATGCAGACACCTTTTCCCTGAATGCCAGTGCCGAGAGATGAAGCCAGGCCCTCTGGGAAACCTGTGGGGCCCTGGCTGCAGCTTGGCTCATACCTAGAGCAGCACAGGGCGCCTCAATTAGCAACAGAAAAACTAACAGCCTCCCAACCATGGCCGGACCCATCACCCCTCCCTGCGGGACCAAGCATCTGGCATCAATTAGAGGCCACAGCAGCTCCTGGGGCTGCTTTGAAGCTGATTCCAGCCTTTGGGCAGATGCAGCTGGATGGGCAAGACCAAAACACCCAAGGCAGGCCCAGCACCACCATACCCAGCTGGGAGAAGGGCGGAGAGCCCACTGTATGTGGTACCAGGGAGCCCCTGGGCTGGTAGCACCTGGAGAGCTCGGTCCTGTCCTGACACGGGTCCAGACAGATGGGCTCCCCTGGCCGCAGGAGTGAAGGGGCCAGCCTGGCATGTGCCTCTCACTCGCCTTCTTCCCCCCACTTGCAAGCTCCATGGGGCCAGGCCTGTCACTTCCCACAGCACCATGAGGCTTGATCTCAGCCAGGGCTGTGGTCCACGCGGGGAGCTCTCATCCTCCGCCACCCTCCAGCCAGCCCCAGGCAGCGCAGAAAGCCATGTGGCCCCACTCAACAGCCACATGCTCCCAGCACTCACGACTCTCGCACCAGGGCCATTGGCAGAGGGACGACAGGGCCCATGGCAGCAGGGCAGGGCGGTCAGAGCACCCCTGCACCACCTGACCAGCATGTCCAGATGTGCTCACAGCTGGCGCCTAATCCGCCTTGCTCCAGCCGAGAGGGAGGGGAGGATTAGTTTAGATGGGCTGGATTTAGGACGGACGGTTGTAATCTGGGTGCGGCAGGCTCCCAGCCCTGTTTCCCTCTGCGTGGACTGCACTGCGCCCCTGAGCAGCCCCCGCCCCCTCAGCAGCTGGAGGCAGCAGCCAGGAGACAGGAACCTGGTGCTCATGAGGACATGAGGAAGCAACTGCTCACGCACAGGCTCCCTGCAGCCTCAGCGCGGGGTTGTATGTTGGGGCCCAGAGGGCTCCCCAACCCCCGGCCTGGCCCATGTGAGACCTCCAAACAACAGCGCAGGCAGGCTCTTCCAGCATCAGGGGAGCAGTGGGGCCTGCAAGCTGCTCAGCCCAGGTGGCTGGGGAAGAAGCAGGGGCCCAAGGACAGCACTGAGCAGACACGAGGCAGCAGCATCCCTCTCTCCTTGCAGCCTGCATCCTTCTGCAGCCAAAAGAGCCCTAGGGCCCAGGGCACTGCTCCTGGCTCTGCCACTGACTCCCTGAATGACCTTGGTCAAGTCACTTAGTCTCTGCCCCACTGCTCCCACCCAGATTGGGGCAAGATTCTCGTCTCCCCTGCTCAGTCATTAGGGCTTGTGAACCAGGGACAGCCTGAGCTTGGTGGGGGCCTCTTTGAGGTAAGACTGAAGGATCTCCTGGGCCAAGATCCGGGAGTCCACAGAGAGGGAAGGAGGGGAGCTGAACAGGCCTCAGGGTTGCTGGAAGAACAAAGCTCCCAGCTCATCCCCCGCCCCACGTTGGCTGTTTATGGAGCCCCACAATTCTGTCAGGCAGGAAGGGGAAACTGAGGCACAGAGACCCCAAAGGACATCCCAATAGCCACAAGACAGCTTGGTATGAACTCCTCCATGCTGCACCCCACACCCCTCCTCTGAAGCAAGAGACCCCAGGAGTCCTGCCCCCCTCTGGCATGCTCCAAGCAGGGCCAAGGAGAGAACCCAAGAGCCACAGGGAAGCCAGACAGCTGCCAGGCCACCCTCACCACCCCCTGCGTGGTGCCTCCTACCTTGGCCTTGCCCGTCATCTTCTTGATGAAGCTGAGGGTGCGTCCCAGACGCGTCGCCTCCCAGTAGTGCAGCTGCGGCTGCCCGGCCTCCCCTGTGGCGTCCAGCTGCCCACAGCTCCCGAGGCCGAAGCTGCGGGGAAAACGGCAGCCGCTGAAGCCTCCCTGAGTCGCCGGCCAGCGCTGCTCAGAGCCCAGGAAATCAGGAGGGGCCGAGCGCCCCGCTGACTTCACGCCACGCTGGCTCCCAGCTGGGCCAGCACACAGAGCCCCTTGTGTTTGCTCAGGCAGCGGGCGAGCTGGGCTGGGTGCCGGCGGGAGGGTGAAGTGGGGGGGAGCTGCATCCCTATATCACCCTACTGCGAGCACCAGCTCTGATGCCAGGGTGATGGGCAGCAGTGGAATAACTGCCCCCATCACCAACCAAGGTCCCTCCCTGTTCAATCACACAACGTGGTGCAGAGCTGAGGGGGACACAGGGGCAGCATTTCAGGGGTCTGGGACCCAGAAGTTCAGGGGTCTAGTCCCAGCTCTGTTCTGGGGTTCTCTGAGCAAGAGGTTTCCCCTCCCTGCACACAAGGAGACCCCCTCGCCCAGGTGTTGATATGGCTGGTGCAGGACAGGACACACACCAGAAGCTGCTCGCACCTCCGAACCGCAGGCACACATGTGCATGCACCTGCACCCACAGGTACCCACACATGCACACGTAGGTGTGCACATACATATGCACATGCAGACATGCATAAGCATACATGCACAGACATATGCACACACAGGCATACACACAATACACACAGTCTTACACTCTCAGGCACACACACATGCATATGTGCCTGAGTGTGCAGGTGTCCATGTGGGCCTGCTTGTATGTGCATAGACATGCATGCACACACAAGCAGGCAAACATGGACACCTGCACATGCAGGCACATGTGTATGGATGAACACATGTGCACACTCCCCCAGCCCCACAAACCCACACGCCTGCACACACCAGACACTAGCTCACCAGTCCCGGGCACGGAGCCACATGGGAGCAGGGCACACACCTGTGTCTCAGAGCAGGCTTCAGGCCCAGGGGCAGGGAAGCTACTTGGAGAGAAGGGAGAGCGGGGCCCATCCGACACCGTGGCAACAGGTCCAGCAAAATCGGCCCTGCCGGGGCTCTGGGCCAGGGGGCCGCTGGAATCTTTCTGGCTGATCTGTCCCACGCCAGGCAGTGGCTGCTCAGTAATCCCAGCTCCAGCACAACAAAGCCCCTAATGAAGATGGGAATGGGCTGTGACAGGGCCCAGGGAATGAATGGAGATCGACAATGTGGGAGGAGGGCCTGTCATGCTCCCTGCGCCTGGAGGGCAGGGCATGCCTGGTGTGACAGGGAAGAGACACCCAGCCCTAGGCCCACACCACAACACCTGCATGTCACCCACTCTTCCTAGCCTAGGCATTCCCATTGGGTTAGGTAGAACAAGTTGGATGGGTCTCAGCCCAGCACTGGGCAGGGCCTGGCATCAGCATCCTACCCACTGCTAGAGATAGGGGTCGAGGCTGGGGGTAGCATCTAGGCATCACAGGGGGAGCCGCACCCTCCACATATGCACACACACCCATATGCACACATACATGTGCACAAACACATGCATGCCCCAAGCACACACACACATGCACCCCACACAAACCCATATACACACAAATATGACCCCCACACACGTACATACACGTCCCATGTATGCACACATCCATATGAATACAGGCATGCCCTCCTACCCCCCGCCCCCCCACCCCACACACACACCATGAGCAAAACAGCCAGACAAGCAATCATCTCTTGGACAGATCCATCCTGAAACCAATGGCGCATGAACCCCAGCACCTTCTGCTTGCCTCCCCTGCTCTGCTCACCAATGTTCCCCATTCTCCAAGGCCTGGGCTCCCTTCCCAGCCCCAGGTCCCTGATCAGATCTTGTGCTGAAGTCGTGCTGCTGAGTCCATGGCCTGGAGCTCATTTCCGGGGCAATCCCAGATGTGGGGGCCGGTTGGGTTGGGTCACCAAGAGGGAACAGCAGAGACAGGGTCAGAACCATGCGATCCATCCTGACCTCAGGTCCAGCTTCAGGGGCAAATTCTCTGGCATCCTGACATTGCACTCAAAGGACAGGGACTCTTTGCAAGGTGACAACCTCTGCTAGGATAACAGTAGCTCCAGACATGAGCCAGGAGCCTCCGGCTGTGCTTGGAGCTGTAAAAGCACGAAAGAGTTTCTCCACCTCTGTGGGCTTGTGCGCGACCAAGGGTCCTGGTGTCTCTAAGCAGGTCCGGCCAGGTGGCCACTGCAGCCCTTTTTGTCCCTAGAGTCCCGGAGTCCAGCTGGGATGGGGAAAGCCTCCATAGGGCATTGCCTCACCTGCAGTGTCATCAGGATGCTGCCTGCTTCATCGCTTCCTATCCCAAACCTCACCGGCTCCAGGTGTGCTCAAAACTGGTGCAAGGTTTGCAGATCCCAGTTGCTACTGGCTTTGTTCAGCTCTCCTGGCTTCACCCATCAGGACCCCCTTTAGCCACCTCCCTCGGCCCATGGAGGCTGCCCAGTGCCCTGCCGCGAGCGATCACGAAAGCACGTGGCTGCACAATGAATCACACAGCCCGTCCTGTCCTGACACAGGCACAAACAATGGGGCGCAGTGTGTGGCAGGCAGCCCCGGGGAGCGGGGGGTAGTGGTCAGAACAAACACAATCCCAATGATCCCATTCCCAGCTTGGGGGGGAACTGGGGTCTGCTGGGGAGAGCATTGGGGGGCTGGCAGTCAGGACTTCTATTTTGCAGCAGTGTGATTGGAAGAGCAGGGACAGGAGGGGGCAGGACTCCTGGGTCCCATACCCAGCTCTGCTTCCCTTGCAGAGGGAGGGAGAGGTTTGTGGGGGATGGAAGAGACAGCAACCCCCGAGTCAAAAACTGGAGGCTACTGGCTAGAAAAAGGGACTTGGCCAGCATGCAGGGATGCACCATCTGGCGGCAGCAGCGTCTCTGTTACAGAGAAACTGAGGCACAGAGAAGGGAAGCAATTGCCAAGGTTACCCAGCAAGTGGCAGCACAAGGCAAAATGTAAAGGCTAAGGCAGGCATTGTGCTGGGGCAGGATCTGAACCTGCATCCCAGGCCCACATGTAACACAGGCAGTAACCCAGAGCAGCGGGCAGCTTGTTTTCCCCTTTGGAGTGAAATATTCTGCTCCCTCTCTTGATCGGATGTTTCCCCAAATCATGTCAGTTTTGTTAAATTTTAAGAAACATTTTCCAAAAGGCTGGAACTAAAACCCAGCATCTCCTCCCTGGGTCTGGCACTGCCTTGGAGCTACTGCCTGTTTCCGCTGCTGGTGCTGTGACAGTGACACCACGGCACTTGGTCAGGAGGCAAGAGTGCGGCTCACATCCTCAGGGAAGCTGGGGGGGGGAGGTGGGGGGGGGAATATCTATGAAAACACATGGGAATTTTGTCTTCCTTTTGGGTCCAAACCAGCTTCTCCCTGAAGCAGCAAGTCCGGCTTGGGGCAGCCCCGTCATCGCTGTGCGTCCTACACCAGCTCCCTGCCCTGGGTTCCTTCTCTTCTCCTGTGACTACTCAAGCCCATTGGATTCCCCTCGGCTGAAGGTGGTTTGTCTCCTAGATCCCAACCCTGGGCACCTGTTTCAGCTGTGTCCGAGCCCCTCTTTGTCTAGAAAGCTCCTAGAACCACAAGGCTAGAAGGGATCTCTGGAGGTCACCTCTAGTCCAACCCCTTGCCTGAGGCCAGATCCAAACTATCTTGGATATGTCCTTGTCAACCCTGACACCCCACTACGAGACCTCACACCCCACCCTGCTTCGTGGAAAACAGGGGGACCACATGGCCAACATCCTGCTGCTGCTGAGGTTGTTAATAGATATTTGAGAGACCCCAAGCAGAGGCTGTGTCCCCCCGCAGTCCGTACCAGTCTGACCAGGGAGGGAAATTCCTTCCTGACCCCAAATGTGATCAGAGTGGAGAGGCAAGACCTTTTAGCCAGGACACTCTGGTGTTGAGTCCCAGCAGGAGCACTGGCACAGCCCAGTCCCCATCCCCAGCTCAGGCTGCAGCCAGTACCTGATGCTGAAGGTGACTCCCCCATCACACACAGGAGAGTGAAAATATTCCTTCCTGGCTCCATGTGGCAGCCAGCAGAGCCCAGCATTCTGGGAAATTCTGAGTAAAACAAAGACATCCCTCTGCCTAGATCACCCCCACCAGTGGCTTTCCAACCTCTCCTTGAACCTTTCCAGTGATGGAGAGCCTGCACCTTTCTTGGCATCTACTCTACTGCCTCCTTGCTCTAATGGGGAGGATCTGGCCCTCCATCACATTCCTCTCCTGGCAGGTTTTAGGGCACAGGGCCCACCTCTCCTCAGCTGGCTGGAAGACAGGGGGAGGCTGCGTGACTCAACCCATTATGGCACTTGTATCAGTCACATTCCATGAATCCGCCGGGACGTGCCAGCTGCAGCTGCCGCAAGGGCCTGGGAAAGGGCTTAAAGAGGACTTCCAGGGACACTCCAGGGTGCTAATCTCACCGGCAAAGGCCCTGTCCCCTCTCGATCCTGGCAAATCCCCTCTAGATCCTTTAACCAAGCAACCCGCCATCTTCCAGCAGCTCTTCCCGGCTGACAATCTGCTTCCCAGGCTCTGTCCAGTGGAGGGAGTTTGTCCATTGGCGCCATGCGAGGATATTGCAAATACAACAAGCTGTGGCTGCTGGAGCTGAGTCCTTAGGAGAGAATCTTGGCTCTCGTGGAAAAAAGCAGCTCCAGTTTCTCACTGGGCCTTGCAACCACGAGTCCTGGGAGGTTGGTGAGCAGGAGGGGGAAGGAAAGGGTCTGGAAGCTGTAAATCAGGAGACTGAGGGGGTGGCGACCCTGGCATGATGCTGCCCACATCCAGCAAAAGCCTTGAGTGCCCTGCAGGTTTCTGCTGAGATTTTTTTCTGTCCCTCTGAAGCCCTGGTTCTGTTAGATCGGCCACGTCTTCACCCGGTAAACCTTCACCACTTGGGAGAACTGCTTGTATTCCCACAGCCACAGCAGGATCCAGGGCCCCCACTGTGCCAGGGGATCACAAAGTGTTGTGCAAGTGATGCTAATGCCATCATGCCCATTTTACAGGCAGGAAAACTGAAGCACAAGACAGATTCAGGTATGTGCCCAAGGCAGAGAAAGTAGTGGGGCCAGGATCTCCTGGGTCTGAACTTGCTGCCTGTCTGCCCCGCCTCCTCTGTGCACAGGCTAAAATAGCTTTACAATAAGCAATAACTTACGCACCTGTCAGTAAGGCTGATTTCCGAAGCAAAGGGAGAGAGGTCTGCAATGATACAAGACCAAAGACTGAGCTGAGTGCCATGAAATCCACCTGCTTCTGCAGAGTCCCCTGAAATATGGGGATGTGAGGCAGGGTCAAGGGGCGGTGAGTCTGGGATGGCTGGAGCAGTAGGTTCCTGGGATGCGGGATACAACTCCCCACCCAAAACTTTCCTGTACCCATAACCTGGCTCAGATGGGGTGTCCACATTGAGCCTGATGGCAGTATCTCATTCCCCTGAGTCAGTGTTTGCCCTAAAGGTGACAGGGATCAATCCCTCACCTCGGCCATGGTGCAGAAGGCAGCTCCATCCACAGCCAGAATGGGAGCAGGAGGGCACCACGGGGTGGGGTAGTATGTCACGGGGTGGGGTAGTATGTCACCAGGGGACTTGGGGGGGGCGAGGGAAGGGTCCCAAGGCAGGGGCACAGACTAGACAGCCCCCACTCACCTGGCTGGAGGATGCAGCCAAACCTACCCCAGAGCAAAGCAGTTCCCCAATCAGGCATGATTCACCCCTGTCCTTGGGCCCTTCTCAGCTGAGTCCCTGGTGCCCAACGCTGGCTGTGCCCTGGTGCCCACCCTCCCTGCCAGGACCTGGGCCAGAGGCAGAACAGGGTCGGGATTTGAATCTGCTTTGGCTCTCCTAGACAAGCCCCTGCCCCTCATCAGCAAGAGCCTCTGCACCCCCTGCCAGCTCAGCACTGCAGCCAGCAAACACTGGGGGGTTCCAGAAGGGACCCAAGCCACCCCTCTACCACCTTCCCGGCTGGCAGCCCTGAGAGCAGGGGCAGTCGGAGCCGCCTGCCCAGGGATGCGCAGTCTCAGCACTCTCCCTGCTGGACAACGCCAGCACTGCTGGCAGGACGGGAAGGGACAGCCGGAGATCCCTCCCGGGCAACGAGCGCCTCCTGGTGAAGCTGCAGGACAACACGCTCAGCCCCAAACCTATCCAGTGCCAGGGAGTGAGGGCAAAGGACAAAGGGCAGGACAGGGGGCATAGGTGTTTCCCTACTCACCATCCTTGTCCCGGAAGCTGTCGATGCCACTCAGGGACACGGACTTGGAGAGGCTGGTGCCCATGGAGCCCTGCCCTGGCCTCGTGGCACCATCCTGAGGACAAGCTGGGAGTCAGGGCCAAAGGAGCGCGGATGGAGAGGCCGGAGGGCACCAGACACTCAGCTGGCTGCATGTGGGTCCCCAAGCACTAGCCAAATGCCCCTTCCTGCTCCCCCGGGGGTCAAAGGTGGCACCAGCCCCATGCCCAGGCTGGGGCTTGGCTGAAGGTGCTAAAGCTACTCTCTCCATGTTCTGCTGGGACTGTGGCCACTTCTGGGAGTGGGAGGCAGGGCAGGAGCAGCAAAGCCGCTCCCCCAGGGGATTTCTCAGGCTTTCCCATTACCTGGGACTTCACATGGAGACCAGCAGCTCCCTGCACGCATCCCCAGTGCAGGCCCCGCCTTGACCCCAGACACCTGGGTTCTGCTCCAGGCTCCCCACACCAGCTTGTTGTGCCACAAGGCACTTACATTCTCCGTGTCTAGTTTCCCCTCTGCCCCAGATCTAGGACGTGAGCTCCCTGCCCCTCGTGACACATACAGCTCCTAGCACAGCAAGGCTCAGATCTGCTGTGGACTCTCCCAGCGCTGAGGAAACGGCAAGGGGAAATCTGGGCAAACAATGGCCAGGCTGAGATTTGGTGAAGACCTTCAGAGACAGCCCCGAGGCATGTGGCCAGGGCCAGCAGGGCTGGGGTCCCTTGCAGACCAGGCTGCAGCTTGTTTCTCCCCCCAGCTTTCTCCTGCTGCCAGTTTCCCTACCCAGACACAAAACTGCTTATGGAGGGGAACCCACCTCCAAACAGGAACCTCCCTGGCTTCCTCCTCCACCCCCATGGGCAGCTACAATGCTGCAGAACTGCCCATGGAGGATGTGGGGGCTGGACCACAGCTCAGCCTCCCCCGCCCCAGCCAGGCCTGGCTGCAAAGATCCATTTTCCACCACCTCCACACCAAATTGGGTCCCTGGCTCTTTGCTCAGGGCAGGCCATGGGCTACGTGGGCCCCTTGCTCAGGGCCATTCCTGCCAGGAGGGCAGCAGCAATGCCCAAGGAGGGAGGCCGTTCCTTCCTGACCCCCACCAGGCCCTGGAGCATGGAAGTAAGACAGGATCAGGCCAAGGGGGTTGTCCAGAGAGATCCATGCCGAAGCCCACAGGAGCTCCACACCAGCCCTCACCAGGTCCACCCCATGCTTGTATGCTGGGGATCGCAGAGCTGCAGCCCTACCTTGGCCAGTGCCAGGTCCTCATCATCCTCATCCTGGGAGAGCAGAGACTCCAGGGTGTCGACGCTGCGGACCATGGGGGCACGGCGTGGGTCCTGCCGGGACAGTCTGGCCAGGGGCTCCAGGTTGCCGTCAAGCTCAGGAGGGTCCAGGCCCTTCAGGCTGGCACTGCAAGAGGTGAAGGGGAAACTGGGAGGTTGGACCCTGGGGACCCTCCACCCTCCCCATGAGCCCATGCACAGACTAGGGGCCCACTCCCACCCCTCCCTGCTCAGAGCCAGGCACTCGTGGCACTTACAAGCCTAAGAGCTGCTTCCTCTTGCTGTGTCTCAGTTTCCCCTCTCCTACCCTCTGGCTCTGAGCTGCCCCTGAAGGGCTTGTGAGGAGTAAATCAGTGGGGCCAAAAGCCAGCTGGGAGAAGCTGCTGCTCCTGTCCTTGTCCAATCCAGGCACCAACCACCCCGGGCTCCAGTGTTCCAAGTCTCTCAGCGCAGATCCAACTTATAAGTGGGGGAGCTGGACAAAGGCCAGATCAGGGTCCCCATCCCCTGCCCACCTGCCTGTGGCCCACATACCAGAGCAGACTGCCTTCAAGCCCCCACACACCAGCTGCCTCCAACGCAGCAGCCCAGCTTCCGGCTCAGTGGTATTTGCAGAAGTGGGTGCGTGGCTGCGGCTGGTGAGTTCAGAGCTGCTTTCTGTAGTGTCTGAACGAGTTGAGCTCAAGGAATGACCCCCCCACCCCCAACAGCATCTCTCCACCTCCCTGCACTGCAGCCCCATGCTTGCAGGGCCCATGGGATGGGAGAGGCCATAAAGGAGCTTTGCAAACAGAGAACAGAGCAGGGAAAGGGTGTCTGAAGCTGATCTGGGACCCAGGAAGAGTCAGAGGCCTCCCACCAAAAGAGTGAGGGGCTTGGAAGCCAGCCTGGAGCACGGGGAGCCTGGCACTCACCTCCAGGGAAGAGGTACTGAGCGCCCAGCAAGGGAAATGTAGCCATGGCCTGTGGCTGCTAGCAGAGGATGCTGTCTGCCTGGGCATAGAGAAGGGACCCTATGTCCCCTGCCCTGGTCTCCTATCCTGTCTGGGACCTGGCCACATGCACTGGGGGAAGAGCAGGTGAATGGGGCTGGAGTGGGAAGCCAGGAAGACCTGGGACAGTCAGTGATGTATGAATGGGGAAACTGAGGCACCAGCCTTCAGGCTGTTAATGAAGCCAAGAACCAAGTGTCCCTCTGTTCATCAGCTATGCAGGGCTCTGTCCATCAGCCATGCTGCTTCCCTAGCTGACCAACGTCTCCCAATCACCCCCCTCAAACATCCTCCAACACTATGGCACATGGGCCCAGGCCCAGGTGGAGGTCCTGACCCAGGACATGGAGCCCTTGGCCCCACAGCTGCTGTTAACATCCTCTACCAGGCGATACTCCCCCTCTTTGGTCCCAGACCCTCCCCCTGCAGTGCCCAGCTCCTACCTCATCTGCTCATAGCCTGCGGCGCCCTGCAGCTTCTTGCCTGGCTCCCAACTGTGGCGCCGGAAGGGGTCATGGGCTTGCATGGCAGCCCGGTGCCCACAGACCCGGCGCAGGGGCACACCCAGAAACCGGTCCTCTTCCTCCTCTTCTTCCTCAGTGTCCCAGCCGGACCCTGCGTCGCCAGCGGGCAATGAGCCCGGCTCCACAGCTGACAAGCAGCGGCATGTCTGGCCCCGGGTCCCACAGGGGTCCAGGAAGGCATCAGAGCTGTTCATCCTCACGTTAGCAGGACAGACAGACACTGCAGGGGACAAACAGAGCAGTGGAGAAATCAGGCTGGGGCTGCGAGTCTGGGGAGAGGCTATGGACACCAGAACCCAGGATGCTGGGGTCCTTTCTAGGGCAAGTCAGTATTACCCCACTGACCAGGCTAAGGAATGTGACCAAGGCTGAATGGGGAGCCAGCAGCAGAGCACAGAGGTGAATCCCCGAGTCCCCACGATGTGGGACAGCACTGCCAGGAGCTTTGTGAATTGCCTATCCCCTTCCTCCAGCAGTGCCCGAGGGGAAGTGGCTGCCAGAGCAGGGCCAGAGGAGGTGCTGGGCACCTGCGCACAAAACCCAGCCTCCCTGTCTGTGTCCCAGGGCTTTAGATCTACGCTGTACACCACTTGGACCAATCCTGCCATTGACCTGACCTGAGCCAGCAGCACCAGCTGGATCCAATGGATCCCTCACTCACTCCTTAACCCTTTGCCTTCCAGCAGGCTCTACCCAAGCCCAGAGGGAGGCGAAAAAAGCAGACCCCTTCCAAGACAGCTGGGCACCCCCTTACCACCTTCACTTGGGTTCGGGCCGGTCTTGGGGATGGAGACAGCGATCAAGGCAGGTGAGAAGGATCGTGTCGGCCACACTAAACCAATCCCTGCCTCCCCTATCTCCCAGTCACTGGAGCTCAGACACCAGCACAACTCTGCTGCAGCCAAGCTCCCCCTCTCTCCGCATCGGGTTATTCATTAAACACCCAGGAATGCCAGCCGGAGGTGGCGGGAAGAGGAGCCGGGCTCTACAGAGGCCCCTGGGTCTGGACAGCAGGTTCAAGTGGCAAGTTCAGAGCCCAGGGGCAGCCGCGGATGCTGCCAGGGCATGGAAAGGACGTCTCCCCCCACAACATGCAGGTATGATCAGGCATCAGCACTCCCCTCTGCCCTCCAGCACCAAAATCTTAGAGGCACTACCCAGCTCAGATCAGAGCCCAAAACTCTGAGGGTGCTGGGGGAGAAGCAGGCCTGGGTTTACAGACAAACCACATCAGCTGCACCCACCACAGAGATCAAACCAGGACTTCTTTGGGTGATCTCCTATGAGACCAACCACGTCCTGCAATGTGACACCCGATGACAAACATCTTGCATTTGGGAGCTGGTATGATGGGATCCCAGCCATGCAGCTGGTCCAATAAAAGATGCCCCTGAAAGATATCCTGGTCTCTCACCTTATTTCTGGACTGTCATAACCCCAACATCGCTCTGGCGCTACCGAGATCAACCCAAGAGCATCCAGAACAGGAAAGCAAAGGAAATTCTGGGGTATGGGTCCGGGGCAGCACCTATCCTGGCCCTGTTAGAGCCACCAGGACCCTGGGACCACAGCACTGTGATTCGGGTCCCCGTTTCCCCAGGGAGAGCTACAAATCCAAGTCCTTCCTGGAAATGCAGGATCAGGAATAACAAGCCAGTGCCATAGAAGCAACATGCAGAAACTCATCGCCATGGATCCCTCTCTTTCTGAGGCTTGATGGTACCCTGAAGTCTTTGGTGCCTCTCAGGTTTTAGACCTGGCAGCTGTAAGTATCCTCCCCATAGGGGAAAGAGTTAGAGAAAGAGTCCCATAGACCTGCTCAAACATTCCTGGGCCTTTGATTTCAGGCTCGAGGGCCCTTGAGCAGAGACGGCTGAGAACAGGGCACTGTGGGGTCACGGTGGACGAGAACAAAGCCCCTGAAGAAGCTAAGCCCGGAGGTTACTGAAGTGCTCCGTCTGTCCCCAGTCTGCAGGGGCAAGAGAGGTTTTAAAGTGCACCTCCTTCCAGGAGAGAAGTCACTGCCCTCCCCAATCCTTTGGCAAGAGAAAAAACCTTCCCGCAGGGTGCCCTAGTGTAGACAGGTTCCTAGCTCCAACAGCTGAAGGGAAGGAACTAGAGGCCCTGGCTACAATTGGGGTCCTGCCATGCTAGGCACTGTACATGAATGTAGGAAGAGACTCCCCACCCCAAGAAGCTAAGACCCAAAGGAGGAGGGGGAAACTGAGGCACAGAGTGGGGAAATGCCATGCAAGCAGGTCAGCAGCAGTGGTAAAGATCCCAGGAGTCCTGAGGCCCAGCTTGGTGCCTTCCCCGCCCAACACCCTCCTCAGCCCCACCTCTACTGGGAACAAGCCTGTGCCAGTGATGATGCCCATCATGCCCCCAGCACCCACACCCCAGGGCTCAGCCCTCTGAGCCTGCCCTGATGTGCTGCCCTCACCTGCAAGCACCGGCCCCCTCTCTGTGCCCCCGTGTCGGGATCTGCTGTCCCAAACATGGGCTGGGTTGGGAGGGGAGCAGGATGATCTCAGCCGCTTTCCTGTTTTTCAGCTCCCAGGCGCAGTCAGCTGATAAGGACCTTCCTCCCCTCTGCCTGGCACCTGCTCTTGGACTGCCTTGCAGCTGGTTACCAGGGCAGAGCGGTGCAGTGGTTAAAGCAGGGGACAGGCCACCAGGAATCCTGGTCTCTTCCCAGCTCTGGGACTGGGACACCGCACAGGTGTTAAGGGACAGGCTGAGCCCACATCCAGGAAACATGCTTGGGAGCCTGGATGCCTGGGTTCCATCTGCAGCATCAAGCCCGGTCTAGTGGTTAGAGCAGGTTTGTTCCAAACCAGTGAAACCAGAACAGCTGTGGATCTTGGAGCCATGACAAGGAGAAGGGAGTGCTCATGGGGGAAACTGAGGCACAGAGAAACGGAAAGTGACCTGCTCCAGGTCATCAAGGGAGTGAGGGAGCCCAGGAGTCCTGATGGTCAGCATCTGTCCATACACCCTCCTCCCTGCCAAGAGCTCAGGACCGTGGCTGGGGTCAAATCCTGCATAAACCCAGCAGCAAGCCTGGGTCACATGCTGACGGGGCTGTGTAGGAACGTGGGGTGGTGGGTGGAGGAGCCTGGGGTACCAAGGGCTCTAAAGGGTGTCAAACACCCCAGCATCAGGACCTCAAGTGGTACATGTGGCCTCTGTGTGTGACACGTGGTACACTAGGGAGGGGGTAGACAGCAGGGCAGCAGATAGGGCAAAGAGCAGAAAGCAGAGCAGCAGATTAGGCAGGGACCACAGAGCAACAAGCTGAAAGCAAAGCAGTAGATCAAACAGAGCACAAAGCAGGAAGCAGAAAGCAGAGCAGCATTAGGCAGGGATCACAGGGCAGGAGGCAGAAGGCAGAGCAACAGATTGGTCAGGGATCACAGGGTTGGGAGCAGAAAGTGGAGTAGCAGAGCAGAGGTGGAGCAGAAAGGCAGAAAGCAGAGCAGCAGATCAGGTAGGAAATCAGAGTGGCGGGGGCTAACTTGCAGCGTACCAGCCAAGACGCTAGGCCCCAGCTGCCTTCAGAGACATTACCATGAGCCAGGGGTGCACCCTTCCCCGCTGTCCTCTGCACCCTGGTGCTGTTCACAGGAGAGCGACTACTATTCCACAGAGACAAGGGGATAAAAACCCTCAACCTGCCCTGTGACGGCACGGGGCTGTGCGGAGCACCTAGGCTGGGGGAAATGCATATATCCATCTCAGTGGACCAGCCATCTGGGCCCTGCTGAGCTCCCGGTGACCTCCCCCTCCCCTCAGTGGAGCTAGGACATTGCCCAAGACCCTGCTGCCTCCCCACCCTGCATTTGAGCTGGTGTCTGGCATCCTGACCCAAGCTCCCAGCAGCCAGCCAGCCATACCAAGATGTCACAAGGCTCTTGGAAAAAATCATGAGATCTTGCGTATCATGCGCCTAAGCTTCCCCTGCCTGAGGCCATGCTCTGACCAACACAGCCAAAAACTGATTTTAACGAACCAAGCTAAGAGCTGAGATTTCAGCCTGTCCCCACAATCACCTGATTCCTGGAGCTGGGGCTTGGAGGGGAAAAAACATCATACTGGGTATTGCCAGACTGGCCAGAGGTGGCAGGAGTCAGCAACATGGAGACACCCCTGTTTGGATACATCTACCCCGGCTTTGAACGGATGGAAAGTCCGCCAGGCTGGAAGGCCTGGCCCATGTGCTTGAAGGAGTTGCGGGGTAGCAGGCAGGGGTACAAGCTCCCACTTGAGTCCTCTGTGTGCTGAGCATTGCCAGCCAGGAATGCTGCCCAGATCCCCTGCCATAGCTGGTGCTGGGACCTGCATCCTGCCCTGCCCTAGTCCATGCCTCACTCACAAAGAATGCACATCACTCCCCAACTGCAACAACGCCACCCAGAAAGTGGCAGGGGCTGCCCCCGTGGCACTCTGCCTTTTGTGTCCCCGGGGATGCTCTGTGCCCCCAGCCCCGCTGCTCGGGTCCACTGGCAGGTGAAAGGCTCTGTGGCTCAGCCAACCTAGGACGGGCACCAGCAAAATGGGGCTGTTTGCTGAGCTTGGACTCGCGCTGAGTCTGAATTGGCCAGCCCAGCCTGTGGGAAATCTCCAGTGTGGCTGGGAAATAAGTCCAGTGCCCCGTAAGGGAGGAACTTCAGAGCCCCGTGGGACTCCAATGCTCAGATTAATCCCCACCCGGCAGCTGGAAAGACTTGGGCTCTGATGGGTGCAGACCCGGTGTACAGGGGTACACAGTACCCCCGCCTGAGCCAGCCATCCAGCTCCAAACCCAAATGTCCCCCACTAAGAGCCAAAGACAAGTGCCCCTCCCTGCCACAGGTGTTTTCCCGGGGCTGGAGACTGGACACGTAACATGGTATGACACATCACACGCACCTGCAGGGCACCACACCTCCTGTCCAAACAACCTCCCGGGAGGTACGGCCATCTCTTCCACCTCCAGTTCCAAGCTGTATAAAACCCCAGGGCCCCAGGCTGTCCCAGTGCACCCGGGTCAGGACAATAGAGCTGAGATCCTCTCTACCTTGGGCAACAGTGCTGCAGGAACCAGTCCCGTGGAGCCACAGCCATTGCATGCAGAGCTATAGTGTTACAAGGGTGCTTTACATGGGGCCAGACAAAGGGAAGACTCAGCTATCCCAGTATAAATGGAGTAACTGCATTGCTAAATTCACAATGGATCCCTTTTGGGTAGGTCCCAACCCTTGAAAGTACTAGGCATCTCCTAAGATCAAGGGAACAAATTGCCTTTTAAAAAATATAAATAATGCATGTCATCGCAATCAGCTGAGCCAGCTCTGGAGCAGAGATGACTCGCTATCTGAACTTGCTGTAAGGCGGCTTCAGTATCTCACTTTTCTCTCTAGGGCACCCATCCAGAGGGATGGGCAGAGAAGCAAGGCTGGGTGGCATCAGGTGGAGTGATTTTGGGGGATCATCTGGGGAACTTACTACATATCAATGTAATGAATTAAAAATAATAGCAAGAACATTAATGGCAATGGCAGTAACAGCGACTTTGATAGTCACCCCAAATGCAGGGCCTGGTCAGGGCAGCCAAAAGGGAGTCGTGGCCTGCGCGGGGGCAGGTCTGGGCTTAAAGACTCTGCTCCAAAGCCCACAAAAACCAGTGGGAGTCTTTCCACAGGAGTTCCCACTGGAGACTCCCCACCCCCCAAGCATTAGATGCAGCCCCCATTAGCAGGGTCTGAATATGACATTTTCTACCGGGGGCTCTAATCCATGCTTACCCAGTCACAGTGAGGGTCTGCTGAGAATGGCCCATCTCAGCTCATGCAAAGCCAACATCTGCCCCCACCCCTGAAGCACATGCTCATGTGAACACAAACCCACTGAGCCCTTCCCTGTGCTCACTGCCTGGACAGGGGGTAAGATGCAGCTTTGCTCTCTGGGGAGGGGGGAAGAATTATTTTGGGGCAGGAAGTCAGAGGCTGGAGGAAGGCAGGGTTGAGTCTGTGCCTGTCTGGGGCCTTAGGACTCATCAAGAGCTGAGGAATTGTAGATTTGGGCCAGGCCAGCTTAGTTGCATTACTTGCCCCCCCGGGGGCTGCAGCCAAGACCCCATGTCCCAGCTCTGGTCTCTGCCAGGGGCCTGGGGTGTGCCTAGCTCTTCTGGGAGCCTGGCTTGTGGCAGAAAAGTGCTCTCTGCTTAACACAGGAGAGGGGAAGGGGATAAGGGCCAGGGAGCTGCTGGTGGTGAATCCACATCACCTGGGCTGCCCCAGCATGGACATAGCTGGTTGAGAAGGAAGCTCTTTTGTAACAGCAGAGATGTGTCCACCTGAAGACAGAGGGTGCCAAAGAGCCCCCCCCACCTCCCACATCCACCCAAAATCGGGGTATCTCAGCCTCAGCCAGAATGGAGCAGTTCTGCAGACTGGGCATGTGCCCACAAGGGTCCTGCAACCCTGGGCAAATCTAGTGATGGCAGACACCCACTGCCCATCCCTTCCCGTAGCTGTGCCAAGTCCCAGAGACAGGGAAACAGTCACAGAGAGATGGAGCCACATGCTTGCCATCCCGCAGCCGCTGCGCCCCTGGATAACACCCCTCCTTCCCCTTGCTCTGGGCATGAAACCCAGGAGTCTCGGCACCCCCAGTGCCCCTCATTCAACCCCCTGCACCACAATCCAGACAGAAAAAAGAACCCAGGAATCCCAGCCAGAACACACCCCTGCCTATCCAGCCACTCCCTGCCAGCACCTCGCACAGGCCACACTTTACATCTCTTTCCAGAACAGCCACAGGGGCAAAGGGGAGGAAGGAGCCCATCCCAATCCAACACCACCAGCCCAAAGAGAGGACAGGAGCCAGGCACCCCCATATCAGCACTGGCTCCAAGCAGGGTTGATGGCACCTGCTGGCACCTGGAAGACTGTGCTAGAAGCTGTACCTGCAGGATGGGAGGGCAGCTCCCATGGGACCTCTTAGGTAGAGCTGGGGGCTCGCAGGGAGGCACAGTCACAACCCCTGTGTCTGCAGGCCAGGCTGCAGCTCTCCCAGATCCTTGTCCCAGGCTTCCCGGAGCAGCTGCTGTTCCAAACTTGTGGGTGCCTCTCACCTCCTTCTGCCCTCCCCTCCCCGCCTCCTTCCAGCCGGAACCACTCGGCTAATCAGCACCTCCTGCCTCTTAACCCTTTGTCCTGCAGTGGCAGGACCCAGCTTTTCAACCTCCCCCCAAATCTCCCAGGTCCCTTCACATCCCAGCTGCACCTGGGTGCTGGCACATCCCCATGGTACCCACCCAGCCGAGGGTCCAGGGGCAGAGGTGGCTGCCAGGGGGCCCAGTGGCTCTGAGGCTGAAAGCCCAGCCCTTTATCTCCATGCCAGCTTCCTCCATAGAAACGGGCCATGATCCTTCTGGACCACCCTCTCCCAGAGACAGAACCAGGCTCGGTACTACCCTGACAGCACCCCAGCCTAGATCTGACTCAGCTTCCCAGGTGGATCACTGATGGGAGGTGCTAAAGGTGGGGGACAGGGCGATTCAGACCCAGTGAGCAGGGCACTGTGCTGCCCAAGGGGCCACTCCACAGAGGGAAATAAGAAGGGCTCTCAGGCACAAAGCATCCCCTAGCAGTAGCCACCTGGTCTGGAGGGAGCCCAGGTGGGAACAGGGGTTCCTAAAAGCACCAAAGCAGGACCCCCACAGCAGGAGGACAGCTTAGGGCAGGGGTGGGCAATTATTTTGGGCGGAGGGCCACTTACTGAGTTTTGGCAAGCCATCAAGGGCTGCATGATAGGTAGCCAGGGGCAGATAAATATTACTTTTCTAAATTTTTTAGGGGCCCCAAGGACCAAATAGAATGGCCTGGCAGGCTGCATCCGGCCCCCCTGGCTGCATTTTGCCCACCCCTGGCTTAGGGGGGACATCCAGGGCAGGAGGCTGCACACACTGATACAGGGGCAGATGAAGGCCAGACACCTGGGTTCTTCCTGCAGATCTGAGACCTGGAGCAGGACCAGCCCCCTCCCCATGCCAAGCCACAGCACGCATGGCACAAGTGGCACAGGCTGCTTGCATGTGGGGCACATGGCAGTTTAGGGAGGGGGTAGGCAGATAGGCTGGAGAGCAAAAAGCAGAAGGGGATCAGACCGACATTTGGGGAGGGAGCACAGTTTATTTTATGGCATGATGGCCAAGGTTGGCTCCAGCTGACTTCGAGGCTGGCTGCTGTAGATGGGGGAAGGAAGGTGGTGGTGCTCAGAGGTTGCCAGCACAAAGGGCTGGGAAACCTCATGGCTCTACCTCAGCTCAGCTCAGGAAAGGGCAAGCAGCGGCCGCAAGGGGCACCAGAGGCAACGTGCTCCCCATGGCCCTACCCCAGACAGGACACAGCCTCTGGGTGCAGCCAGGGTTGAGCAATGGAGCCAGCAGCGGCTGCAGCAATGACTCAGGCCCTGGCCTTCACCGTGCCCATATCACCCTGCCCACACCTTGACTTGCAAGTGGCTCCAAAACACAGCAGGGTTAACCCTGCAGCTGCTGCCGATGGCGCCACGTGCACTGCGAGGACAAACCTACGCACCATGAAAAGCTAATGATCCTTAGGAGAGAAACGCAGCAAACCCGGGGAGGCAGCAATGAAAAAGTCATATGAATATTTTGAGGCCGTTTAGAGCTAAAACCATGTACGTTTGTTCTGCTCGCTGCAGCTCTCGCATCATGGGGCGGGGGACTGTCTGTGCCCAGGGCTCCTAGAAAGATTGCAATATACACAGCCCAGCCACAGCAGCAGTCTTATTATTGCAGAGATCTGATTAACCCCAGAGCTGTTAACAGGGAGGAGGTAGTTCTCTGTGTCTGCAGGGCACAGAATGAGAAGAATGGCCTTCCATTGCAACCGGGCAGAGCAGGCAGAACCAGGCTGGGCATTAGGGAAATAGTCCAGGACCAGGACAGATGCTCTAGACAGGCTGAAGGCTTTTAACAGCAGGTTATGTGTTTGTCAGGGATGATCACACCCAAAGCAGGGGGTTGGGCTAGATGGAGCCCAGACAGCCCTGCCAGCCCACCTCTGATGCCACGAAGGATGTCTTTTTGACCCCAAATCAGGTCACATGAGGCTCCCCTCTCTGTCACCCTCTGAGTTGTCCCCAGAGAGACCCAAGAGGCAGGAGATGAAGCACAGGCACAGGCTGTAGGGATCCCCTGCCTGCCCCTCACCTGCCTGCATGCCGTCTGTCCTCCTGAAGGCCGTGCAGGGACAGGAGAGGCGGTGCCAGCTATGAGGTCCAGTCCTTCAACCGAGTCCCGGGAAAGCTCCCTTCCAGCTGGAGCGAGACAGGAGAGCAACAAGGACAGAGCAGTCCCGCCTGAGGAAGTAGGATGCACCTGTCAGACCTGTTTCAGCAACTCCAAGGGGCCCTTCACAGACCCCCTTTTGTTCCACGTTCCCCTTGCCGGGTCTCCGTAATCCTGCCCGTTGCAACAGTCGTCAGGCAAAACAAAGGGTGAAGCCGGCGGCTGCAAAGGTTGGGATGAGGGGGTGAGGAATCTGGGCTGGGAAACATTGTTCTCCAACAAAGCCGCAGTGTTCATGGCAAGCAGCACTGGGAGCTGCAGCCACCAACACTGAATTCTTGGATGACGAGAGAAGGTTGGTGAACAGGTCTGCACCCCGCTGCTCTGCATGGGGACTAGGAGGAGGAAGGAAGGAAGAGGCTTCTGGTTCAGGTAAATCAAGAGACCAGAATTTTTCCCAGGGTATAAAGTCCCAGAGTTGTAGACAAGTCTCTTCTGTGCTACGTGCCTCAGTTTCCCCACCAACTAAACTGAAACGGATTTGTTCCCACAGGTGTTGGCAGGCCACAAAGCCATGCGTGACTGCCTTGGAGGCAGCTGGAAGGTGAATGCATTGTGGGGCAGGGACTGGCAGAGTCGACAATGGTGTGTATGTGAATCATGCCCCTGGGGCAGCCGAAAGAATCACTGCCCTGTGCCTTGCAAGCTCAGAGCTGAGGTTGCCAGCCTCCTGTACCCACACCTAGGCAAGGCATTGACGAGCTCTAGAAAGGGGCCTGATAATTAGCTTGTGAAGAGCCACTTGGCTGCAGGCGAAGTGCTGAGGCATGGACATGGATGAGGGAAGGATCAGGCCCCATGGGACCAGCTGAGCCTTCTGCGGATGGTTTGAGCCACAGAGACGTGCTAAGAGGTGGAGGCTTCAGCACAGAGGAGGTCTTATGAAAAGTCGCCTGCTCTTACAAAGAGACTCCTGCTGTGAACACGTGGGAATTAAAACCAGCACTCAGAGAATATTGTCACCAAGGATATTTGTTGAAACCTGGAAGCCCAGTGAGAAAGGATGAACAAATACTGGGGAAGATCTCAGCACCCTACACTGATCAGAAGTGGAGAGAAAATATGGGAAAGATGTCACGCTACAGAACTGAGAAAGACTCATGAGACAGAGGTGGGGACATTAACATACAACCCCAGGGCAGGCAATGAAACCATTATCCCCCCCGGCCCCCCAAATCTACAGTACTATGGAAAGCCACGTGTTCACAATCTTCATGCAGAGAATATCCATGCTGCACCTGTCTAGCATACAAGCTCTTTAGCTGGCCTGCCTACTTTTAAACATGCTGAAACTCAGTGTCACCTGGCTTCGTTCACAGTAGACATTGGATGGTGATAGCAGGAGCTCCCTATGCATGAGGACAGACAGCTGGCTCTTCCTACTGAAGCCAAGGTTTTGCTGTACCTTCTTACAGCTGTTTGGTGACAGTGTCCCAAACACCCCTTTTCAACCAGTGAATGTACATCAGCCCTATTGCCAGCCCCCAGAGCAGAGTCAGATACTGAGAATCACTAGCAAAAGCAAATATCACTTTGTGGTGTTCATTTTATTACAAAACCCCCCGGGCAGGCAGTCAACACGCATCTCAACCCTTAGCAGAATAATAAGAGAAACATCAAGGAACCAGTCAACTGCTCGCTGAAATACAACAGGGCTTCCAGCAGTCCCTGGACAGCAGCTAGGCATCCTTCTGGGTAGGAGCTCCCCCCCATTTGATGGAAAGGGCCTGGCATTTGTAGGGATTTAACAGAAGGGAGGTCTCAATTCCGGTTATCAAGAAATCAATGAGAAGATCAAGTCAATGGCATCAAATGATGAGAAACCTGCAGCTCTCTGAAGAATGACAGGAAGTAACTGGGCTGGATTAGGGTTCAGGACGACCATGGAAGGATACCCACTGGGTTGCAGATAAGACACGCACTAAGCAGACAGCACTGATGCCACAAAGAAGCTGTCAAAAGCACCCCCCACAATCAAGATCTGCTGGGCGTTGTTAACATGCTGACACTGCAGCCACCACAATGGCGTTACAAGAGAACTGGGGCCAGTTTTGCTCCGGGTCTGCTGAGAAAGTTTTCAGAAAGGATGAGAAGGCAATGTGTCAGCTGCCACAAGGATTCGTCAGGACTGAAGTACTAGCCCAGGCAGTGCTATGGAAGGGAGATGCCCCTATGCCGAATACACCTGCATTGCTCTGTGGGATTAAGTTCGGTTGTCTCCTTAGCTCAGGGGCGGCTGCGGCTGCATTCTGTTTTGCTCAGTTCTTTTTGGTCTTGGGGGTGTCGTACTTTCTCTTGCTTGAGTACCACAGCAGCAGAGGGATCCCGATGGATGGAAGCGTCATCACGCCGAAAGCTGCCCAGTCCAGCTGCAGGAGGGAGAGAGAATCAGAAAGGGGCAAGACGGACCAACAGCTGAGCCATGAGAGCCTTAGAGCCAAGCCACAAGCAAGCTGATGCGACCCTACAGCACGAGCTCATTCCTAGACCCGAGCCCAGCAAGAAAGAATGATTTTTTTTTTTTTGCTCCTCTTGTCAGATTCAGCAGCAAGAGCCTGGGATGAGCTAAGAAAACTCTCTAAGCAGCTGAAATTCAGGAATTGGCTTTCATTTCCCAGTGCCACCACAAAGGCAGAAAACTGAACCGTCAAGCACCTACAGTGCAGCTCAGGGGAACATGGGTCAGCAAGCTTAATGGTTACTTACAAAGTGAGGGGAAAACCTCCTGTCAAACTCTCTCTGTGCCAGGATTCCCCCCTGCCCAGGCGCGCTGGTGAAGCCAACCTGAAAGGGCAAGAGACAGAGGGTTTGCCTGCTGGTCCTCATCACCGTAGCCACCCCATGGAGAGCACTGTACAACCAAGACAGAATGGCCACTGCCTAACTGTCTGTGGACTCTTCCTGACCAAAGTCAAGTGCCTGAGAAAGCAACAGCCACTCACCACAACCTGCCCGCCCTCCTGTGCGAGGTACGTGATGGTGGCAGAGGTGAAGTTGAAGTAGCCAGCTTTGAGGGGCCTCAAGACAACAGTGTGAGAGACGTTGCTAGCTCTGAAGAGCAGGTGGTTAAGGAAACAAGATCTATTTTATCACGGGAGGGGGAGGTGGGAAATAGAGTGATTCGGAATATGGGTCTAAGTAGAGATCTGAGCTATCTGCAACCAGAGTCCGCCTCTCACAGGGCTCACTCCCCCATTCCAGCTACCCCAGCAGATGAATGGAGTTTGATGGGGAAGGGCCAGGACATGAGAACCAGATCTTGTTAGCACAGCACCCCCTTGAGAAGGCAGAGCTGCCCTTATCTCAAGGATGACACACAGGGTTGAAAGTGCTGTGGAACAGGAAAGCTACACAAGAGGTGAGACATGCAAAGGCAAGGTCAAAGCCTGTAGGAAAAGGATCTCGTTTCCCAACAAAAAGGATACGGTGCGATTCTGTCCCATTTGACACTGAGCATCCCAGAGACGATGCCAAAGTCTTCTGGGGGGAAGGAGTCATCCGAGAGCTCCACATCGAGAGCAGCACTAAACGCAACAGAAAGCAGTGAAATACAGCACCCAGGCTGAGGTTAATTAGTGATGCTGGCAACACTGACTGTTTTGCACAGGGAGAAAGGTTCCATCCTAGCTGCAGAAATGGTTGTGAAATCCATTTGGAAGGCAGAGGCAACAAATAAATGTGGGAGAAGAGAGGAGGCAAGTTAAGGGTGCGTGACTGAATGGCATGCAGGGTTTGATGCAGGACACGGGAGATGGACGCAGGCAAAGCTGAGAGGAGCCATGAGGTGAGGATGAGGGACTGAACACATTGAAAGCACCGAGGAAGACAGTCAAGGAACTGCTTTACAGAGGGAAGGAAGATCAACAAGGGATACAGCAGGCGCCACTTATACCCACACTGCAGAAGGGCATCAGTCTTCACTGCACCCCACACTGTCCTTGTTCCCTGGCCTTCTGCTTAGCCTGTAGCAAGCTCCACTTCTCTGCTGCTTAGCTTAGAGCATACACTGAGTAAGCATCCCAGCAATCTTCTGTCCTGCTCTACTTTGCAATGCAATGGCATGGTAAAACTCAGTAGGACCTATTTCAAGGCTTCTAAATTAGCTGGAAAGAGACCAGGTTCTGCCAATTTTTAGGCTGCAGAGAAACAAGGCAGGGAGGTATAGAAAGCCCAGCCATAGGGGTCTTGTAGTTCAACAGCGCTGTCCACACCAAGTCTGGATAAGTGCAGAGCTTTTCTTCCAGGCCCAGGGCTAGGCACTTCTCTACACTGTATTGCACAAATGCTGATAGAATGGTTGTTAGACCAAAGCAAGGAGAGAGACAGGCAGAGACCAGGGTGAGGCAGCAGGAAAGGCTGCAGTGGGGGCTTGACAGCAGAGCACTGAAACATGGCTTTGGAGAAGGGAGAAATGGAATGCAGTTGAATTGAAGAGGCTAGAAGACAGCATTACAATGTGTACTGGATGCAGACACGTTCCCACATGCAGGGACCCATTGGGCTCCTATCAGGACCTGCAAAGGCCCTCCTAGCCTCCCCCTTCTGAAAAGACCCCTCGTTACTCTCCAAGCCTCTTATCACAGGAACTGCTCCCCCCCACCCCGACCTTGGAGAGGGCATGATGGAAGGGGTTACATAGGAGCTTGGTGATGGACCTCAAGGAGATCAAGGCCTTTGGAGGCAGAGGGCAGCCATAACTACAGTAACAGAAAATCTGATACTACATTCATCCTCTCTCAAAACTTGTCCCCGAGGGCACTGCACCCCTGCCCCCAGCTCCTCCAACTGTTACACAGGAAGGTTTTCACTTCAAAATCCTCTCCCCTCTTTGTGCTAGCCACCTCCCTGCAAGAGCCAGGTGCCCTTGCAGTCCCCAGAGCAGAGACAAGTCTCACCTGGAGCCCACATTGTAGATGTTGTACTGCAGAGTCAAATCCTTGCCCTCTACGGCATATCTGTTTAACAGAGACTTGGAGGCCAGCAGCCTGGCACCCTCCTCGCTATGGGCAATTGACAGCAGGGCGCACAGGGCAAGAACAAATAGCTTCATCTGGAAGGAGGAGAAAATACACTTTGTTAATTCTTTAAGTTTCAAGGTGACGTCGGAGGGGCTCTTCCCTCAGGCTCTTCCCTCAGAGGAGAGAACAGACACGCATGTGCTCCCTTTCTAAATCCAGCAGAAATGGCTTCACACAAACCTGTTGTCCTGCAGGGGGCCCAAACACGGGTCTGTGAGGGTCAAAAGGACTCAGCTGACCCTGACAACTAACTGCCCAGATGGAAGATGAAAGATTGTACTGGGCAGGTAGCTAAAGGGTCTGTTTCTTACTATCAGGCTAGAAGCAGACCCTGTTTCAGATGCAACTGATTTGAGACCTCTCCTCCCCTCTCATGCACACACAAGTCGGCCCACAGGTATCCCCATCCAGCTGCTAATTGGCACCAAACCCTCCGAGATGCCCAGCACCTCAGGGCACTCAAAGACAGCAGGAGAAAGGACCTTGCTCACAGCATCCATCCCCTCCCATCCCCACTGCTTCTGTTCTCCTGCAGTCACAGTCCCAGCTCCCCATAGGGCTCCCCCACACCCAGGCTCGGCTGGAAGAAGCTGCCCCCACACCGTTCCCTGCTCACAGCCACATCTCGGAGTCTTCCAGACGAGCTGGAAATTAGGCACCGACCCACCAGCTGCTTCCAGGCTGCACTCCAGCAGCCAGCGGGTGCTGACGTGTCACCACAACTCCGCGCCACAACTTTCCTGCCCCTCTTCAGCACTGTGTGTGCCCCGTCGACCCCTCGCAGGGAGTCTCCAAGCGCCCCCATGTCTCCCCCTCCCCCAGGACCACGCTGCTGCCCTCAGGCCTGCACACCAGTTTCTGTGCACGGGTTTCAATGCAAAGGAGACAAGGAGCAGAGCTCAGGATGGGGGAAGGGGGGGAGCAGGACAGGGGGAAACCCCCACGCCCAGCCTCCCCTTGCACCCCAAGGCGCCCCACCCAACTCACACCCCTGCCCCTCCCCCACAGCGCCCACCTTTGCACCACAGGGGATCCCTCCCGTACTTACACCCCTCCCCCACAGGGCACCCCCCAGACCCAAGGGGCAGTTATGACCACTCTCACCTTACATATCAGGGCGCCCCTCTCCCACTCACTCACCTCGCGGCCTAGCCCAACCCTGCGCCCCTACACCTCCACCGCACGCCCCACCGGAAGCGGGAGTCAGCGCTGAGCGCCCGGAAGCGGCCGTGCCGGAAGTATCGGCCCCGGAGCACCCTGGGACGTGTAGTCCCCGGAGGGAGGCTTCCGCGCCTGCGCACCAGGGCTCCTTGTGAGGAAACCCTGAGTCTAACAAGGGGATCTCGAGTCCAAGCCGAGGGGAAGTTGAGTGTAATGAGGGGAATTTGGATGTAATGAAAGGGACACGAATGTAATGAGGGGAATTTGAATCTAATGAAGGGGACATGAGTCTAATGGGGGGACTCAAATCTAACACAAGGGACTTGAGTCTAACGAGGGGGTATCAAGTCCAACAAGGAGGACTTCACTCTAATGAGAGAGGCCTCAAATCTAATGGGTGGGCCCTCCAATCTAACGAAGGGGACTGGAGCCTAATGAAGGGGGCCCTGAATCTAGTGAGGGGGATTTGAATTTAGAAAGGGGGTCCTTGAATCTAATGAAGGTGGTCTTGAGTCTAATGAATGGGACTTTGAATCTAACAAGAGGGGCTAGAGTCTAATCTAATGAGGGGGGCTTGAGTCTAATGGGAGGGCTCAAATCTAACAAGGGGGACTTGACTTTAATGAGGAGGTTTGAGTCTAATGAGGGGGTCTGAGTCTGAGGGGGCCCATGAATCTAAGCAGGGGGTCTTGGGCCTAAGAGGTTGAGACTAAAACTACATAGTTACCCCCACACAACCAGATAGGATAACACCTGAACCTGCGGGGAAAGCAGGGGGACAGTGGTGGCCAAGTCCTGCTTGAGAGGTCCAAGGCAGTGGCCATGTCCCCCTGCAACAGTAAAGACAGCCCCCTGCCCCCTCAGTCCATACCAATGTTTTTCCCAGAAAAGTGTTGGCTTCCCAAGACACCCGAGGGAGCGTGTGCTCCAGCACTTGTCCAGCTTCTCCCCCGACTCTACAACAGGTCCATAAAAGGGATCACCCAAGACTCTGCCTCTGCTTCCTATGGGTGTTCTCAGCTTTTCAGTCCCCAAAATGAAAGGTTATGGGTTGAAAACCTTATGATTATCCCCTGCCATCTGGCAGCTGCCATTCAAAGGACCTGGAGGCAAACCTGAGGTCACTCCAACTACCCCAGTGGGTGCAGGAAATCCAGCTTTCCCCTCCTGGTCACCTTTGATTACAGGCTGACTTGGGCCCTGTATGGGCCCTGCCAGTATTTGGCCCTCTGTGTGGACTGGAGATGGGCACTCAGGACTCTTGGGTTCTACTCCATGCTCTGCCAGCAATCCACTGTGTGTTGGGCCCTTTCAGATGTTTCATGCCTCAGTTTTCTCTTCTGTAAAATGGGATGAATGCCGCTGTCCCTCCCTTTCTAGAGTGAGGGAGCTGGAGTGAACTGTATATGGAGTCTGAATACATGTACCTGGAGTTAGAGTTGTGCCACAGAAAGGGAGGAAGAAGACAGTAGCAGCGGATGAGGCAGGAAGCCAGGGAGAGTCCCTACCTTTCCTTCTCTGCCCGTGATCCCTTTCCCTCAGTCACCTCCATTGAGGTCTGCTCCTGCTCTGCCCGTGTCTTCTCTGCAACCTCCAGGGCAGGGGGGTGGAAGCTGCCTCTTCCCTCAGCTGCACTCAGCGACAATCATATAGAGCAGGAAACCGATGACCACCATGACTCTGAGCAGCACCTTAGTGAGACGCAGCAGCAGCAAGGCCAAAACCAAGCCCTCCAGCAGATCCGCCCAGCTCACCAGGTTCAGGAGAGAGTCTGCTAGCCCCATATTGGGGGCCTGCCACAGGCTGGGGAGGGTGGAGGTGGGGGGAGAAATGAAATCCCGTGAACAGAAATGAGAGGAAGTGGGAGACAGGACATTTCTTACCCCCCTCCCGCTGCCTGAACACTCGAATGGTGCCATGCCCCACCTTGCAGCCCCAAGCTCAGCCGGCCCCTCCTTCTTGGGAACTTCCTCCTGCCCTCAACCAACTGCGCAGCCGAGGCCACTGTTATCTCCCCGCTGCAGCACAGCATCTGTGATCGCAGCCAGCACCATCACCCCTGACTCCCTGCCCAAATGCTACCCTCTCCAGCATCCAGGACGACCTGCTTGCTTCATGCAGGCACCCTCAGGGTTTTAACCAGGCTGAGCCCACTGTACCCCATGCCCCCCGCAGCGCACCTTCAGGCATGTCACCGCCTTTGGAGTCACAGGTGAGCCAGCCTCCAACCTGGCCAATGGGAGTTTTCTGTCTCCCTGCCTTGGCCAAGGGAAAGGTGCTGGTACCCCTAACATCCTTTCCCAACCGTCATGGAATGGGGACCCCACAATCCACTGGATGCAACCCACTGGCCCCCGCTGCCCGCCAGGCTGGTGGTGCTAGGGAACAAGCTGTGGGCTAGGCTAGCAAATCAGCGTGGGCCTTTCCAGCAGGAGGGCAAGTGACACGCTATCTATCCATCTATTCATCCATCCATCTACATGTATGAAGGCCAGTTCCTTCCCATCTATCTGTCTTTCTGTCTAACTACCTACTCCCATATATCCATATGTATTCATCTATAGCCATAACTCAACCATCTGTCCATCCACCAACCCATCCATCCATCCAGCTATCTATATACCCCCATCCATCCATATATACTCACCTACATCCATAACTCGGCTACCTATCTACTTCCATCCATCCATATACATTCATATCTATCGATCTATGGTGGTGGCCAGAGACAGGGGAACAGAAAAGGGTGGAAAGCCACCTTATCCTTCTTCCTCAAGGGCAGGCCTGGTGCTTCTCCCCATTACCCCTGTGTTGGCCCCGCTTTGGACTGCTCCCAGCAGGGCTATGCAGGAGAAAAGCTCACATGGGATATGTTTACAAAAGCTTTATTAGAAGCACTGGCTCCAGCCGTAGCACTTGGCATCATAATGGGAACCCCAGTCTCAACAGCTCTAAAGGTGATCACCGGCACTGAAGCTGCAGCAGAAATGAGGCTGCCCAAGAAGAAATGGGACTCCAAGCTCAACCACGTCCTGGGCACATCATTTGGAGGAGGAAGTCAAGCCCTGCAGGCCAGTCTCCAAGTTGTCCTGCTGCCCACCCCTATGCTCTGAGCTGGCCTGGAGCAGGCTTAAGGATTTCTGCAGCTCCTCTAACAGCCTGAACTGGGCCTGCACCATCTTGGTCTGAATCTGGAGATGGTTGTGCATGCATTCCAGCAGGCCTACACACTCTTGTGGCTGATGATCAGGGGCTGTGGGAGAAGGGGTCAGAAGGTTAGTTATTCCTCTCCTCTTCCTGCACAAATAGCTAATTAACTGTCCTACTGATTCCAGCTGCTGAGGCGTCCCATTGGCCACAGCCATATGGGTACCATGACTATGGTGTAGATAGAGCTCTGTAACCCCCAACCAGTTTTGCTCTTAGAGAGGTATCAGCTACAGAGGCGGATCTTTTCTCTTCCCAATGCTGACACAAGTGATATGGATAAACCAGACCCACTGATACTGACAGATCCCAAAGGCCTCCTCTCCTTATGTTGGTTGGTGCCAAGCAGAATGAATTCACAAGAGAAGAAGGGGGGACTTTTGGACCAGAACTCCAAATGCATATGCAGTTAATTTTTAGTTAATTAATTATCACCCAAACTCTACGTTATCTCAGTGCTAGTATAAGTAGAAGAGCCCCTACCCCATAAGGCTACTGCCAAGTGCCCCCAGATTCCAAGGGCTTGGTCTGTGATGAGCGGCATTCAGGATGGGTCTGACACTTACAGAATTGTTTGTGTCCCAGCCTTACAGTCTGGATGCAGCGGTGACCCCGGCTGAGCCTGCGCTGGGTGAATGGAAGCTCAAGAAAGCTGGGGGAGGGCTTGGCAGGATGGAACATCTTAAAAGATGCAGAAGGATGTTCAACATTCTCTGAGTCTTCTGAGAAACAGAGAAAAAGCGGGTAGAAGGGGTCATCAGGGTGTTTTCCACCATGGCAATTATAACATCAGCCCTGGCTCTCCTGTAGCACCTTTCAGCCCCAGATGCCCCACAAAGAAAGCCAATCTAAGCATCTCTCCATGCTTGGAGGCTGGATTTTGTATCTACTTAAAAGCTCCCTGCCACAGATCTTCCTTCAGAAATTACATTTGCAGCTACAAAACGGGACAGGGGCCTCCACGTCACATGCTGTCCTTTAGAAGTTCAGCTGAGCCTGCCAGCAGGGAGACTGATTAGTGGCTAATGTAGCAGATGCTTAGCTACCATTTTCCTGTACCCTCTGTCTAAAGGAAAAGGCAGGATCTGCAGGAGAAATCCCACAGCACTGTATTCTCAGAGCTGCCTGCACACACTAGTGTTACACAACAAATAACTACAAGGAGCTGTAGGACTGGGGAGATAGGAATACAGCATCTGAGAGGAGCTTTTCAGCCTGTCGGGAAAATAAATGAATGACTGCACTATACCAGTGGGATAAAAAGATATTGTAGGAAGGGCTTTTCCACTGGTAGGGTAACTCCTCTTCTGAAAAGACCTTCCAGACTTGAAGGCCTGATACTTTATGCTGCTCTGACAGTCTCAGTCATGGACTGGAACTCCATGATGCAAAGTGCTGTACAAATGTATATTTTGGACAGTGAGCAGTAATGCCAATGTTCATGCAAAGCTTCCAGCCTGATATTTAAGCTGTAGTTTGTAAATAAAGTATAAACACACCCAACCTACTTATCCTGTGCTGTCTTTCTTCTTGAGTGCTTGCATCTGCCTCTATCTGGGTGGGAACAAAGCTTGTAACTATGAAGGAGAAGGAAAAAACATGGTTATCTGCTGAGATATTTTAAAAGAAAGGAGGCAGGATACAGGCAAGAATGCACTTTCAGTTTGCACTGCAGTCAGGTCATTGCAACATTCATGTACGGGGGGTCACAGTGGGGAGGCCCAGGAGGCCCACATTCATGTACAGGGGAAAAGTATAGCAAGTGAAGTATGTGAAATGAGGCATTTGGACCTCAGGGTGGCTGTTCTTAGACAGAAAAGCTTTACACATAAGAACTGCCATTTGGTACCATAGGTCTGTTTTGCCCAGTCTCTTATGACACGTGGTGACAGACAGCGACTGCTGAAAGGGTGAGTGAACTAGGTATAACCAGGACTTTTCTCCTCCCTCCTGCAGCCTCCAGCATTTACAGCCTAGGAAGTTCTGATTCAGAGGCTGTGTCCCTCATTCCCCAGCTCCATACCTACTGTGCCCCTTTCCTCCAAGGATTTGTCCGATACCTTTGTGAGTCTGGCCACACTTTCAGCTTCCCCCACATCTGGTTGTTCCACACTTGTCTCCCACACTGAGTGAGAAAGAACTTCCTGGTTATCTTCAAACTTCATAGAATCACAGAAAATGAGGGTGGGAAGGGACCTCAGGAGGTCACATCTAGTCCAACATTTTTAACCTGTAGGTTGTGACCCAAAAGTGGGTTGCAAGAATATATGAAAGGGTCACAAACAAACTTTAAAAATGGATTCTCCTAAAAATGTGTGAAACCATGGCTTTTACCTTGCAAGCAGTCAGAGTTCCAGCCCGTGAGGGGCAGCATGGGGGCCACCCCTGCCCCACACGCCCCTCCTCCACCTCACACAGCCACCTCCTGCCCTACACAGTGGGTGGCTGGAGCCTGGGGGAAGTGGGTTGGGAGTGAGCACTGGGTTCTGACTAGCCATTGATTTTACAAATGGGTCCTGGTACCAAAAAGGTTGAGAACCACTGTCTAGTCCGACCCCCTGCTCAACATAGGACCAGCCCCAACTAGATCATCCCGATTCAGGCCTTAAACATGGAGATTCCACCTCTCTGGGTAGCTTGTTTCAGGCCTCAGCTCTACAAAGCCCTGGCTGGGATGATGTAGTTGGGCTGGTCCTGCGTTGAGCAGGGGGTTTGACTAGATGTGACCTGAGGTCCCTTCCAACCCTTATTTTCTATGATGGCACAGTATATGAGGGGTGTTGTGGATGGACTAGCAGCCACGTTGCAGGGAGGCTTCCCCTTAGTAACCCTCAGCTTTGTTGATGCAAAGAGCTGCATAAGATCTCAAAACACTGGAATGATGTAGTTAGGGCTGGTCCTCGGTTGAGCAGGGGGTTGGACTAGCTGTGACCACCTGAGATCACTTCCAGCCCTTGTCTTCTATGATTCTCCCCTCCTCGTGAGGAAGTTCTTCCTAAAATCCAACCTAAACCTCCCTTGCTGCAACTGGAGCCCATTGCTCCTTGTTCTGCCACCTGCCCCCACTGAGAACAGATCCTAGGTTATCTCACACAGGGATTCAAACACAGAATCCACAGATCCATCCTCTTTGGAGCCACCCTGCAGGTTTCACTGTGTGACTCCTCCTGCTCTGGGATCTAGTTAGCCTGTAAGGTGTACCTTTCCTTGCGTCCTGTACTCAAAGGGACAGGGCGTGTTTCCAGCCCCGGGGCTGGGAAGGAGGAGAAGAAGAGGCAGCTAGCTAGCACGGTTCTCTGGCTAGCAACAAACTACAGCCCCCGTCAGGCCTTGGGGCTGGACTACAACTCCCATGACGTCCCGGGACGCAGCCCGGTCCTGAAGAAACGGGGGGGGGCTACATCTCCCAGGATGCACCGGGAACGGAGGCTCTGCAGAGGACTACGACTCCCATCATGCCCCACACAAAGGGGCTCCGGCTCCTGCAGGAATCGAGCTGGTTCTCCCTCGCCACTCGCCTGCGGAACGGACCCGGCCGCAGCCTAACGGCTCCGAGCGCAGGCGGCATGGCCTCCCCCGCCCCGCCATTCAACCGCTTTTCGGCGCTTATGCGCATGCGCACCACACTCCCCTCAGTGTGGGCATATGCCAGTGCGCATGCCCACCGCGTTCCTCTCGCGCCGTTCTCGCCCGCGATCTGCGTACTGCGCATGTGCCCTCAACCGGCTTTGGCGACGCATGCGCAGTCCTGCCGGTCCCCGCCCAACGTTGGCGCCGAGGCCCCACGCGCTGAGGAGTCGCGACTCAACCAAGCGGATGAGGGGGCGGGCTGCGAGGGAAGGGGCGGAGCCCTACTTCGCTATTGGCTGTCAGGCTTCGGGCGCGGGCAGCGATTGGCGGGCGCGGCGGCAGCTGGGGTAGGTTGCTTCGCCACGGTGAAGCGGCGTCTGTCGGAGTGTATCGCTGTCTCCAGAAGGTTCCCGACCCGCTGCCACCATGATGGGCCCGCGCCCCGTGCTCGTGCTCAGTGAGTGTGGGGAGTCAGGGGGTGCAAGGGTCCCCCCTCCTGTCTGCGCGGGTGCGCCCGTGGGTGATCCCCCATGCCCCCCACGCCCCGACATGGGTTCTCCCCAAATCCGGCCCCCGCGTCCCTCCCCACCCGTGAGATATCCCCAATATATCCCCCACTCCCTGCCCTATGTCCCTCACCATTTTTTCCCCCCAGATCTGCCCCCCTCCCATCTCCATGGATACACCCCTTGGACTGTCCCCAATATCCCCCCTGGGCCCCCACCATTGGTTCCCCCCAGATGTGTCCCTCATGCCCCCCACTCCCGTTTCCAGGGATGCGTCCCCCCCCAAGTGTGACTAATATACCCCCCCACACACACGCACACCCCTCACAGTTGGTTCCTGTGCAGATTGGGCCCCCCCCCCACCTCTATGGATACATCCTGTGGGCAGAGCCCACCCCCACCCTGAGCTGCCTGCACTGTGAGCTCCCCCCCAGCCTCATCTAGGTCCCTGCTTCCTAAGTGGAGCCTCTTGGTTTGAGGTTGCTGTCCCGTTTTGGGGGTGCCCTCATGTCTCCTCTCTTGCCCATGTGGGACCCCTGTCACGCTCCCTCTTACACGATCCCTGCCCTCCCGGGCGTGCCGTCGCCTCTGAGCCCCTCTTCCACTGGTCAGCTCCTCTGTCCCCCTTAGTAGTATGCTGCATCTGGTGTTTGTCATGAAATCCTTGTCTTTGTATGACTCGATCCTGCCCCCCCGTTCAGAGACTTTCTACTGGGACCTCCTAAATTGGGTTTTTCTCTTCTTCCCACTGCAAGCTCCTGTTTTCTCATATCCCCTTTGCTCTCTTTTCCCCCCACCCCACCTCCTTCCCCCCTTCAGCTCCCCAAACTGGGCTCTTAATAAAGGAAAAGCAGTGTCAGATTTTATATGGGTGGGGAATCCTTTGGGGTGGACCACAGCGGTAGCAGGTC
Organism: Crocodylus siamensis; assembly: GCF_052110815.1. Lineage (NCBI taxonomy): Eukaryota > Metazoa > Chordata > Crocodylia > Crocodylidae > Crocodylus > Crocodylus siamensis. Next base: position 13,811,855 of record NC_143400.1, on the reverse strand, counting down.
ATCTAATGTAGGGGTGACGAGTGTGGGCATTTGTTCACAGGTGGATCCTTCATTTACACTGGACGTTTCTGAAGCTGTTTAATTCATTGTAACAGTGAAGCATCCTTAAAACAGCCATTTTCCAGCTACTGTGCAGCCACTTATAGCAGGTCCTTGGGGATATTGAAGGTTCAATGCTTTTGACCACTTTTCATTACAAGTCTGTAATCCAGACACCTCCTGTATTGCCTTATCTGGGAACATGCTTTCTACTCAGGAGCGCATCTTTACTGATAGGGTTGGAAGGGACCTCAGGAGGTCACAGCTAATCCCAACCTCCTTCTGAAAGTAAGACAATCCCCAGCTAGATCATCCCATACTTATATAGCCGAGTAGGGCTTAGAAACCTTTAAAGTTGTTATTTTTGTTAACGTTTTAGGGGAAACGCATGTGCTGGGGGTTGAATCTCTCTGGTACTCCCTCCCCTACATTCACCCCTTTGCTTATCAGTCAAGCATGTGTAAGCAGAATTGCATCCTTGACACATTGTCATTATTCAGTTCACTGTCAATCTTCAGCTTCATATTGCTCAGAAGCGCACTGGCAGGATTAGATTTCGGTTATATTCTTGCTGTTGATACTTTTTCCCGCTCCCTTTAGGTCAGAATATGAAACGCGAGTCTGGAAGGAAGGTCCAGACTGGAAATATCAATGCTGCTAAGGTACCATTTTACTCTTTCAGTTATACAAGTTATAAAAGAGCAAATGCAATACAGCAAATTGAGAAGCTGGTGCTTTGGCTCAGTTCCTTGCTGATATTTCCTGACAGATCTTCAGAGGAAACACTGATGAACATTTCTTTGCTAGTCTAGATGTTTGCAGTGCTCTTTTGGTGAAAGAAGGAAGCTTTAACCAAATACTATAAATGTTTCTGTCTTGACATCTTATTTGGCCAATATTTTGCTAAATTCTGGCTGAGAAGATGATGAGGTCCAGAAAGTTGCAGGTGGTGTCTTAACTGCTGCTAAATTGTATTTTTACACCTGACAAAATCCTATTTTTGCTGCCCCTAAGTAACCGTCAGATCAGTGTATCACTTTCAGCAATTAGAAAGCTTGCATTTTTTCATTGATAGCAAGGATTATCTGAATCTGTTTTGGCTTTTGGAACACTAAATACATTATTAATGAAATCCTGATCACTGGAAGCAAGGGATTAAAGGAGTGAAAGCGTGGAGTCAGACCAGGGATCATCTCGTTTTAGAGTGTGGAACAATCCTTGACATGCTGGTCTGAATGAGTTGATTTTTTTCAGTGCTGTTTATTTATCCCTCTTCACGACTGCATGTTAACTGCTATTCACAGATCCATAGAAGTTTAGGGCTGGAAGGGACCTTGTGAGATCATTGGGTCCAGCCCCCCTGCTCTAGGCCGGAAAGACTCCCGGGTTCAGCCCTAAACTTCTGCTATTATGCTTTTGTAAAATATACGACATTCTCCCTAGGATCATTATCACTTGATTTTTTTCCTCTTTTTCCCTTTATCATGATATTTCCTTTAAAAAAAGAAAAGAGAAGCAAAACATGTGCCAATTTATGAATAACTCCTGCATCATTTCACTTTCCTTTTGTTTTAGACCATTGCTGACATCATCCGAACATGTTTGGGACCAAGAGCTATGATGAAGGTAAAAGCTTTTTCTGTTTGTGCTAGATGGCTCAGCAGCATTGTGTGCCTTAATAGGCAGTCTTACCACGACTTCTCCTCTCTGATGCAGATGCTTCTGGACCCAATGGGTGGAATTGTGATGACCAATGATGGCAATGCTATTCTTCGCGAAGTGAGTCTTCAGTTTTGATCACTTTTCCTTAATACCAAATAGTTATCACGTTACCCTGGCAATGCTGTTGTTTTGGAGTTGTCCAGAGTCCTGTAAAAGCATTTCTCCCATCCCAGACAAAGTGTGGAAGACAAACTAGTTAAGATTTCCTACGGTTACTAATTTTCTTGAAAAGACTAATTTTCAAGACTGCTTATAGCCTTTTGAAACAAGTCTGGTTCCCAAATGAATGTGAACATATGCAGTTGGTATGACACAAATTCTATATGTGTACATATTTGTCATGGGGTTGTAAGTTATCCTTGTCACTGATACTTATTTGATTGTCTTCACTTAAGAAAATCTGATGCATATATTAATATTTGAAATGCATATCTCGTTTCATTGTCTATAACCACCATAAAACAGACAGGAGATAAATACAGAGCTTGTAATTCATGAGAAATATTTCTGTAGAAATCACTGGACACTGATAATAAACAAATAAGCTCAAATCATTATAACTGTACAGAGACCCAGTCTCAATTGGCAGTGGAAGAAAAATATTGTAGCGATGAAGAACTGGGGGATTATTGCAAATGGAGCTTCATAAAATGAAAATAAGACTGATCATTGTCAGATAGTGAATTGTAATTAATATGAGGATAATAAAGTGTACATGTAGATGCTACCATCGCTTGGCTTGAGGAAGCGGGGGCTGTCATTGGTAGAATTTTGCCTGGAATCATCGTCTTAAATGGAGGTAAAATTTTTTGCCTGCGTGTGAACATTTTCTATTTGACAAAGGGATATTATGTAGTGGCAACAGCAGTAGTTGCTGTACTAATGTGCTAGAAGTAAGGTCCCTGCCCTGGAATACTTGCAATTTATATAATTCCTACTAGGGTTGCAGCTGAAGTCCTTATATATGACTCCCATTCTCATTTGAAAAAATATATATATTTGGTGGAGCAATTCAGGCCTGCCCAAATGCTGCTGGGTGGCTTGAGATGAGTAGAATACCAGTCATTTATTTTAATTATTCCCAGGTTAAGCAAATAGGTTTTCATCCCCAGGTGATACATTTCCATAATGGTTTTATGAGGTTGGCTTAACCTCTCCATTCAGTATGATTTTAACCCAGTGTACTGATATTGCCCTTCCCTGAACCATTTAGAAAGGACCACTCCTGTCTTGCCATACAAGCACTGTCTAAATCCCAGCATGAATATTCCCAGCGATTAAAGAATGTCTGTGAGATGTAACATGGTGAAAACAAGATCTCGTGTTCTGCCTTGTTAATTGGGTGGTGTGGAGACGCACCATCCCTTGCTCAAAGATAATTTTAGTGTTTTCTTTCTCTCTGAGTGGGAACAGGTATGCTGCTTTCCAAAGCATATGCTCAAACTTTTCTTTTCCCCCCTCATGTACAGATTCAGGTCCAGCATCCAGCAGCCAAATCCATGATTGAGATCAGCCGTACTCAAGATGAAGAGGTTGGAGATGGGACCACATCTGTAATCATCCTTGGTAAGGGCACTGATTGGAAGTCACATTCCATATTGTAAGGATGCAGCCAAAGTCTGTTGGGCGGGGGGCTTATTTAATGTTCATGTCGATACATTATCCTAGCTGCAATTATATTAAATACTAATATGGTTTAATAACGAGCCAGTGCTTTTTGGCCTGGAAATCATCTATTTGTATGCAGCTTGGAAATTTCATACAGCCTGCAATGTGGATGGGAGACAAGGGCCAAAGCAGTTAGCTTTTGCACGCCAGTTCTCTAACCTGACCCTGGGGCATTGGTATCTAAAAGGCTTCCCTCTTTCTTGTGGTGCAGCCAGTTTAAATGTCCTTCCCTCCTTTGCCGGCTGGGTTCTTGGCAGTCAACAGGAGAGGGCGCATACCCATATTTGCTCCTTAGGTCCAGTGTTGCTCACTGCATCCTTGATGACAGGTTTATGCTAGGGAAGGCATTAAACATGATGGCTTTAGGATTGAGAGTTACTTGAGCCTGCACCCAGGTTTAAATTAGATGACCTGGCCCCTGCAGCATCTGCTTTTGACTAGATACAATCTCCTCTTGCTTTATAATGGCAACACTTTGTGCTTGCTTATCTCCTGGGTGTTGTTTAGCTGGAGAGATGCTGGCTGTTGCTGAGCACTTCCTAGTACAGCAGATGCACCCGACTGTGATCATCAGTGCTTATCGCAAGGCGTTGGATGATATGATCAGTATTCTCAAAAAAATAGGGTAAGTCACATCATTTGAAATGGGGTTGGAGAGGCAAGTGGGTTGTTTCTCACTGCGTTTTTATGTGAAGATGAGACTCCAATGGTGCATCCCGTCAAATGCAACTGCAGCTGGTCTGCAAGCAGGTTTCTATAGTGACACAATGCCTGTGAGCTCTGGAAATGTCAACCTGCTTCTCTCATATGGGAGGCAGGTTATACAGAAAGAACATAGATATCAAAGGCTTGGTAATTGCCATGGTACATGGAGCAGATGTTTGAGGGGAGGCACCTCTTGCATATTGTCTGTGGCAGATGTAAAATAATTTGATTATTGCCAAGCACGTGATATCTTTAACCATCTGCCATGGAGAGCCCCCTGAAAATACAAAGTTTGCAGTGGCAGAAAGATTGGGTGATCTAATAGCTCTTTCCAGCCATGTTGTGTACGATACCCACGTGCTGCTCTTCTTTTGTCCCAGCACTCCAGTCGATGTGAACAACAGAGAGATGATGCTGAAGATAATTAACAGTGCTATAAACACCAAGGCGATAAGCCGTTGGTCTGACCTGGCCTGCAGCATTGCTCTAGAGGCTGTCAAGACTGTGGAGTTTGAGGAGAACGGCCGAAAGGAAATTGATATCAAGAAATACGCTAAAGTAGAAAAGGTAAATTGGATTTCAGGCCTTTCTCATGGGCATGCATGCTGACAATGGCAAAGCAACACTCCAGCTGCCACTCATCTAGGGTCAGTGGTATAAATAAGGTTTTGAATGTTCCTAATTCAAAGTTGTTAAAACCTCAGTCCTTGGAATATTTTCCTTTGGATAATTCCTGTTTGCTAATGTGCAAAGGAACAGTGTGGGAAAGGGATTTGTTTCAAGGTCTTTAGCACCCAGATTGGCTACATGGGAAAAAAAAAAGTAGTGATGGGGGAGAGAGTTTCACTGAAAGTAAGATTTTTTTATCACAAACAGAAGGGGATCAGCTAACTTCTGCAACTTCCACTAGGAAGCAGCTCCCTTCCGTATTCCATATCTTCTCAAAAATAATGGAGACTAATTTCCAGCATTGTTCCCCTAGCATCGTCTTCAGCCAGAGTCTAGATAGTTTTCGGCACTCAAGAATACGCGGTTATTTATACAGACTAGATAAGAGTTTTAAGCCTGATTATGTATCCATCAGATTCCAGGGGGCTTCATTGAGGACTCTTGCGTCTTGCGTGGAATCATGGTGAACAAAGACGTCACTCACCCACGCATGCGTCGCTATATCAAGAACCCCCGCATTGTTCTCCTGGACTGTTCTCTGGAGTACAAGAAAGGAGAGAGCCAGGTAAGGCAGGTCTCATGTATTGCTGGCTTCTGTTCTTTGTAACGCTTGGGGAACAGACACCAATTTACTCTCCATCACCATAAGTAATTGAAAGGTTATGTTGCCAAGATTGACTTATCTGACCAAGCTGGTTTCCATTGTGTGCAGCTACTTTATCTCTCCTCTCTCCATCCATCCATCCTGGAGGCAGCTGGGAAGGATTATTTCAATTTAAATGCAGGTAAAATCTTGCCAGAAGTAGATTAAAACCTTTGAATCTCTCTGTTTTTGCAGACTGACATTGAGATTACCCGAGAGGAAGACTTTGCCCGCATCCTCCAAATGGAGGAGGAGTACATCCAGCAGATCTGTGAGGACTTGATCAGAGTCAAACCAGATATTATCATCACGGAGAAGGGAATCTCTGGTAATGACATGATTTTTGTTATGTTACAGGCAGCGTCTAATAGCCAGAGGTTCGCTACGGGATCTCCTTTTAACACAACTGAGATGGATAATGGGTTTGGAATATCATCATATTCCTGTGCCCTTCTAGAATGTTGTCTATAGGGAAAAAATAGGATCTTGGTTTTTTTACAGTGAGCTATAGGTTTTAGCCACAAAGGACCAAGGTTAGTCGGGGGGGAAACTGCATCTCCAGCTTGGTACAAATAACCATGTGCTTTCCTATTTTCTAAGGCTTGTAACCTACTTGAGTAGTCACCAGTAGACTCCCACACCCTTGCGTGCATACTCAAACTTGTGCTTTGCTCTCTGATCTGTGGTTTCTGAGAACCTATCTGTCCTCTAGCTTTTCCGGTAGGACACAGATTCTGTCTGAAACAAAGTGATGGCTGATCACGTACAGTTCTGATGACTTCATTGTGAATTGTCAGTCCTCAGCCTTTCTTGGGGATCCCCCAAGGGGTGGCACCGATAGAAAAACAGAGCAAGCATCTAGCTAAATAAATGGGAAACATCATTGCTGCCTTCTCCAAGCTGCACCAAAATGGGTCTCCTTTTACATCATCCCATGTCCTTTTCTGTGGCAGTCTGTGATCCTCTAGGGAGCTGGGAACCCTTGAAGTCTTTGCATCTGGCTGTAAGAACTTAATTACCTTTGACTTCAGTTAGTAATGCTGTGCATGCTCGGTTTCAGACTTGGCCCAGCACTTCCTGATGAGAGCCAACATCACAGCCATCCGTAGGGTCAGGAAGACGGACAACAACCGAATCGCCAGGTGAGTACTCACACTGAGGAGTAGCAAGTAACCCACTTGATTTCTCTGGGATCCTCTTGTTCCCTTATAAGCCAAAATGTAACAACATTCGAGTCAAGCGTGGCTTTGGCTGCCTCTTGTTCATGAGCTGTACAGCACCCAATGAGCTGGGGTACCTTTTCCCCAGCATCAGTGCTGCTGGAGCCCAAGGGATTTCTTCTTTCTGTCCGGCAGGGCCTGTGGCGCTCGCATTGTGAGCCGCACAGACGAGCTGCATGACGAGGACGTGGGTACAGGGGCCAGGCTCTTTGAGGTGAAAAAAATAGGAGATGAGTACTTTGCCTTCATCACGGACTGCAAAGACCCCAAGGCCTGCACCATCATGTTGCGGGGAGCCAGCAAGGAGATCCTGGCCGTAAGTTGCTGCAAGTTGTACCCCTGCTTGGTCTGGGAAGCTGATTTCTTGCAGAAATCGTGCTGTAGCAATTCTGGGTAACATCCATGCCGATTAAGGCTGAGTCTGCCCTTGTGGCTTCTACAAATGCCTGCAGCACTTCGGTCTCCAGGTCCTGCCAACATGAGGGACTGGATTCTTTAGCAAATCCCCCATCTGTGCTTGAAGCCAACCTGTACATCTGTTGTTTCCTTGCTTTCCCTGTTGCAGGAAGTAGAACGCAACCTCCAGGATGCCATGCAAGTGTGCCGCAATGTCCTGATCGACCCCCAGCTGGTGCCAGGAGGGGGTGCTACGGAGATGGCTGTGTCTCACGCTTTGACCGAGAAGTCCAAGGGCATGACAGGAGTGGAGCAGTGGCCCTACCGTGCGGTGGCCCAGGCCCTTGAAGTCATTCCCAGGACGCTGATCCAGAACTGCGGAGCCAGCACCATCCGCGTCCTGACCTCACTCAGAGTAAGGCCACGGGACTTTTAGAAGGAAGCCCCTCTTCTTTACAGATCTGCTTAGCACTGGCTCCCTCTAACCCCTGTGAGGTGTCAGTTCAGTACAGATCCTATGAGTAGCTGTGGCAGCACCTCAGATCATGGGGAATAGTGTTTTAGGCCTGTAAGAGGCTTTTATGCTAAAAGTTTGCCTTTAAACCCCCTGACAAACTGTTTTTGCATTGCTGTGCAACACCCAAAATCTAAACCTCATGGCTTTATGCCTGCGTGGAACCTGGAAGGAAAACTACCCCATCCACTTTGGCCATCTAAACCATGTGAAATGTTGAGAGGAAACAGCAGAAAATTATAGATAAGTTTAGATGTAGTCTGAGGTTTGATTTACTGAAGCGGGAGAGGATTCATCTGGGATGGTTTAGATAGGGTTGATCTTGCCTCAGGCAGGGGGTTGGACTACGTGTGACCTCTGGGGGTCCCTTCCAGTCTGGCTTTTCTATGATTTCTATGAAAATAGTCTGATTCTGCCTAAAGCATTAATATAGTTTGTACACTATAGAGGGCTGTCCCTTGAAAGTCCATTACAAACTCTAGGCTTGCAAGGTTCCTTGACATCTGCGTGGAAGGTTGGAGGAATGAATGTTTTTTAAGATTCCTTTAGGAAAATGGTTCAGTTGAGATCTCTGAGACTGACTGCACCTTGCTTATTACAGGCAAAACACACTCAGGAAGGCAGTCAGACTTGGGGTGTGAACGGCGAGACGGGAGCCTTAGCGGACATGAAAGACCTGGGCATCTGTGAGCCTTTGGCTGTCAAGTTACAGACCTACAAAACGGCTGTGGAGGTAAAAGCAGGGCTGACAACTGGGTGCTAGAGGAGGAAGGCTGTTGGGGATGTCCTTTCTGTAACTCAAGTGTAGTGGGGTTCCTCAGGCTGTTTATATAGGCTGAGGTTGGTGGTTGTCTTATGATGGTAAAGATGGGTGTTTTGGTAATTCAGAGCACTGGCTGGGTCAAGGTGGGCTCAAAGTCTCCCTGCTCTACTAGTGAATTAAAGATGGGAAACCAAGGTCTGGGAGAGGGCAACAGGCCTAGGCAGTCCCTTCTCTGACTCTGGCATGGGACCTCTCTTCCTAGACCGCCATCCTTCTCCTCCGTATTGACGACATTGTTTCGGGGCACAAGAAGAAGGGGGCCGAGCAGAACAAGCAGACGGCAGCTCCAGAGGCAGCTCAGGACTAGGAAGGGTCCAGCCACCCCGGGGAAAAGCTACACATCTTGGACTAAATCCAATGTCAGCCTAGCACCGCAGCTTTTCCTTGAGCTGGGTCCGAGCCCCAGTATTAGTTTGTCTGAAGTCTGGGCAGGGAAGCGCCAGTGTCATGTACGAGCCCCGGTCCCTGTTGGAGACACTGATGCTTATTTAAGTCCGTGCTGTGACTTCGTTGCTGTTTGCTTCAGCAATAAAACCCATCACTTCAGCCGCTTGTCTCTGTCCTTAATGTGTGTGGAGTGGAGCCATGAGAAGGGTGAAGGAGCTTCCTCTGTCAGCAGCATTGATTCCAGCCAAGTATGCAAAGAACTTTTGCCAAGACGGTGGAGTGTATTGTACAATCCTCCCGAGCTCTACAGATGACCATGATCTTAGAGAAGCTGCCTCAGTTTCTCCATAGATAGCCCCTTGTCTGAGGGCAAATCTGAGCCCATCCCATACTCCACGCCCCTCCAGGGAAGGGGTGCATGTGTGTGATTACAAAAGTAGGGATTCTTGGGCCCTTTTTCCAACTGACAGCGTATTCAGCTGCCAGCTTGTGCTGAACTTTGCTGCCGACGCTACACAGAAGCATGAAGTGTGTGTCCTTTCACCTGTGGATCTTGATATCAGGTTCGCTCCGTTTCAGGCAACCTGAATGGCTTTAGCCACTGTCTCTATTGTGGTGGAGACACTGCCAGTGTATTTAAAGCAGATGTGGCCGCCTGGCTCCAGCCCCTCTCTGGCGATCTCCACAAGGGGCCAGGCTGCTCCAGACAGACATCCTGCCAGCAGGAACCTAGGTCTCAACCCCCAGCTCTATCCACCCAATCTGCATCCAAATCACTTCTGAATCCAGCCTGCAGCCCTCTGTGGGCTTTCCCTAGCCTGCCATGACATCCCTTCCAGCCTCCCCTGCAGTTCTCCATACAGCTTGTGTTGCTTTCCCATCAGTCCCCCTCCTTTTCCTTTCTCTTCCTTTCTCCACAGCCCCTTTTCTTTCAACCTTTCTTAGCTGAATGCTGGAGTCTGGGCAGCTTTTTGTGCTGTGCATGCTTGCAATGTGGTAGAGAAGAGGGACTTGATTAAACATGCCCTTTGGGGCCCCAGTCTGCATGCAGGGGGTTGGAAGTTAAATTGAGCAGAGAGAAAGGAGTTTTCCCAGGGCCAGAACTTTCTTTTTTGAATGATCCAGCTAGGTAAGGTCTCCACAAGGCTGAAGTCCCTTAGCATGAAAGTAGTAACATGGCTGTAAATTGCTACATTGCTATATCCATGCCAGGAGTCTTGTTACCAGCATAGGATGACTGCGGACAATCCTGGCAGTGTGCTTAGGCTCTGGGCAATGCTTTTCCCATGGCTTCCACAGCTTAGCAAAACTAATGTTTTGCTGAATCCATGCTGCATTGCACCCCTTTGCAAATGAGACAGGCAGCTCTGTAATGCAAATCCCTAGTACAAGAAGCACTATTTCCCTGTGAGAGTGGGAACAAAGTATCCTGGAAAGTAGTATGGTCATATACCTGCATCCCTGGTACAGCCACGGGGGCTTGAATAATCTACAACTCATCTACTTGAGGTTTTTAAGCACTGGCTTAACAAAGCCCTGGCTGGGGTGATAGAGTTGGTGCTGGTCCTGCTTTGAGCAGGAGGTTTGTGATTTCCTAAGGTCCCTTCCAACCCTCATTTTCTATGACCCTATGATACTTGTCTTGGTATGGAAGCTGCATGTACCTTCCCAACACGGTGTGTGTATGTACTGAGATATAGGTACACGTCACTTTATGTAGTTCCCCCACATTGAACCCATGATCTCCATGCCAATCAGGTGAATGTTAACCAGCACAGCACTATTGGACCTGTGCAAGCCCCTGTGTGCCCACAGATGTACTGGGATAAGGCTGCTTGCCTGTGCTTGCAGCATGGCAACAGAGAGCTCCCAGCATGTGTCTAGCAGCAGAACTGGGCTTTCTCCTGGGGGGTTGGGAGAACCTGCCCTGGATGATGCAGCTTATCAGCCTTAAGTCATAGACTTGTCCTAGGCTGAGGATGAAGTTGCTTCCTTATTCCCAGTTCCGTATTCCTGGTTCCATTTTCAAAGCTAATCTATAGTCAATAAAAGCTTCTTATTAGTGAATTGCACACTCTAAAGAGAGAGAGATTCATTACTTATGCATATTTTTAATGATGTGTAGAACTTTTATTGGGTATAGATTAGCTTTGCAAAAGGAACCAGGAATAAAAAACTGGGAAGGAACCAATTTCAGCCTCATCCTTCAGTCGGGGTGCCAAGGCCTGAGAAAGGGCCTGGCAGGGAGGCAGGATGCCTGGGTTTGGTTGCCTGGTGCTAGAAGGGTGTTGAGGGTCAGACATAAGCTGTTTATTGCCCTGCTCTGGTTCTAAATGACTGGCCAGTGAAACATTTAGCAGCCTGCTGTTTTTTCTGTAATGGGATTCTCTTCAACTTGCTTTTGCCACCCCCACCCCTGTGGAGCACGAGAGACCAAGACCCCACACCCCGTCCCGCAGGGCCCACGGCGCGGGGCTGAGCTGCAGGGGTCCCAGCTGCCTACGTTCAGCCAGCCGGACTGGCTCAGGTGAGTGACAGTAACAGACACAGCCAGCTCCACTAACAGCTTTATTTACTATGCTCTTAAGCTAAAACTATTTACAGTCTTCGCTGGGAAGAGGCGACATGCGACCCCCTGGAAGTCCCCGGGGCAGGCTTGGCAGTGAGTGCACACCCTCAGCGCTTGGGGCCTGGCTTCAAGGCCTTGTACTCCACCCCTATGCAGTACCTCTCGGGCAGACCGGTGGCTCTGGGAACGGGAAAAAAGCAATAAGATCCCAGACTGCTGTCACGGCACAGGACACTGCATGGGGCCACCTGCCACGGGGTCTCCAGCTGTGCCAGGCCCGGAGCCAGCCCCGAGGGGCCCAGCAACACATCTGGCACCGCGGCGCCCCGGGAGCAGAGCTGACCGGTGACAACAAGCGACGGCTGAGCCCAGGCGGAGGGACTCTGCTCCGGCTTCGCTTCCACGGGGAGCCCCAGCCCCCGGGGAGCACACGGGGCAGGAGGGAGGCTCAGAGCAGGTGCCAGGAGCTGTAGCTGGGGCAGCACACGGCAAAGTGACCTGCCTCCCCCCACTGCCGTGGCCGGCCCTGCGGCAGCTGCCCTGTCCTCAGCCGGCGGCTTGCGCCCCAGCCTGCTCCTGCACCACCCAGCGAGTGCCAGGGGCTCGGCCTGCCCCACGACGTGGGGAGGGGGGCGGCAGCAAGAGCCAGCACAAGTCGTGACCAGCCCCCACGGTTCAGCCCCGCGCGGCCCCAGCCTCACCGGAGCTCCTCCATCCTCGTTCTCTTCAGCTGGGCAATGCGATCGGCGTGCTTCTGCATCTCCTTTTGCAGGCGCTTCCCATCCTCAAAGCAGACGGCCCGCTCCTGCACCAGCTGCTCCTGGCGCTCCTTCATCTGGCACCGCACCGCTTTACCGTGTGCCATTCGCTTGGCCGCCCTCTCCTCCTGCTGCTTCTGCTCCTTCTGGGCCTGCTCCCGCTGGTCCCTGGGGGAGACGCCAGCGCCCGTGACAGGGGCCAGCCCAGTCGCGCGCACGGGCAGCGCCCGTCCTCCCGTGACCTTCCTGCCAGGGGCTGCTCTGTCCCCCGCCCGCAGACACGGGGTCCTACGTCTGCCCGAGCTGGGTCGTCTCCGCTGCAGCTCGTGCCCTCCGGCTCAGCCAGAGACGCACAGGGCAGGCCTGATGTGGCCCAGCCCAGTGCCCCGCACGCACGCTCTCCAGCGCCTGCACGCCATTGCTGCCCCGGGCTGGGCCACTCCTTGTCCTACCTGAGGACCTGATCGTAGTAGCTGCGGTCCCGCTTGGTCTGAATCATCTGCTCGTGCTCCTTGCGGGCCATCTGGTCCAGGCGGCTCTGCTGCAGCTCCGCCTGGGTCCTCAGCTTCTTGAGCACGGCCTCCTTCTCCCTTTGCCGCCACTCTCGCTCCTTGGCCTCCTGGTGCCGCTTGGCCCGGACCGCGTCCTGCCGGGAGGGAAGCCCTGACTGCGTGGCCCAGGCAGCAAGGAGCCAGGCGGAGGCGCTGGCCCCGCTCCCCTGGGGAGCTAGCCCTGGCCCTCGAGCTGCCTCTCCTGGCTCCTCTCCCGGCTGTATACAGCCCACTGCGCTCTCCTCCCCTCCTGCTCCACGTGCGGAGCTGGCTGCCACGGCAAAGCTGGACGGACCCAGGCAAGCTGCGGGGCCTCGCCTGCCGCCGGGGAGAGCTAACGTCCTCTCCCCTGAGCCCGGGCTGCCGCACGCCCCGCTGCGTCCTGCTCTGCCAGGGGCTCCAGCCGGGCCTCGGGCTGCCCCGCCGCGGTCCCAGGGGGAAGCATCCCCCACTCCTCCCCCGGGGTGCGTGGGGTGATGCCCTCCCGCCCTGCCGGGACCCCGGCTGCCAAGCGGGCCAGGAGGGCGCGAGGGCAGGGGCAGCCGCGTGCGTCACCTTCTCAGCCTGGAGGTCCTGGGCCCTCTCTTGCAGGGCTCTCAGGCGGGCCGTCTCCAGCTCTTTCTCGTGCCGGGCTTTTTCCTGCCGCGCCTCGAAATCCGCTTCCCGCGCCTGCCACGGCACAGCCCCGGATGCATGAGCCACGGGGCCGCCCCGGGCCACTGACCCCCCACCATGCACTGGCACACATGGGCAGCCCCGTCATAGCGTCACACGTGTGTGTGCTGGGTCACTGATACGTGTGCAGCATTCTCACACGGGCAGTGGCAGGTGCACACGTGTGCCCTTCAGCCCCACACGACCATGTGCTGCCTGCACCCGTCAGCGCACGGGGCTCTCTAGCGCTCTCCCCGAGGCCCAGCCAGGCTGAGACCAGAGCGGGTCGTTCCAGCCCCGCTCGGGCTCCGCAGGCCCCTGCCCCGGGACCCGTACCGTTTTCTGTTTCTGGTAGTCCAGGACGCGCTGGTCAGCCAGCCTCTCCTGCTCCAGCTTCTGCTCCTTGTATTTCAGCATTTGGTTGTTGATGCGGAAATCCTCCATGTGGGCTTCCCTTTCTTTTAGCCGTTTCTTCTCCAAGTCCTGAGGAAGGTCCAAGCGGAGGGACTGAGAGAGATGCCAGGGGGACGCCCCAGCGCGGATCCACTTCTGTCGCTTCGTCCTCGGCAACTTCCCGCAGCCGGACGGTGCCAAGCCCAGCTTCAGCCTGCCAGACCCGCCGTGGCCTGGGTGTGCGGGACAGCCTTGCTGCGTGGCACCCAGGGGCCCCGGGGATGTGACCCTGCCCTCGGGCAGCCGGGTCAGTGCAGCTCTGCGTGGCACGTGGGGCGAGCCCAGATCCGCACCGATGGGGATGGCCAGGATGAACCCCTTCCCTCCCGTGCCTGTGCCCTCCTTACCTGTAGCTCTTCCAGGTGAAGCTTCTGCAGGCGGTCCCGTATCTGCTGGGCCTCCAGGTCCTGCACCTCGGCCTGTATGGCCCTCTCCCTCTCGTTCTCTGCCATTTGCTTCTCAATCTGGCGTCTCCCCCTGAGGGAAACACAAGAAAGGTCGCACGTGCTGCCCGCTGGCGCCGGGCTCCTCGCCAGCAGGACCCCTGCAAGACCAGCTGGGCTCCAGGTCTGCTCCCAGCCTGCCGTCCAGCGGCCAAGCTGAGTGTGGGGCGCCCCTGTCTCGGCCTCCACGCGAGGTCCTGCACGTGCGAAGTGCCCACGTTTGAGGCAGCCCCTGCCTGGCCGTGCTGGGGCAGGGCCTTCCCGCTCACTGGATCAGCTCCTGCTTCCTCTTCTCCTCCAGCTCTTCCTGCATCCGGACGACTTTCTGGCGCTCCACTTCCATATTCTGATCTAGGCGCAGCTCCTCCTGTTTCAGCTCCTTCTCCATCTGCTGCTTCTCCATCATCTGGGCATCCAGGACGGCATGGCACCTGGCATCCACGATCATCTGCAGGGCAGAGCACCAGGCTGGGAGAGGGACCCAGAGGTGGGGCGCAGAGCGGGGAAGAGACCCAGGGCTGTGGGGGCTCCAGTGGGAGGCAGGGCTCAGGCCTATTCCTGGCTCTGCCACTGACTGTGCGCGTGCCCTTGGGGGAGTCCCTTGCCTGTCTCTGGGTGTCTGCACAGCTCCCGTGAGCGCAGAAGGGAGCGCAGGGCTCAGGGGCAGGAGATGCAGCATGGCTCTGCCTTTCGGGGGAGAGCACTTGGAGCCTGGGGGCAACGGGGCAGCAGGGGGAGAGGGGCAGGGGAGAGAGGAGCCGGAGAGCCTGCGCCCGCGGCCCACCTTCTCCATGTCCTTCATCTCATCTTCCTGCTCCAGACGCATCCTGTAGGCCCGCTGCAGCAGGTAGTTGCCTCGCTCCTCGGCCTCCTTCTCCAGGTCGCTCTTCTCTACCTTCTGCTTGAGAAGAATCCTCTCTTTCATGGCCTTTTTGCGCTGGGCCACAGCGGCCTGGAGGGGAGAAGCAGGTTGCTAGCAGCCCCTGGCAGGCGGGGAGCTGGTCCCCTGCCCACATGGTCAGTCCTGGCACATGCCCACCCCATCCCACAGCACCAGGGACCCAGCCTCGAAACCACCTAGCACAGGGGAAGCAAGAAGAGGCGACTACCATCGTGGCGTCCCTCTCGGCTTTGTAGGCTGCTGCCTTGGCCTGGCGATCCTCAATGACGCACTGGGCCTTAATGCGCTCATACTCTGCCCTGCTCAGGATGAGCGTCTGCTGGGGCGGTCTCTCTCTAGGAAGGCTGGGGGATGGGCAAGAGGGCACGAGAGAGTCGGTGTCAGGGCACGGAGTCTCCCTTCCCTGAACCGGGTTAATAGAATCATCGTAATATATTAGATAATAATAATAAATGCTAAATGCGCCAGTGTTTATTCCCTGCTCCACCTCCCCCATCTCCACGGCGATGGCATGACGTGGGTGTGACATCACATAGCCGTGCCCGGTGCTGTACGTAGCAGCTGGAGAGGGGCCCTGGCCCAACCTTACCGCCCCCTCCCCGGCCTCTCCCGGGGCCTGCGGTGTCCAAGCAGCATCTGATTCTGTCCCAAACCGGTCAGGCTCAGGGGGTCCTTCTTCTCCTCTCTGCCTGGTCCAGCCCCACGTGCGGTGGGATCAACGTGCAGACACCTCTCGTTTTAAATCAACGAGGAGGGCCCACAGCTCGTGTCTGAGGGTTCGTGCTGCTCCTGCCCTGCCACAGGAGCTACTTCCCCACACCCCAGCTCCTCTCCAATCCCACCCAGGCATTTCAGGGCTGCTTAGTGCCCCGCAGGAGGTCAGTGGAAGCGGTACGGGCCAGCGTGGCACCACAGCCCTTCTGCGGGGCAGCTGCAGACCACCGGGCCCCTGACAGCACCTCCAAGCATGTGTCGCCTTACACGAGTTCGCGGACATAGTCCTTCGTGATAATCAGGGTGGTCTTTGGCTTATAGGGCTGGTCAACGGGCGGGGACAAATCGTGAGCCCCATGTGGCATCGTGGCGAGGTAGGCAGGCCGCGACTGCTGCAGGTTCTGCAAGAAAGGAAGCACGGGGTCTCCTCTGGGCTCCTTCTGGGTGGGGACGGGCACACGGGGGCCGGGAGCAGGCGCCCCTAGGGCACGGCTCTGCCAGCCACTCACCTTCCTCTTGGGCTTGAGCACCGGCATCGTCCTGGTGTTATCCCTTAATTGGGGCAGGGGCTGCATTGGGGCCCGCACCCAGGCCACCTTCCCCTTGGCTTTGGGCTGGCCGGTAGGCGGCGGTGGAAGCACCTGCCCCCGAGGTGCTCCTGCTTCGTGCAGCGGTGGGAGCTGGGGGAGGAGGAGAGATGCTCAGCAGAGGCCCCCCTGCCAGCCCCTCCCCAGCGCCCAGCCGCCAGGCTGCCCCCCCACCCCTCAGCCTGGCAATGGGCAGCAGCAGCCCGTGTCCCGGGAGAAGCTGCTGTGCCCAGGCGCCGCGGGAGGACTCTGGCCGTTCGCACCCCATCACCTACCACGAGCGTGGTTTTCGAGGGGCCTTGTGCCAGCTGGGGCTTGGGCGCTGGGGGCACCACGGGCTGCTTAGCCGGGCTAGCGGGGCTCGGCAATGCCATCTTTTCAGGCTGAGGCTCTGCAAAGGGCCCGGGGCCCGGGGCAGAGGCGCCCCGAGCGGTCACGCTGCGCCTACCCTTGGTACCCGATTTCCTCTCCTAACTATCTAAAGTCTGAAGTATCGCTATCTACCTCCAGTCCGAGCTACTTCTATCGACCTAACATCCACTAACTTGCCGCTCTGTCAACTCCTACCCATCCAGCTCCTCACTATTAACCCAACAACCTCCTCACACTGCGATGCACGCCGACCGGCGAGTCTCTTGGCTGAGCCGAGACTGACCAGGCGGGACCCGGCGCTGGTATTTATACCTGCCCCCCGTCTCCGTGGTGATGGAATGACACGGGCGTGACATCACAAAGCCGTGCTCGGCGCTGTGTATAGCGGATGGGGAGGGGCCCTGGGCCCAATCCTGCCCCCCACAGCGGTGTCCAAGCAGCATCTGATTGCATCCGAAGCCACTCAGGCCGAGCGGGGTCCTTCGCCTCTTCTCCCTCCGGTCCAGCCCCGGCTCAGGGCAGGACCAGCCCTGTCTGACCCTTGCTGCGTGAGGCCAGGGAGGAGCCGGTGAAAATGCACTCAGGAGCCCCCAAGCAGAGGCCTGACCCCCACAGGAAAGGAGGCAACATCAGAGACACAGAATCATAGAAAAGGGGGGTTGGAAAGGACCTTGGGAGGTCGCATCTCGTCCAACCCCCAAGCAGGACGAGTCCCAGCCCGATCGTCTCACCGAGGCTTTGTCTAGCCAGGTCCTGAAAACCTCCAAGGGTGGTGACTCCACCACCTCTGGGAAACCTGTTCCTGTGCTTCACCGCCCTCCTAGTGAGAAAGTTCATCTAATATCCAGCCTCAACTTTCCTTCCTGCAACCTGAGCCCATTGCTCCTTGTTCTGTCATCTGCCACCACTGATAACAGTCCAGCTCCATCCTTTTTGCAAGCCTACGTCAGGCAGTTGAAGGCTGCTATTAAATCCCTCATCAGTCAGCTCTTCTCCAGACTCAATCAGCCCAGTTCCCTCAGACTCTTTTCACAAATCCTGTCCCCCAGCTCCAAAACCATTTTTGTTGCCCTCCACAGGACTCTCTCCAACTTGTCCGCACCCTTTCTGTAGTGGGTGGCCCAAAACTGGATACAGGACTCCAGATGTGGCCTCCCCAGTGTTTATCTGTGCGATAAATACACCACCTGGGAAAGAGGGTTGTATTTTGGGTGTTGAAATGCACTGGTCTCTGGAAAACAAGGTGCCTTGGGGAAATCCTATATTTTTTATTAAACCAATGAAAATGCACCTTTCTGTTACACTCCTTTGTGCCATCAGACATGACTTGATTATGCTGAGAAGCAACAAGACGTTTTAAACCTCTGGGATCAGCAGTGCCAAATGTGGTCTTCTCAGGCGCCGATTTATGTGCATGCCGCAAGGGACCGATTTGTGTCTGCATGATGGGAATTTGGTGGGTGACAACATTGCAACGAGCAAGTGTCACTGACAGCAAATCTCCCCCATTTATTCTAATCCTATTTTCTCTCCCATGTTACTGCTCTTTATGAGTCGAGCAGTCTTGCATGCTTTCCCCACTAACCCCAAATCCCGTCACCTCATACCTCTGTCACAGGTCTTTTACAGTTTGTTTGACTGTGTCACTTGTGCAGGAGCTGGTGTATGATGCAGAAGTGCAGCTGTGTCCACCCTAGAGGTGGCTGCACAGCAGGCCTGGAGGAAGAGCGCTACGCCCTGCTTTGCCTGGGACCAGCTGAGAGAAACTGGGTGTCCCAGCCCCTCCCAGTACCTCAGTTTCCCCTGCTACTCACTGTGTATTTAGACTGGCAGGGCCATGGCTATCTTGCACGGTGAGTTTGGACAGCACCAAGCACCTTGGGGGCCTGATTTTAAACTGGCCCGTTACTGTAACAAACGCGCAACGTGTTACTTTCCTGCCTTTTTGTGTGCCACGCTGAATATGCAGCTGTGCCTTGTGCCACCGGGAACACCCCCCTTTGATCGCTGGCTTCTCAGAACTGAGGTTTTCTTTCACAGAGGCACAAAACCAGGGTAGCAGTGACGTAGAAACCCAAGACAGCTCCTCTTTGCCCTTTCCCATGACACGATGCAAAGCTGCTTCACCCAGGGTCTCCAGCTGCAACTCTGCCTCAGTTTCTCCTCTGACTCCTTTCTGTTTAGCCGGGTGATTCTCAACCAAGGGATGGAGGCACCCAAGACTGCAGATGACGCCAAGCTGTGGGGAGTAGTAAATAAGCTGGCGGGTAGGGCTAGGATTCAGTGACCTTGACACATTGGAGGATTGGGCCAATGTTGCCATCGCACCTTACAAGGTTCATGGGTGGCCCCTGGAGCACCCTGATGGGCACTCCTGGTCCCTCGATTGAGACTCACTGGGCTAAATAGAAATGAGTCAGAGGGGAAACTGAGGCCGAGTTGCAGTCAGAGACCATGGTTCAAGCAACTTTGCATCATTAGCTGCAACGCTTTTTTGTTGCCATTAGGAGCTTTGCTCCTTAGGTCCAGTGTTGCTCACCACCTCCTTGATGACAGGTTTGGGCTAGGGAAGGCATAAACATGATAATACTGTAGCGAGAGTTACGCGAGTCTGCACCCAAGTTAAATTAGATGACTGGGCCCTGCAGCATCTGCTTCTGACTAGATACAATCTCCTTTTGCCTTCTAAGAGCAACACTTCCTGCTTGCTTATCTCCTGGGTCTTGTTTATCTGGAGAGATGCTGGCTGTCACCAAGCACTTCCTAGAACAGCAGATGCACCCGGCTGCGATCATCGTGCTCATCGCAAGGGGTCGGACAGGGCTGCGCGAGGCTGCGGACAGAGCTTCGGATCCGGAGACGCTTTGGATGCTCTGGGGTCCAAATCAGCACGTCGGGTTGCAGTGCTGCCTCGTTTGGCTTCCCAAAGGGTTTCGGAGCCACCTCGGAGATCCGGCCAGAGGGTATTCAGGGGAAAAAATAAAATCTCTATAACGTAGCTGTTTTTTGTCTGATTTGGATGAAATGTTCAGGGGTGGTAGACTCTGCAGAGAGAATAAAGTCTGCCAAGTGTCAAGAAGATCGGTGCAGGGCTTCGGGGGCAATGGCACCCCAAATTCTTGAAAGCCAAACTCATGTCACGACTGTGTGTTACAACACAGGGGGGTTTCATAGTTTCTAGGGTGGAAAGGGACCTGAGTAGACCATCTAGTCCGACCCCCTGCCATGGCAGGAAAGATTACTGGGGTCAAATGACCCCAGCGAGGTGTTCATCTAACCTCCTCTTAAAGACCCCCAGGGCAGGAGCCAGCACCACTTCTCCTGGAAGTTGGTTCCAGCTCCTAGCCGCCCTGACAGTGAAGTCGCGCCTCCTGATATCAAACCTAAACCTACCCTCTGCCAGCTTGTGACCGTTATTCCTGGTCACTCCTGGCAGTGCTCGGGGGAACAGGGACTCCCCCAGTGCCTGCTGGTCCCCTCTGACTAGTCTGTAACAGGCCACAAGCTCCCCCCTCTGCCTTCTCTTGTGTAGGCTGAACAGGTTCAGGTCCCGTAGCCTGTCCTCGTCGGGCCTGCCCTGCTGCCCCCCGGATCATGCGAGTGGCCTCCTCTGGACCCTCTCCATGCTGTCCACATCCCTCCTGAAGTGCGGCGCCCAGAACCGGATGCAGTACTCCAGCTGCGGCCTGACCAGTGCCGCACAGAGGGGGAGGATCACCTCTTTGGACCTCCTCGAGATGCATCTGTGGATGCATGACAAGGTGCGGTTGGCCTTCCTGACTGCTTCCCCACACTGCCGGCCCATGTTCATCTTGGCATCAATGATGACTCCAAGATCCTTTTCTGTCTGTGCACTGCCGAGAAGGGACTTCCCCAGCCTGTAGGTGTGGTGCTGGTTCTTCCTCCCCAGGTGTAGCACCTTGCACTTGTCAATGTTGAATCCCATCCTGTTCTCATCCGCCCACCCCTGTAACCTGTGTAGGTCCGATTGCAGCCTATTCCTTCCTTCTAGCGTGCCCACATCCCCCCAGATCTTAGTGTCATCAGCAAATTTGAACAGGGTGCTATTTACCCCCTCGTCCAAGTCACTGATGGAGATATTGAACAGTGCGGGCCCGAGGACCGAGCCCTGGGGGACCCCACTGCCCACGTCCCTCCGGGTCGTAAAAGACCCGTCCACCGCCACTCTCTGGCTGTGGTCCTCCAGCCAACTAGTGACCCATCTGACTGTATATATGTCGACACCACAGTCCCCTAGTTTTTTAGTGAGAAAAGAGTGAGAGACCGTGTCGAAGGCCTTCCTAAAGTCCAGAAAGACTGTGTCCACTGCTACCCCTGCATCTAAGGATCTGGTGACCTGGTCGTAGAAGGCCACCAGGTTGGTGTGACAGGATCTGCCTCTAATGAACCCATGGTGGTTGTCCCTAAGCATAATCTCCCCTGCTGCACCAGGATAACTCTCTCCAAAAGCTTCCCCAGGATCAAGGTAAGACTGACTGGCCTGATGTAAAACTCACGGTTCGTTTCTTTGGAGGCTCATGAATAATAATCCTTAGGCACACATTGTTGGTAATACAAAAGGTATATATTTGCAAATAGGGTCAGAGAGAGAAGACAAAAGACCACACTCTCTGCCCGCGGGGAACACTTCTCAGCAGGCTTTTATCCCCTCTCTCCTGAGCACGTGTGCAGAGGCAGGAACTCTTACAACTCATTTCCGGTTCATACAAACATATAGGAAATGACGTCACGTCATCCATCGCATGTATAGTATAATTAACTACTTAAGTATGCGGGGCGGATAGGCTTATATGTATTAGCTAATTGCGCCTGCTCAGAAAGTACTTCAGGTTACAAAAAGTTCAAACCCAAGGACAAGATGGCAATTACTTTTATCTTGCCTGAAAAGTGTAGGGGGCATGAAAGGAAGTGTGATTTAGTGTAACAAAGAGATAGTAAATTTGCAGAACAAAGAGAGAGTGATACCTTAATACAAAGAGCCCTTCGTAGCTCCTCTTCCAACCCCCTCCTTCTCCCACCAGGGAGACAGGGAGAGCTGGCAGCTGTGCTGTTCTAACAACACTATTGATAATGCATTTTTAATAATATTTCTAACAGGCCTATAGTTCCCCGGGTCCTCCTTCCTTCCTTTTTTGAAGATGGGAACCACATTGGCCCTCTTCCAGTCCTCTGGCACCACCCCAGAGCACCACGAGTGCTCGTAAAGCCGTGCCGGGGGTCCCACAATGACCGCAGCTAATTCCCTCAGCACTCAGCGGTGGAGATTGTCCAGACCAGCTCATTTAAATACGTCCAGTCCCTCCAGAAGTTCCCTGACTAGGTCCTCTCTGACCCTAGGCCTGGGTGCACCTCCCCTGGGGCCTGAGGGGTTCCAGTGGCAGGGTGACTCTGTCCCCGCTCAGAAAAATGGAGGCAAAGAAATTGTTAAATATGTTAGCTTTGTCGTTTGGTGTGACGACCAGAATCCCTAGCGTGTGCTAGAGAGGCCCCACGTTACCCAGTACCTGCTTTTTGCCCCCTATGTATTTAAAAAAGGACTTCTTGTTGTCCTTGATCTGGGTCACCAGTCCCAGTCCCATCTCTGCCTTGACCTTCCTGACTGCCCCCCTGCAGCCCCGAGCAACCGAGGTATAGTCCTCCGTGGTGATGGCCCCTCCCTGCCACTGGGTGTGCGCCTCCCTTTTAGCTAGGAGACGTTCCCGGATGCTTTTGGTGAGCGATGGCCGCTTTTGTGCCCTCTTGCCCACTTTGATCCGTGTTGAGATTACCTCCCTTTGGGCTTGGAGGATCGTCTCCTTAAGGAGCGACCACTCTCCCCGACCTGGCTCCCCTCCCCTCCGGGACCTCAGTGTCTCCCCGACTAGTCTCAGCCCCCTGCTTCCAAAAAAGTTGTCCAGATCATGTTGCTCATTAAACAAAAAGATCCTCTTTGTTGCTGTGCTCCCAACCCAGCCACTGACAGGCTTGTTAGCTAGAGGGTGGGATGTCATGCGGGGAGCAGACCTGCGTCACAGCAGGAGCGGGGCGGGGGCCAGTGCCCCACGCAGCCCTGACCCCACAGCCTGTGCTGGTGCAGCTGGGGCTGGGGCTGGAGCAGGGAGCGCGTGTGCAAGCAGAGAGGGCTGGCGCCACCCAGGGCACCCGTGCTAGGGGCTGCTTTTACATGCTGGGCTGGGTGCTCCCCACTGCGGGTGAGTGGGGTGAGGAGATCGCGGTTCCTGGCCTTCAGCAAGGGCCCAGCCTGTGCCCCTCTCTGGCAATCAGGCCCCAGGGCTCAGTGCCTGGGCACCAAAAGGGCTCAGCTCTGCACTAGAGCACAGCTCTGGCCCGCGGCCCAGGGAAACAACCCCCCAGGCCTTGCCCAGCAGGCACCCAGGGCTCTGGTAGAGCCAGGACACAGGACCGTGCACGGCCATGGAGAGGCAAGCCGTCTGCTTTTGCCACCCCCACCCCTGTGGAGCACGAGAGACCAAGACCCCACACCCCGTCCCGCAGGGCCCACGGCACGGGGCTGAGCTGCAGGGGTCCCAGCTGCCTACGTTCAGCCAGCCGGACTGGCTCAGGTGAGTGACAGTAACAGACACAGCCAGCTCCACTAACAGCTTTATTTACTATGCTCTTAAGCTAAAACTATTTACAGTCTTCGCTGGGAAGAGGCGACATGCGACCCCCTGGAAGTCCCCGGGGCAGGCTTGGCAGTGAGTGCACACCCTCAGCGCTTGGGGCCTGGCTTCAAGGCCTTGTACTCCACCCCTATGCAGTACCTCTCGGGCAGACCGGTGGCTCTGGGAACGGGAAAAAAACAATAAGATCCCAGACCGCTGTCACGGCACAGGACACTGCATGGGGCCACCTGCCACGGGGTCTCCAGCTGTGCCAGGCCCGGAGCCAGCCCCGAGGGGCCCAGCAACACATCTGGCACCGCGGCGCCCCGGGAGCAGAGCTGACCGGTGACAACAAGCGACGGCTGAGCCCAGGCGGAGGGACTCTGCTCCGGCTTCGCTTCCACGGGGAGCCCCAGCCCCCGGGGAGCACACGGGGCAGGAGGGAGGCTCAGAGCAGGTGCCAGGAGCTGTAGCTGGGGCAGCACACGGCAAAGTGACCTGCCTCCCCCCACTGCCGTGGCCGGCCCTGCGGCAGCTGCCCTGTCCTCAGCCGGCGGCTTGCGCCCCAGCCTGCTCCTGCACCACCCAGCGAGTGCCAGGGGCTCGGCCTGCCCCACGACGTGGGGAGGGGGGCGGCAGCAAGAGCCAGCACAAGTCGTGACCAGCCCCCACGGTTCAGCCCCGCGCGGCCCCAGCCTCACCGGAGCTCCTCCATCCTCGTTCTCTTCAGCTGGGCAATGCGATCGGCGTGCTTCTGCATCTCCTTTTGCAGGCGCTTCCCATCCTCAAAGCAGACGGCCCGCTCCTGCACCAGCTGCTCCTGGCGCTCCTTCATCTGGCACCGCACCGCTTTACCGTGTGCCATTCGCTTGGCCGCCCTCTCCTCCTGCTGCTTCTGCTCCTTCTGGGCCTGCTCCCGCTGGTCCCTGGGGGAGACGCCAGCGCCCGTGACAGGGGCCAGCCCAGTCGCGCGCACGGGCAGCGCCCGTCCTCCCGTGACCTTCCTGCCAGGGGCTGCTCTGTCCCCCGCCCGCAGACACGGGGTCCTACGTCTGCCCGAGCTGGGTCGTCTCCGCTGCAGCTCGTGCCCTCCGGCTCAGCCAGAGACGCACAGGGCAGGCCTGATGTGGCCCAGCCCAGTGCCCCGCACGCACGCTCTCCAGCGCCTGCACGCCATTGCTGCCCCGGGCTGGGCCACTCCTTGTCCTACCTGAGGACCTGATCGTAGTAGCTGCGGTCCCGCTTGGTCTGAATCATCTGCTCGTGCTCCTTGCGGGCCATCTGGTCCAGGCGGCTCTGCTGCAGCTCCGCCTGGGTCCTCAGCTTCTTGAGCACGGCCTCCTTCTCCCTTTGCCGCCACTCTCGCTCCTTGGCCTCCTGGTGCCGCTTGGCCCGGACCGCGTCCTGCCGGGAGGGAAGCCCTGACTGCGTGGCCCAGGCAGCAAGGAGCCAGGCGGAGGCGCTGGCCCCGCTCCCCTGGGGAGCTAGCCCTGGCCCTCGAGCTGCCTCTCCTGGCTCCTCTCCCGGCTGTATACAGCCCACTGCGCTCTCCTCCCCTCCTGCTCCACGTGCGGAGCTGGCTGCCACGGCAAAGCTGGACGGACCCAGGCAAGCTGCGGGGCCTCGCCTGCCGCCGGGGAGAGCTAACGTCCTCTCCCCTGAGCCCGGGCTGCCGCACGCCCCGCTGCGTCCTGCTCTGCCAGGGGCTCCAGCCGGGCCTCGGGCTGCCCCGCCGCGGTCCCAGGGGGAAGCATCCCCCACTCCTCCCCCGGGGTGCGTGGGGTGATGCCCTCCCGCCCTGCCGGGACCCCGGCTGCCAAGCGGGCCAGGAGGGCGCGAGGGCAGGGGCAGCCGCGTGCGTCACCTTCTCAGCCTGGAGGTCCTGGGCCCTCTCTTGCAGGGCTCTCAGGCGGGCCGTCTCCAGCTCTTTCTCGTGCCGGGCTTTTTCCTGCCGCGCCTCGAAATCCGCTTCCCGCGCCTGCCACGGCACAGCCCCGGATGCATGAGCCACGGGGCCGCCCCGGGCCACTGACCCCCCACCATGCACTGGCACACATGGGCAGCCCCGTCATAGCGTCACACGTGTGTGTGCTGGGTCACTGATACGTGTGCAGCATTCTCACACGGGCAGTGGCAGGTGCACACGTGTGCCCTTCAGCCCCACACGACCATGTGCTGCCTGCACCCGTCAGCGCACGGGGCTCTCTAGCGCTCTCCCCGAGGCCCAGCCAGGCTGAGACCAGAGCGGGTCGTTCCAGCCCCGCTCGGGCTCCGCAGGCCCCTGCCCCGGGACCCGTACCGTTTTCTGTTTCTGGTAGTCCAGGACGCGCTGGTCAGCCAGCCTCTCCTGCTCCAGCTTCTGCTCCTTGTATTTCAGCATTTGGTTGTTGATGCGGAAATCCTCCATGTGGGCTTCCCTTTCTTTTAGCCGTTTCTTCTCCAAGTCCTGAGGAAGGTCCAAGCGGAGGGACTGAGAGAGATGCCAGGGGGACGCCCCAGCGCGGATCCACTTCTGTCGCTTCGTCCTCGGCAACTTCCCGCAGCCGGACGGTGCCAAGCCCAGCTTCAGCCTGCCAGACCCGCCGTGGCCTGGGTGTGCGGGACAGCCTTGCTGCGTGGCACCCAGGGGCCCCGGGGATGTGACCCTGCCCTCGGGCAGCCGGGTCAGTGCAGCTCTGCGTGGCACGTGGGGCGAGCCCAGATCCGCACCGATGGGGATGGCCAGGATGAACCCCTTCCCTCCCGTGCCTGTGCCCTCCTTACCTGTAGCTCTTCCAGGTGAAGCTTCTGCAGGCGGTCCCGTATCTGCTGGGCCTCCAGGTCCTGCACCTCGGCCTGTATGGCCCTCTCCCTCTCGTTCTCTGCCATTTGCTTCTCAATCTGGCGTCTCCCCCTGAGGGAAACACAAGAAAGGTCGCACGTGCTGCCCGCTGGCGCCGGGCTCCTCGCCAGCAGGACCCCTGCAAGACCAGCTGGGCTCCAGGTCTGCTCCCAGCCTGCCGTCCAGCGGCCAAGCTGAGTGTGGGGCGCCCCTGTCTCGGCCTCCACGCGAGGTCCTGCACGTGCGAAGTGCCCACGTTTGAGGCAGCCCCTGCCTGGCCGTGCTGGGGCAGGGCCTTCCCGCTCACTGGATCAGCTCCTGCTTCCTCTTCTCCTCCAGCTCTTCCTGCATCCGGACGACTTTCTGGCGCTCCACTTCCATATTCTGATCTAGGCGCAGCTCCTCCTGTTTCAGCTCCTTCTCCATCTGCTGCTTCTCCATCATCTGGGCATCCAGGACGGCATGGCACCTGGCATCCACGATCATCTGCAGGGCAGAGCACCAGGCTGGGAGAGGGACCCAGAGGTGGGGCGCAGAGCGGGGAAGAGACCCAGGGCTGTGGGGGCTCCAGTGGGAGGCAGGGCTCAGGCCTATTCCTGGCTCTGCCACTGACTGTGCGCGTGCCCTTGGGGGAGTCCCTTGCCTGTCTCTGGGTGTCTGCACAGCTCCCGTGAGCGCAGAAGGGAGCGCAGGGCTCAGGGGCAGGAGATGCAGCATGGCTCTGCCTTTCGGGGGAGAGCACTTGGAGCCTGGGGGCAACGGGGCAGCAGGGGGAGAGGGGCAGGGGAGAGAGGAGCCGGAGAGCCTGCGCCCGCGGCCCACCTTCTCCATGTCCTTCATCTCATCTTCCTGCTCCAGACGCATCCTGTAGGCCCGCTGCAGCAGGTAGTTGCCTCGCTCCTCGGCCTCCTTCTCCAGGTCGCTCTTCTCTACCTTCTGCTTGAGAAGAATCCTCTCTTTCATGGCCTTTTTGCGCTGGGCCACAGCGGCCTGGAGGGGAGAAGCAGGTTGCTAGCAGCCCCTGGCAGGCGGGGAGCTGGTCCCCTGCCCACATGGTCAGTCCTGGCACATGCCCACCCCATCCCACAGCACCAGGGACCCAGCCTCGAAACCACCTAGCACAGGGGAAGCAAGAAGAGGCGACTACCATCGTGGCGTCCCTCTCGGCTTTGTAGGCTGCTGCCTTGGCCTGGCGATCCTCAATGACGCACTGGGCCTTAATGCGCTCATACTCTGCCCTGCTCAGGATGAGCGTCTGCTGGGGCGGTCTCTCTCTAGGAAGGCTGGGGGATGGGCAAGAGGGCACGAGAGAGTCGGTGTCAGGGCACGGAGTCTCCCTTCCCTGAACCGGGTTAATAGAATCATCGTAATATATTAGATAATAATAATAAATGCTAAATGCGCCAGT
This sequence comes from Crocodylus siamensis, assembly GCF_052110815.1. Lineage (NCBI taxonomy): Eukaryota > Metazoa > Chordata > Crocodylia > Crocodylidae > Crocodylus > Crocodylus siamensis. Next base: position 13,784,212 of record NC_143400.1, on the reverse strand, counting down.
GTTTATTCCCTGCTCCACCTCCCCCATCTCCACGGCGATGGCATGACGTGGGTGTGACATCACATAGCCGTGCCCGGTGCTGTACGTAGCAGCTGGAGAGGGGCCCTGGCCCAACCTTACCGCCCCCTCCCCGGCCTCTCCCGGGGCCTGCGGTGTCCAAGCAGCATCTGATTCTGTCCCAAACCGGTCAGGCTCAGGGGGTCCTTCTTCTCCTCTCTGCCTGGTCCAGCCCCACGTGCGGTGGGATCAACGTGCAGACACCTCTCGTTTTAAATCAACGAGGAGGGCCCACAGCTCGTGTCTGAGGGTTCGTGCTGCTCCTGCCCTGCCACAGGAGCTACTTCCCCACACCCCAGCTCCTCTCCAATCCCACCCAGGCATTTCAGGGCTGCTTAGTGCCCCGCAGGAGGTCAGTGGAAGCGGTACGGGCCAGCGTGGCACCACAGCCCTTCTGCGGGGCAGCTGCAGACCACCGGGCCCCTGACAGCACCTCCAAGCATGTGTCGCCTTACACGAGTTCGCGGACATAGTCCTTCGTGATAATCAGGGTGGTCTTTGGCTTATAGGGCTGGTCAACGGGCGGGGACAAATCGTGAGCCCCATGTGGCATCGTGGCGAGGTAGGCAGGCCGCGACTGCTGCAGGTTCTGCAAGAAAGGAAGCACGGGGTCTCCTCTGGGCTCCTTCTGGGTGGGGACGGGCACACGGGGGCCGGGAGCAGGCGCCCCTAGGGCACGGCTCTGCCAGCCACTCACCTTCCTCTTGGGCTTGAGCACCGGCATCGTCCTGGTGTTATCCCTTAATTGGGGCAGGGGCTGCATTGGGGCCCGCACCCAGGCCACCTTCCCCTTGGCTTTGGGCTGGCCGGTAGGCGGCGGTGGAAGCACCTGCCCCCGAGGTGCTCCTGCTTCGTGCAGCGGTGGGAGCTGGGGGAGGAGGAGAGATGCTCAGCAGAGGCCCCCCTGCCAGCCCCTCCCCAGCGCCCAGCCGCCAGGCTGCCCCCCCACCCCTCAGCCTGGCAATGGGCAGCAGCAGCCCGTGTCCCGGGAGAAGCTGCTGTGCCCAGGCGCCGCGGGAGGACTCTGGCCGTTCGCACCCCATCACCTACCACGAGCGTGGTTTTCGAGGGGCCTTGTGCCAGCTGGGGCTTGGGCGCTGGGGGCACCACGGGCTGCTTAGCCGGGCTAGCGGGGCTCGGCAATGCCATCTTTTCAGGCTGAGGCTCTGCAAAGGGCCCGGGGCCCGGGGCAGAGGCGCCCCGAGCGGTCACGCTGCGCCTACCCTTGGTACCCGATTTCCTCTCCTAACTATCTAAAGTCTGAAGTATCGCTATCTACCTCCAGTCCGAGCTACTTCTATCGACCTAACATCCACTAACTTGCCGCTCTGTCAACTCCTACCCATCCAGCTCCTCACTATTAACCCAACAACCTCCTCACACTGCGATGCACGCCGACCGGCGAGTCTCTTGGCTGAGCCGAGACTGACCAGGCGGGACCCGGCGCTGGTATTTATACCTGCCCCCCGTCTCCGTGGTGATGGAATGACACGGGCGTGACATCACAAAGCCGTGCTCGGCGCTGTGTATAGCGGATGGGGAGGGGCCCTGGGCCCAATCCTGCCCCCCACAGCGGTGTCCAAGCAGCATCTGATTGCATCCGAAGCCACTCAGGCCGAGCGGGGTCCTTCGCCTCTTCTCCCTCCGGTCCAGCCCCGGCTCAGGGCAGGACCAGCCCTGTCTGACCCTTGCTGCGTGAGGCCAGGGAGGAGCCGGTGAAAATGCACTCAGGAGCCCCCAAGCAGAGGCCTGACCCCCACAGGAAAGGAGGCAACATCAGAGACACAGAATCATAGAAAAGGGGGGTTGGAAAGGACCTTGGGAGGTCGCATCTCGTCCAACCCCCAAGCAGGACGAGTCCCAGCCCGATCGTCCCACCGAGGCTTTGTCTAGCCAGGTCCTGAAAACCTCCAAGGGTGGTGACTCCACCACCTCTGGGAAACCTGTTCCTGTGCTTCACCGCCCTCCTAGTGAGAAAGTTCATCTAATATCCAGCCTCAACTTTCCTTCCTGCAACCTGAGCCCATTGCTCCTTGTTCTGTCATCTGCCACCACTGATAACAGTCCAGCTCCATCCTTTTTGCAAGCCTACTTCAGGCAGTTGAAGGCTGCTATTAAATCCCTCATCAGTCAGCTCTTCTCCAGACTCAATCAGCCCAGTTCCCTCAGACTCTTTTCACAAATCCTGTCCCCCAGCTCCAAAACCATTTTTGTTGCCCTCCACAGGACTCTCTCCAACTTGTCCGCACCCTTTCTGTAGTGGGTGGCCCAAAACTGGATACAGGACTCCAGATGTGGCCTCCCCAGTGTTTATCTGTGCGATAAATACACCACCTGGGAAAGAGGGTTGTATTTTGGGTGTTGAAATGCACTGGTCTCTGGAAAACAAGGTGCCTTGGGGAAATCCTATATTTTTTATTAAACCAATGAAAATGCACCTTTCTGTTACACTCCTTTGTGCCATCAGACATGACTTGATTATGCTGAGAAGCAACAAGACGTTTTAAACCTCTGGGATCAGCAGTGCCAAATGTGGTCTTCTCAGGCGCCGATTTATGTGCATGCCGCAAGGGACCGATTTGTGTCTGCATGATGGGAATTTGGTGGGTGACAACATTGCAACGAGCAAGTGTCACTGACAGCAAATCTCCCCCATTTATTCTAATCCTATCTTCTCTCCCATGTTACTGCTCTTTATGAGTCGAGCAGTCTTGCATGCTTTCCCCACTAACCCCAAATCCCGTCACCTCATACCTCTGTCACAGGTCTTTTACGGTTTGTTTGACTGTGTCACTTGTGCAGGAGCTGGTGTATGATGCAGAAGTGCAGCTGTGTCCACCCTAGAGGTGGCTGCACAGCAGGCCTGGAGGAAGAGCGCTACGCCCTGCTTTGCCTGGGACCAGCTGAGAGAAACTGGGTGTCCCAGCCCCTCCCAGTACCTCAGTTTCCCCTGCTACTCACTGTGTATTTAGACTGGCAGGGCCATGGCTATCTTGCACGGTGAGTTTGGACAGCACCAAGCACCTTGGGGGCCTGATTTTAAACTGGCCCGTTACTGTAACAAACGCGCAACGTGTTACTTTCCTGCCTTTTTGTGTGCCACGCTGAATATGCAGCTGTGCCTTGTGCCACCGGGAACACCCCCCTTTGATCGCTGGCTTCTCAGAACTGAGGTTTTCTTTCACAGAGGCACAAAACCAGGGTAGCAGTGACGTAGAAACCCAAGACAGCTCCTCTTTGCCCTTTCCCATGACATGATGCAAAGCTGCTTCACCCAGGGTCTCCAGCTGCAACTCTGCCTCAGTTTCTCCTCTGACTCCTTTCTGTTTAGCCGGGTGATTCTCAACCAAGGGATGGAGGCACCCAAGACTGCAGATGACGCCAAGCTGTGGGGAGTAGTAAATAAGCTGGCGGGTAGGGCTAGGATTCAGTGACCTTGACACATTGGAGGATTGGGCCAATGTTGCCATCGCACCTTACAAGGTTCATGGGTGGCCCCTGGAGCACCCTGATGGGCACTCCTGGTCCCTCGATTGAGACTCACTGGGCTAAATAGAAATGAGTCAGAGGGGAAACTGAGGCCGAGTTGCAGTCAGAGACCATGGTTCAAGCAACTTTGCATCATTAGCTGCAACGCTTTTTTGTTGCCATTAGGAGCTTTGCTCCTTAGGTCCAGTGTTGCTCACCACCTCCTTGATGACAGGTTTGGGCTAGGGAAGGCATAAACATGATAATACTGTAGCGAGAGTTACGCGAGTCTGCACCCAAGTTAAATTAGATGACTGGGCCCTGCAGCATCTGCTTCTGACTAGATACAATCTCCTTTTGCCTTCTAAGAGCAACACTTCCCGCTTGCTTATCTCCTGGGTCTTGTTTATCTGGAGAGATGCTGGCTGTCACCAAGCACTTCCTAGAACAGCAGATGCACCCGGCTGCGATCATCGTGCTCATCGCAAGGGGTCGGACAGGGCTGCGCGAGGCTGCGGACAGAGCTTCGGATCCGGAGACGCTTTGGATGCTCTGGGGTCCAAATCAGCACGTCGGGTTGCAGTGCTGCCTCGTTTGGCTTCCCAAAGGGTTTCGGAGCCACCTCGGAGATCCGGCCAGAGGGTATTCAGGGGAAAAAATAAAATCTCTATAACGTAGCTGTTTTTTGTCTGATTTGGATGAAATGTTCAGGGGTGGTAGACTCTGCAGAGAGAATAAAGTCTGCCAAGTGTCAAGAAGATCGGTGCAGGGCTTCGGGGGCAATGGCACCCCAAATTCTTGAAAGCCAAACTCATGTCACGACTGTGTGTTACAACACAGGGGGGTTTCATAGTTTCTAGGGTGGAAAGGGACCTGAGTAGACCATCTAGTCCGACCCCCTGCCATGGCAGGAAAGATTACTGGGGTCAAATGACCCCAGCGAGGTGTTCATCTAACCTCCTCTTAAAGACCCCCAGGGCAGGAGCCAGCACCACTTCTCCTGGAAGTTGGTTCCAGCTCCTAGCCGCCCTGACAGTGAAGTCGCGCCTCCTGATATCAAACCTAAACCTACCCTCTGCCAGCTTGTGACCGTTATTCCTGGTCACTCCTGGCAGTGCTCGGGGGAACAGGGACTCCCCCAGTGCCTGCTGGTCCCCTCTGACTAGTCTGTAACAGGCCACAAGCTCCCCCCTCTGCCTTCTCTTGTGTAGGCTGAACAGGTTCAGGTCCCGTAGCCTGTCCTCGTCGGGCCTGCCCTGCTGCCCCCCGGATCATGCGAGTGGCCTCCTCTGGACCCTCTCCATGCTGTCCACATCCCTCCTGAAGTGCGGCGCCCAGAACCGGATGCAGTACTCCAGCTGCGGCCTGACCAGTGCCGCACAGAGGGGGAGGATCACCTCTTTGGACCTCCTCGAGATGCATCTGTGGATGCATGACAAGGTGCGGTTGGCCTTCCTGACTGCTTCCCCACACTGCCGGCCCATGTTCATCTTGGCATCAATGATGACTCCAAGATCCTTTTCTGTCTGTGCACTGCCGAGAAGGGACTTCCCCAGCCTGTAGGTGTGGTGCTGGTTCTTCCTCCCCAGGTGCAGCACCTTGCACTAGTCAAAGTTGAATCCCATCCTGTTCTCATCCGCCCACCCCTGTAACCTGTCTAGGTCCGATTGCAGCCTATTTCTCCCTTTTAGCATGCCCACATCCCCCCACATCTTAATGTCATCAGCAAATTTGAACAGGGTGCTATTTACCCCCGCAAATTTGAACAGGGTGCCGCATAGAGGGGGAGGATCACCTCCTTGGACCTGCTCAAGATGCATCTGTGGATGCATAACAAGGTAAGCCTCAGGGTGTGTGCGCGCACATTATATAGATGTGTGTGAGCTTATGTATGCGCACGTGTGTGCATGGATTTACTTGTGTGCACACCTCATGTGCATGTATGTGTGCATGCATGTACTGATATGTATGCATATGCATGTGTGTGCAAACTCCCACGTCCTCATGGGGAGCAGGGATGGCCATAACACAATGTACTCAAAGCAGTCCCTTGCCCTCAGACCGGCTCGAGAAGGTAAATGCTCCTGGTTTTATTTAATAGATTTCGTAGCTTTCTAGGGTCAGAAGGGACCTTGTAGATGAAGTCCGACACCCCTTCTCTAGGCAGGAAAGACCGCTGGGGTTAAGTAAGCCAAGCTAGGTGCTTGCCCAATCTATTTTGAACACCTCCAAGGTAGGAGAGAGCACCACCTCCCTTGGAAGCCCATTCCAAATTTTGGAACGCTCACCATAAAGAATTTCTTCCTGATGTCCAATCTAAATCTGTTCTCTTTTAGCTTGTGGCTGTTATTTCTGGTAATCCCAAGGGGTGCCCTGGTAAACAGAGTACCCCCTATTCCCAGCTGACCCCCTGATGAATTTGTAGACAGCCACAAGATCACCTCTCAGCCTTCTCTTGTGGAGGCTGGAGAGATTCAGGTCCCTCAGTCTGCCTTCATAGGATCTTACCTGCAGGTCCTCAACCATAGCCCTTCTCTGAGCCCTCTCAAGGTTATCCACATCCCTCTTGAAGTGCGGCACCCAAAACTGGAGACAGTACTCCAACTGAGGTCTCACCAGTGCTGCACAGAAGGGAAGTATCACCTCCCTAGACCTGCTTGTGATGCATGTACTAATGCAAGAAAGAGTGCAGTTAGACTTACTTATTACCTTGTCACATTGGCAAGTCATTCATTTTTGCATCATCTATGACTCCGAGTTCCTTTTCCACTGCCGTGGTACTCAGAATGGGACTTCCCAGTCCACAGGTGTCTTGGAGATTCTTTCTCCCCAGGTGCAATGCCCTGCACTTATCCTTGTTAAACTCCATCCTACTCTGATCCGTCCACTTCCCCAGTCTAATCAAATCAGCCTGAATTTACTCCCTGCCCGCCAGTGTGTTTACTCGGTACCCCATAGTTTGGTGCTGTCTACAAATTTGAACAGAGTGCTTTCAACCCACTCATCCAAATCACTGATGAAGGTATTAAACAGCACTGGTCCAAGGACAGAGCCTTGGCAGACACCACTGCCCACTTCTCTCCAGGGAGAAACTAACCCCTCCACTGCCAGTCTCTGGGTGCGTCTCATAAGCCAGTTTTTCACTCACCTGACTGTGAAAAAATCCACGTCACAGCTACTCAATTTGCTTATAAGAACTGGGTGTGACACTGTGTCAAAAGCTTTTTTAAAATCCAAGTAAATAACATCTCTCTCTACCCCTGCATCTGAGCACTTCATGACCTGGTCATAAAAAGAGACCAGGTTTGTCAGCCAGGATCTGCCTGCTATAAACCCATGAGGGTTTCCCCTTAACATTGTATTACCTGCTGGCCCCTGACAAACATGATCCTTTATGATTTTTCCTAAGGTCTTGCCAAGAATAGAGGTGAGACTAACCAGCCTATAATTACCCAGATCCTCCTTCCTCCCCTTCTCAAAAATAGGGACCACACTGGCCCTTTTCCAGTCTTCAGGGACCTGACCTGAGCACCACGAGCGCTCAAACAGTTGTGCCAGTGGTTTTGCTATGACACCAGCCAATTCCTTTAGTACCCTTGGGTGAAGATCATTGGGGCCCACCAACTTAAATACGCCCAACCCTTCCAAGTGCCCCTTCGCTAGGTCAGCACTAACCATAGGTGGATTGGTATTTCTCTCCCGCCAGACTAAAGTCTTATTGGGATGCAAAGAAGTCATTTAAAAGCTCTTCTTTATCCATCCTGTCTGTTAGAAGTTGCCCTAGTCCATTCTTGTAGAGGCCCTATGTTACCCTGTGCCTTCTTTTTGCTCCCTATGTACTTAAAGAAGGACTTTTTACCCAGGTTTTACCCAGTGCCAGGTTCCCTGTGGTTTCCAGAGCAAAGCATCTGGGCATGAGGGTAACTATGCACAACTGGAGCATCCAGGGACATCGGGGTTCATAGATTCACAGAACGCTAGGGGCTGGAAGGGACATCACAAGATCATCAGGTCCAGCTCCCCACAGCAAGCAGGAAAGACAACTGGAGGTCAGACAACTGCAGCGAGGTGCTTAGGCTCACCCCCTGCATGCCTTCTCCACCCCAGTGATGCCTCCTCTGGGCACATGCCTCAGAGGCCTGGCAGTGTGGGGCTTAATCAGTCCATCACTAATAATACAACAATGGTGTTGGGGAAGAGACCCGGCCCACTAGGAGTGGGGTCTCTTGCGGTGGGGGGTTGAAGAGAATGAGGGGGGGGTCTAGATTCCCAGCTTCACTCTCCCCAGAAAGCCAGCAGTGTGAACAATGCATCCCCACTCCATGGGCGTTATTCACATGGCAGAGTGCCCATGGACACAGGCTTTGCTCCCCCTCTGGCTGGTTTACCCCTCACCCCTCCCATGAAATGTTTAGTTTAAATTCAAAGCAATTAAATAACCCATCCCCAAAAGTCACATCAAGTTCCAGCCCATCCCCCCAGCAACCAGAACCCCTGAATATCCCCCCACGCCCACCCACTCATGCCCTCTCCCCCATGCCTGAGGTGTTCTGTAGCCTGCAGGTGGTATGAGGCACCTGGCAGCCCCAGTGGGAAAGTATGGCACCTACAAACCTTCCAGGATCTCAGTCTAAGAGCAGCTCCCGAGTCAAGACCTTCCTGCACCACTCTGCAGCCAGGGGGGCAGCTGTTCTGGGCCCCAGACCTGTACTGGCCGGAGACTAAGGGGAATTACCACCGCTTGCCAGCAGTATCAGGCTTATAACACACAGTAGGACAGCCCCAATTTCCGTGCAGTAGAGGACAAGACACAGAGGGCGCTGTCACATCATGGTCTGGCTGGGACCAGCCTGGATGCCAGCGACACAGCACGTAGGCCCACACAGTCCCTGGCTCCCTGGGCACCACAGTGGACACAGCTGCAACAGCTCCTGCCACCTTGGCAGATTTGGAGTGCCAGATGCGCTTGCATCTGAACGGTGTGTGCCCACCACTGACTCTCGGTTGGGAGCAGGGCACAGCTGCATGTTATTGTAGGGCAGGGGTGGGCAAAATGCAGCCCACCAGGCCACTCTATCCGACCTGCGGGGACCCTAAAAAATTTAGAAAATTAACATTTATCTGTCATGCAGCCCCCGATGGCTTGCCAAAACTCAGTAAGCGGCCCTCTGCCCAAAATAATTGCCAATGACCTAGTTAGCTCAACGGTCGAAGTTATTGCTTGCAAGCAGGAGTGCGAGTTCCTCCTGCTTGTTCCCCATGCTCCTAGCATTAGTATAGAGACACTTAAGACCCCCACTGGGCATCCCTGGCTGACAGGGGTGACTCCAGAGTCACTCCACTTCCTTTCCAGTCCAGCTGTGCTGGGTTTACATGGTGCTTGCCTTTCCTGGCCTGACCAAGCACCATGGTCTGGAGGCACTAGTGAGCCACAGCAGGTACCAGCAGGGACATGAGCAACCCCGAGTGACCTCATTCCCTTCCTCCCCGCAGCTCTGAGCCCGGCACCGAACGTGGTACTTTGCTTTCCCTGCCCACGGCTCTCCGCCCTGGCCAACTATACCTGGCGCTATCCAGAGCAGCGCCCCAGCGAGGGGGTGGCCGTGCTGGCCGACCAGACGCTGGTGCTCATTGCACAGAACCGCACGGCCAGCACTTATGAGTGCTGGGCCAGTAAGAACGGGTACAGCTGTCCCGTGGCCCGCTATGTGGTGCAACATCCCCGTGGCAGTGATGGGCACCCTGGGTAACACAGCAGGGCAGATGGCATCGCCCAGGAGGGGGTGGAATCGTTGTCCCCACACCGCTCCTACTGGCCCCAGTTTGTGATAGTGACAGGGGTCTACTACAGATCGCCACAGCAGGAGGATGAGCTATCCCTGAAATTCTCATGGCAGCTCTTAGAGGCTGGACAGTCAAGGGACATGGTTGTCATGGGTGACCTAAACTACTCTGACATCTGCTGCCAGATCTAACTGCTCACATAGATTCTTAAACTGCATACAGGACCTTCACCTAATGCAGGAGGTATACGATCCCACTAGGGGAAACGCCTTGCTGGATTTGGTGCTAGCTACAGGGGACGACCTGGTGTGGAATCTGCAGGTACAAGGTAAGCTAGGGGATAGTGACCATCAGTTGATTTAATTCACTATCTGGCATAGAGTGGGAAAAGTAACTGGCAGGGCACAAGTGCTAGACTTCTGAAAGGCTAACTTTAATGTGCTCAGGAGATTAGTTAGCGAGGCATCAAAGATCAAGAGCATTGGTGAAATGGGAGTCCAGGAAGGGTGGTTGTTCCTCAAGGGAGCAATCCTTTGGGTGCAGAAGGAGACAAACCTATTCTGCACAAAATGGGGCAGAGGAGCCAAGAAACCCTCTTGGATAAACAGGGAAATCCAGGAAAGCCTAGGGTCAAAGAAAGAGGCATACAGACTGTGGAAGCAGGGGGTAGCTACCAAGGAGGAGTATACCTCTTTGGCTCACTCTTGCAGGGAGGCAGTCAGAAAGGCCAAAGCAGCAGTGGAGCAAAAAAAATTAAAGACAACAAAAAGTCCTTCTTCAGATATATGTAGGGCAAAAAGGAGGAGCAGGGTAACATAGAACCCTTACAGGACAGGCGAGGACAATTGGTGACAGATAGGAGGGACAACGTTGAACTCTTCAATGAGTTTTTTGCCTCTGTAGTCCTGAACATGGATCAAGACAAATCTCTCAGTTGCATTATAGATAGGCACAGCAGGAACACCAGCCCACCAACGGTCAGAATCAACCTAGTAAAGGGACACTTGGAGGGGCTGAGTATGTTTAAGTCAGCAGGCCCGGATGATCTTTATCCAAGGGTGCTGAAGGAATTGGCCAGTGTCATAGCAGAGCCACTGGCATGGCTATTTGAGCATTCATGGTGCTCAGGTCAGGTCCCAGGGAACTGGAAAAGAGCCAATGTGGTCCCTATTTTCAAGAAGGGGAGGAAGGAGGATCTGGGTAATTATAGGAAGGAGGATCTGAGGCTGGTTAGTCTCACCTCTATCCTTGGGAAAACTTTTGAAAAATTATCAAGGATAACATTTGTGGGAGCCCAGCAGGAAAAATAATGCTGAAGGGCAACTAGTACAGGTTCATAGCAGGAAGATCCTGCTAACTTTGTTTCTGTTCATGACCAGGTCACAAAATGCTTAGATGTAGGCATTGAGGTAGATGTCATCTACTTGGATTTTAAGAAGGCCTTCGATATGGTATCTCATCCTACTCTCATAAACAAACGGAGCATCTGTGACAGATGATTATATGGTCAGGTGAGTGCCAAATAGGCTTAAGGGTCACACCCAGAGAGTGGTGGTGGATGGGTTGGTATTAACCTGGAAA